>NC_136057.1:1668937015-1669544515 GCF_964261635.1 Lissotriton helveticus
TCAGCAGCGCCCGCATCAATGTTAAATTACAAGATGCGACCGCCATGATGGCGGTCACATTCTAATTTAGAGTGAGGGACCACCACATGCATGGAGGGCAGTCCCGATTCCCACTAGGATGGCAGGAGAACTCGAGCCCGTCCACCATCGTAATGACCCCCTTAGTTTTTATTTGGCTGTTCTTTAAGTGCAGAATACAGCCATGAAGGCAATACTTTTGAATAGAATTACTTCACTGTTCACATTGGTGTTATTTGAAATTAGACTTCATTACAGAAATACTTTGGAAATACGGAGGGCAGATTTGACATTTTTGCATTATTAAAATTTGAGAAGAACAAACAATGGCTAAGCTGGAGTTGATATTAAAAAGTCAGTGTCCTGATGAAAGGTGGCATTTGATGAAGGAATGCATAAAGTAACATAACGTAACTGTGGAATCTGTGGACTGCTTCTCACACAGAGTAGTGCACTGTGATCACACTGCTGCCTTTGGTTGCTGCTGCATCATGACATCTGGATTACTTTCCCCCACCTAAGGCTGGGCACACAAGAATTGATGAGCCTGCCATCTGCAATGGAGAGAGATCTATGCAATCCAGTATTTCTCCTAGCCTGAGGAGGAACCCTTTGCTGGGAGTTTCTCTCAGCGCATAATAATAATTTTAATCCATACTTGTAAAGAGCGAACATATCACCGCTTAAGGTCGCAAGGCGCTAGGGGCCATCGGGAAGATTAAGTGAGGTATTGCCCAGAGTCACATGATGCTGATCTGAGCTGCCGGCGGTGATTGAATCATGACCCCCGCGCTCTGGAGTCAGCCGCTCTGGCCGCTGCACTATACCTCTTCCTCCTATGGGACATGGGATACATTTAAGTAACTTTTGTGTCTGGGACTGTCATAGTTCACATGCTAGACACAAACAGAAAGGAGTACTGCCAGAATGATGTAGGAAGGAAAGCTGGAGAAAGATGGAGCATGCTGTGTAAGGTAGTCATAATGCCCCCTTGGAAGTTCCCAGACAGTTCAGAAGCTCTAGGATTAAGAAAGGTAATGTGTGTTAAGACCGGACAGCCTTTGAGTGTTCTTCTCCAAACGTTTTGCCTGCTTTCTTCATATTTTTGCTGATTTCTTTATGTTAGCTTTAGGACTCTGAGCACTTTACCACTGCCAACCAGTGCTAAAGTATATGTGCTTTTCCACTAAAACATGGTTTGATTGATCTATCCATAATTAGCATATTAAATGTACTTGTAAGCCCCTAGTAAAATGCACTACATTAAATGCTACTAGTGGGCCATCAGGACAGATTGCTCCACCCACACAAGTAGCACTTTAAACATGTCTCGGGACTGCCACTGAAAAGCCTGTGTGTGCAGTTTATATTGCCATGTAGACTTGCCATTTAGAACGTCTTGCCAAGCCTTAAACTTCACTTTTATTACATATAAGTCACCTCTAAGGCAGGTCCAATATAGCCCATTGGCCAGGGTGCTGTGTAATTAAAAGGTAGGATAGTTTTACATGTCCTGGTAGTGAAAAACTCCCAAATTCATGTTTCACTACTGTGAGGCCTAACCCTCTTCTAGATTAACCTTGATCATTTCTTATTTCCTGATTGAGAAGGAGTAGGTCTATCATCTTTCATATCATTGGAATGGTAATGATAAACCATCTTTATTCATAAAGGTGAATCTATCATTACTCTATTAAAAATGCAACTTTTAGAAATATGCAATTTTTCTGCTCTTAGCACTTTGTGCCTGCAGTCTGCCTTCAATACACATCTGGGGTGGGTGACATATTGACTTTGTGATTTCCCTCTAGACCGCCACACACAAAGGAAGCTTAGATGTGGCTGATGAGCCATCCGCATGCTGATGGGTCATCCTGGACAGCACGAGGGAGTAGCTGACACGCCTAAATAGGCTGCATCCTATCCCCACACAAAGGGCTGCATACCACCTTGTGGTTAGTCTAGAGTCAGGATATGAAGAAAAGACCTCTGTGCACTCCAAAGACCATTCTTTGAAGTCACCCCCCACTTCAAATGCACAAGTTATAACTACTGGGTCCTTACTCTTCGGTGAAGAACTCTGCTTGGGGGAATGACTGCTGTGCAGCTTCAAGGACTGCCACTCTGCTGGACTGCTGCTCTTGAAGAGCCACCTTTATGCTTTTCTGCCCTGCTGCCTACCACCCTCTGCCCTGCTGAGGAAGGACTGGGACGATTTCACTTGAATTGACTCAAAGGCATGCTGGCTTGTACCCTGTTCTAACCCTCAGGGACATCAAAGACTTCTCATCTACCTACAACATCACCTGAACTTTGCTTGCTGCATGTCTTGACCAGCCAAGTGGTACAAATACAGTCCTGGGCCCTTCGAAGTACTTATAAAGTACTGCAACTGCTAGAATCCACACAACTATGCTGTTGCACCGATCGGAACTGGTGCATCTCACATCATGCTGATGCATCATTGCTGCCACCAGGAAAGAAGCCATCTCATTGCTGGCTGTATGGCACATCGGCTCCAATTCCCAATGCTTCGCCTACATCTTACAGTTTGAGCACTGTGAATCATTGATTTGAACGTCTCAACGACAACGTATTACAGACAATCCTGTGCTTTGGTGCCGAAGCATAGACTGTTGCTTTCCACATCTCGTCTCTGTCGACAACACAACTATGGTACTTTTCATTGGCCCAAAGCTGGTCCTTGTATGCGAACCATGCTCCATAGCAGTGCTCTCTTTATTAGGCTCAGTATGAAAATTGGTGAGCCAAGTTGATCTTCATGGGAGAAAAGATGGTTAGTTATTCGTCTATAACTCCATATGAACGCATAGGCTTAAAAGGACACAGTGGGTACAGCCATAAACGTTGCTTGACACAGGCTGATTCTTTATGGAGCTGGTAGAGGGGTGTAGTGTATTTCAAAAACAAAACACATATTTATGAGCTATGTTTTTTCCCTAAAAGAGAAACATAATGACTTAATTGCATCTAACTATATAGGAATGCATTAAGGTAAGGGCAACCAGTTTGGTGCCACCTGGCAATTCACATATAGGTAGAGTAGACAGGTGCTCCCTTTGCTAGGATGAAGATGAAAATAGGTGACCCAAGTACATCTTGATGGGATAAGGGATAGTCACTTACTCGTCTACAACACTAGGAATGCTCAGGCTTGAGGATGGCACAGTGGGCACAGGTGGAAACATTGCTTGGCACAGGCAAAATCCTTATGAAGCTTGTAGGGGAATGAGGTATGTTTGAAAACAGCATACATATATGTAAGCAATGTGATTTTCCTATAAGGGAACTGCAAATACCTATTCAGACATAATACATTGAGGTGAGGGAACCCGTTTGGTGCCACCTGTTGTGAGAAATTTTGATTGGCTCAAGCAATTTACATGCAGGTAGTGTAGAAGGGTGCTCTCTTTATTAGGATCAGTATGAACATTGGTGAGCCAAGTTTATCTTCAGGGGTGAAAGTATTTTTTCTTATTCATCTATAACTCCATAGGAACGCATTGGTTTGAAAGAGGCAATGTGGGCATAGGTGGAAAAGGTGCTTGGCTCAGGCAAAAAAAAAATATGGAGCTTGTAGGGGGATATGGTATGTTTGAAAAACAAAATACATGTTTATGAGCCAATGTGTTTTTCCAGTAAGAGAACCACAATTACTTATTTGCATGTAACTATATAGGCATGCATTGCTTGAACAACAAAATACATATTGGTGGGTCAAAGTGATTCCTATAAGGGAACTGTAATTGCCTATTCAGACATAACTGCACAGAAACACGTTGTGGTGAGGGCACCCTGTTTGGTGCCACCTGTTGTGAGTGATTTTGCTTGGCTCAGGGAATTTACATATAGGTAGTGTAGAGGGGTGCTCTCTCCATTAGGATCAGTATAAAAATGGGTGAGCCAAGTACATCTTCATAGGAGAAAGGATGGCTACTTATTTGTCTATAACTCCATAGGAACGCATTATCTAGAAAGTGGCACAGCGGGCACAGGGGGAAACGTTTCTTGTCTCAGGCTAAATCCTTATGGAGCTTGTAGGGGGACAAGGTGTGTTTGAAAAACAAAATACATGTTTGTGAGCCAACGTATTTTTCCAGTAAGAGAACCACAATTACTTATTCGCAAGTAACTATTTAAGAATGCATTGAGGTGAAAGCACTCCGTTTGGTGCCACCTGTTGTGACAAATTTTGATAAGCTCAGGCAAATCACTTATTGGTAGTGTAGACAGGTGCTCCCTCTGTTAGGATGAAGATGAAAATTGGTGAGCCAAGTTGATCTTCATGGGAGAAGGAATGGTTTCTTATTCGCATATAGCTCTAAAGGGATGTATTGGCAGGTGGGTGGCACAGTGGGCACATGTTTTAGTGGAATTATTACATGGGTCAGGCTAAATCCTCATGGAGCTTGTAGAATGATGAAGTATTCTAGAAAAGACAATACATATTTGTGAGCCAATGTGATTTTCCTATAAGGGCACTGCAATTGCCTATTCAGTCATAACTGCATAGGAATACATTGAGGTTTTGGCACCCCGTTTGGTGCCACCTGTGTTTACCAATGTTGCTCGGCTCAGGGATATGACATGTAGGTAGTCTAGAAGAGTTCTCTCTTTATTAGGATCAGTATGAAAAGGGGTGAGCCAAGTTGATCTTCATGTAAGAAAGGATGGTTACTTATTCGTTTATAACTCCGTAGGAATGCATTGGCTTGAAAATGGCACAGTGGGCACAAGTGGAACCGTTGCTTGGTTCAGGCTAAATCCTGATGGAGATTGTAGGGGGATGTAGTATGGTTGAAAAACAAAATACGTGTTTGTGAGCTAATGTGTTTTTTCAACACTAAGGAAAACGGGGGTCTAATGTAATAGTCAGAACAATGGACTATGGAAAAGGTCTGACTGTTAACAAATCAGTCAGGGATACAAAATTCCTACAAAGCCTATAAAGGAAGTCATAACAGTGAACGAAAATCAGATCCACCAGTGATTGTTGGTGAGACTCAATTTTTTGGATTCCCATCAAATGTCGTGCGATGATCAATAATCTCATTTGGTTATCCAAAGTCATGGGGTGGTCTGTCTCTTGATCATTGAGACCATTTCCACACCCAATCTGTAAGTATTCAATGGGTCAAGCCCACAATCGCTGTGCTGGCCATGAGAGAGATGGAATTGTATGGGAACCAGTGCAGTGCAAAAAGAAAGAAAAATAGTGAGTAAAATAGAGTGAGGAGACAGAAAAAGGGCTGTCTTTATTTAGTATATTGTCTCTTCACCTAATTTAAAATCAAGAACAGTGCAATAAGGCAGTATCAAGCAAATAATGAACTGCCATGAAGGGCCAACGTGTTTCAGCCAGTAGGGAAATGGGTCCCACGGCTTTCTTCAGGGCCTCTGTTCTACTAGATTTCTACCGCTAGTGTAAATACAAAAAAGAATATGCTAGTAAACAGTGAAAAGGATATGGATGGACATAATGTAATAAATGTAATGTTGGCTTCTTATATAGCGCACTAATCACCCCAAAGGGTCTCAAGGCGCTTGCTTTGGGAACTCGTCTGGTTTTTCCCTGTGAGATAGCCCCTACTGGGCACCCCCAAGGTGAAAGCCAGGCATCCCGCTGCGGGGGGCCATAGTGGAGATTGAGCAAGCTATTGCCCAGAGTTGCAGAGTGTGAGCCCCTGATTTGAGTAGGCACCGAAGTGAGAATTATCGAGTCCGTGGACATTTTGAGCTCAGGACCCTGCCGCGTCGGGAATTGAACCCTGGTCCCGGTCTGACCTCTGCTTCAGGGTCTGCCTCCTCTAACCAGTGAGCCACACTTCTCCACTGTTAGTCGGTATTCATATTCCTCCGTGTCAAATGGTGTGTCTCACATCTATAAAAACAAACACAATGGAATCTGAATTATACATTCACTGTATATGTTAAACAATAGTTTTTATGATAACAATTATAAATTTGCACTCACCCAGATTGACCGGGGACTAGACCTCACCTCTCCTGGACCCAGCTCAGGAAGATGGAGGCCCCGCTCTGTGAAAGCAAGGTATGGGGTGCATTGAGTGAAGCACTGGCTATAATTGTGCCTTCTGTCTTCCAAACAAAGCTACACCCTTTCATAACCCCCTCTCACTCACACACATCTAGTCTAATAAGGAAAAGGCTGACTATGGTCAACAAACCTTACAAAACCTAAAGATAGTGCTGCTATTACATGTCTAACAACAGCTATTTTGCTGCCTGGGACTTGTCTCCCGTGTGGTATCAGTCGACTGGATGCCCGTATTCAGGTAGGTATAAGCTACCCTACTGTCAACCCTGCATGTAACTTGGAACGTTATAGAGGAAGGTAAAACAAGGTAAACCCTTTAGTCAACCCTTTTTAAATCCCACAAAGGACTATAAGGTCTTAGGATGACTGACCTGTCTGTCGTTGCCCCGCAGCACAGACCTGAGTCAGGGGGGAGGCACCCGCTGTTAGGTGCTCGACATATTTAGCCTGGAGATGGCTATGGGGGCGGAGTTTCGTTTGTTTATGATCGCTTCAGAGGTACCTAATATTGGCATCTTAGTGGGTGCCTCAATTACCCCCGAATGCATATCCATTGATATAACTGCATTAAACATGTATATGCAGTATTAATTGGGCATTTGTTGATGCGTTCCAAACGTCGCGTTGAAAGTCTTGCGGGATTCGGAAGAACTACAGAATGATGCCATGCAGACTCACTCTGTAGTTCGCCCGTGCCCACGATTGTACAGAGTGTCTGTTAACGTCTGCAGTGCTACAGGTAAAGTGTGCCAAGCGACTATGATTCACTATACCCAGGGGCAGATGTATCAAGCTATTTTTTTGTCGCAAACGCTGCAAATCGCTAAAATGCAGCGTTTGCAACAAAAAAATAGAAATGTGTTATGTATGTAATTTTTCGCATCGCAAAATAAGTCATCGCAATGTTTGCGATTACTTATTTGCGATTTCTATGTTTCTGCGAATATTTTTGCGATTTCTACTTTTGCATGCTTCTCAATTAGAGAATTTGTAGAAATCGCAAAATTAGAAATCGCAAATAGATGTATGAAAAATTCGCTAATAGCGAAAACAAGAAAATCGCATTTTAAGAAATCGCAATTAACACTAAGAACAATCAGGTGGTAACCAAGTTTAAAGTATATAAAGAACTCCACAATGCTGTTTCAACTGTCACAATGGCTGGACTGTACCTGATTGCCAGGAGGCTGCGCATTCAAGCCCTTGCACAGAGGAGACAGAGGCAGGAGAGAATCTTCAGCCTGCGTATTACGCTGTTTCAGCAAACTGAAGAGGAAATTTATGAGAAATACAGACTGAATCCACACACAATTTTGGACCTAATTGATGAATTGAAGACATATTTGGAACATGCAGCAGCCAGGACTCAATCAATTCCAACACATGTGCAGGTATTGTGCTCCCTGCACCTTTTGGCCTCCGGATCTTTTCAAAGGGTCATTTCTGAGGTCGGAGGTGTCTCTCAGAGTGCCCTTTCACGCTTTTTTAAGGTTTTCCTGGAAGCAATGATGATTAGGCTTCAACATCATATCTACCTCTCCAGCAATCAGCAAGACATTCAAGATACAAAATTGGAATTCTATCAAATTGCACATTTTCCACATGTTATTGGTTGCATAGATGTACCCATGTTTCCATCATTCCACCTGCTGCCACAGAATATGTGTTTAGAAATAGAAAATGCTACCATTCCATCAACATTCAAATATTGTGCAGTGCTAAGTATATAATCACTGATATAGTGGCTCAGTACCCAGGGAGCACACATGACTCATATATATTTAGGCACAGTGGACTTCACAGACGCTTGAGTGCTGGCGAATTTGGTGAGGGTTTCCTACTAGGTAAATATTTTTTATTTAAAATGATTATTAGCAGATAATTCACTATTCCCATGTCCTAAGCAGGCCTTTATTAATTCTCATCATGCAGGTGATTGTGCCTATGCTGTTCGTGATTTCATCATGACCCCACACCTTAATCCATCAAACGTAAATGAAAGAAGATATAACAAGGCACACCGTTCAACACGTGGGGTAATAGAAAGGACTTTTGGAATTTTAAAAAGCCGGTTTAAAAGGATTCACAAGAGTGGAGGAGCATTACGATATAATCCTGCAATGTGCTGCAAAATTGTGACCTGCTGTGCCATGTTACATAACATGGCAATGAGAAAAGGAACTACTTTGGAAATGAGTGATTCAGAAACATCAGATGAAGAAGAAATACCCCCCCCCCACCCCCAAGAAGAGTTGCTGCTGGAGTTGGAGCAGCAGCAGGACGGCAAAGACGTACTGACATTACATATAATATATACTTTTAGGTAAGAACTAAAAAGCACAAACAAAAATGCAGTTTAAATTATTATTTATTTAATCATTCTAACAAAAGGCAGACTGAAAATGTGATACCTGACCTGTTACTGCACCGGTCATTGTACTTAATCAACATAAATAATGCAACAGAGAAGTTTAAGTTTTCCTTCATATGTGACACAAAGCATTACTTTCTGCACTGCCTGTCCACAGATGCAGCTATTGCCCTCATACCTTCACCCATGCCTGCGTTGTTTTTATTCATTTTAACCAGCTGGCTGTTAATTGACCGTAGGGACTTGTGCTGCTGGCGCTGCACGCTTAACATGTCCTGTTCCAAACCACCAAACACAGTTGAATTTTCAAATTCTCCATCCCTGCTGCCCCTTGCTCTTTCCAATGTGTATGCTCTTCTTCTCTGTGCCTGTGGTTGCCCAGTATGTGATGGTCTAACGTATTCATCCTGTGTACTATCTCTAGAACCTTCAGGCTTAACATCATGTCTTCTTTTTTCCCTGACAATGGATTCAACTTCCTCAGAGGCACTGTCTTCTGCTGGTGAAACAAGTGGGATCTGTGCCTCAATAACTTCATTATCCTCCTGGGAATGACCTGCATGTGCTGTGGATGTAGATTGAGACATATGAGTTTGTGGTGTCTAGTACTGTTTGGTTTCAATATAGTTTGCAATTTTAAAACATTAAAAAATATTGTGGGTCTGCTTCTCAAATCAATAGTATTATTTGTCAATTTTTAAAATAGTTAAACTGGGCTTGGGAACCAAGCTAAAGTGCACAAGAAACTGCTGAAAATAATCCCCAATGACTGAGACTCAGGGTTCCTCTCTAGTTTGGAATTACAACATGCACAGGCACTTCATTTTTCAACATGCATGACCCACAACTGCACTAATATAAAACATTCTTCTTACCTTCTGCTCCTTGTCCATGCTCAGAGCTGTCAATTTGCGCCACACCACTGACACTTTCTGGCAAGATAGTTGACTCCACAAGTTCCTCATGAGGAGTGGGCTGCTCCACTGTGGATATTCCCCCGCCTGTCTTGCTTGAGTCCTTTATCCTGGCTGCAAGCTTTTCTTTAGACCGGAGGCGCATATCATACCACCTTTTCTTTAATTCATCAATGGTACCTGGCACAATTCCCACTGAATTCACTTTCTCCTGGATTTCCAACCAGATTTTTCTTTTGCGAGCCTCAGGAACTTTAAGGGTTGCCTTTCCAAAAAGCAGCTCATGGTTGCAAGCCATCAATTCAATAAGGGTTTCCTGTTCCTTGTCTGAGAATTTCTGTTTTCTTTTTCTTTTTCTCCAGAGGAACCTCCTTGTACATTTTCTGGCTCCATGCTGCAGCAAAGCAGGTCTTCACAGCTGCCAAACAAGCTTCCAACTGCCACTGGATGTGGCTCAGGCAAGCAGGTGCAGGTAATCAGCAAGACTTCCTCACTGTGATGTCATCAGCTGGTTCCAGCATTAGCAGATTCACGTTTTTTTGCGATTTCTTTTTTTGCGAAATTCGCAAAATTAGAAATCGCAAAAACATCGCAGAATATTCTGCGAATCTTAAGAAATCGCAGAATATTTGCAAAAAAGTACATACATCGCCTTTTGTGATTCCTTATTTGCGAAACGCAAAGTATCGCAAATAAGAAATCGCACAAGGGAATATTGATACAACTGCCCCCCAGTCTTATAAACACCAACAAGTGTAAAGTGCAAAGTCCCTGATCACAAAGGATCGCTAAGCTTATTATTCCTGTGCCATCTTGTCATTCTAAAAGACCCATTACTCCTTCAAGATATTCTACTACTCAGGAGGCTTGATAAGACCTGCAAGGCATATATTCATTATAATTAAGATTTTGTCATATCCTTCAATTATCAAAGGAATATATAGCACAGGCCTTTAGCTTAATCCTCGTTGTTAGGTGAACGTGATTTTGTCGTGCTATTGCTGTGAAATCCCTATCTATACATATGTGTCTCTACCTCTTAACCCCAGGAACCAGCGGTTGGCTAATGATCAAAAATGTATCAAGATAGTAATTCAGTATAACTGGGGAGTACTACCTCCTAGGGAAAAAGGGGGCCCCCTTGGATGATTACTCAGTTGTAAAGAGTTATATATAAAGAGGTGTGTAACTTGTTTTCTCAAAGACTTGTCCACGGTATACCATCGTTCAAACCGAGGGAGTCCGTGGACAGTTTATAAATACATTGTTGCTCTTTTTTAAACAGGTGTTTAGATACATCTCCGATGTGTGATGGTATGAACGGTTTTTCCAACACCGTCCAAGTAAAGTCCTCTTCTGCGTGGTTCTGTTCCACAAAGTGTCCAGTGAGCCTGGTTATCATCTTTTTACATCTGAACGCACTTTTGTGTTCCAGCATCCTTAGGCGTACTTTACGCGTTGTCATCCCAACGTACCTAATTGAGCATGGGCAAGTCAAAAGGTAGATTACATGTGTGCTGTTACAGTTTGTAAAATGTCGTTGTTCCCATGGGCGATCAGTCCCAATATCTATTTCTGTAGTGTGTTTCGTTTGGGGACACATCGAACAGCATCCACAAGGGTGGTGTCCTGTTACAGCCGGTAGATCACATAAAGTACCAATTGTACGTTTGGGAATTTCTTTAGGGCGAGTGTGAATTAGGCGATCGCGTATACTGCTCGATCGCTTGAAAGCAAACAGTGGGGGTTCGATCTTATCATTGCTTGCATTCAAGATGCGCCAGTGACGACGGACAACCTTCTGAATTTGATTGGACTTAGTATTAAATGTACTCACAAAGGTTTTTTTTTATAAAAGCTTTATTCATGAATGTACATACAAGGCAGAACATACCTATAATCATCATATTGTTAACATTCACGGTTTTCTGTTTTCTCCCCAACAATAGGTAATACAGTGGTAATCCCCCGCAATAGTTACGAATCTATGTAACGTCTATACCTCCAACATGGCCCCTCGACGTGTGGCATTGCACACTTATCTACAGGGAGGTTGATATAGAGCGTCTATAACCATACATGTGTCTGAAGAAGAAGACCCATCCCCTCCCGCTCCCTCCCCAACTATCCCACCCCCAACCCCCTTTTCTCCTGAGCGCAAGAGTCTCTCATTGGTATGATTCTCCGGTCGACAGTGCTGACTACTTTATCACTGTGTTCATACTGAAACCTAAACTCCTAATCTGACATTGGTATGATTGTCTCCAGACCTCTCTATCCAGTGTGTATCCTGTGGGCTGTCTCCCTGGGATGGTGTCGGGTCCCGTCTCTCTAATTCCAATTTATAAACAAAACAGAGTGCACGTGCTGCTATCGTTTCTCTTTTGCCTGGACTCTTTTGGCTAAAAACATCTGACTTGAAACCAATGTTTTTTGTGCAAATAGTCACTTTTTATTTTAGTTTTTTTGAGTCAATTATTAAATTTTGACTTTTTTTGGAAAATTATTTAAACCAACGTTTTCCTTTTTCGACCTTATGTACAACACAAAAATATATTTACAATATTATCAGACGACTTTTCATCATTCAAACAACAAGCATACCTCTTTCATACAATGCACTATATACAACACTTCAATAACAAACAAACAAAAAAGAAAATATATCAATTATTTTCGGTTGAAACAAATGAATTATTGCAACAAAGCCATATACAAGTTATACAAAGTGATGACAATTTGTACAATTTTTTTGTCACTCTAGCTTTTTTGGCTTTTCCAGTCTACGCGTATCGAACTCGTGTATCTATCGAGTTCTCATCAGGACCGTAGTCTGTTGGAGAGAAATAATATTGGTTTTAGATCTATTCTTAATGTTAAGCTGCCCTCACCTCCACTACAAGCCTCCTACTCTTACCTCTCAGTTATCAAGAGACCATGGTGGGTTCAAATGTTCCCGTCGAGAGAAATGGACCTGTAAAATATGTTGGAATACTTAACCTTGCATCCATTTATACTTTATCTATCAAAATATCCATTCAATGACCATTCAGCTGTGACTTACTTATTTGGCGGACCTCTTTTTTGTGTGCTGCACTGATTTTTCTATTGGTTTGCTCCACTGCAACATAACAAACGGATGGGTGCAGATTAGTGTACTGTCTTGTTAGTTTACAGGTACTTTTGAAAAGAGTGCTCAGTCACTGAGCTTACCTTATGAAGAAATCTGGCTTCGCGGGCCGTTGGGTTCTGAGCCTTCGTCCTCCTAAGAGAAAGACCATGCGCGGGTTATCGGATGCGCTCTAATGTATGGCGGCACTCTGTCTAGTTTAGAGTTATTGCGAGATGATTCTTACTTTAGTCGGACGAGGCGGGTGTGTTGTTCTATCTCCCTCGTTCTCAGCCGCTTTCTGAGTCTGAGCGTTTCCAGGTCCGCAAAGGATCATGGGGTGTGTGGTTTCATCTCTCCTCTAATATGAGCTTACGAGCGGGACGTAAATCAATGTTATGGCTCTAGGGATGTCATTTAAAATCCCAGTTTGTTTCTGTTGATCGCGCAAGGCGACGATATATTGAGGATCTTGTTTTATTTATATGGCAGGCTTGAAACGACCCGGTGGACATGTTTGTTGCATTTTGGTAGTTGCGGTTTTTTTGGTCATTATGTCTATGAAGCTAGTGGACTGATATTTTTAGACGCTTCTATCAGAAAGGGAGGGAAGAGGATTCTCGGTCCATTCAGTTCCCCTGATAAGATCCAAAGTTAATCAAAAAATGAGGAATGGACACTAGTATCTACTGAACCATTAGTTCAAAATTGACAACCCTCATAGGCAGCCTGATATTGCGATGCGGTATATCTTTTTTCCGCCCCATCAGGTGTCATGGCATATTCATAGGGTAGTCAAAGGAGTGTAGTATGCCTGCCTCACCCGAGGCTACCTCTGGTCCAGGTAGAAGTGTCCAGAAATAATAGGGAGGGTGAAATAATTATAAAAGCAGTGTCTCTCCAAAAATATTTTATTGAAAAAGGAGATAACACTGTCAGTTAAAAATAAGTCGATATAGATGTAATCGAGTAACTAGATTACCATATATCTATGTATATATGGGTGCGTCAACATGTTTCAGCTCTCTGGGCCCAGCCGGGTCTGTGGAGCTTTCGTCAGGACAATAAAACAAACAGAAAACATACAATCGGTACTCACACCATTAGTGTAGGTTCCATTCGCTATTTATAGCGTTTCTTATTTTGCCACCTGAAATATAGGAGCACAAACATATACAATCCCAAACGTTGTGGTCTTGTGGTTATGGTGATTAGGCATAGTGATTCTAAGAAACACTCACACGTACTAGAATTGCTAGTGAATTTATGCACTTCATTTTTAGTTACATAAACTTTTTTTGCGAGAAAAAGATAATGGAGAACAGATATAAATTGTTTACAGGGAGCATGCGATTCATGCGTGTGTTTGATACTGCACATCTAGTTGGAACAACGTGCATTAGCTTCATAATTAGTTACATAGTGTGGGACACATGCGAGCGCTGTTGGAAAAGCAATACTGTCTTTGGTTACTTGAAAACTGTTTTCTACAGCAATATACAAATCATTTTTGAAAGGAAATATTTCCATTATGTACAGGCGAATGCCGTGGGTGCATGTTAGTACTATCGCGCCTCTAATTAGGGTTGAATGCATAGAGATAGCGCGTTCTGTCTGTAAAAATAGCGCGTTCTGTTATCAAAGCGCAATCGCTAGTACCTTAATAAATTCTTTTCAAGGCTTCAGCAAGGATGCACAAGTCGCTTAACGTGGTCTCTTCTGAAGAAATATTATCAGAGATTAGAGGAAGCACAATAATCGATCTTACCCGTGTATCTTCGCCTTGTGTGTTCAAGCTTACCCTCGTGGACCGCGTTTTGGGCCCTGTGCTGACTCTGCCCTTGGTTACAGGCGGGGCACAGTTTCTGGGCTTTTTGCAATAGGTTCATGGACACAAAAATAGGACTACAAACCCTTCTCAAGATGGACACCCATGTTAAGTGTACAATTCAGGATACGTAATCATCACCAGTGGTTATCAGTATTTTAGGTTATTACAGATACAAAAAGAGATTAATTATCAGATAAATCCCATTGTTAGATCTCATGTATATATATATTGAATTGCATTATTGTCCATAGGGGGGATGTTTTCAATTTTGCAACTCTGTATATTACATGTAGATGATGTTAATTGAACTGGCTCCATGGGATATTGTCGTTCATTCCGGAGATATGGGTGCCAAGACGGTCCACTCACCTTTGCTCTTTTTCAAAGAGAACTCGTTCTGCATTATTGTTTTTATCTTGCAAGGTCTCAAGGACTGTCCAAATTAGGTCATCGCAAGTGTGACCCGCCTCCACAAAGTGTGTACACAGTTTTGGGTTGTTTTTCTTAAGTCGCACGTTGCTCCTATGTTCCCCGATTCGTAGCTTCACTTTTCTACATGTCATGCCTATGTATTGGCGTTTGCAAGGACATGTAATCATGTAGATAAGATGTGATGAGTTACAATTCGTATGATGTTTCTGGGTCCATTTGAGGGTGTTAGTGAGTTGTAAGGTTTTGGTTGGTCTTGTAAACTTACAAACTCCACAGGTGCCACATGGGTAGTGTCCAGAGACAGGTTGCATTCTAGCATCTCTTGTGACTGTCGATGCTGGTTTTATTTTAGGCCGCGTGTGGACCAGAACGTCCTTTATGTTCTTTGTTCTTCTATTCGCAAACCGTGGTTTCGGCCAGTCGAGTTGTCCAGAATTGATTATCTGCCAGTTTTTTCTGATTAGTTTTTGTACCCCATAAGTGGCGGGACAGAAAGTGGTGACACAGGTTACCAGGTCTTTTATTGGTTCCTTCACATTTGTCTGCAGGAGGCATTCACGTGGCTGGTGTTTCGCCCTTTTCATACATTTTTTAATCACCGCTGGTGTATAATCCCTTTGTTGCAATTTTCGACTCAGTTCCATCGCTTGTTTTTTGTAATCGCTGTCCTTACTACAGTTCCTTTTGTGGCGAAGGTACTGACTAAAGGGGAGATTATCCCGCAGTGGCCGTGGGTGGTAGCTGTAGTACGACAGCAGACTGTTTTTTGCTGCGGGCTTCGTAAAAGTCTTAGTTTCAAGTTTCCCATTCTCATGAAAGATTGTTAAATCCAAGAAAGCTATGCTTTGGTTACTCGCAGTAAAAGTAAAATTGAGCCATCGATCTCTCGCATTCAGCCATTCGATGAATTTGGTCAGGTCTTCTTTGATGTCCCAGATCAAAAGCACATCATCGATGTACCGTTTCCAGTATAAAATACTGGAAACGAAAGGGTTGGTTGTATTGAGTACCCAGTTTTCTTCCAGTTGGCTCACATAGAGTCCTGCCACCGAAGGAGCGCAGGCACTCCCCATGGAGGTCCCATGGCTTTGTAGGAAGAGTTGTCCATTGTACTCGAAATAGTTTTCTTTTAAAACCAGACGACAGCACTCCATGATGAAGTGGCGTGGGGTTCTGTATGGCCAGTCTTGATTGAACAAGAGGTCTTCAAGCATTTGTAACGTGTCTTCCTGAGGCAAACTTGTATACAATGCCTCGACATCCAGGCCCACCAATAGCATTGTATTTGGATTGTATTTAAAATCCACGATTTGTGTCAAAAGGTCTCTGGTATCTTTGAGATAAGTGGGGGTTCTTTGGACCATCTTTTTAAAATACTCATCCACGAATTTCGAGAGAGGCTCTAACAAAGAGCCGATGCCCGAAACGATGGGGCGTCCTGGCGGAGGAGACCTGTTCTTGTGAGTTTTTGGCAATGAATAAAAGAACGGCGTTTTTGGACTCTTAGGTGTCAAGAAGTCTGCCTCTTTTTTTGAAATCCAGCCGCTCACCTCTGCCTCATGAACCATGATGGCGATGGTGTTGGTCAGTCTGTCGGTAGGGTCTTCCTCGATCTTCTTGTAGAAAGTTTCATTAGAGAGGAGGGATAGGCATTGCTGGTTATATCCTTCTTTTGACAGGATCACTATCCCTCCTCCCTTGTCTGCTGGTTTTATAACGATTTCGTTATTATCCTTCAAGTCCATTAGTGCGAGTCGTTCCTTTTTGTTAAGATTTTGGAATGTCTTTTTTGGTCCTAGATTATCAATACCTTTCATGATTGCCTGTTCGAAGGTTTGTATTTCGATCGGCACTGAGGTTGACGGGGGACAGAACTTGGATTTTCTCCTCAAGTTAGTATCACCTTCGTTATGTTGACAGTCAGAATTGGTGAAGAAAGCTTTTAATTTCAAAGTTCGGCAGAATTCCGAAATTTCACATTTCAATTTAAATCTGTCTGATGGAGGTGTCGGCACAAAGCCAAGTCCTTTATTAAGGACATTCATTTGGTCCTCCGTTAGGTTGATGCTGGACAAGTTCACGACTAATGAGTCTTGTTGCTCGGACCTGGGGCTGACGACATGCTGCGGGTCTGTACATTTGGCTGGTCTTGCCACGTCAGGTTTTTCTTTTTCCCTCGTGGTTGATTTTGGCCTCTCCCTAAAAAAGGCTGTTGTGGTTGGTTTGTGGCATTGGATAGCGGATGGTTCTCTAATTGTTGCTGGGGATGTAGTTCGGATTATAAGGGTTCATCCAACCTGTGAAGGGAGGCATGAATGGTTGGAAGTATGGCTCTTGGTGTCCATGGAAGAAAGGAGGTCGTTGCCACCTATTGCCCCTTCTCGAACGATTGGATCTGAAGTTATTCCGACCTCTTCTTGGTGTTGTGTCATCTGAGCTCGCATCAGAGCCAGCAGAGGAACCGGTGTCTGAGCCATTGTCTGTTGGAATATAGTCTTTTTTTGTATAAGGGTGCATGCTTTCCTGGCTAAATTTCTTAACATCTTTAGCTAGTTTTTGGAGTTTGTTCTGCATTAGGTACTCATGGGTGTCATCCATTTCCTTCGTTATTTCTTCCAGGCGTTTCTTGTATATTAGTGGGTTGATATTTTTCTTCATTTCGTTCTCGCACTCTCTAATTTCTACCAGAAGTGCATCTGAGAGTCGTTTTGCTGTCTTCACTATGAGTACCAAGTAGTCAAGGGTACATTTCCATGAGATGGAAGACCAGTCACATCTGAATGCAAGATCGTGGAGGAAGATTCTCGGGGCATTGTTGACCCACAACCCTTTTGGCGCCGTTTTTGACCTCAAGTACTCGGTCATAATAATTCCATGGATGGCAGTGCGGATCTGCTCTCTTTTCTTATTAGTCAGTGAGTCCCAGTCGTCAGTTTGTGCTAAGACCTGGATCAAGTCAGTGTTTTGTGATAGCGGTTGTGCTGCTAATATTTCATCAATGTCATCTCCTGTAAAGCTTAGTCCACTATTCTCCATATTTATTTTCCGCTGTTTGTGACCCCAACAACTATATAGATATATAGGTGGAGTATGAGTTTCCCGCAGCTGCACGCTGCTTAGATGCTTCTATCAGAAAGGGAGGGAAGAGGATTCTCGGTCCATTCAGTTCCCCTGATAAGATCCAAAGTTAATCAAAAAATGAGGAATGGACACTAGTATCTACTGAACCATTAGTTCAAAATTGACAACCCTCATAGGCAGCCTGATATTGCGATGCGGTATATCTTTTTTCCGCCCCATCAGGTGTCATGGCATATTCATAGGGTAGTCAAAGGAGTGTAGTATGCCTGCCTCACCCGAGGCTACCTCTGGTCCAGGTAGAAGTGTCCAGAAATAATAGGGAGGGTGAAATAATTATAAAAGCAGTGTCTCTCCAAAAATATTTTATTGAAAAAGGAGATAACACTGTCAGTTAAAAATAAGTCGATATAGATGTAATCGAGTAACTAGATTACCATATATCTATGTATATATGGGTGCGTCAACATGTTTCAGCTCTCTGGGCCCAGCCGGGTCTGTGGAGCTTTCGTCAGGACAATAAAACAAACAGAAAACATACAATCGGTACTCACACCATTAGTGTAGGTTCCATTCGCTATTTATAGCGTTTCTTATTTTGCCACCTGAAATATAGGAGCACAAACATATACAATCCCAAACGTTGTGGTCTTGTGGTTATGGTGATTAGGCATAGTGATTCTAAGAAACACTCACACGTACTAGAATTGCTAGTGAATTTATGCACTTCATTTTTAGTTACATAAACTTTTTTTGCGAGAAAAAGATAATGGAGAACAGATATAAATTGTTTACAGGGAGCATGCGATTCATGCGTGTGTTTGATACTGCACATCTAGTTGGAACAACGTGCATTAGCTTCATAATTAGTTACATAGTGTGGGACACATGCGAGCGCTGTTGGAAAAGCGATACTGTCTTTGGTTACTTGAAAACTGTTTTCTACAGCAATATACAAATCATTTTTGAAAGGAAATATTTCCATTATGTACAGGCGAATGCCGTGGGTGCATGTTAGTACTATCGCGCCTCTAATTAGGGTTGAATGCATAGAGATAGCGCGTTCTGTCTGTAAAAATAGCGCGTTCTGTTATCAAAGCGCAATCGCTAGTACCTTAATAAATTCTTTTCAAGGCTTCAGCAAGGATGCACAAGTCGCTTAACGTGGTCTCTTCTGAAGAAATATTATCAGAGATTAGAGGAAGCACAATAATCGATCTTACCCGTGTATCTTCGCCTTGTGTGTTCAAGCTTACCCTCGTGGACCGCGTTTTGGGCCCTGTGCTGACTCTGCCCTTGGTTACAGGCGGGGCACAGTTTCTGGGCTTTATGCAATAGGTTCATGGACACAAAAATAGGACTACAAAGCCTTCTCAAGATGGACACCCATGTTAAGTGTACAATTCAGGATACGTAATCATCACCAGTGGTTATCAGTATTTTAGGTTATTACAGATACAAAAAGAGATTAATTATCAGATAAATCCCATTGTTAGATCTCATGTATATATATATTGAATTGCATTATTGTCCATAGGGGGGATGTTTTCAATTTTGCAACTCTGTATATTACATGTAGATGATGTTAATTGAACTGGCTCCATGGGATATTGTCGTTCATTCCGGAGATATGGGTGCCAAGACGGTCCACCCACCTTTGCTCTTTTTCAAAGAGAACTCGTTCTGCATTATTGTTTTTATCTTGCAAGGTCTCAAGGACTGTCCAAATTAGGTCATCGCAAGTGTGACCCGCCTCCACAAAGTGTGTACACAGTTTTGGGTTGTTTTTCTTAAGTCGCACGTTGCTCCTATGTTCCCCGATTCGTAGCTTCACTTTTCTACATGTCATGCCTATGTATTGGCGTTTGCAAGGACATGTAATCATGTAGATAAGATGTGATGAGTTACAATTCGTATGATGTTTCTGGGTCCATTTGAGGGTGTTAGTGAGTTGTAAGGTTTTGGTTGGTCTTGTAAACTTACAAACTCCACAGGTGCCACATGGGTAGTGTCCAGAGACAGGTTGCATTCTAGCATCTCTTGTGACTGTCGATGCTGGTTTTATTTTAGGTCGCGTGTGGACCAGAACGTCCTTTATGTTCTTTGTTCTTCTATTCCCAAACCGTGGTTTCGGCCAGTCGAGTTGTCCAGAATTGATTATCTGCCAGTTTTTTCTGATTAGTTTTTGTACCCCATAAGTGGCGGGACAGAAAGTGGTGACACAGGTTACCAGGTCTTTTATTGGTTCCTTCACATTTGTCTGCAGGAGGCATTCACGTGGCTGGTGTTTCGCCCTTTTCATACATTATTTAATCACCGCTGGTGTATAATCCCTTTGTTGCAATTTTCGACTCAGTTCCATCGCTTGTTTTTTGTAATCGCTGTCCTTACTACAGTTCCTTTTGTGGCGAAGGTACTGACTAAAGGGGAGATTATCCCGCAGTGGCCGTGGGTGGTAGCTGTAGTACGACAGCAGACTGTTTTTTGCTGTGGGCTTCGTAAAAGTCTTAGTTTCAAGTTTCCCATTATCATGAAAGATTGTTAAATCCAAGAAAGCTATGCTTTGGTTACTCGCAGTAAAAGTAAAATTGAGCCATCGATCTCTCGCATTCAGCCATTCGATGAATTTGGTCAGGTCTTCTTTGATGTCCCAGATCAAAAGCACATCATCGATGTACCGTTTCCAGTATAAAATACTGGAAACGAAAGGGTTGGTTGTATTGAGTACCCAGTTTTCTTCCAGTTGGCTCACATAGAGTCCTGCCACCGAAGGAGCGCAGGCACTCCCCATGGAGGTCCCATGGCTTTGTAGGAAGAGTTGTCCATTGTACTCGAAATAGTTTTCTTTTAAAACCAGACGACAGCACTCCATGATGAAGTGGCGTGGGGTTCTGTATGGCCAGTCTTGATTGAACAAGAGGTCTTCAAGCATTTGTAACGTGTCTTCCTGAGGCAAACTTGTATACAATGCCTCGACATCCAGGCCCACCAATAGCATTGTATTCGGATTGTATTTAAAATCCACGATTTGTGTCAAAAGGTCTCTGGTATCTTTGAGATAAGTGGGGGTTCTTTGGACCATCTTTTTAAAATACTCATCCACGAATTTCGAGAGAGGCTCTAACAAAGAGCCGATGCCCGAAACGATGGGGCGTCCTGGCGGAGGAGACCTGTTCTTGTGAGTTTTTGGCTATGAATAAAAGAACGGCGTTTTTGGACTCTTAGGTGTCAAGAAGTCTGCCTCTTTTTTTGAAATCCAGCCGCTCACCTCTGCCTCATGAACCATGATGGCGATGGTGTTGGTCAGTCTGTCGGTAGGGTCTTCCTCGATCTTCTTGTAGAAAGTTTCATTAGAGAGGAGGGATAGGCATTGCTGGTTATATCCTTCTTTTGACAGGATCACTATCCCTCCTCCCTTGTCTGCTGGTTTTATAACGATTTCGTTATTATCCTTCAAGTCCATTAGTGCGAGTCGTTCCTTTTTGTTAAGATTTTGGAATGTCTTTTTTGGTCCTAGATTATCAATACCTTTCATGATTGCCTGTTCGAAGGTTTGTATTTCGATCGGCACTGAGGTTGACGGGGGACAGAACTTGGATTTTCTCCTCAAGTTAGTATCACCTTCGTTATGTTGACAGTCAGAATTGGTGAAGAAAGCTTTTAATTTCAAAGTTCGGCAGAATTCCGAAATTTCACATTTCAATTTAAATCTGTCTGATGGAGGTGTCGGCACAAAGCCAAGTCCTTTATTAAGGACATTCATTTGGTCCTCCGTTAGGTTGATGCTGGACAAGTTCACGACTAATGAGTCTTGTTGCTCGGACCTGGGGCTGACGACATGCTGCGGGTCTGTACATTTGGCTGGTCTTGCCACGTCAGGTTTTTCTTTTTCCCTCGTGGTTGATTTTGGCCTCTCCCTAAAAAAGGCTGTTGTGGTTGGTTCGTGGCATTGGATAGCGGATGGTTCTCTAATTGTTGCTGGGGATGTAAGTTCGGATTATAAGGGTTCATCCAACCTGTGAAGGGAGGCATGAATGGTTGGAAGTATGGCATTTGGTGTCCATGGAAGAAAGGAGGTCGTTGCCACCTATTGCCCCTTCTCGAACGATTGGATCTGAAGTTATTCCGACCTCTTCTTGGTGTTGTGTCATCTGAGCTCGCATCAGAGCCAGCAGAGGAACCGGTGTCTGAGCCATTGTCTGTTGGAATATAGTCTTTTTTTGTATAAGGGTGCATGCTTTCCTGGCTAAATTTCTTAACATCTTTAGCTAGTTTTTGGAGTTTGTTCTGCATTAGGTACTCATGGGTGTCATCCATTTCCTTCGTTATTTCTTCCAGGCGTTTCTTGTATATTAGTGGGTTGATATTTTTCTTCATTTCGTTCTCGCACTCTCTAATTTCTACCAGAAGTGCATCTGAAAGTCGTTTTGCTGTCTTCACTATGAGTACCAAGTAGTCAAGGGTACATTTCCATGAGATGGAAGACCAGTCACATCTGAATGCAAGATCGTGGAGGAAGATTCTCGGGGCATTGTTGACCCACAACCCTTTTGGCGCCGTTTTTGACCTCAAGTACTCGGTCATAATAATTCCATGGATGGCAGTGCGGATCTGCTCTCTTTTCCTATTAGTCAGTGAGTCCCAGTCGTCAGTTTGTGCTAAGACCTGGATCAAGTCAGTGTTTTGTAATAGCGGTTGTGCTGCTAATATTTCATCAATGTCATCTCCTGTAAAGCTTAGTCCACTATTCTCCATATTTATTTTCCGCTGTTTGTGACCCCAACAACTATATAGATATATAGGTGGAGTATGAGTTTCCCGCAGCTGCACGCTGCTTAGATGCTTCTATCAGAAAGGGAGGGAAGAGGATTCTCGGTCCATTCAGTTCCCCTGATAAGATCCAAAGTTAATCAAAAAATGAGGAATGGACACTAGTATCTACTGAACCATTAGTTCAAAATTGACAACCCTCATAGGCAGCCTGATATTGCGATGCGGTATATCTTTTTTCCGCCCCATCAGGTGTCATGGCATATTCATAGGGTAGTCAAAGGAGTGTAGTATGCCTGCCTCACCCGAGGCTACCTCTGGTCCAGGTAGAAGTGTCCAGAAATAATAGGGAGGGTGAAATAATTATAAAAGCAGTGTCTCTCCAAAAATATTTTATTGAAAAAGGAGATAACACTGTCAGTTAAAAATAAGTCGATATAGATGTAATCGAGTAACTAGATTACCATATATCTATGTATATATGGGTGCATCAACATGTTTCAGCTCTCTGGGCCCAGCCGGGTCTGTGGAGCTTTCGTCAGGACAATAAAACAAACAGAAAACATACAATCGGTACTCACACCATTAGTGTAGGTTCCACTCGCTATTTATAGCGTTTCTTATTTTGCCACCTGAAATATAGGAGCACAAACATATACAATCCCAAACGTTGTGGTCTTGTGGTTATGGTGATTAGGCATAGTGATTCTAAGAAACACTCACACGTACTAGAATTGCTAGTGAATTTATGCACTTCATTTTTAGTTACATAAACTTTTTTTGCGAGAAAAAGATAATGGAGAACAGATATAAATTGTTTACAGGGAGCATGCGATTCATGCGTGTGTTTGATACTGCACATCTAGTTGGAACAACGTGCATTAGCTTCATAATTAGTTACATAGTGTGGGACACATGCGAGCGCTGTTGGAAAAGCGATACTGTCTTTGGTTACTTGAAAACTGTTTTCTACAGCAATATACAAATCATTTTTGAAAGGAAATATTTCCATTATGTACAGGCGAATGCCGTGGGTGCATGTTAGTACTATCGCGCCTCTAATTAGGGTTGAATGCATAGAGATAGCGCGTTCTGTCTGTAAAAATAGCGCGTTCTGTTATCAAAGCGCAATCGCTAGTACCTTAATAAATTCTTTTCAAGGCTTCAGCAAGGATGCACAAGTCGCTTAACGTGGTCTCTTCTGAAGAAATATTATCAGAGATTAGAGGAAGCACAATAATCGATCTTACCCGTGTATCTTCGCCTTGTGTGTTCAAGCTTACCCTCGTGGACCGCGTTTTGGGCCCTGTGCTGACTCTGCCCTTGGTTACAGGCGGGGCACAGTTTCTGGGCTTTTTGCAATAGGTTCATGGACACAAAAATAGGACTACAAACCCTTCTCAAGATGGACACCCATGTTAAGTGTACAATTCAGGATACGTAATCATCACCAGTGGTTATCAGTATTTTAGGTTATTACAGATACAAAAAGAGATTAATTATCAGATAAATCCCATTGTTAGATCTCATGTATATATATATTGAATTGCATTATTGTCCATAGGGGGGATGTTTTCAATTTTGCAACTCTGTATATTACATGTAGATGATGTTAATTGAACTGGCTCCATGGGATATTGTCGTTCATTCCGGAGATATGGGTGCCAAGACGGTCCACCCACCTTTGCTCTTTTTCAAAGAGAACTCGTTCTGCATTATTGTTTTTATCTTGCAAGGTCTCAAGGACTGTCCAAATTAGGTCATCGCAAGTGTGACCCGCCTCCACAAAGTGTGTACACAGTTTTGTGTTGTTTTTCTTAAGTCGCACGTTGCTCCTATGTTCCCCGATTCGTAGCTTCACTTTTCTTTCAAAAATGATTTGTATATTGCTGTAGAAAACAGTTTTCAAGTAACCAAAGACAGTATCGCTTTTCCAACAGCGCTTGCATGTGTCCCACACTATGTAACTAATTATGAAGCTAATGCACGTTGTTCCAACTAGATGTGCAGTATCAAACACACGCATGAATCGCATGCTCCCTGTAAACAATTTATATCTGTTCTCCATTATCTTTTTCTCGCAAAAAAAGTTTATGTAACTAAAAATGAAGTGCATAAATTCACTAGCAATTCTAGTACGTGTGAGTGTTTCTTAGAATCACTATGCCTAATCACCATAACCACAAGACCACAACGTTTGGGATTGTATATGTTTGTGCTCCTATATTTCAGGTGGCAAAATAAGAAACGCTATAAATAGCGAATGGAACCTACACTAATGGTGTGAGTACCGATTGTATGTTTTCTGTTTGTTTTATTGTCCTGACGAAACTCCACAGACCCGGCTGGGCCCAGAGAGCTGAAACATGTTGACGCACCCATATATACATAGATATATGGTAATCTAGTTACTCGATTACATCTATATCGACTTATTTTTAACTGACAGTGTTATCTCCTTTTTCAATAAAATATTTTTGGAGAGACACTGCTTTTATAATTATTTCACCCTCCCTATTATTTCTGGACACTTCTACCTGGACCAGAGGTAGCCTCGGGTGAGGCAGGCATACTACACTCCTTTGACTACCCTATGAATATGCCATGACACCTGATGGGGCGGAAAAAAGATATACCGCATCGCAATATCAGGCTGCCTATGAGGGTTGTCAATTTTGAACTAATGGTTCAGTAGATACTAGTGTCCATTCCTCATTTTTTGATTAACTTTGGATCTTATCAGGGGAACTGAATGGACCGAGAATCCTCTTCCCTCCCTTTCTGATAGAAGCATCTAAGCAGCGTGCAGCTGCGGGAAACTCATACTCCACCTATATATCTATATAGTTGTTGGGGTCACAAACAGCGGAAAATAAATATGGAGAATAGTGGACTAAGCTTTACAGGAGATGACATTGATGAAATATTAGCAGCACAACCGCTATTACAAAACACTGACTTGATCCAGGTCTTAGCACAAACTGACGACTGGGACTCACTGACTAATAAGAAAAGAGAGCAGATCCGCACTGCCATCCATGGAATTATTATGACCGAGTACTTGAGGTCAAAAACGGCGCCAAAAGGGTTGTGGGTCAACAATGCCCCGAGAATCTTCCTCCACGATCTTGCATTCAGATGTGACTGGTCTTCCATCTCATGGAAATGTACCCTTGACTACTTGGTACTCATAGTGAAGACAGCAAAACGACTCTCAGATGCACTTCTGGTAGAAATTAGAGAGTGCGAGAACTAAATGAAGAAAAAAATCAACCCACTAATATACAAGAAACGCCTGGAAGAAATAACAAAGGAAATGGATGACACCCATGAGTACCTAATGCAGAACAAACTCCAAAAACTAGCTAAAGATGTTAAGAAATTTAGCCAGGAAAGCATGCACCCTTATACAAAAAAAGACTATATTCCAACAGACAATGGCTCAGACACTGGTTCCTCTGCTGGCTCTGATGCGAGCTCAGATGACACAACACCAAGAAGAGGTCGGAATAACTTCAGATCCAATCGTTCGAGAAGGGGCAATAGGTGGCAACGACCTCCTTTCTTCCATGGACACCAAGTGCCATACTTCCAACCATTCATGCCTCCCTTCACAGGTTGGATGAACCTTTATAATCCGAACTTACATCCCCAGCAACAATTAGAGAACCATCCGCTATCCAATGCCACGAACCAACCACAACAGCCTTTTTTAGGGAGAGGCCAAAATCAACCACGAGGGAAAAAGAAAAACCTGACGTGGCAAGACCAGCCAAATGTACAGACCCGCAGCATGTCGTCAGCCCCAGGTCCGAGCAACAAGACTCATTAGTCGTGAACTTGTCCAGCATCAACCTAACGGAGGACCAAATGAATGTCCTTAATAAAGGACTTGGCTTTGTGCCGACACCTCCATCAGACAGATTTAAATTGAAATGTGAAATTTCGGAATTCTGCCGAACTTTGAAATTAAAAGCTTTCTTCACCAATTCTGACTGTCAACATAACGAAGGTGATACTAACTTGAGGAGAAAATCCAAGTTCTGTCCCCCGTCAACCTCAGTGCCGATCGAAATACAAACCTTCGAACAGGCAATCATGAAAGGTATTGATAATCTAGGACCAAAAAAGACATTCCAAAATCTTAACAAAAAGGAACGACTCGCACTAATGGACTTGAAGGATAATAACGAAATCGTTATAAAACCAGCAGACAAGGGAGGAGGGATAGTGATCCTGTCAAAAGAAGGATATAACCAGCAATGCCTATCCCTCCTCTCTAATGAAACTTTCTACAAGAAGATCGAGGAAGACCCTACCGACAGACTGACCAACACCATCGCCATCATGGTTCATGAGGCAGAGGTGAGCGGCTGGATTTCAAAAAAAGAGGCAGACTTCTTGACACCTAAGAGTCCAAAAACTCCGTTCTTTTATTCATTGCCAAAAACTCACAAGAACAGGTCTCCTCCGCCAGGACGCCCCATCGTTTCGGGCATCGGCTCTTTGTTAGAGCCTCTCTCGAAATTCGTGGATGAGTATTTTAAAAAGATGGTCCAAAGAACCCCCACTTATCTCAAAGATACCAGAGACCTTTTGACACAAATCGTGGATTTTAAATACAATCCGAATACAATGCTATTGGTGGGCCTGGATGTCGAGGCATTGTATACAAGTTTGCCTCAGGAAGACACGTTACAAATGCTTGAAGACCTCTTGTTCAATCAAGACTGGCCATACAGAACCCCACGCCACTTCATCATGGAGTGCTGTCGTCTGGTTTTAAAAGAAAACTATTTCGAGTACAATGGACAACTCTTCCTACAAAGCCATGGGACCTCCATGGGGAGTGCCTGCGCTCCTTCGGTGGCAGGACTCTATGTGAGCCAACTGGAAGAAAACTGGGTACTCAATACAACCAACCCTTTCGTTTCCAGTATTTTATACTGGAAACGGTACATCGATGATGTGCTTTTGATCTGGGACATTAAAGAAGACCTGACCAAATTCATCGAATGGCTGAATGCGAGAGATCGATGGCTCAATTTTACTTTTACTGCGAGTAACCAAAGCATAGCTTTCTTGGATTTAACAATCTTTCATGAGAATGGGAAACTTGAAACTAAGACTTTTACGAAGCCCACAGCAAAAAACAGTCTGCTGTCGTACTACAGCTACCACCCACGGCCACTGCGGGATAATCTCCCCTTTAGTCAGTACCTTCGCCACAAAAGGAACTGTAGTAAGGACAGCGATTACAAAAAACAAGCGATGGAACTGAGTCGAAAATTGCAACAAAGGGATTATACACCAGCGCTGATTAAAAAATGTATGAAAAGGGCGAAACACCAACCACGTGAATGCCTCCTGCAGACAAATGTGAAGGAACCAATAAAAGACCTGGTAACCTGTGTCACCACTTTCTGTCCCGCCACTTATGGGGTACAAAAACTAATCAGAAAAAACTGGCAGATAATCAATTCTGGACAACTCGACTGGCCGAAACCACGGTTTGCGAATAGAAGAACAAAGAACATAAAGGACGTTCTGGTCCACACGCGACCTAAAATAAAACCAGCATCGACAGTCACAAGAGATGCTAGAATGCAACCTGTCTCTGGACACTACCCATGTGGCACCTCTGGAGTTTGTAAGTTTACAAGACCAACCAAAACCTTACAACTCACTAACACCCTCAAATGGACCCAGAAACATCATACGAATTGTAACTCATCACATCTTATCTACATGATTACATGTCCTTGCAAACGCCAATACATAGGCATGACATGTAGAAAAGTGAAGCTACGAATCGGGGAACATAGGAGCAACGTGCGACTTAAGAAAAACAACACAAAACTGTGTACACACTTTGTGGAGGCGGGTCACACTTGCGATGACCTAATTTGGACAGTCCTTGAGACCTTGCAAGATAAAAACAATAATGCAGAACGAGTTCTCTTTGAAAAAGAGCAAAGGTGGGTGGACCGTCTTGGCACCCATATCTCCGGAATGAACGACAATATCCCATGGAGCCAGTTCAATTAACATCATCTACATGTAATATACAGAGTTGCAAAATTGAAAACATCCCCCCTATGGACAATAATGCAATTCAATATATATATACATGAGATCTAACAATGGGATTTATCTGATAATTAATCTCTTTTTGTATCTGTAATAACCTAAAATACTGATAACCACTGGTGATGATTACGTATCCTGAATTGTACACTTAACATGGGTGTCCATCTTGAGAAGGGTTTGTAGTCCTATTTTTGTGTCCATTAACCTATTGCAAAAAGCCCAGAAACTATGCCCCGCCTGTAACCAAGGGCAGAGTCAGCACAGGGCCCAAAACGCGGTCCACGAGGGTAAGCTTGAACACACAAGGCGAAGATACACGGGTAAGATCGATTATTGTGCTTCCTCTAATCTCTGATAATATTTCTTCAGAAGAGACCACGTTAAGCGACTTGTGCATCCTTGCTGAAGCCTTGAAAAGAATTTATTAAGGTACTAGCGATTGCGCTTTGATAACAGAACGCACTATTTTTACAGACAGAACGCGCTATCTCTATGCATTCAACCCTAATTAGAGGCGCGATAGTACTAACATGCACCCACGGCATTCGCCTGTACATAATGGAAATATTTCCTTTCAAAAATGATTTGTATATTGCTGTAGAAAACAGTTTTCAAGTAACCAAAGACAGTATCGCTTTTCCAACAGCGCTCGCATGTGTCCCACACTATGTAACTAATTATGAAGCTAATGCACGTTGTTCCAACTAGATGTGCAGTATCAAACACACGCATGAATCGCATGCTCCCTGTAAACAATTTATATCTGTTCTCCATTATCTTTTTCTCGCAAAAAAAGTTTATGTAACTAAAAATGAAGTGCATAAATTCACTAGCAATTCTAGTACGTGTGAGTGTTTCTTAGAATCACTATGCCTAATCACCATAACCACAAGACCACAACGTTTGGGATTGTATATGTTTGTGCTCCTATATTTCAGGTGGCAAAATAAGAAACGCTATAAATAGCGAATGGAACCTACACTAATGGTGTGAGTACCGATTGTATGTTTTCTGTTTGTTTTATTGTCCTGACGAAAGCTCCACAGACCCGGCTGGGCCCAGAGAGCTGAAACATGTTGACGCACCCATATATACATAGATATATGGTAATCTAGTTACTCGATTACATCTATATCGACTTATTTTTAACTGACAGTGTTATCTCCTTTTTCAATAAAATATTTTTGGAGAGACACTGCTTTTATAATTATTTCACCCTCCCTATTATTTCTGGACACTTCTACCTGGACCAGAGGTAGCCTCGGGTGAGGCAGGCATACTACACTCCTTTGACTACCCTATGAATATGCCATGACACCTGATGGGGCGGAAAAAAGATATACCGCATCGCAATATCAGGCTGCCTATGAGGGTTGTCAATTTTGAACTAATGGTTCAGTAGATACTAGTGTCCATTCCTCATTTTTTGATTAACTTTTGATATTTTTAGACAACAGCTGAGGGGTACACGGCAGGTGTTGTCCTAGGTCCGTTTCTGGGATGGTTCAGAGAAGACGGTTTACCATAAAATTTAATTAAGGTTAGGTTCCTAACTTTATGTAATAGGTGAATTGTGGTCCTAGTAGTTCAGAAGAAAGGATTTAGTGGTAAATTCTGATAGATCTCTCTTTTTATGTGAAACATCAGGTGCTCATTCAGAGTTTAAATATCTCAGATAATTCATTAAGTCCAGAAAATGCAGTATCAAATTTTACAATTAGCATCGCCTCCATTCTGGTGAGTTTTGCATCCAGATCACCCCCTCTTGCATCATTCTCCACTTTCGCTATTACAGTCCAAATGAGGTCATTTTCCTTGTGTTGTTTTTCCCGCCAGTGATTGACCAGGGGCGCTGTTGTGACATTATTCCTGATTCGGGATTTGTGTTGTTGTATTCTTACGCGTATTTCTTGGTTGGTTTTGCCGATGTAGACTAAGTCACATGGGCATCGAATGCCATATATCACATATCGTGATTTACAATTCGAGAATCGCTCGTGTTTCCAAAAGATCTGATTATGGGAAAACACGGACCCTTCTTTCGTAGTGTCACAGCAGGAGCAGGTGCCACATCTGTGGTGGCCCTGAATGGGCGGTAATTTCAACATGGTCCGTAGGCTGGAATTTTGTTCCTGTGGTAGCGCTGCCCGTACTAGCTGATTAGCCAAACTACAATTTTTTTTGAACGCAAAAAGTGGCTCGTTTTTAAATGCTTGGTCTAAATTGCATAGCAGGTGCCAATTTTGTTTGACAATCTTTTTCAAAGCGTTAGAGTTGGGACAGAAAGTGGATACGAAGACCATCCTGTCATTTTCCCTTTTCGTTCTTCTTTCCAATAGGGTGTCTCGTGGAGTCCACCACGCTCTTTTCCTTGATTTATTGAGTAGTTTTTTTGGGTATCCACGTTGTTGTAGATTCGATGTCAAAATGCTCGCATGTCGCTGATATTCTTCTTTGGTTTGGCAATTGCGTTTTATTCTTAAATATTGCCCGTATGGGAGATTCTCCTTCAGGCTGCGTGGGTGATTACTTTGGAAATGCAATGCCTTATTGCGGTCTGTAGGTTTTTTATACAGTGTAGTTATTAATCCACTTTCAGAGGGGTACACTTCAACGTCCAGGAATGGCATTTTATTTTGTGAACGTTCCATACTGAAGGTTATTGCTGGAAGTCTGTTGTTAATCCAGTCATGGAACTTGATCAATTCTTCTTCTGGACCTGACCACACGAAGAAAATGTCGTCGATAAATCGACACCAGTGTGATATCCATTGAATGTAAGGATTGTTGGTATATACAAACATTTCTTCATACTTAGACATGAAAAGTATGGCTAATTCAGGGGCAAATGGACAACCCATAGCCACTCCTCCTACTTGAAAGAAGAATTCCCCATTGAAAAAGAAATAATTCTTTTTCAGAGCGAATGAGGCCAGCTGAAGAATAAAATCTGTTGGTATCTTGTGTGGTCTCGGTCTTTCATTGAGAAAAAGTTCTAGGACATTGATGCCTTCGTCTTGTGGGATCTGGGTGTATAGGGACGTGATATCCATGGTTACCATCCAATCGGAATTTTTGTTAAATGTGATCGTTGTTAGTTTATTTATAAAGTCCGTCGTGTCTTGTATGTAGGACTTGACTTGCTGGACTAGTGGTTTTAGAAAAAAATCCACAAACTTGGAGATGGGTTCAAGTAGGGATTCGCACCCTGATACTATGGGTCTTCCCGGGGGAGTTTTTTCGTTTTTATGCACTTTGGGAAGTACATAGAAGAGAGGTATTCTTGGGTGTTGTGTTTTTAGATATTCAGTTTCCTTTTTTCCAAGGAAGCCCTGCTCTGATCCTTCATCGATTATTTTGTGTAATTCATTTTTAAGATCTGGTGTTGGATCTTTGTTAATTTTACGATAACATGATTCGTCGTTTAGTTGTCTTTTGACTTCTGCGATGTAAAGTTCTTTGTCCCAAATGATTATTGAGCCGCCCTTGTCCGCCTGTTTAATAATGACCGAAGGGTCCGATTTCAAATTTGTTAATGCTTGTGCCTCTCCTTTGGATAAGTTGTGTTTGATCCATTTTTTGTTTTTTTCCATTTCGGTCACTGCAGATAAGATGGAACGTTCGAAAGTAATGACCTCTTTCGGGATTTTATTAACTGGTGGGCAGAAGGATGATTTTTTTCGCAGTCCTGTGGTTTCCAGTATGGGTTGATACGCATTCTCAGCAAAAAAGGTTTTTAACCTAACTTTACGACAGAATTCGATGACTTCTGTTTTGAGTTTCACAAAATCTGTGTTTTTGGTTGGGACAAATGAAAGTCCTTTTTCCAAAACCTTCTTCTCTTCCAATGTTACATTTTTTTTCGATAGATTGAATATAGGTGAGGGGGCTAGTTCTTGTAGTTGTTTCGTCGTGTCGACATTTCCCATGGTTGTGGTGCAAATCTGGTTTTTCCGCGTGGTTTTGGTTGGCCTCTCCCTAAAAAACCTCCCTGTTGTTGTTGTTGAAAACCCTGGGCTTGTTGAAAGCCACCTCTTCTGTTGTTGTTCCTCTGGGGTGCTGGATTTTCCCCGTCACTGCCACTGCCAGATGATGACGTGTCCGAGAAAGTGATAAATTTATTAAAGGACCGGCCTTGGTAATCTTGCAAATATTTCCTTGAGTCTGATCTTGTATAGAAATCTGGTTGAAGGAAAGGGTATACTTTGTCAATGTTGAAATTCCTTTTGTCTTTCTCGAATTGTGATGTTTTTTGATTTATTGTGTAGTCCTTGAATTCCCCTATGTCCTTTTGTACTTTTTCTAGTAATGATTTGGCATCGGTGATCAACTGGTTTGTAGAAATGGCTAATTCCAATAGCATGACCTCCCACTCCATAGCTATGGGATTCTTCCGCCTCCCAGTGTCCTCCTCTCTCTTCAGGGTGACGCTCTCTATCTGGCCCCATTTTGCAACGTCCCCCCGCCATGTCTTTGCACAGGGCGCTCTGGGGGATTTCCATCTCATGGTAATCACTCTGATAGCCAAGAGAAGCGCTTGATCTACAAATCTCAGTTTGGCTTTCAGTGGTTTAGGGCGGTGGCGGGCTCCCACTAGGCAGTACAAGGCAGTCTCCTGTATCCGCATATGCGTAACTTCTCTTAGTGTCTGACATACCTCCCCCAGTATCATCTCAGTTGTGGCCATGCCCAAAGCATATGAAGGAGGCCCGCCTCGTCCCCCCTACACCGAGGGCAATAGTGGGAAGAATCTGGAAACATCCTGTGGATCCTCTCCGGGGTTAGATACGCCCTATGAAGAACCATGGACTGAATCAATTTAAATTTCACATTCCGTGAGACTCTTTTAGGGTGTTCGAGTATAGTCCGCCATATGTTATCTGGTAGTTCTTCCCCGGTATCCTGTGCCCAAGTGTCCCGTAACGAGGTAAGGGATATCGCTGCGTGTGTTCTGATCCCCGTATATAGCCAACACACCAGGGGCCCGATGTAGGTAATTCTTATTTACCACTTCTTAAATACCGAATTTTACCGATTCGGTATTTAAGAAATGGTAAATCTGAAGGGGGGAGATGTAGGTATTATAGATTCTGTAAATACCGAATCTTTAAGATTCGGTATTTACCGAATCTGTAAATACCGAATCGGTATTGCCCATTGATTCCTATGGGCCTTGAAGCCCATAGGAATCAATGGGCAATACCGATTCTGTAATTACAGAATCGGTAAATACCGAATTTTGCAAGGGTGCAGGGAGTGTCACTTTGACACCCTCTGGCACCCCAAAAATAGGCATGTGCGCCATGTGGCACACAGACATGCCCTAAGGGCATGTCTGTCTGTCACATGGCTAGGTGTGCATGCACACATGTGCATGCACACCTGAATTCGGTATTTTAACACCCAATTGGATTGGGTGGTAAAATACAGAATCTGAAAGGCCTGCGGCACTCGAAGATGTGCTACCTACATGTGCTTTTACAGAATCAGTATTTTTACCGAGTCTGTATTTACCGATTCGGTAATTTTACCGAATCTGTAAATACAGATTCGGTAAAATACCGATTCTGTAAAGCATGTTCCTACATCTGAAAACCCTAACACCGGTCGGAAACGGCCGAAATCGGCCGTTTCCGACCGGTATTAGGGCTCCTACATCTGGCCCCAAATGCCCTCCAGTCCCCATGTAATGCATCAGGTGTACTAGCTCGTGTCTAGGTGGTTGGATCCGTTGTGGTGCCCAAGTTGTCCGGATATAGTGGGATACCGTGGCATGCAACAAGTACAGTCCGTCAGAGGTCCCCGTAATTTGTACAAAGGTGTCGTGATCGAGAAGTATGTCGTCTCCGAAAAAGCTCCCTATCTCCTCAACCCCGTTCTCTGTTCAGTGGTGCAGTGTCTGCCTTGTGAGCCTCCCCTGTGGTGTTGGGATGCCCAGTAGGGTTATATTCCTGGCATAGGGCGTTATCGGCGCTGTGTACGCTAGTGCCTTCTTCCAGCAATTGAGGGCCGTACGAAGCAATGGGTGACATGTCTGTGGTATCTTACTTTTTGGCAGCAGTAAACTATGTAATTCTCTCCGATCTAATCGGTCCGTCGTGAATCCAATCTCGTGGAGGTTTCTGCCTGCCAGCCAAAAGGACAACCACTGGAGCTGGCTGGCGTAATAGTACCCTCGGAAGTCTGGAACTCCTAGGCCTCCTAGTCTGGTGCCGAGCTGGAGTTTGCGGAGACTTATCCGCCTTCTGCCCGTCCCCCATATGAGAGTGATCAGTAGAGTGTTTATCATGTTAAATACCTGTTGTGGGAGACATACCGGCAGATTGACGAAAAAATACAATAGGCGAGGGAGCATGACCATCTTGGCTATCGCAATGCGACCCATGACGGACAGAGGCAGTGAGGTCCAGAACCCAATGCTGCTGCGGAGACCAGTGATGGCCTTGGAGATATTACTGTCTATCTGATCCTTCGGTGCCCTATATATTCGGATTCCCAGGTATCTAAAAGTGGACTGTGCTACCGGGATCTGATAAGCCCCGAAGGGTATGGAAGGAGGGTGAGGTCCTTCTCAGAAATAAAAGCCAACCGATTCATCCGGGTTTATGGCCAATCCCAACACTATTTCGAACCTGCGGAATTTTTCGTACAGGTGTGTATGGTCCGCCTCCAGATCCAGGAGGTAAAGCAACATGTCATCCGCATATATGGAAATTAGGTGGGACGTCCCTGCCACTGGAATACCCAATTGTTCGGTGTGCATACGGAGGGCAATGGCCAGGGGCTCGAGTGCCAGAACGAACAGCATTGGGGATAGGGGGCAGCCCTGCCGGGTTCCCCTATGCACTAGGTATTCCGCCGAAACATATCGCCCCGTTCTTGCCCGGGCGGTGGAATTGGTGTACAGCAACCAAATCCATTGCAGTAAAGAAGCAGGGAAACCAAAGCGTTTCAGAGCTTCGAACATGAAAGGCCAGGAAAGGGAGTCAAAGGCCTGCTTTAGGTCCAATGCAATGCACTGCACTCGGTTCAGTTCCGTCGGTGATGCAGCCATCAGTGCGGGCAGGCGTCTCGTATTCAGGGAAGTATTACGCCCAGGGAGGAAGCCACACTGGTCCTGGTGTGTATGAGAGCAGGCAGGTGCGGTTGGATCCGCAGGGCAATAGCTTTACTCAATATTTTATATTCTGTAGACAGCATGGATAGGGGTCTATAATTTGCCAGTTCTAGAACATCCCTGTCTGGCTTAGGTTTGGAGATCACTAGGGCCTGCATGGTGGACTTCGGTAAGTGTCCTTCCTCAAACGCCGTCCTATAGATCTTTTCCAGGACTGGCACCAGTGTCTCAGCATAGGCCGAGTAAAACTCCACCGGGAGCCCGTCCATGCCTGGCGTGTTATTTCTATTTAAGTGTTTAATCGTGGCGCGTATTTCATGTTGTGTGATAGGCCCCTCAATCGCCTTTTTTGTGTCCGCTGCTAAGGATGGGAAGGGGAGATCGTGCATAAACTCAGCTATCTGCCTAGAATCTCCTAGGCCTGTAAGAGCATAAAGTGCCTTCAGCTGGTCATGAAATGCCAGGTTAATGTCGGATTGAGTATGTACTAGGGCGCATAGCGGGTTACGGATTTGTGTAATTGTTGGCGGGTCCGGTCTATCCCGCACCAAGCGTGCCAGGAGAGCCCCGGAGCGATCTGCTTCAGTGTGTTGTCTCTGCAGGTATGCCTTAAAATCTACGTTCCGCAGGGACTCTAACGTTTCTGCGTGATCGATGTATGTTTCCTGTAATTCCCTTTTCCGCTCTAGATCTACGCTCGCCTCTCGCTCAAGCCTCTTTAGTCGTTCCTCCACCTCACACAATTTCTTGTGTATTTCTTGCCTGGCCCCTACTAATTGACCTATCGCTGCCCCCGTAACACCACTTTCATTGCATCCCACACCGCCAAATTAGAGAAGGCGGAATCCCAGCTGTCCTCCAAATAGTGTGCCAGGGTGTCCGATAGGGTCGCCCGAAACGGTCCATCCTCCAGGAGATGTTGATTAAGGCTCCAGGTCGGCACCGGGGTAGGTACTCTGCCCCAGTGGAGAGTGGATGTTAGGGGCTGATGGTCCGAAAAGGTTTTCGCCAGATACTCCGAGGAGCCAACCGACGTAACCAGAGTTCGGGAACACAGGAAACGGTCTATGCAAGTGTGTAAATCATGCACCGGGGAGTAAAAGGAGTATTCTTTATAGGAGGGGTGTAGCATTCTCCAGCAATCAGTCAGTACCCTGCCATCTGCCCATGTAACAAATGTATCAGTTAGCCTCGTGGCACCGGCCGTCTGAAGGGGGTGGTGTGACCTGTCTAGGTCCAGATCCAACACAGCGTTCCAGTCCCCCTCGAGTACCCAGGGGATATCGGCCCAGTCTGATAGCGCCATCCCCAACTTGTGCAGGAATTTATCTTGGTCATATTTCGGGGCATATACACTAGCCAGGATTATCAGTGTGTCATCTAGGGTGCCCTTCACCAGGATATACCTGCCCTGATCGTCTGTCCTCCTTTCCAGTTTCACAAAAGGTGTCCCGTGGCGAACCCAGATGGTTGCACCCCTAGAAAAAGCAGAGTATGACGTGGAGTAAACAGTACCCCTCCATTTTTTTCTCAGCTTGTGCACTTCTGAAGTCGTGAGGTACGATTCTTGTATGAAAGCTATTTGTGTCTGCTGTCTAAGGAGGAAAGAGTGGACTCTGTGTCTTTTCTGCACTGCTCCTACACCCCGCACATTCCAAGTAATGAGCTTGTACAACCCAGCCTTCTCAGCCATGATCATTTGTAGTCAGATCTATCAGTGTCAGTAGTCGTTTACAAGGATCCCTACAGATAAGCGCCCAGGAGAATGCATACCCCAAAGTGTCTATCAAAAACAGAACCAACTCGGCACAGCGGGGCAACCCCACTGAGCCCAACACAAACCATTGTAACATAAAAATCCAAAGTCTTGTGCATTCGCCATTGGGGGGGCGGCCAAGCACACACACGTTCATGATGTTGTTGTCATCAGGCGCTGCCAGCTCGGCGGTAGTCCAGCCAGAGAGTCTATCATACAAAGAATATCAAAGCACAATTCGAAACGGCTGCCGCAGGGCACTTAATGGGTCCCTCTCAGCACCCCGTAGGAGTGTCCCCTGTATACAGCCTCTTTATATAAGGTGGGTTCTTAGTAGTGCTACCCGGTTGTCACCAGATTCCGCGTCCTCCCCCCACCTCCAAATCATATAACTACTCAAAACCATTACAGGGTCTGCACTGTGCAATATAGGCAAAGGATACAGTGAAGTGCATTCAAGGGGACAGTTCCAGGACGTCTTAGCCATCCAGTCAATTATCCATTAGCTCATCCGCAGCTTCTGGTGTGACTGTGGGGAACAGGACCACGCTGTTCTCCGAGTCTGATTGTAGTGTGCCGTCCTCCGAATCCGTATTTATTCTCGCTGCATCTTCTCTAAAGTTTCCAGCCATAGACAGTGCCTCGAGCTGATCCTTCTGCTGTTGTGCCCGGGACGGGCCTCGTCGGTCCCCCTCCTTCCCGACCCCCAGGGATCCACGGTCATCGCGGTCCGAATCTCCTTTGGAATTGCCAGTAGCGGCCATTTGGGAGCTGCCCTGGCTGCCATCAATGCCCATCACTTCCAGCCATTCATCAGCGTCAGAGGGACTTTCAAAGAAATTAGTTTTCCGCCCATGTATTACTTTCAGGCGGGCGGGGAAAAGGAGGGCATATTTCAGCTGTGCTCTCCTAAGTTTCTTTTTAACCTCCAGGTACGACGCCCGCCGTTATTGCACTATGTTCGTATAGTCTGGGTAGAGGGACACCCTCTGGTTCTCGAAGTGAATAGTGGTCTTCTCTCTGGCTCTCTGAAGGAGGACATCCCGATCCCGGTAATTTAGGATACGGACTATCAAAGGGCGCGGTGGGCGTCCCGGTCTAGGCGGACCGGACGGGATCCTATGCGCACATTCCACGCAGAAGTGTGGGGATAGTCCTTCAGTCGCAATCAGGTCGCGGAACCAAGTTTCCATAAACTCCGCAGGCCTCGTCCTCTCGCATCTTTCCGGCAGTCCGATCACCCTTACATTATTGCTGCGATTTCGCCCTTCTGCATCTTCCACCTTATCCATCAAGGAAGTGACCTGATTCTGCAGCTCCTGTATAGAGGTAGTGTGTTCTGTCACTGTTGGTGTAAGGTCTGCAACCGCCAGTCCCTGGTCTTTGACTTTCTCCGCTAGTTTGGCGTGATCTGCCTTCAGAAGAGAAAAGTTGGTGGTGAGGGTCCCCATTTGTAGTTCCATCGCTATTCTAGAGTCTCTGATTTCCTGAAGGATGAGGTCAAGCTTGTCCATTTGTTGTGCCGCCGGACGGCCTCCGCCGTCTCCTGCCCCAGTCCGCTGCTGGGGCCCATCCGAGTGCCCCTGTCCCTCTGCAGGTTTCGGGCCTCTACGCACCATGTCTTCCGATCACCATGGTCGCCCCCCCTCAGGGTGCAGTCACAGCATTAATTCCGCTCCGGCAGGACGGGTGCCACGTTCCGGACAGCGCAGGGGTCCGCCCCCCAGGGTATTCAGCCACGTGGCAATGCGGGGGTGGGGGGGTCCAGTACGGCCCGCACCAGGCCGAGCTGAGAGCAGAGTGTCCAGTGTCCGCACCCTCTTCGGTGTCCCCACAATCCAGAGGCCCCCCTCCTTCTGGGTACGCTCACCCCCGGTCCGTCGAGGGTAGTAATCGGATCCGCAGCGATCTCCAGGCACCGTCCCGCCACATGTCCGGTAATATCAGGGAACTTATACTCCCCCCTGCGCCCCACCGTCTGTCCTTCATCCTTGGCCTCTCTCACCACGGTGTAGTCTCCAGGCACCTCACTGTTCCTGCGCCTCCCCACGGAGCAATGTGTAGATCTCCACTTGCCTTTCAGGGTCATCAGTGGGGGGGTGTTATGTTCCGGTAGAGCGCCGCTGCAGCGAACAGGTGGATGTGTGGGTTCCCCCAAGAAACTACGTCTCCCAGAGTCCTTTGCGGGATGCAGAGGAAGGTTACATAGGGGACTCACTTCCTGTTCCTGGCGTCGGATATTCTTCGTACCACAGACTCTTGGAGGTGATGGGCCGTAGCGGTTCTCTGTTTGTTGTCAAACGTTTTCTGCTATGACTTTGTGATTCGTGTGATCGGCACGCCTGCCGTTAAGTCTCTTGTCTGTCCTCCGTTGGCGAGTCGGGTTGACTCATGCGGAGGACGAACGTTCCTGTAATGCTAAAGATTACCTGGCCCTACATTGCCCTCCGTTGGCGAGTCGGTTAGACTCATGCGGAGGACGATTGCTTCTCATTGCGTAAGGGGTTATCAGACCCTACATTGCCCTCCGTTGGACGAGCTAGTGTGGCTCTTGCGGGGGACGATAAATCTGTGTTTTCCTTTGTTGTGGCTTGATTTACATTTTGCAACTTTTGCCCTCCGTTGGTGAGCCTGATCCTAAGGCTCGTGCGGAGGACGATCTCGCTACTCAGTATTGCTGAATTATCAGGCTTGGTAATCGATCACTTCTCAAGGGATTACAGCGTCTTGCTGCCCAGGCTTGGGTATACCTATTGGTTGACTCTGCTGTAACGGTGTACACACTGATTCTTGATTACCGGTTAGTGCCTGCTCTACATGCTGGTTCTCCGTGGACAAAGAGGTACTGTGCTTACTTATAACAATTACAGGGTGAAGTAACCCGCTCAGGATTGTTTTGGTTTTCCGTTTTACCTCCAACGACGCTGTTCCTCCGTGAAGCTCCTTTTGAAGTTTAGAATCTTACAAAGGGGGGGTACGTACACTGTCCATCCTAATCCTCTGCATTTCTCCAGCCCTCTATTAGGATTGTGTGTAAGGTTGTTGTGTGTTCTGTATTCCAGGTTGGAATAGCGTGGTTCTCAGTCGTCCCAGTCTTGGATGTGGGTGAAGAGATTTATCTTCCACTAATACCAAGCCTTTCATATTATTTCCAGGTATACAATAGTCAGGGCCTAGTAAGCTGGGGTATTTCACGTTGTGTTATGCTAGTTGTGAACAGAAGAAGGGACTACTCATCGTTCTTTTCTTTGTCGTTTCAGATCTCCTTCCCCGCAGTTCCCTCCCTTCCCCGCGGGCTTTATTGCCCTCATCTGATCCTTCCTTAACCTTTGGCTATCATAGCATTCAAGGTTTGGATAGATCAGGAGGTGGCTTTTCTTTTGCATCACACTGATCCCGAGGACTTGGAGGATAACAGAATATCCGACCCAAGTTTATACTTCCTCCTGTTCAGTGGATGTAAAAGATGGCTAGTTTAGACGATGTGTTAGCAGCCCTTGTGCTAGTTCAGTCAGAACTGATCTCCTCTAGACAAGAGACTACGGATCTCCGCAACCGAGTGGATGCAATCCAGAGGAACGCATTTAATGCAGGGACCTCCAGTACCACACCACCAAGTCCAGTGGTAGTAGAAATGCCTACCACCGTTCCGTTGGCTAATCCGGAACGCTTTAAGGGGGACGCAGGCTCGGTACAGGTGTTCCTCACGCAGGTGATGCTGCATTTTTCCTGTAAGCCTCGGTCCTTTCCCACTAATCAGGCCAAGGTGGCTTTCCTCATCTCCTACTTAGCCGGTGATGCCGCCCAATGGGCGATGCCACTACTCCAAAGGGATGACCCAATCATACATGATTGGGATGCGTTTAAAGAGGAGTTCCTCAAGGTATTTGACCGTAGGGCGGATTCCTATGCTGCAGATAGGGAGTTGCTACAGTTGCGACAAGGATTGCGAGAGGATATGAAGGACATAATAGCTCAGATAGACCCCCAGCCAGTCACCTGCGAGGATCTGATTAACTTAGTCGTACGATTGGATCATAGATTAAGGGAACGTAAAGGCGATCCTAAACTGCAGGGAAGAACAGTCCCTTTATCCGGGCCTTCGAAGACGGCAGATAAGGACAATGCCCATGCTGCCGAACCCATGGATATCGGGGCTGTTAGGGCGGCTCTCTCCACTTCTGAGAAGTAACTAAGGCGTAAACATGGTCTTTGTTTGTATTGTGGGAAGAAGGGGCATTTCGTGCGGGAATGCCCTGTGAAACCCAAGATGTCTAGATTCCGCAATTCCAAGGGGATTTCTGCAGCGGCCGAAAAACCTTCAGAAAACTAGAGGACTCTGAGGTGAACGAAGGGGTTCCTTGGAGTCAGAAGTACATCCCTTCTCTGCTTAAGAATATAGTAGGGGCTCAGCACCTGTTCATTGAAGTTATGTTGTTGGTACAGGCTAGCTGGATCCCTGTGCATGCCATGGTAGACTCAGGTGCTACGGGCATGTTCATGGATTCGTCAGAAGCACAGAGAGCTGGGATCGGGTTGGTTCCCAGAGAGACTCGAGAAGTTGTATATGCAGTGGATGGGAGACAGTTGGATTTAGGCCCTGTTGGGTACCATACAGGTGATATGGACATGATGTTTGGGGGTCATAGAGAAAAGGTCAAATTCAGCATAATCAACGCTCCGCAATACGGTGTCATCCTGGGTATCCCATGGCTGAAAAAACACAATCCGGAAATAGACTGGGTTACAGGCACCATTACGCTGAATTCCTCATATTGTAGGGAGACCTGTTACGAAAGGAACGAAAGGCCTTCTTTGGCATTAGCCTGTATTGAGTATGTGGCTACAGCAGCTGAAAAAGAGGTGAGGTTACCGGAGGTATACAGGGAATATGAAGGAGTCTTTGATGAAGTACAAGCAGAGGCTCTGCCTCCGCATAGGCAGTACGATTGCCAAATAGATCTGGTCCCTGGGGCGGGGGTTCCCTGTGGACGCTTGTATGCTTTAACCGAACCCGAAAATGTGCATTTGAGAGAGTATCTGGATAAGCTTTTAAAGCTTGGGTTCATTCGCCCATCCATGTCCCCTGCGGCTTCTCCACTTTTTTTTATCCCGAAGGCCAACGGTGAATTGAGGGCGTGTGTTGACTTCAGGGCCTTGAACGCAGTAACGACAAAGAACAGGTATCCCCTTCCCTTGATCAGTGTGTTATTGGAACAGGTTAAGTCCGCCACCATTTATACCAAGTTAGATCTGAAGGGTACCTATCATTTGGTGAGGATGAGAAAAGGGGATGAGTGGAAGACCGCCTTTAAGACCAGGTATGGGCTCTTCGAGTATTTAGTCATGCCGTTTGGTCTCTGTAATGCCCCAGCGGCGTTTCAGTACTTTTTGAATGATGTGTTGCGTGAGATACTGGACCGGTACGTCATAGTCTACATAGACGACATTCTCATTTATTCTGATTCTGAGGAGGCCCATGTACACCATGTTCAAAAGGTACTGAACATTTTGCGGGAGCACAGCCTGTATTGCAAGTTGAGCAAGTGTGACTTTCATGTGTCAACGGTGGAATTCCTGGGAGTCATGCTCAGCCCCCATGGACAGGAAATGGCCGAAAGGAAGATCAAGGCGGTCAAGGAGTGGCCTGTTCCTAGAAACGTGAAAGATGTGCAATGCTTCATAGGCTTCGCCAACTTTTACAGGCGCTTCATCAATCAGTTTTCTCGCGTGGTCGCTCCCATCACTCGACTGCTGCGAAAGGCTCATCCTTTTGTTTGGGACTCTGTAGCCCATGAGGCTTTTGTGACCTTGAAGGAGGCGTTCGTATCTGCTCCAGTGCTTGCTTATCCGAATCCTGACAAGCCCTTCATCGTGGAGGCGGATGCCTCTAGTGTTGCCTTGGGAGCAGTGCTGTCTCAGAGACATGACCAAACCGGGCAGCTGCATCCCGTGGCATACATGTCCCGGGGCGGAGAGCAATTATTGTATCGCAGAAAAAGAGCTTCTGGCGATAAAGGTGGCCTTCACTGAATGGAGGCATTTCTTGATGGGGGCCAAGCATCTGGTTACAGTCTATACTGATCATCGCAACCTCCAGTTCATGACTGCGGCTAGGCATCTTACGCCCAGACAGCTCAGGTGGATATTTTCTTTTCCGAGTTCCATTTTACCATCACATACCGGCCTGGGGCGGCCAACAGGAAGGCTGACGCTTTGACTCGCCAATCCTCTTCCCGTACTCCTGAGATTGGGGAGGAAAAGGCCATCATAGCTCCAGCACAGAGTGTCTGTACTATACAACCTGATGCCTTTTTGGATGGGATTCGGAAGGGAGTTAACACCTTTTATTGGAGGACCTGGCTGCGTAGTCACATCGAATAGAAGATGTTGGATGGCTTTCCAGTGAATAAGGGACGGCTTTTGGTTCCCACGGTTTCACTTCGGAAGCAGGTGTACCGGTGGTGTCATTGTTCCCCCGGTGCGGGTCATCTGGGGGTGGAGAAGACGGTGGAATACATCAATCGAAGGTGTTGGTGGCCATCTCTGAGGGCTGATGTTGCGGAATGGGTGGCGAAGTGTGTGGTCTGTGCGACAGTCAAGGCGGATCATCGTCGCCCTGCGGGGCTGCTGCAGCCTTTGCCCACGCCTCAAGTTCCATGGGAGCGTATATCGATGGATTTTGTGGTGGGCCTCCCTAGAGATCAGGGGTGTACGGCGATCATGGTTGTGATAGATTACCTGACTAAGATGGGACATTTCATCGCCTGCCCTCAAGTCCCTACGGCGGGGCAAGTGGCTCATCTTCTGATGGTACATGTAGTTCGTTTGCATGGGTTGCCGGCTGTCATCGTCTCTGATAGGGGCTCACAATTCACCGCGCAGTTCTGGAAGACCTGGTGTTCCTCTTTACACATTAAGACAGCGCTGTCCACCAGTTTCCACCCTCAGACGGATGGCCAAACGGAGCGTCTCAATCAGACCCTGAAACAATTCTTGAGATGTTATGTGGATCAGGGGAAAGACAACTGGGTGGACTATTTGTGGCTGGCGGAGGTGGCATATAACAACGCTACTCATAGTGCTACGCAAGTGTCTCCCTTTTACTGTACTTACGGTCGCCATCCTCGTTTCCTTCCATTTCTCCATCCTGTTCAGGAGGATAAGGTACCGGAGGCGGCGAAGGGAGTCCTACATATCAAGGATACCCTGGCGAAGGTCCAGGGCAATCTCATTGCTTTCAAGGCGGCCTACAAGTGCGCGGCGGACAAACATCGTCGTCCTGGAATTTTGTATCAAGTAGGAGATATGGTGTGGTTGTCTACTCGGAACATCAGATTCCGCAAACACAGCGTGTTCAACCCTCGCTACATCGGCCCTTACCCTATTGAGCATTGTATCAATCCGGTGGCAATGCGGCTGAAACTCCCGAGACACCTGAAGGTGCATCCGGTGTTCCATGTGTCCTTGTTGAAGCCGTCTATTTCCTCTGTGCGACGTCTCCCTCCGCCTTTGGCGGTACAAGATGGTTTCCAATACGAAGTGGATGCCATAGTGGACTCAAAGTGGCAGGGTCGAGGCCTCCGTTATCTGGTCTCCTGGAAGGGTTATGGCCCGGAGGACAATACGTGGGAACCCGCGTCTGGAATACATGCGCCTCGTCTGGTGTCCTTGTACCATAAGCGGTTTCCTTTGCGTCCTGGGCCTTTGCGGTGCTCTTCGTGAGGAGGGGGATGTACTGTTATGTTCCGGTAGAGCGCCGCTGCAGCGAACAGGTGGATTTGTGGGTTCCCCCCAAGAAACTACGTCTCCCAGAGTCCTTTGCGGGATGCAGAGGAAGGTTACATAGGGGACTCACTTCCTGTTCCTGGCGTCGGATATTCTTCGTACCACAGACTCTTGGAGGTGATGGGCCGTAGCGGTTCTCTGTTTGTTGTCAAATGTTTTCTGCTGTGACTTTGTGATTCGTGTGATCGGCACGCCTGCCGTTAAGTCTCTTGTCTGTCCTCCGTTGGCGAGTCGGGTTGACTCATGCGGAGGACGAACGTTCCTGTAATGCTAAAGATTACCTGGCCCTACATTGCCCTCCGTTGGCGAGACGGTTAGACTCATGCGGAGGACGATTGCTTCTCATTGCGTAAGGGGTTATCAGACCCTACATTGCCCTCCATTGGACGAGCTAGTGTGGCTCTTGCGGGGGACGATAAATCTGTGTTTTCCTTTGTTGTGGCTTGATTTCCATTTTGCAACTTTTGCCCTCCGTTGGTGAGCCTGATCCTAAGGCTCGTGCGGAGGACGATCTCGCTACTCAGTATTGCTGAATTATCAGGCTTGGTAATCGATCACTTCTCAAGGGATTACAGCGTCTTGCTGCCCAGGCTTGGGTATACCTATTGGTTGACTCTGCTGTAACGGTGTACACACTGATTCTTGATTACCGGTTAGTGCCTGCTCTACATGCTGGTTCTCCGTGGACAAAGAGGTACTGTGCTTACTTATAACAATTACAGGGTGAAGTAACCCGCTCAGGATTATTTTGGTTTTCCGTTTTACCTCCAACGACGCTGTTCCTCCGTGAAGCTCCTTTTGAAGTTTAGAATCTTACAAAGGGGGGGTACGTACACTGTCCATCCTAATCCTCTGCATTTCTCCAGCCCTCTATTAGGATTGTGTGTAAGGTTGTTGTATGTTCTGTATTCCAGGTTGGAATAGCGTGGTTCTCGGTCGTCCCAGGCTTGGATGTGGGTGAAGAGATTTATCTTCCACTAATACCAAACCTTTCATATTATTTCCAGGTATACAATAGTCAGGGGGCTAGTAAGCTGGGGTATTTCACGTTGTGTTATGCTAGTTGTGAAACTAAAGGAAAACTTCTTTAAGTATGAAGAAACAACGTATCTACAAGTGTCCGGGACGAGCATGGGCAGTATTTTTGCCCCGTCCCTGGCGAACCTCTATGTGCATACCTTCGAACAGCAGCAGCATGTCCTGACACCCACCAACCCTTTTTTTCCATCCATCAAATGGTGGAAACGATATATAGACGACGTGCTTGTGGTATGGAGAGGTGATGGGGAATCCATCTTACAATTCCATCAATGGCTCAACAGTCGGAATCGCTATTTACGTTTCACTGTGGGGATCAGTAAGGATCGACTGTCTTTCCTTGATCTTTCAATCTATGCCACCCCCACAGGACTAGAGAGCGAACTTTATCGAAAACCGATGGCAAGAAACTCTCTGCTGTTGTATGAAAGCCAACAGCCAAAAGCCCTCCATGACAATTTGCCTTACGGGCAGTTCCTCCGGGTGTGGCGGAACTGCTCTACGAAAGAGACTTTTTCCAATCACGCACAAGGCCTATCTCAACAACTCCAAGCCCGACATTATCCGAAGAGCTTGATCAAATGCTCATTCAAGCGGGCTAGCAATAACCATCGGGAAGCACAACTAGAGCCCCCCCAGGTCAAACCTTCCCTTAATTGGTTAACCTTTGTGAGTACCATTAATACTAAGTCCAATCAAATTCAGAAGATTGTCCGTCGTCACTGGCGCATCTTGAATGCAAGCAATGATAAGATCGAACCTCCACTGTTTGCTTTCCAGCGATCGAGCAGTATACCCGATCGCCTAATTCACACTCGCCCTAAAGAAATTCCCAAACGTACAATTGGTACTTTATGGAATCTACCGGCTGTAACAGGACACCGCCCTTGTGGATGCTGTTCGATGTGTCCCCAAATGAAACACACTACAGAAATAGATATTGGGACTGATCGCCCATGGGAACAACGACATTTTACAAACTGTAACAGCACAAATGTAATCTACCTTTTGACTTGCCCTTGCACAATTAGGTACGTTGGGATGACAACGCGGAAAGTACGCCTAAGGATGCTGGAACACAAAAGTGCGTTCAGATGTATAAAGATGATAACCAGGCTCACTAGACACTTTGTGAAACAGAACCACGCAGAAGAGGACTTTACTTGGACAGTGTTGGAAAAACCATTCATACCATCACACATCGGAGACGTATCTAAACACCTGTTTAAAAAAGAGCAACAATGGATTTATAAACTGTCCACGGACTCCCTCAGTTTGAACGATGGTATACCGTGGACAAGTCTTTGAGAAAACAAGTTACACACCTCTTTATATATAACTCTTTACAACTGAGTAATCATCCAAGGGGGCCCCCTTTTTCCCTAGGAGGTAGTACTCCCCAGTTATACTGAATTACTATCTTGATACATTTTTGATCATTAGCCAACCGCTGGTTCATGGGGTTAAGAGGTAGAGACACATATGTATAGATAGGCATTTCACAGCAATAGCACGACAAAATCACGTTCACCTAACAACGAGGATTAAGCTAAATGCCTGTGCTATATATTCCTTTGATATTCGAAGGATATGACAACATCTTAATTATAATGAATATATGCCTTGCAGGTCTTATCAAGCCTCCTAAGTAGTAGAATATCTTGAAGGAGTAATGGGTCTTTAAGAATGACAAGATGGCACAGGAATAATAAGCTTAGCGATCCTTTGTGATCAGGGACTTTGCACTTTACACTTGTTGGTGTTTATAAGACTGGGTATAGTGAGTCATAGTCGCTTGGCACACTTTACCTGTAGCACTGCAGACGTTAACAGACACTCTGTACAATGCGGGCACGGGCGAACTACAAAGTGAGTCTGTATGACGTCATTCGGTAGTTCTTCCGAATCCCGCGAGACTTTCAACGCGACGTTTGGAACGGATCAACAAACGCCGAATTAATACTGCATATACATGTTTAATGCAGTTATATCAATGGATATGCATTCGGGGGTAATTGAGGCACCCACTAAGATGGCAATATTAGGTACCTCTGAAGCGATCATGAACGAACGAAACTCCGCCCCCAAGCCATCTCCAGGCTAAATATGTTGAGCACCTAACAGCGGGTGCCTCCCCCCTGACTCAGGTCTGTGCTGCGGGGCAACGACGGACAGGTCAGTCATCCTAAGACCTTATAGTCCTTTGTGGGATTTAAAAAGGGTTGACTAAAGGGTTTACCTTGTTTTACCTTCCTCTATAACGTTCCAAGTTACATGCAGGGTTGACAATAGGGTAGCTTATACCTACCTGAATACGGGCATCCAGTCGACTGATACCATACGGGAGACAAGTCCCAGGCAGCCAAATAGCTGTTGTTAGACATGTAATAGCATCACTATCGTTAGGTTTTGTAAGGTTTGTTTACCATAGTGAGCCTTTTCCTTATTAGACTAGATGTGTGTGAGTGAGAGGGGGTTCTGAAAGGGTGTAGCTTTGTTTGGAAGAGAGAAGGCACACATATAGCCAGTGCTTCACTCAATGCACCCCATACCTTGCTTTCACAGAGCGGGGCTCCATCTTCCTGAGCTGGGTCCAGGAGAGGTGAGGTCTAGTCCCTGGTCAATCTGGGTGAGTGTAAATTTATAATTGTTATAATAAAAACTTTTGTTTAACATATACAGTGAATGTATAATTCAGATTCCATTGTGTTTGTTTTTATAGATGTGAGACACACCACTTGACACAGAGGAATATGAATACAGACTAATATGTCCATCCATATCCTTTTCACTGTTTACTAGCATATTCTTTTTTGTATTTACACTAGCGGTAGCAATCTAGTAGAACAGAGGCCCTGAAGAAAGCCGTGGGACCCCTTTCCCTACTGGCTGAAACATGTTGGCCCCTCATGGCAGTTAATTATTTGCTTGATACTGCCTTATTGCACTGTTCTTGATTTTAAATTAGGGGAAGAGACACTATACCAAATAAAGACAGCCCTTTTTCTGTCTCCTCACTCTATTTTACTCACTATTTTTCTTTCTTTTTGCACTGCACCGGTTCCCATACGATTCCATCTCTCTCATGGTCAGCACAGCGATTGTGGGCTTGACCCATTGAATACTTACAGATTGGGTGTGGAAATGGTCTCAATGATCAAGAGACAGACCACCCCATGACTTTGGTTAACCAAATTAGATTATTGATCATCGCACGACATTTGATGGGAATCCAAAAAAATGAGTCTCACCAACAATCACTGGCGGATCTGATTTTCGTTCACTGTTATGTCTTTCTTTATAGGCTTTGTAGGAATTTTATATCCCTGACTGATTTGTTAACAGTCAGGCCTTTTCTATAGTCCATTGTTCTGACTATTACATTAGACCCCCGTTTTCCTTAGAGTTGTGATTATAATTTTTGGGGATACAAACTTGGGCAGGTCTTAAAACATCCCTTGGACCCCATTTTCTCTGTGGTGTTATGGAGTTAATGTGTTTTTGCTATAAGAGAACCACAATTACTTATTTTCATGCAACTATATAGGAGTGCATTGAGGTGAGGGCAACCAATTTGGTGCCACATGTTGTGACAAATTGTAGGTTCAATCAATAAGAAAGAAACAAGAGGATTAGTAATAAGATGGAGTTAGTGAAATGTTTAGCCTGGAATGTGGCAGGCTTGAATAGTAGGAACAAGAGGCGGCTCACCTTGGAGGAACTTAAGATGTATAATCCACAGCTAGTGTTGCTAATGGAAACGCATATCTCTCATAAAGATCGAGGCTTACTAAAACAACTGGGATATGAGGTCGTTGCCAGCTCTGATCAGTGTTTTAACTCGAGAAGTTGCTATTCTAAAACAAACGATTTAGAGCCGATGTTGGGAAAACACTAACAGACAAAGGGGGCCGATGGGCTATAGCACAGATAGGAATAGAAGGCTGTAAATAGGTCTTTTGTGTAATATATGGCCCGAATATTGATGAGCCTTCAGTTATAGACCGGGTAAATATGGAACTGCTAAATTGGGATGGGGAGAGAGTTGTAATGGGTGATTTTTACTGCATTATGAACTATGAGATAGATGGATGTATGACATTTTAACGCATGCTTTTACAACGCATGCCATTACGACGCAGGTTTTACAACGCAAGTCGTTACAACGACTTGTGTTGGGGGGCGCTGGATAGTGAACAGTTTAATTTACTATTCCAACTCCAGTCCTCGTGGATAGTAGGGAAGGTGTTGGATAGTAATTAAACTATTCCCTATCCTAGAGCGCCCCCCAGCGCAATGCGTTGTAATAACTTGCATTGTAAAAGTTGCGTCGTAATGGTAGTGCGTTGTAAAAGTTGCGTTGTAAAGGATGTTCCCCAGATAGATACCACTAGACGATGGGCCTTTCAGAGGATGTGAAAGACGCGGGCCGCGATCAAAGAGCTTGGCCGATTACACGCTATAAGGGATGCTTGGCGGGTGTTATACCCAAACATTGCTGGTTATACTTATTACTCAGCTGTACATAAGTTATGTTCTCGGATAGACATGGCTTGGGTGTCTGATAACATTTTAGAATCAAGCATTATGGAGATAGGCCCAAGTATCACTTCTGACCATAATCCCATTCTTTTGTCATTCAAAATGTCAGGGGAGAGAAGGAGACCTAGGTCTTTCTTGTTCCCTTGATATTTACTCCTAGATGAACTTTGTAGATCAGATCAAGAGACATCTGTAAGAATTCCTCGAAATAATATAGCCTCAGCTGCATCTACTGCAGTTTGGGACATATGTAAGGCTAGTATCAGAGGATTCTCCCAGCAATTCATCTGGAGACAGAATGGTGAGCGTAAGAAGGAAACAGAAAAGACTATTGCAAATATTCTCACGGCTGAGAATCAACAGGCTGAGGCATTGCTAAGGGGTCTCCCAAGCGCAGAAGATTTAGGTTATACTTTAATTGATCTAAAATCTGCACTGAAAAAGACATTCAGGGAAAAAACTATAGGTAAATGAGATAAATATCGGATATCTCAATATGAGAGTGGTGAAAAAATAGGGAAGCTCTTGGCATTTAAGGTGGCAGACGATAAGGCAAAGACTCATAAAGCAGATTAAAGGGCTTAATAATGTGGTCTTCGAGCACCCAAATCAGATATTAGAGCAATTTGCCGATTATCAAAAACTGTACACTCTGGAGAAACGATCGTAATTGGGTGATATAAATAGTTACTTGCAGACCAATCCAATGAAAAGGATGGGGGATGAAATATCTGATTCATTGACAGACGATATTACGACTCCAGAAGTTAAATTAGCGATAGCTGCCCTGCCTTCGAGTACAGCATCAGGGGAAGATTCTATCCCTTTTGCACTATAGAAGATCTGCATGGATGAATTACTCCCACTCTTTACTCAGATGAGTAGATCTATTGGGGCAGGAGGAAAGGCTCCAGATTCGTGAAATATCACAGATCTTTTTTTTATTTTAAACAAATCACCAGAGGAATGTGGGTCATATAGACCAATATCGCTTATAAATTCCGACGCAAAAATTTTTGCTAAAATCTTGGCGACCTGCCTCGCCCCGATAATGCCTGGCCTGGTGTCTACTTAACAACATGGGAGGGATACCACGGCTCATGTAAATATGGTCATAACAGCATTTGTTGTTGCAAAGACAAAGTCGACCCCTCTCGGTATGATTTTACTGTATGCTAAAAAAGTCTTTGACCGAGTGGGGTGGGACTTTCTCTGGGCCACATTACTATCATTTGGTATCAAAGGCGAGTTTTTGCACTGGGTCAAATCCTTGTATGATCACCCTAGCGCTAAAATCGTATATGCTGAATTACAATCATCTACTTTTTAAATTTCTCGTGGCACCCGTCAGGGATGCCCTTTATCGCCTCTATTGTTTGCGTTGTCAATAGAGCCATTTATCCTGGCCTTGCATAATCAGTTTCGGATTAAGCCTTTCGTATCTGGGGTGAATAGTCTTAAAGTCACGGCGTATGCAGACGACATCGCAGTCTATTCGACTGATGTCAAGGAAGCATTTAAGGGGATAGTTGAGGAGGCAAAGAGGTTCGGGGCAATATCGGGTTATAGACTAAATACAAAACTCAAGTTCTGCTGAACTATAAACCCCCAGTCTCAGTCCCAGGAGTCTGCAGCATTGATACTTACTTAGGGATTAGAATATCTGCTAAAATGGACAAGATAGTTGCATTAAACTATGAGGTACTATTGAAAAAAACAGCTAAGTCACTCAAAAAATGGCACAAAGTGCCGATAGGTATCAGTGGGCGAATACATATAATAAAAATGAAGAAAACGTTGCTAGGCTCAGGCTAAATCCTAATGGAGCTTGTAGGGCGATGTGGCATGGTTGAAAAACAAAATTGATATTTGTGAGCCAATTTTTTTTGTATAAGAGAACCACAATTACTTATTTGCATGTAAGTATTTAGGAATAGGAATAGGAATTCATTGAATCCATTGAGGTGGAATTGAGGTGAGGAATCCATTGAGGTGAGGGCAACCAGTTAATTTTGCTCGGCTCAGGGAATTAACATATTGGTAGTGTAGAAGGGTGCTCTCTTTATTAGGATCAGTATGAAAACGGGTGAGCCAAGTTGATCTTCATGGGATAAAGGGGGGTTACTTATTTGTTTATAACTCTGTAGGAACGCATTGGCTTGAAAGTGGCACACTGGGCTCAAGTGGAACCGTTGCTTGGCCCAGCCTAAATCGTTATGGAACTTGTAGGGGGATGTGGTATGGTTGAAAAACAAAATACATGTTTGTGAGCTAATGTGTTTTTCCCATAAGAGAGCCACAATTACTTATTTGCATGTAACTATATAGGGATGCATTGTGGTGAGGGCAACCAGTTTGGTGCCACCTATTGTGACAAATTTGATTGGCTCAGGCAAATCACATACCAGTAGTGTGGATGGGTGCTCTCTTTGCTATCATGAAGATAAAAATTGGTGAGACAAGTTGATCTTCATGGGAGAATGGATGATTTCTATTTAGCCTATAGCTCCATAGGAATGTTTTGGCTGATCGGCGGCACAATGGTCCCATAATTTGTGGAAAGATTGCTTGGCTCAGACTAAATCCTTATGGATCTTAAAGGGTGATGCGGTATGCTTAAAAAACAAAATACATATTTGTGAGCCAATGTAATTTTCCTATAAAGGAACTGCAATGGCCTAATCAGACATAACTGCATAGGAATACATTGAGGTGAGGGCCCCCTGTTTGGTGCCACCTGTTACATAGCGGAGCTTGAGGTGGTATAGAAATATAAAAGCACATATTATAGCAAGATATACTGGCACCTAAAGACTGGCAGGCTGAATAACACCCCCGCTAGCCTGATCTGCACACCCTCGAGGGGAACATTTCATGCCGGGATTAAGGACCTGGGAGCCCGTGATGCTCTGAATATGTCAGCTTTACGAGGTAGCTCATATTTATGAATGGGGAAGATAATGAACGGACCTGGGGCTCCCAGGGGACATATAATACTGGATAAGCCAGCGCTGGGAGCCTTATCACAGAAACACCAAGGGGCCACTCTGAATCCACAATGCTGTGTCCTGTTAGCAGGCAGTGCAGTCTGCCTTCATCGTACTGAACGGAAAGAAGGCCTTTTATCACGTTCCCAACATCCTACACGAACACACGTAACATTCATATAGTACATGCGTAGAAGACATTTTAGCTAGCAGTTTACATAATTACGCATTTTCTTCAGAAAAGTGTAATCCGCTTACCGCTGGTGTATACCGATAAAAACGTCAAACGTCGGTCTGGAAAATAGTGACAAAATTAACTCGTAACAAAATAACTCTTGGGGCTGCACTACTGAGGGGCCACACAAAATTTTGTGCACATGTGCTGGGTGCGACTTTTGCAGGCCGGGACTGGGTACCCCGTTTCCAAAATAAGTAAACATATTTAGGAAACATGGGAATTAAATTAAAATAAAACTCACCGTCCTGCGCCACATAAACTCCTAGCCGGGTCCCGATTTGCGCTTCTTCTGCTGCTCTCTGAGTCGTCAACAGGAAGCAGCCACCCACAGGATGCCTCCCTCCCCTCCGCCAATCACAACCCAGCAATGCCAGTGTTATGATTGGTGCGGTGCAGGCGCACAGCGCCCCAGCTGGGAGCCTAATAGGAGGCCCTTTTCTTTATGTAATGCAGTGTAAATAGAAAAAAGGGAGAGGGCACATGACTGCTTTGGTCAGCCCCAGGCCGACCAAAGCAGTCAAGGCCCACAATAGTGGGAAAGCCACTCCCCCTGCCCTCAAGCAGGACCGCCCACCCGCCCGCCCACAACCAGGCACTTCTGCTTTCTCGCAGTACGAGAAGCAGAAACATAAATGGTAGTTTTACCATTTTATGTTTCTGCTTCTCGCACTGTGAGATAGAAGTGAGGTGACGCCCCAATGGAGGAGCCGCCACTGTTGTCTCCTGTGATTCAAAATGTCTGGGCTGCAGTGGTAGAGGAATTCACTGAGGTGCTTGGATGGGAGGTTCTTCTCACCCCTCTAGTGATTTTGCTGGGTGTCCTGAAGGACTCTGGAAGCACGGTAGCTGATCGCTCCTTCTTGGGGATGGCCCTAATGGGCACCAAGCATGACATTGCTGTGTGCTGGAAATCCCTTTCCCACCCTGTCACTTTGGCGTCTGGGGCGGACTGGTGTGCCAAGCAGGAGAGACCGGTCTATGAGGCCAGAGGATGCCCCCTCAAACATGGTTCAGTGTGGGGGAAATGGTTGGGCCAAGGAGAAGATGGTCTTGATTGAATCGAAAAGTGCTGATGATTCTAGTGTTCTGTTTTGCCCCAATGTAACACATAACTGTCATGGGCCTTGGCAACTACAATATAATTATCCTATACGGGCCTATTGTGTGACTATGTTTTCATTCTTCATCTGCAAAAATGTAATAAAATATGTTTATTAAAAAAATCTCCTAAATTCAATGCTGCCAAATTTAACAGAATGAAGAGCGTACGGTATTTGCTGTACGTACCATGTGGATTATGGCGGATTAACTGCCAAAATCCACGTTAGACCACAAAAATTCTTCATAGGCACTGTATATTGCACTAGATAAATACCATACCCTACAGTGTCATTAGTTATCAGGTGTCATAAATCGCACCTTTAAGCTGACAAACTTGGAGTTAAGCCGTTAATGCTGAGTTGGGAAGACAGGGTATCTGAGGCAGGATTGCTTCTCCATGGGTGTTGGGGGTGATTGCGACAGATGACGACAAGGGAAAATTAATTATTTATTTAATTTTCCCTTGTCGTCTGTCAAAATACTCCCCACCCGGCTCCACCGCTCTTACCTGCACGGGCAGCTGCTGATAGTTATGGCACATTTACAAGAGGGTTGTCTGTTATTTTATTAGAAGTCTAAATCATAGCTCTGAGGCAATCTCTAAAAAGAATGGGATGGTAATGCTTGTAGCAAAGACTGCGGGTGTGGAGATACTCTCCCCCACCATGGATACGAAAGGTAGATGGGTATCGGCGAAACTACTTAAAGACAATACGGAATTTTTTATCACGTCAATATATGCCCCTAATGCCCATGACCCGTCCTTCTGGCTAGGCCTCACGAGACAGATCGACTCTATCCCAGACACGGCAGTTCATATTCTGGCGGGTGATTTCAATCTTCCGTATGATCCGGTATTAGACAGAGATTCCAAATGCGCATTTCGCCCAGGTAGAGCTCACAAAGCGTTCATGAAGTTATGCAATAGGTTCCATTTGGTGTACACGTGGCGTCTACTTCATCCTGATGGAAGAGATTACTCTTTTTACTCCCCACCACATGACTCGTTCTCGAGAATTGACTACATACTCATTTCAAAAAATGCGTTGACCAGAGTTGAAGACTCGGATATTGCCCCGAGATTGGTCTCTGATCACTCTTGCGTCTCTCTTACACTTTCTAATGTCACACCAACCACTCGTCAATCTATGTGGAGATTTAATGATGCTATTCTTAATGACACAAAACACAAAGATACCATTGACCACGCCATCTCAGATTTCTTACTGACAAACAAAAAAGGGGACACCTCGGACACCATGAGATGAGAGGCGCTCATTAGAGGTCTTATCATAAAACTATCCTCTGCAATTAACAAGAACCGACTCGCGGTCTTGTTGGAATTGGAGGAAGACATCTCTACACTCCAACGCAAATACCTGAATAACAGAAACCCTGAAGATCTAATTGAATTGTCCAATAAGAAATACACATATAATAAACTTATTAGTGAGAAGGCGGGAATCTGGCTTGATAAGAGGAAGCGTTTTAAAATCTGCGATTCTAATAAGGCAGGAAAAGGCCTGGTGGCATATCTCAAATTTAAAATTCAAAAAAACGCTATAACCTCTCTGTTAGACAATAGTGGCGCTCCTAACTCTGACCCCAATAAAATTGCGAACATTTTCAGAGAATTCTATAAGACACTATATGCTAGGAATGAGAATATAGACAGGGGAAAATGGAGAGATATCTTTCAAATTGTGCACTCCCAACACTCACAGCCGCAGAAAGGGAATCTCTGAATGTACCGATTTCTGAGCCAGAGATCGTTGCCGCGATCAAATCCCTCAAAAAAGGGAAAGCCCCTGGCCCGGATGGCTACACGGCACCATTTTATAAGACCTTCGCCCACGCTCTAGCTACTCCACTCTTGGAAGTGTTCCAAGAAATTGATATCACAGGAGAGGTCAAAGGAACAATGGCTGAAGCCGTAATTGCAGTGATACCTAAAGAAGGCAAAGATTCTAAACAGCCGAAAAACTACAGGCCTATCTCGTTGATAAACTTAGACTGCAAGCTCTTGGCCTCGATCCTTGCAAAACGCATCCAGAAGGTTTTACCGTCCTTAATACATCCATCACAGGCGGGATTCCTGAAAAATAGGCTGTCAAGCGATAATACTAGAATTCTGGCTCACGTTATTGAGAAGGCAAAGCTTCTATCCACACCTACTGTAGCGGTAACATTAGACGCAGAAAAAGCGTTTGACAAGGTGGACTGGATGTATTTGAATGCGGTGCTTCACAAATTTGACCTGGGTCCTCTATTCACTAAATTAGTCATGTCTATGTATGCCTGTCCCTCCGCTAGAGTGAGAGCTGGTGGTGCCTTTTCCTCCCCCTTTAACCTAGAACAAGGCACAAGACAGGGTTGCCCCCTGTCCCCATCCTTGTTCCTACTGGCAATTGAACCCTTCCTGTATTACATAAGGGAAAACCCTGATATTCCTGGTATTCGATTCGCAGGATGCACAATTAAACTGACGGCCTATGCCGATGATGTGCTGGTATTGAGTGAAAAAGCTGATAAAGCTATTCCTGCATTACTAACCACGATTGAGGAATTCTCGTGTGTCTCCGGATACTCCCTGAATAAGGATAAGACAGAAGTGAAATTATTAAATAACCTGTGTGACAAAAATATTCTGGGTGACTCCGGGCTTACGTGGCAGCCAAAGAGCTTTATGTATTTAGGTTTGGAATTCGAGAAAGACCTGATCACTACCCTAAAAATCAATGAGGATATACTCTATAAAAAAATACAAAAACTGCTAGATGGATGGTCGCCGAAGTTCCTCTCATGGTGGGGTAGAGCAGAGACGTTAAAGATGATGATCAGTCCCTTAGTAAACTATATGGCGAGTATGCTACCCATGACCTTCACGGAGGATTTTTTACATAAATTAGATAAATCTCTTACGGACTTCCTGTGGAAAGGGAAAAACCCCAGAATTGCGATGAAAAAATTACAACTACCCAAGCTTAAAGGAGGTATAGGTTTGCCTAACTTTAAAAATTACCAGACCGCCTTTCTTTGCAAGCAAGGAGCTTCCTGGTTTGCCGAAGACCCGAGCTATACGCCCCTGTGGATTGATATTGAGAGATCCATTATGGGCAAGGCCCCGCTTTCTGCTGCACTCATAATGGACCTTTCACACCTTCCGCACTCTAAATACATTATGCTTAATACCAAGAGAGCACTTTTACGTTTAGATCAAATTCATAAGACTGGCCTGCAGATTCACAAATCTGCTTCTGCGTCCTTATGGCGCAATCCATTGATCAGAATTAGCGGTTCACCTCCCATATGGGACCATTTGTCAGACAAAGGTATCAATGTGGTGTCAGATCTAAGTGAAAATAACATGCCATTACCCTTCTCAACTTTACAGACTAGACACTCCCTACTACCGATTGACTTCTATGCCTTTCTGAAACTCAAATCAGCTCTATCCACACGCACATTTAGATTAGCTACACCCTGGCTACAATCTATGCTACCGCACTTCCAAGCCTCGGGGCATTTCGTCTCAAAAGTTTATAAACTGCTTGCTCCAACGCCCAACAAAGCAATGAGACGTAACGAAATCAAGTGGGAGACGGAACCGAATAACACCGGTATAGATATAGACTGGATCAGGATACACGCATCGGCACTTACACATAAGGTGTCACCGATACTCTCACAGACTAAGTATATGATACTTAACAGAACATTTTGGACCCCGCAGAGACTATTTAAGGCTGGCCTACGAGACACACCAACATGCTGGAACTGCTCAATAGGCACTGGAGACCTGCCACACATGTTATTCAACTGTCCCATGCTTCACACATACTGGGGGAAAGTTTTTGATTATATCGAACACATTTTTGCCATACAACCCAAAAGAGAATTCATTTATGTTATCCTGGGAGCCATAGACCCAATAGTGGGGGGAGACCATGACCGCCAGCTTCTGGACCTTTTACTAACACTGGCATGTAAGGTTGTATTATGCAACTGGAAGACAGCGGCTGAGGTTTCCTTTAATGCTTGGAGAGAATGGTTGTCCTGCATTAGGGGCACTGACAATCCCGCTTTACATTCGTCACCGTGGCAGGTCACCAACAAAAAACTATGGTCATCCTTAGATGAGGCCTCCTTTACCTTTGATCCACCATGAGATTTTTCTGTGCCTAAATTCAACGCTTAATGAATGTGCAAATAACTGTAGAATTACTGTACAGGACTGACAAGGTATTATATGGTCTTACATGGGCTGTTTCTGGTTGAAATGCTCTACGGAACTGCAAGATGAAGAATAATGATAATTTATTATTGTTTGGTTACTGGCGATCACCTCTTTATGGATCCTGAACGATGTTTATTGTATTGTTTAATTTCTCTTTTTATTTCATGTATCATTTCCTATATATTGACCCATCTTTACCTCGGCACTGTACCACTATGCTCATATGAATAATGATGCTGTATTGCCGTTCTCATTTCTTTTTTCCAATAAAAATGATTTGAACACAAAAAAAAGAAGTCTAAATCATAGAGTATTAATTCTGAGAAACCATTCACCTGCACTTTTTAATCGAAATTTCAAGTTGAACCTCATTTACATTTCATAGAAATCATTTCATAGAATACCTTTATTTTAAAATGTATTTTCTCTTATTTTTTATTTAAACAGTAAATATAATTGACCTTGAAAATTGTTTTTCTCCGTTGATTTACCTCAAAGGTTAACATGGATCCCTTTTCCATTTATCCCGTGTCCTCCGACGCACCAGCACAGGGTTGCTTCTCACTTTTTTTCATTTGCTCTTCTGAGGAGTAATCTCCTCACATCCTTTCTTCTTTTTTTCATGGGGGACACAACCAACCTCTCACCCTTCCCAATCTCCTTTCTTCACCCTTGTCTCTTTTTTCTATGTTAATATTAAAGATGTCTTCAGTAACCAGGATTCTCTGAGGTACGTTTGTTTTCTTTTAACATCAAATTTTAGTCAAATGGTTTTCATTTTTCTCGATGAATTGGCATGCTATGTACATGGTGTTCATTTTACCACGTCATCGCATCGTTTTAGCTCTTTGGATCCCACATTAAATAAGACTATGGTCTAATGTGGTTGAAATAGAAGGCTACAAATTCTATGTTTATTACTGTTTAAAATATTTTATTTGTGTTCTCTCTTGCAGTAATCAGATAACATTGTTTAGCAAAATACATCAGGCTATCATCAACTTTTAAAAAAAGAACACTGAGAGCTGCACTTATCTCATACCACCTACTGAGTGAGCTAAGCCAATCTGATTTCGTATGGTTGGTTGATTATTTAACAGCATATCCGACAATGTGAGGTCGGAAAGGTCGCCAGTTAAAGGGAGCCCAGATGTGCTGTAGCTTCAGATCTGAGAATTTGGCATTTTCAAGATCTTTCCAGATATGCCTGCAGAGATGACATCCATCAAGGAGGCATTTCCAAGTGGGGTGGTAAATTTTCTGAAAAAAGTAGGTCCAAGTGGAATGATCTGCGGCCACGTGTTCCATAAAATAGAAAGCTCCACCCTGTGGAAACAAAATAGAAAGGCATAGATTGTTAATTCCAGAATAGAGTATTAAAAAGTCAGCAGTGACTCGAGCAAAAGAAGAGCAATCTATTTGAAAAAGATAGTCAGCGAGGACATTTCCATCTTTCCATTGATCATGCTTTAATACAGAGGGGCTTACACAATATTTAAGTACAAGTGTGGCAAAGAAACCTTAGAAAAACACTGTGCAATAGATATTGATGATTTTAACACTTTTCCTCTAACAGTTATTGTAATCCTTGCACTCCCTCTTGGGCTACTGGAAATTGCAATTCATCAGTATAAGAAAATGTACCAAAAATGGATTATACATTAGCCTTTCTCCCTCCCATCAATTCCTCACAACACATCCTTTTTGTAAGAAATGTGGTTGCTGGTTGAGTGGGGGTAAACCCCTTCTCAAACAGTAACCACAATTCTTCTCAGGATGGAGTCACAAGCAAACCTATGCTCAGACTTTGGGTCTTTTGGCACAGAGCAGTCAAGCTTAACTTAAAGGCAATGTGTAAAGTATTTTTGCAACACTACAAACCGTAACACAGTGAAAACACAGTGCAAAAGAATCCCACACAGGTTTAGAAAATAGAGCAATTTTTAATAAATAAAACTAGAGCAAAATGACAAAAATCCAATTAGTTGAACTGGAGATATTCAATTTGAAAGGTTTTAGGAAAGATATCGCCAAACAGCAGAAAGTGCCAACTGTGGATATCTGTTCATGCCGGACCAGGACAACGTCCTACGTTCAGGTTGACTACAGGGATCCAGTTAAACCCACTGAACAAAGTACCTTAAACCCTGGTTTAATGAACATTGCAAGGATCCATGTTGAAGTTCCGCTGCACAGCCAAAGTAATGTGTCAGTTCTGAGATGCCGCGAGGCTGCAGTGCGAGGCTGTGCGTCATAATCGATTATCCCGTTGATGAGGGTTTGCGATTGGAAGTCCAGTGTTGAGGAAGTGTGATGCAGTCGGGTTAATGCATCTGTTCTGAGCAGATACAAAGCTGCTTTGCGGAGTCTGGCAGTGTTGTTTAGGCTGTAGTCGATGAGGAGTGTGAGGGCCTGTACCAAGGATACATTGTTTTGAGGCAGTTCAGATGGGCATCGAGCTACGATGTGATGCGAGTGTTTGAAGAGGTGTTTGTAGGAAGGTGGATATCTGACTATGGTTACCCCCAAACTTTGTGCCTAGTGTTTAGCTGGTTTTTGACTTTAGTTGGCCTGGGATCCTGCTATTCAGGGCCCCAGGCTAATTGCTCTCTCCTTAAAATGGACTCCATGTACCTTAGGTATATACACAATTGGAACTGGTTCACCTTATTGGCCCCTGTAACAGTGTACCCCAGGTACCCAGGGCATAGGTGCTTCCAAGGCCTACCAGGGGCTGCAGCACGTATTGTGCCACCCCTGACCTGGCCTCCATATTTGACACAACTGGCTGATCACTCAGCTGGGGTAAGTCGGTGTAACCACCCCTTACTTCGGTGTAGTATGCCTATACCTAACCCAAAATGGACACATATGTTCCTATCAGCCACTCCTATGGAAGGCCTCATCAATCCTGGAGGCAGAGTGCTTGGAAATATGTGAGATGGTGCTCTGGCATGAGCTGAGCCTGTCTGCAGCTTTCGGAACCATGTCCTTTAGCTGTTTCATGATACTGCCATACCATATACTCTTAAGTGCATTATGAACCTCGCGGTTAAATGCTATCTTTGGTTTGGCTTTATCAAAACATGTCGAGTAAGGTGTCATACGAATTGGAATACTACCTCCTCGCCAGTTCTGGCGACGGGGGTAGCATTCCACCCTTCTAGAGGGATACGACATGTACCTAACCTGAACCCCGGTTAAAGTTAAACAGAGTCTCAGCATCACAAAATGGATGCTGCCACCACAGACACAAGTCTGACCTCCTGCTGCTGGGAGTCCTTCCAGCGAGGGCAGCTTGGACAAAGGGTTTCCTGCCTTGGGAGGTGCTAGCACCACCCCAGACAGGATTTTGTGTATTGGGTAGGACAGGGCTGAATAGAATCAGACATGCCTGGGGCACACAAGGTGTCCCTGTGCATAGGCCAGTTCAAACCGGTGCTGGGGCTTTCCAGCCCCAGTCTTGGCGCGAAGCTGGACAAAGGAAAGGGGGTGTAGCCACCCCCCTTCCTGGTCCCAACCAGAGGAGGGACCTAGTAGGTGATCCGGCCCCCAGATTTGGAATAAGAGTAGGAGCTGTGTCCTGAGACTTCAGATCATCCTGAACTCGACTTGAAATACAGAAGAAACTTGGACTTCGACATTCTGCTGCACAGAAGACTGAAGAGAATCTCCCTTGTGGCCAAGGAGTGACCACCCTGTGAATACAGACACCAACCAGCAACTCGACGTCTGCTTTGCCGCCACCTCCCGCTGGAGCCCGAGCCCAGAGCCTGACAAGACCCAGACTCCCAGACATCTCAGAGCCCGATCCACAGTCCCTGAAAAGAAGAGACCCGTGGAGGCACCGAGAGACGTGGGACCGGACATCTTGGAAGACCCCCGAAGAGCTGACTGCGCAGCACCCGAGGCACCCTCGACGCTGTGCTTTGGGGTTTGAGAAGCCCCAACACCGAGCAGTATTTGCACTGAAGATCAGCCCCCCAGCATCTCCACGATCTGCGTGGGGCCCTTTTGCACTTTGCCACTCGACGCGCCATCCCGGTCACTTGCCACGCGGCTAGTGGCCATCTTGGCGACGAAAACTACAATTTGCACCACTGGTCTGGTTGCTCCAGACTGGCGCTTGCTTCCCTGAAAAGGAGCACCCACTCTGACCTTGCTGGTCCGAGTGAGAAGCTTGCATCGATTCCTGTGTGGCTTGCTTTAGCCAAGGCCTGTTTGCTCCAATCAAGTTGCCAACACCGCCATCAGCGAGAGCCTACGTGGGACAGCTCGTGATCAACTCCTGGACGTCCTTGACCTCTTCGTGTCCACGTGGCTGCAGAGACAATCTTCACTTCATCACCTGTTTGCACCCAACATCGCCTGGTTCCATCCTGGTTCCACGGTAGTCACTGGCTAGTGACTTTGAACATTGTCCCCTCTGCTTTCAGGTCTTCACCTCTTCAGATCCACCCTTGGATCCACCGGAACTCTTCTCGACGACCCGCCTGCAGCATCTTCAGCTCCAAGCACCATCGACCTGCGTGACGAAACCCGACACTACTTCGCACCCGTGCACCCGCTTCCTGTGGGTGAGGTAACTCAGCAACGCCGGTGTTCCCACACTGGTGTACACCTCTAGTGCCTGTGTCTAAAGTTTTATCCTTGTAGGTCCATCGGAAGGTTCCTTAAACACTAACTTTGTAACTTTTACGCACCATTGACTTAACATTGGTGCATGCGTGCACTTTGAGCACTGCACCCGAGTCCCGCGGGCCTTTCCCGACTTCATCACTGCTAGTCTAGAACAGCTCCAGCGATTCCCCAGGCCCTAGGCCTTTTCACTTTCCCCATAGTGGTTCTTATACCACTATTTTAGTATATGGTTTAGGTGGCCCCTAGGGCTCATCCATATTTGTGCAACTTTTGTATATTTAAACTGTGTTTTGTTTTAACGCATTTGCTTCTGTGCTCATAAAGAGTATAGGGGATATTTGTAGAAATAAATATATATATATTTTCAATACATATCTGTGTGGTGTCCTTTCATTTGGTATTCAAGGGGATTGTGTATGGTAAAACAGCTTGCTTCACATGCCTTTACAGAGTTTAGCCTAAGACTGCTTAGTCCATGCTACCCCTAGGATAGCTTGTCTATAAGGTTGACTTTACAACCTCCACCATAAGAGTTGCTTGGCATGGTACAAAGTGATCACTAGAACTAGTGAGCATCATATACCAGGCCAACTTCTCACAGTGTTGAACCATCACACCCCAAGAATGCGCAGCTCCTGCTAAGGGTTATGTCACGCAGGAGAGGAGATGCGTCAGTTCTGCTGGATCGACAGATCTGACAGAGCACCTTAGGCCCGCTACCAAGGGTCCAGGACTGTGGTGGCACCACACGGCAGAGTAGACTCACAGAGTCCAAGTGCTGGGTCAAGGTGGTTGGAGGCTTCTGTCCCTGAAACTCAAGTCTAGAGGTCAGCCAACTAACCCTTGGAGTCACTTTGGGGTCCTGGGTTCAAAAGATGCAGGTCCAGTCCTTCTCACCCATGCAAGAGGGCAGCAGGTCAGCACACCAGGGCAGCAGTTCTTCAAAACAGCAGCCCAGGAGAGTGGCAGCCCTTTAAGCAGGTCAGCAATCCTTCTTCCCGGCAGAGCGTCCACATGTCCAGAAATGTACTGAAGAGTTGGTGTTGAGGTCCAGTATTTATACCCAGTTGTGCCTTTGAAGTGGGAGATGCTTCTAGAGATTTCCATTTGAAGTTTCTCCCCAGGCATCCTGCCTTCCCTGTCCTAGCTCCAGACTAACTACAGGGGGTAAGCGGCCCTTTGAGATGAGGCAGGACACAGCCTATTCAAATGTAAGTAGGGCTGGGCCCAGTTCCACCCTCCCATCATGCTAGTGATGGCTCATCCAGACACACCCAAGGTCTCTACTGTGTTTGGCTGTCTAGGAGGAATACACAAAGCTCAACTGTAAGCTACACCCAGTCATGTGATCCATAGACAGGCTACATGCACTAAATGGTCAAGGCAGGAAAATGCCGACTTTCTGAAAGTGGCATTTTCAGGATCTCAATTTAAAATCTGACTTTACCATTGGAGGGGATTTTTCATTACAATTCAAAAAACACCACGCATAAACTAGTTACCTGTTCCTATTTGGCAATTACAGCTTTATAAATGTAATAAGTTAACTCCAATGTTATCCTATGGGAGATGTAGGCCCTTTAGCAGTGAACGACGAATGTAAGAGTTTTTTACTACCAGGCCATATAAAACCTAAAGGTCCATGCCCAACATTTTAAGTATACTGCACCCTGCTCTCTAGGGTGTCCAGGGTCTACGCTAGGGGTGACTTATATGTATTAAAAAGGAAGGTTTGGTCCTGGCAAAATGTTTATTTTTCCAGGTTTAAAAACTGCACATACAGACTGCAGTGGCAGGCCTGAGACATGTTTAAAGGGCTACCTAAGTCAGTGGTGCAATCAATCATTTGTAAAGCGTTGCTAATCACCCATGAGGGTCTCAAGATGCTGGAGTTGCTAGCTGCTGTGTGGTGCTCAGTTCATTCAAACAACCAGGCCTTGAGTCCTTCGCTATATTTCTGGAAGGATGGCGTGATCTTGAGGTACAGGGTACGGTTGTTCCAGGCTTTGACCGCCAGATTAGAGAAAGAGCGTCCTCTGCAGTAGCCTTGGCACATCTGGGGAGCATCTGCAAGGGAGAGGGAGGCAGATCGTAGGTGTCTGATTGGTCGGTGGCAGGTCATACGCTTGTTGATGTATGCTGACACTATGTTGTGCAGCGATTTGTATGTGTGAGTCAACATCTTGAACTGGCATCTCTTCAGGATCGGGAGCCAGTGTACCTTTTTAAGGCGGGGTGTGATGTGGGTCCATCTGTAGAGGTTGAGGATGAATCTTGCCACTGAGTTTTGAATTGACTGTAGTCTCTTCAGGAGGCATACAGTGATTGCGAAAGAGTGTTCCTGTTGCCCAACTGCTGGTGACGAGGGCCTGTGTGACAGTATTTCTGGTGTAGACTGGGAGCAAACCTTAGAATCGTGTGAAGCATACGATCAGTGCTGCAGGCCCACTAGTAGCATTTAATTTACAGGCCGTGCAGTGGCGTAACACAGGCCCCCACAGCCCCAGTGGTGCATGGAGGGCCCCTGAGCTACAGGGGGCCCCAACAGCACAGTACTCTCGTCCGAGAGCTCCTGATAAAATCCGGACCTTGCCCTCCTTAAATGTCATTAGCCCACAGAGGCTGTGGGTACATGTAATATCAATCTACTAGGGACCTGTAAGTAAATTAAATATGCCAATTGGGGATAAGCCAATGTGATCATGTTTTGAGGAGTGAGCACATGCACTTTAGGACTGGTCAGCAGTGGTAAAGTGTGCAGTTTCTTAAGGCCAGCAAAAACGAGATCACCAAAAAATGGAGGTGGACGGCAAAAAGTTTGAAGGGGAAGACCCCCCTAAGGCTGACACGTCTAACACTTTTGTGTTCAGTCTTCCTCGCCTTTCATTCACTTTTTTCATGTTCAGAATGAAACCTGTAACCAAGCCTCTTTTTAATTCTTATTGTTACTAAGGCGTCTTTCATTTGATACAGTTATATTTGCAGTTACAAATCAACTTGTTGCCCTATGCCATAAGATTCATAATTTATGGACTGCAGCCTTTTTTGGGATTCTACTCACCCCAACTGTCCCTTCTAAGTCATATCAGCTTTCAGATTCACTGCTACCTGAGCAGGACTTTGGCAGTTCTGACCACTGATGGCTAGCGGTTACCTTAGGGATGTGTTCAAAAGGATAAGAGGCAACTTTGGTAACGTTACCCATATAGAAAGTGGAACTATGTTTTGCTATACCAGGGACATGTACCACAGAGGAATAAAGTAAGAAGTACCGCTCCATACTGCAAGATCTTTGCCTTTGAGTTTGTTCAATTGTTTATTGCGGATGAATTTCTGAAATCTAGGCCCAGATTTACTTGCACTTTCCACTGAGTTTACATCACTTTTGTGTGTTAGGATAGGATTTAATATCCAATGCAAATCTGTATTTGCGTTGGTTAGTATCCCAAAGTAACACGAAGTTACACTACCCTTGCAGTACAAAAGCTATGCTTAATATGGTTGCCAAACCAAAAGTGCACCAGGACTGAGGGATAGAAAACATGACCCATATCTTAGTAGATAAGGTACGTTTTTTGTTACTCCTTTTAATGAAAGGCAGCACAGCACCCTTAGTTTAGCGCTGCCTTGGGTCAGAGAATAGTAGAATTGGGATCTACTCTGTCCATGAGGGCTCAAGTACAGATAAGACAAAAGGAATATGATGTCCTAAGCTCAATCAGGCTCTAACTGGATCCATCTATTGTGTTTATTGTCTGATTTAAGTAGGTTCACCTAGCCTCCTTTGGACCCAGTGATCAATTGCCTCAGCAACAGTAAATCTAAAATGTGACTGACCTTTGAACCATAAACAATGATTCTATTGGTTCTATAAGACTGACATGGTTAAATTCAGGTCATTGTCTAATACAGTTGTTTAGGAGATGGAAGCGATCAAGCATTCTTGCTATTCAGACAGGCTCTTGTAGGAAAGACCATCAAGATAGATACTGGACATGGCCATTTTAGTGTCACCCGTTCTAGGGGGCCCTCAGCACAGAGTGATTTTGATATTATTAATTGTAAGTGCAAATTACTTGCCCCTTGGGAACAAATTTCCACTGAGGATATCTGATTTGTTTCACCTATTTTATTTCGACCCTTTACCATAGCAGTTATCTGTGTGGTACAATCTGTGTATTTTCGTTTGCAGTTCTACTATTTTGAACTTTAATATTCTGGATAAATCTTTATTGTATTTTAGCATCCTACAAGAGCTGTTTCGTGGTGTCTTCATGTTGGTCCATACTCAACAAGCTCACACTCAGCAAGGGTACTGGGAGTTCTGGTTCACTATGTGTAGACATAAGATTCCTCAAAGACCTACATTCTGCACTGTGTGGTTCATAGTAGCTTCTGTGACCATATTCTTTGACACACCCCTTGTGGGTCTGTGAACCGGAGGTTCCCTCGCACAGGCCATTTACTTTGTCCATGTTTACTTTGTCCATGTTCAGCATCAGATAATGAAGCAATATAGGCAGAAAGTTGTCCCTAAATATTTAGGAGCTCTTGGCCACTTGGCTTCTGACAGCCGCTTAATTGATTCACTATCAGCCTCCTTACTCTAGAAACTTTTCTACTTCTCCTTGTGCCTAACACCATCTTTCTTTCATTCGGTTTATTTTCATTTAAGCGCAGTCTCACATACAAGCAATAAGGAGTCAGGCGATTTTAAAGATGAACATTTACTTTCTACAAAATCCTTCTTTGAAGTAACTCACGGATTGGCAGTTTTGGGTCTCAAATCACAAGAACATTACACATTAAAAGCAGCAAAATGTTACAATTGTTCATGTTACTGCACGGACCTTGAGAGAAACCCAGCTCAACTGATTACCTGCGTTGTTGTTTACTCGGAGGTCTGAAAGCCACTGCTATCTGGTGGATTTTCAGTTTTTGGGTTTCTTAAATTAATTTGTGTAAGAAGTAAGGAAAATCACATAACCCCCATAATGACTTAGATGAAACTAGAAAACTGGTTTAGGCAGAAGTGGACTAACACACTGTAGGAAAATGAATGTGGTTATAAGGAACAAGGCTGAATCCTGCTGATCCTCCTTGTAGGTGCGATTACATTTAATAATAAATCTGAAAACTTATGAGCAACAAGGAAACCAGCAGCGGTGCCTTCATTAGGGCTTGGAGCAACAAGGAAACCAGCAGCAGTGACTCCATTAGGGCTTGGGGGAGTTGGCACCCTGTTTGTTTTGTTGCCCCCGGGCGAATACATTTTTTTCTTTTTTGCATGGCTCGAGCAAAGTTTGCCTTTCCTGTAAGGCAAACTGAGTCAGTGACTGAGGGCACGCCAAAGTGGGTGGGGGTGGGTTGGACGTGGGTGGGGGTGGGTTGGACGGGTTCCTTGCTCCGACAAGCCCGACGTGTGCACTTGAACCCTTGCCTATCTGTGCAACGTAAGCGGCCAGTGGATTGCTGCCAGAGTCCCCAAGGCTCCTAGGGACTGCTGGCAGCACCTGACCAAGCCAATCCACGTGCTGCTCGCTAACATAAACAGCAAGGGAGCAACGTGATGATTGGCTTAGGAGTCGCAGGTGGGAGCGGGACTGGAGGGCCGGTGGTCACAATGCATGCAGCACACCTGGAGGCAAAGTCACGTCAGACAGTGATTGTTTTAGTTATTTATTTTCAGGCCGTCTTCATCACTAGTCTCTTTCCTTGATAAACCCTCCCTACTTGAATATCACACTACCTGTCTGGGAGATTTCCCTGGGCCTGATTGTCAGGAAAAACGAAATGGCGTCTGTTGTCATGGCATCTCTTTAAAGCGCTTTGACCTCCATCCAGACACGTTCATGCTATATCAATAAAAACACAATAAATAAAAATCTTCCTTTAGTGGCTGCTGTGCTTTCATTAGCCACTGCCCCTTCCGTAACTTAATTATATGTTAAAATAACCTGTTGCTCTTTCCTAGTATGCTTGTACAGCGCCTTCTTGACGTCAGGTAAGAGAGCACTGTAGAAATACCTTGAGTACATTTTTTTTTATTCTGCTTCATTGAGCAGGTAACAAATGTATATGAAATTGCTGCAAGTGGGCGTTTCGCTTCCTCTTCTCAGAGACCTACCACAGTCCGGGCAACTACTACGCATGTTGCATTAGGTTAATGCAATTTAAGTTCCCAGATTACAGCATTACCTGTAATTTGTCACACAAACAAGATGGAGACAGCTAAGTGAGATATCGCTAATTCCCTGCCGTGTTGCGGATGGCTGCACCCTGTTACCCGACCAGGTCTGAGAGTGTTTCAGAACAATATTGCAGCTTCTGGTAAGAGTATTGGGGCCAAGTAGATAGCGTGGCTTAACACTTGCTGACTGTAGTGCGTGAGTGGCAAAATAAATCTAATACATTGATGTTTGCAGGTCTAATTTAAGTAAATGAAATATATCTGAAATTCCTCCTTGCAGTTGGGAAATTGCATTGAATGAGAAATATTATTTATATTTTTGCAGTGTGTGTGTTTTGCAGGCGAGGCAGTAGTTGACAAGTGGCCTTTTCTTCCGTGATTTACACTTTCTGCCAGTTCAGACTTTGCAGTCCGATTGATTACCTATTAACTGTGTCAGTTGGCAACATTAAATGCTGGTTTCGATCGTTGTCACTGCATGAGATCACATGACTTATTAGTGTCAATGAATATGAACATGTTTTAAAACAGCCTTGTGCATTGCATTTATTTGCAGAAGCTGGTATATCCCACACTACAGTCAGAACATTTGGCCTATCAAAGGCATATCAACACAACTTAGCTGAGCTGCACTGATGTTCAGTGTGTGTACAGGGTGGTGCTAGGGGCATACACTCAATAAATGAACAAAAACGCTTGAGTACACTCACCATCAACTATCACTCAGTGTCACACATAAGGCAATCACAATATGGTGCAGAAGGCTAAAAGAAACATAAGACTATTCAATCTTCAACTCCATATTTATTAAAGATTTGGAACTCAAATGAGGTCCACTTTAATAGATACATACAAAGTATTACATACAATATAATAAAACATGCAAAAAAGCATTAATGGCAGAAACTACAAGTACAACTCTTTCAACGCACAGCAGCTTCAGCAAATAAAGTTTAGGATTAGCAGCAAGAGGATTGTGAAAACAAAGCATATCCCGAATTGTGAAAAGAGCATTTAAATAGTAGCCAGTTCACATGCAAATGACAATGAAAAATCCAGCTTCAGCAGCAAGTTAACTTGAATTTAGCAACGAGAAAATAGGAGTAGCAAAGCATATCCTAACATGTGCAAAAAGAAAAAAAAACAGTTGTGTGACAGCAGATTCATGTGCAGAATACAAGCAGAAATCCAGCTTCAATAGAAAATCGAGTTTAAAAATTTGCAACAAGAAAGTGGACGAAAAACAAAACATATCCCAGTTGTGCAAAGAGCAGATACGTAGTAGCCAAAACATGTGCAAAATACATTAAGGAAGAGGAGAGAATATTAAGACTAGTTAATAGGGGGATAGGCACACGGGTAACAGCCCATTTAAAAGAATACATAAAGGATTAAAATATGTACATAAACTCCTTAAAAAAGTTGAATAATTTTACACAGACTACTTCATTTTTCGGGCAAAAGAGAAAGTCGCTGGCTGAAGCTACATCTTTAACACTATTTCGTAAAAACATCGGCCGAAGCCATCAACGACGACTTAAGACCAATGCTGGACAAACAAACAAGACATGATCCAGGTTCTGAATGCTCAGCTCACAAAAATTACACAATTTTCAATTTTTCATGTTCTGGAACCAGTGTGCTATTAAATCGTTAACAGGTAAAAGATTCATGCGACAGAGTGAGCCAACGTCGAATTCCATGGTGTAGGTTCCAGGATAAATATTTCTGGGAAATTCTCGGGGAGCTCATCCTGGCTATGATCTTTAATCTCTCTTTAGTATTACAGAACTTAATATCTCTATTAAAGCTGATCTTATCACTTAATTTTTTTTAAAGGATTTAAATTCTAATGGCGGGAGAGTAATCATTGATTCTTCCTGTACACAGAAGAGTTTTAGTGCCAGAAAGAAATCACGATATAGGGAATATTTACCCCAATACCACCCAAAATTTCTTGACACATGAAACCTCTTAATGAATAAATGTTGCTATTTTTATTCCAAGTCTGTTTTATTATAAAGAATAACACCCATGATAGGGTCTCACAGACACAGCGTTAAGCCTACAACCCCAAAGCGGGGCCGGCCGCGAAGGAAAGCCTTATTCGAGTCATAAATGCTGCACATAGAAGACAACTGAACACAGCGCCTTGCCTACAACCCCAGTGAGGCCGGCCGCGTGGAATAACACAAGCTGTCGTAGCAACGTGATGCATAGATAACCCAGATCGCAAGGCCATTGGGAGTGATGTAACTGAGAACTGGTCCAATACTCATGGACGGCCCAATGGGGCGCTACAAACACATGAAGAATCCAAAGATGGAGTAGAGAAGAGAAGAAAGTAGAGGGAGAGTAGAAGAAAGGAGAGATAGAAAGATCTTCGTGAGGGCAGGGTGCACATGCGTCATGGGGGGCCAGCAAGGAGGGGGCAACCCAGGCAGCTTCCATGGCATACAGGTTGTCTAAGGGAGTAGTCTGCTGGGGTCTGCAGGGGCAACAGCGTCATCGAAAAGGCGCAGGGCTCTAAGCTTGGTTGGCATGTGGCGCGCATGTTCTATTGAACAGAGATAGTGAATTAGGGGCTTCCAGACCGCCCCAAAGCGCGTGCCGCGTGCTTGCAGTCACGCAGTGAGGAGTTCCATCGCTAGAACTTGCCAAAGTCGTATAAACCAGGCTGCTATGGGTGGAGCTTCAGATCTTTTCCAGTATAGGGCTATAAGCTGTTTGGCCGCCCCTAGCATTTGGAGCGTCAAAATCCAATCTCTGCGGGCGAGTGCCTTGAGAGTAGAGGGTTTAATACCAAGTAGAATAGTGCGCACGGCTTCAGGCAGGGAAAACCCCAACACCCCCCTAATGTGGCTGAGAACCTCCTTCCAAAAGACAGTTAGGATAGGGGACGCCCACCATATGTGGACAAAATCTCCAGATGCCGACCAACACCTCCAGCACAGCGGGGAATCCGCGGGGAACATCTTGTGCAGCCGCAAGGGCGTGTAGTACCACTGAGTCAGAAGTTTGTATGCATTTTCCCTCTGCGGGATGCTCCGGTATACCTTGGGGATATCTCTCCACAGTCTGTCCCACTGCGAAGATGGAATGTCTGCGCCAACCGCTAATTGCCACTGACGCTGATACGGGTGGGTGGGGACAGTCGGCGGGTGTTGCAGGATGTGGTAGATCTGGGAGACCAGCCTTTTTAATCCCCCAAGGGAGCGCGCCAGCTTTTCAAAAGGGGTAAAATCTCGTGTGGCTGCCTGGTTCATTTCCCCGTCAGAGACCCAATGGCGCAGTTGAGCATACTGCAGCTTTGCCTCCGGCGGCACTCGGTATTCTTCCCGACAGTGGTCAAAGGTTTTGAGTGCGCCCCCTTCATAGAGGTCGCAGATCACTCTACAGTACCCTTGTGTCCATTTATCCAATGCTCTGGACTGATAGGCCGGCGGAAAGTGCGGATTCCCCGCGATGGGAGTATGCGGGGACGGGAACGTGGTAAGCCCCCTGGATAAGGCGATACTATCCCAAATGTCTAGGACCGTCTTCGTGGGCTCTGCCATATAAGCGCTTTTAGAGCGGGCTGTCCGATGGAGCCACGGCAGGTCCCAAATGGTGCGCCCCGTTACTGCCCGGTCCATATGAAACCATCCTTTCTCACTCCCTCGCACTTCCCACTCCACCACAAAGCGGAGATGGGAGGCCCAGTAGTAGTGCACTAGGTCGGGGCAAGCTAAGCCCCCCTGTCCCGTGGCGCCATGAGGATCTTCTGCGAAAAGCGGGACCGTTTTCCTCCCCATATGAAGGACGTGAGCTTGCGTTGTAGACTCCGTATGCAGTGAAGCGGGATCGGGGTGGGGAGACATTGAAACACATATAGGATTCTGGGAAGGATCGACATCTTAACAGCATTGAGCCTACCCAACCACGACAGCATCAGAGGCTTCCATCTGCCTGTGCAGGTCTTCTAGGACCGCTTTTCGGCATTCCCGCCAGTTTACCGATGACCATGCATCCAGAGAGGGGGTCAAAAGGAGGCCCAGATATCGAATATGGCGTTCGGCCCACTGGTAGGGCGCGGCCTTTCTCAAAGTGGGCAACTCCTCTGCCGGGATGGTGAGGTTGAGGGCCCAAGACTTGTCATGGTTGATCTTAAGGCCGGAGGCCTCTTCATAAAGGCAGAGCACCCTATGTAGGGCCGGAAGAGACTCCTGCGGGCGCGTAAGGGTAAGGATCAAGTCATCCGCAAATAATGCCACCTTGTTGTCCTGCCCACCAGGCACGACCCTGTGAATGCCCGGTTCTCGGCGTATCATCTCCGCAAGGGGTTCTACTGCAAGAGCGAACAACAGGGGTGAGAGGGGGCACCCCTGCCTCGTGCCCCTGTGAATAGCTAGCAGTGGTGTCAGGCGGCCATTGACCCGAATCCTGGCCTGCGGCCATATATATGGGGCCATTATCCTTGTAATCATCTGCGGGCCCAGACCAAATTTGATGAGTATCGCCCTAAGGAAGGTCCAGTCCACCCGGTCAAACGCCTTCTCAGCGTCCAGTGATAGAAGGCAGGCTGGGATTTTCTAGTGGTGAACCTTCCCCACGAGGTGTGCAAGCCTACGGACATTATCCGCTCCCTGTCGGTCACGGATGAATCCAGTCTGGTCGGGATCCACGAGCCCCGGCATATAAGGATCGGTGCGTTTGGCGAGGAGTTTGGTATAGATTTTAAGATCCTTGTTCAAAAGAGCAATAGGGCGGTAGGATGCACACATCGTGGGGTCCTTCCCGAGTTTCGGGATCAGCGCAATCTCCGCCATGCCCATGTCGGGGGACGGTCCTTCGTCATCGGTAAAAGAGTTGAACAGCCTCAAGAGATAGGGCAGAAGCTGGGCCTCGAATGTGCGATAGAAAGACAAGGGCAGGCCGTCTGGCCCTGGTGTTTTCCCCAAAGGGAGATCTCTAATTGCCGCTGTGACCTCCTCCGCAGTTATAGAGCCCTCTAATTCTGCCGCGCACACCGGAGACAGCGGGGTGCCCTCATAGTTGTTGAGGACAGCCGCTAGTGCATCTGCCGAGGTGGGTTCCCTCCCGCACAGGGTGGTGTAGTAGCCCAGAAAGGTGTCTTGTTTAGCCTTCTCCGAGACAGCCCTGGTCCCATCTGGGAGCTGGATATTAGTAATGTGGTCCTTGGCCGCCCGTGCCCTCAGCCTCCCCGCCAGCAGTCCCCCCACCTTATCTCCTCCCTCGTAGTACCTCTGCTTCAGTGCCAGCAGAGAGTGCTCTGCCTTGTTGGTGCGAAAAAGCCGAAGCTGTCCCCTAAGGTTGGCCAGCCTCCTTCTGGACTCTAGTGACGAACGTTCCTGATCCTGCATCTCAGCATTCTTAATGTCCTTCGTCAGACCAACTTCCAATTTACAGGCTTCAAGCCTCCGCGCTATCGTCAAGGAAGTGATGTGTCCCCGGATCGTGGCCTTGAAGGCATCCCAAATCACAGGGTAAGGTGTCTCCGGGATGTCATTACAGACAAAGTAAGAGTCAACTTCCAATATACAGGCTTCACGCCTCCGCGCTATCGTCAAGGAAGTGATGTGTCCCCGGATCGTGGCCTTGAAGGCATCCCAAATCACAGGGTAAGGTGTCTCCGGGATGTCATTACAGACAAAGTAAGAGTCTATGGCCTCCCGAATGCTTTCAACATCCGCGGCGTCTCGGAGGATGCTCGGTGGCAGAGGCCAACGTGTCTCTCGTGTGGTGCACGCGTTCGGATCCTGCAGGAGCAGCTCAACGTGAGCGTGATCAGACAGCGATATGTCCGATATAGAGGCTTCTAACGTGTCTCGTACTAAGTCAAGCGAGATAAATAAAAAATCTATGCGGGAATACAACCGGTGAGAATGTGAGTAAAATGAGTAGTATCTCAGGCCCGGGCAGTGGTAGCGCCACACATCTATTAACCCTAGGTCCGTAATCTGTGCGCGTAACGCAGAGGACATAGCCCCGGTTCCGCTAAACGTGGCATCGCTATGGTCCATGTACGGGTCCCAGACTAGGTTGAAGTCCCCTCCCAGTATCAAAGACGGGTCCCCACATGGAATCTGTTCCCGCAGAAGTGTCTGGAGATATCTGTCCTGCACCTGGTTGGGTGCGTCAACTTTACATAGGGTAAACTGGTGCCTCCCCATGTGTACCTTAACTTTGAGAAAGCGCCCACTCCACCTCTAAGGGGCCCCGTGTCTCCCCGCCTGAAGCCAGCCCTGCACAATATTGCCACACCCGCCGTTTTAGTGTTAGCAGCAGCCCAGAATTGGACAGGATATTTGGGATGCGCCATGCGCTTCGTGTCTGCTTGCAGTAAGTGTGTCTCCTGGAGAAATATGATATCAGGGTGTTGTTGGAGTAGGTTACGCCATACCTGTCTATGCTTGTTAGGAGAGTTCAAGCACTTAACGTTGAGCGTCAAGACCTTTAGAGGCCTAGGGATGCTCACAGCCATTGCGCGCTGCAATCAAGGTTCGCCCATGCTCCCCACTCCCGCCACTCTGGAGAGAAAGGATGTAAGGGCAGCACCCCCCCATCCCGCCCAGGAGATTGCAGCCACCCGATCCCCACCCCGTCGCACACAAAGAAAAGTGGAGAAAGAAGAGAGAAAGCCAGAGAGGAGATATAGAGGGAGGAAGGTGAGAGAAGTTCCATAGGCGGCCGAGCAGGCCTTACAACAGAAAAGGTCGACAAAGGCCAACAGGGCCATAGTGTACTGTCGCGATCACCGGGCATCCTCTACCCAAGGGTTCAGACGCACTCAGAGATGTCACTCCCTAAGGGACAGTATGGGAGGGTACTTACAGAAAGCGCAGGAGTTAGCAACCCTAGAGCCCCAATACCCCCACCGCCCGACCTGGAGCAGGGGGGTGTCATGCATTCGCGTATTCCAGAAGAGCGTAGCTGCATCCATATAATGACCACAAGGAGTGGTCCATGCAAAGTATCCGGTTTGGGGTCTCCGTGGGGTGCTGGGAACCGCACGGGAAAGGACTGTCTGTTGTGTTTCACAGCGTGGCAAAGTCGTTGGGGAGGAACGCTTGTAAGTAGCAGAGGACACTGGATGGTTGTATGGGAAGAGGATCAGTTTCGTTCCCTACAGCGGTGCCAGATGTCATGTATCGGGAGAGCTCAGAGTTCAGCACCCCATCTTGCATATGATGTAGAGGCGTGTCGTCTCTGCAGGGTTGAAGGAAACGTCTGGTCATCTCTATCAGACCCAGAAGGTCAGGGACGATGTCCACAGTGGCAGAGCCGTGGAGGCATTATTCCCCGTTGATCGCTAATTCACAGGGTGGGTAGGTGTGACGTCGGTCCCTCGCGCTCTCCCTCAAGGGATCGGATGTGCGCTATGATGTCCTTCTTGGCCTGCGTGGCGGACCTCTCATCCATCGGGGGGAGCGGCGTCGGAGCTGCACTGTGGTCCATGCCGGATGGGCCGGGACTCTCTCCTGGCGCCAAGAGGAGCTGTGTGCCGGCGATTCTGGCAGCTTGAGCAGTTGCGCCGCTTCTCGGTAGGACCGTATGACCCTGCGTTTATCCTCCCAGTGGAAGATAAGGGCGAAGGGGGGGCCCCATTGGTAAGAGATGTTAAGGGCCCGTAGCTTCTCTGTCACCGGTCTAAAAGCCCTCCTTCTGCGCAAGGTGTTGGGCGCCAGGTCCTGGAAGATTTGGATCTTATGGGCGTCGTAGCTAAGATCTGGCTTGTGCCTTGCCGCTTTCAAGATGGCCTCCTTCTCAGTAAAGAAGTGCACTCGCGCCAGAATGTCTGGGATTAGGCCCGGTCTACCCTCGGGTCCGGAGACTCGATGGGCACTGTCCAAGGTCGGCGGAGAGGCGCCCTCATCCCCCCAGACCTCATGAAGGAGTTGCGCTACATAGGTCATGATGTCTTGTCCCTCCGCTTGGAGTGGAACACCCCGAATGCGGAGGTTGTTCCGGCGGCTTCTGTTTTCAAGGTCCTCCTGCTTGACCTGTAGCTCTATGTTCTGTTCCTCCAGCGCCGCCAGTCTTTGCCACAGCTGTTCTTGTTCCTCTGTACGTGCATCTACTATTTTCTCAAGCCCGTCGACCCTGTCTCCCAGATCAGTGACCTCCTTCCGCAGTTCCTTGACGCAAGAGTGCACCTCGGAGCGTAGGGAGTCTATCTCTGTCTTGAGCTCAGACATGAAGGAGGCCATAAAGGCCTGGGTCACCGGTGGCGAGTCCTCAGCAGCCTGCAAGTATCCCTCAGTAGGCGCCGCCGCTCCAGCCTTGCCCCACATGGCTACCACCGAGTTGTCCCTGGACGTCGCCGCCGAATCCGCTCTGCCCCCCCTAGACCGCGTCATTGCCAGATCTGCGGTTGAAGTCAGTCAATGCGTTCTGCGCTATACAGTTAGGGAGCAGCCCAGTGGGATTAAAGGGGCGAGGGAGAGGGGGGGGGTATCGCACCAGCCCATGTCTTCACCTTCAGCACAGTTCAGGGTGCAGCTCCCCCACTCCAGTGCATCAGACCCAGCCCCAGAACAATCACACCGCTCCAGAAGGTGTCTCCCCCTCTCTGCTGTGCGAAATTCCAGGCTGCAAATTACAGTCGCAGTCAAGTAGCGCACCATGCACCTGTCTGCTGATGTGCACCCAGGGGAGGCCCAGTCCCAGATCCAGACCCCAGACACCCCGTTGGCAGCAAGCAGGGAAGAAGACAGCGGGGCAGATACACCGGGGTCAACAGTATCTAGGGGACACGATTTAGGAAGCAACCTTCCTCCTCCAGGCAATGTGCTTCCTCCCCGTCTCCACCCCCAGCAATGCACAGCCGTATAATAGAACAATTGTTGTCCAGTTGTGGGAAGGCCCGCACCACAGGCCCCCCCTGCGTCTCACCAGGGCCAGCCCCCAGCACCATCACAGACCACCAGACACACCCACCCACTACACAGCACAGCAAAGGTAGATCAGCGCATGGGGGCATATAACAGGGGGTGCAAGAGAAGAGGGGGGAAGGGGAATGATGGAATGATCCAGCCCACGCCTCCCCCCACAATGCAATTAAAAACGCAGCCCCTCCAGTCCAACCCCTCAAACACAGCCCTAGAATATCCACACAGCTGAAGGGTAGGGTACCCGATCCTCACAGCTCCAAGTTCCGTCGAAGGTCAAAAAATGGTGGCCCGGGCTCCCTTAAAGATCCGCCCTCCGTCATCCAGGCCAAATACTCCTACCTCCCCCAACAAGATCTGCTCAACAACCCGCACCCACGCTGCAGAGGGGCCCTTCCTGACCCCCTCGTCCACAGCAACGCAGGGCAGGTCGCGAGCTAAACGGCCAGCACCTCCAGGCCGCAGTCCCAAGATGGCGGCCGGCGCTGCAATTCACCCGCCCCGGCGGCGGTCTGATCTCCCAGTCAACAGGGCACAGCAGGGTGGGGGATCAGAGCCCAAGCACAGGCTTCCAGGAGCGGAATCGCCAAGGGGGCCGCACTACCAGGTCTCGCAGCGCGTGGGGCCCGCACTCCACCTACCAAGTGCCCAATGTATAGCAATCTCAAGTTCCACGTGGGGGCTCACTGGCAAGACCTCCCCCGACAGTTCCTCAGTGCCAGTCCGGTGCAGCCACCCCTCTGCCAGTCGCCTCCACAACACCAGGTAAAGTTACTGAGCCGCTCCCCCGCAGCTCTGCTTAAGCCAACTCATACCTTTGCGGGCCTCAAGCCCTCCACGCCCGCCCAGGTGTCTTTTCTGGTCCACACTCCCAGGAGCCCACTGCCAATCTCACTCCCGGGGCTCCCGGGTGCTCTTCAGGGCTCAATCCAGCTGCCCCTCCGCTCCGCTGCACCAAACCAGCCCAGCGGGGACACCGACAGGCCCCTCCGCCAGGGCCGAGATTCTCCACCCCCGTCTCCGCTGCTCCGTCTAGGCCTCCGGCGCCCGACCAGGCCGCTCCCGTGCAGGCTCCAGGCTCTTCGCGCCCGTCCAGAGACCCCAGCGGCTGCCGGCCTGCAAGCGCCAGCCCAAGCACCGCCACCTCACTGCTGCTACCTCCAATGCCGTCCTGACCTCCGCCGCAGGGCCACCGGCATCCCGGAGGGACAGACAGGCCGCGGGACCAAGGCCACCAAAAGGCGCCAAAGATGGCAGCTCCCGCCCCGAAGCCGAGACGCTCTCTTCGCTGCTGGCACCAAGAGCCGCCGCAGTATCACCGCTACGGCACTCCTCCTGGCCACTACAGTTCGCGGCTCTCCTCAGGGTAAAAGCTCGTACCCCCCAGCTCCGCCGAAATAGCACAAAACGGCAGCGGGTGACCGGAGCACTCACAATGCACGTCTCACGCCGTCGGCAGTCAGGCCACGCCCCCCAATGTTGCTATTTTTTTAACTGGTATCCCCAACGTAAAACCCTGGAGATACCTTGAATATAGGAGCTTATTAGGTCAAATTCCAACCTACTAGCAACTATCACACATAAGGCAATTACCATATGGTACAGAAGGCTAAAAGAAACATAAGACAAGCTAAAGCAGCAAAACTTAGGTAATCAGTTAGCTCATTCTCCATAGCTATAATAGGGGCTCTGTACATCTCCTGAAGAGAGACGTTTCCATAATCCCAAGTGGCTTCCACCAGCGTCTTTTTCACTAGGGGGAAGTTATATTTCTTATTAAAGATTTCATCAATAAAACATCCAGAAGATCCACAATCTTTCATAGACATTGTTGATCCTGGGCCATGTGGTGTCATGATTATCCATTTTCCATGGAAACTAGCTCTTTTGGTGGCATACTTTTGAAAATAATCTAAGCTCACCTTAGGTCTGTCAGACATTAATGAGTAATCTAGTTTCCCTCTAACAAAGGATAACTGCATACTAAGTAGCCTTTGCTGCAACAGAAACATAGAGCGTATCTTCTTTACGTCCATGGTAAGAGACTTACTTACAGAACCAATTTGTTCTTCTATAGACTTCTGTTTGAGGACTTTCTACAGTGTATGTGCATTCATTCAGGATACACCAGTCCAGTACTTACCAGGCCATGCAAGGGAATGCCAGTAACAACCTGAAGAAGTACTGGGGAATCCCTCCTGCAACTTGGAGGACTTGACAAGACGACCACATGGTGCCGAGGATTCCAAAGCAGAAGAATGCCAAGGAAGTAGTGCAGGGAGATGCTCAACCAGCAGCAAAGAGTGCATGAAAAACCAGCTGAATTCAGAACGCGTAAGGGAGCACGCAAAGGAGCTTCACTGTGAGAATTGCAGGAGGGGAAGAAACTGAGAACGAATGGAAAATACAGCAAAGGTGCAGGGTAGGGAGATGATGAAGAAAAAATACTCCAAGAACCCTACACCTGAGCAGCTGTGAGGCATCTGGCAACCCCACTGTTGCTCCTCATGTTTCCCCAGCAGCACATTGCTTCCCTCAAAGCCTGGCTCTGAGTACACCTGTGGTTGATCTGACTCAGAAGTCGTGCCTGACCTATCGGTGCCCCAAACGCCACTGTCTTTCATTCCACAATTTCCATTCACTCTGCCTCTCCTGCTGATTTCTTTCACTACCTTGTGAATTCCAGAAGATCAACATGTCTTTAAATTCTGCCTTTCTCAAGAATCTCTCCCAATTGTTCCTGGTGCAAGCAGCACCCAGCTCCACATTCTGTGTGCACCAATAGCAACGGGGTGTAAGCAGACCAAGGTCCAGGAGATATTTTAAAAGCTCCAGGGAAATTCCAGCTTACATATCCAATTTCAGGCAGGTGGCCTTGACCACTACCTGTCACAGTCAGTGCATCCTTAAGATTCAGAAGATCCAGTCAATCCAGCTCTGTGATAGATCTTCCTTTCCACAACCGCAGAGGAAGAAGAGATGGGCATGGGGATGGGGTGTTGTCCTCCATGGGCTGCAGTCATCCTTTATCTTGCTGGAGTCATTCTTACAAAAAAATAAACGTTTGCGAATAGGTAATGGAAACCCTGGCAAAGGTGCACCAGTAGTGCTGATGATGCGTTTCCCGGGGACATATAGTCAGAGGGCCATGATCATTATTGCAGAAAGTTAGGCTCCTACTTTTTGCAAACATACAAAACACAGAAAAACAATATTCCAAGCCTCTGGACTTAAATTATTGAGGGAAGTCAAGAGACAATTCTCTTGGGTGCAGCTACTACACCTAAAAAAGAATATGCTGCTATCCACCAATTACTGTGTACGGAGGTTCAAGGTGTCTTGAGACTCCATCGTGGAGAGAACGATGCAGGGTCTCCCCTTCTAGGGTGCAGCAAAGGGGGGTCCCTGAGGAGGACAAAGATGCAGGTTGAGGGGCCCTTCAGGATCTGTGGCACCACAAACCTTTGTCAAAATATAAAAGACTGGAACATTCATGTGAAAAGAAAAATGGCAGGAATGGCACAGCTGCATCGATTGCCAAGGACTTTTGTCCCCATGTTAAGATAAGAGAGAAAGTTTTCTGCAGACATGGATGTCGGTGGTGGCGGAGGGGCTCACTCACACTACAGCAGATTATTGTCCTAGGTGCAGAAGATAGCGGGGAGGAGGCTTTGAGAGAATCATCTCAGCCAATAGGTTTCTGTGCATTCCTAAAGGGGTGAAATGCCATTTGAAATTCTTCAAGTTCCAAAGTTCTGTGTATCTGGTATGACTGGGAAATGCAGAACTCGAGGCGTGTGAGGCAGCAGCAAGTGGCATTATCACATCAACAAATGTCTGATTAGTGTCAGGTGGCATCTGTGTGAAAAGGGGATTGTGGGCCTATCCTATATGGATTTCAGAAAGATAAAACAACGCTCCTCTGTGTCTAGAAAATATGCTGATCCACAGAAGAGTCAGTGTGTGGAGATTTACACCTCTGCTTGAACCTGCCTTTACATTTTTTTTATTCACATATACTTACTGGGAACGTTGTGACATTCCCATGGCTCCCATTTCCCCAATGCGTAATCATACATGTTGTAGAATTAAGCACAGAGGAAATACAAATCGATGTACAAATGCACATTTTATTCCTTTTCTGTTTTTATCATCTGCTGGGCAAACACTTTCCCCCATGTAGAATCTCCTTCCGTGCATCCCTTAAAAGGTTGCCATGGTCTCTTTCCCTTCCAACCCTGGAAAATAAGTCACCCCAGCTTTTTGCTGGAATAAAATTCTGACCATTTCCCATGTAGGGAAGAGTCGGATCGGAGTTGGCGAATGCCCACAAACTTAAGTTTACGGTATTCCCAAACGTAAAAAGATAAATCGCACTTTTAATTATTCAGTCAGGTTTCTTGTATAGTGCGAATACTCACCGTAAGGTTCTTAAGGCGCTGAGGGGATGGGGGGAGGGGTCTTGAATTGCAGAATCAATGGTGATTGCCTAAGCAGCAGAGGTAGGGAGATCCAAGTCTTCGTAGCGAGGTAGGATTAGGATCTTCCTCCAGCTGTGATCTTTCAGTTCTGTGGAATTGCTGCTCCACCAGCTTCAATTGCAGCTATGTCGTTTACGTCAGCGCGCCCTTAGTACAGGCACCGAGCCACCGGCACACCCAGCAGCGGCAACAAGGAAGCCCCGCAGCCACCCCAGCACCAGTAAGTGACCAGCAAGTGGCCGGCAACTGACCGTGGGGGATGAGCCCAGCAGCAGCAGGCATCACACAGGAGCCACGGCAGAAGGCAGGAACCGCGGCAGTGGAATCTAGGTACAGGCAGCAACGGGAGCTGGGCTAAACACCCAGCAGACCACCCTGCAGCTGTAAAAAGCAGAGCAAAAGCCGCGACAAAGCTATTTTGAAGGCGGCAGGAACCGTGACATCCACGTGGGGAGTGGGGGCAGCAGGGGTGGGGGCTCCTCCCTTCCCCCTGGCTTCCGCGAGCTCCAGAGCGGGGGATGCAAGTGGTGCAATTGGCAAGGTGCCTGTGAGAGGACCGTAACAGAAAAGCTCAGGCTGCTGTGGTTGGCAGGGCCTGTGCGTAGAGGCCAGAACGACCAACTAATTGGGGTTTAAAACCACCAACCCTGTAGCAGTTAGAGCAGAGGGGGCAGTACAACAGCGGCAGGAGCTGTGATCACCGATCCCACTCAGATCAATGCCACTCATAGCAACTACCCCGGATACTTCCTGACAATACATAGACGATACCTAGACACAAACTCTGCCCCCGCAACTCTGACCCTGCATATTAGGTCAGCTTGGGGGGCCCTGGGACATGCTCATAGTGTAAATACGTTCAGAGCACTCCCAGGCAAAAGGCTCTTTGAGACTGCAGGTGCTCTCTATTTGGGCGAGAAGAAGCAGCCCCGGCGATTCTGCAACTATCTGCAACCCTCCCAGTCGACCAGAGTAACCAAGACCTCAGGTACTGAGTGGAATCGGAACAAGCCACTGATAACTGAGGACAAGCATAGATTCGACGAGTCCCGATCAGCCCTACAGAGCTGCCTTTTTGGTGGAAGCAGAGCACAGGGGGGAGCGCTTGCCACCAACAGGAAAAAAGCAGCCTAAAGCACCCGTAGTTATGTTATGTTAAAATTATTTGTAAAGCGCACTTACACCAAGCGGTTTCATGGCGCTAAGAGCGGGAGGACGGCAAAAGATGGATAGCAGCAGCTTTATTCGTAAGCTAGTGAGAACAGAAGAGTTTTGAGAAGTGTTCTGAATTGGGTGTAACAGGTTACAGATCTCAGTTCAGTCCTGAGGGAGTTTCACCGCCATGTTTTTTGCGTTTGAAGGTGGGTATCGGTATCGTAAGCAGATTGAGGTGGGAGGAGCGGAGTTCGCGTGCGGGGACATTGCGATGGATCCTACAAGAGATGAAAGCAGGGCCCTGACCAGCGAGGGCTTTGAAGATGGTGCAACCCAATTTAAATACACAGAATTCGGCCACCAGGAGCCAATGAAGGCTTCTCATCAGGGGGCTAACATGTTGATGCTTAGGTTGATGGAAAATGAGCCTAGCTGCTTGGTTTCGTACTAGCTGTAAACAGCGAAGCTGGTATGCTGGTATGCCAACATAGAGTGAGTTTGAATAATCGATGCAAGAGGTGACCAGGGCCAAAATCACAAGAGTGAGGGCCTCGGTGGTCAGAAATCTGCAGATCTTCCGAATTCTGGGAAGGTGGAAAAAACAGGAAGATACCACCGCATTGATTTGAGGTTTCAAGGACAGGTTGTTGCAGATAATGATCCCAAGGCTTTTTACAGTATCCACTGGTTGGGGGACGGGGGAACTGCCCAGAAGTGGAGGCCAAAAGTTGGAGCCCCAGGGGTTGGCGACACCTCCAGTCAAGATGAGCTCCGTTTTGTCAGGGTTACGTTTTAATTGGTTGGTGTACATCCATTCGCTAATGGAGGTCCTGGTGGATTGAAAATTGGTGACTGATGTGTTGGAAGAGTCAATGTCGAACACCAACTGGAGGTCGTCGGCATAATTGAAGGTTATGGCTGGGCTGTTGCGTAAATACACAATCAGGGGTTTCATGTATAGATTAAACAAAGGGGCGATAGGGAGGAGCCCTGGGGAACCCCACAGGTCAGCCTGTTTTTTTTGGCCGAAAAGTTAGCCAGATGGACTGCCTGGAATCGCTTATGTAGAAAGGAGGAAATCCATCTGAGGGCCAGACCCTGGATGCCGGCATTGCTGACACGGTCGATCAGAAGATCATGATCGACCGTGTCAAAAGCAGCTGACAAATCCAAAAGCACCAGGGCCTGGGTGGTGTTTTTATCAGCTCCTCTCCTAAGCTCGTCCATGACAGCCAGGATGACTGACTCCGTGGAGTGAGCTGGTCTAAATCCCGACTGCCGGGGGTTGAGTAACTGAGAGTGCTCAATGAATGAGCTGAGGCAGTTTGTAACATGGGCCTCTAGTATCTTGCTAAGGTAGGGGAGCAGGGAGATTGGACGGAAGTTGCTCAGCACTGACTGATCAGCGTTCGGCTTCTTTAGAATCGGGACAATCACTGCGTTTTTAAAGGTATCGGGAACGATAGCTTGTTTGAGGGAGTTGTTAAGAAGTGAAAGAGGCGTGCGCATCATGGGGTCCCTAAATACTGGTGGGCGCACGTATGCTAGAGCGCTAACGCAACCGGAAGTTATGTTCGTCTCCAAAGGGCCCTCCGAACAAACGGCACAAGCTGCGTCGGACCGGGACCAAGGAGTGCACAGGTGAGTAAAGTATCGTGAATTAAAATGCAAGATAAAAAAGACAAGTTTTTTAGTTCATATATCAAGCGGTACTCTTTACAGAAGCGTAGCGTAGCTAACAGCGTCTCCGCTGTGTAGTGTGCACCTTATTCGCACCACTCGCCCCGCCCAGGCAGCTGTTGCATGATATGAGGTCAGGCCGAGTACGGGAGATCGGTTGCTCCAAGACCACATGGCGGAGAAGAAAGGGCAAGGTAGGTCTCTCTACAGGTCAGAACAGCGACAAACCGGCCCTAATTTCAACAGACGGTGACCCAACTGTCAGTGGGACACAGAGAGAAACCCAAAGCCCCCTTAATCCAACCAAAAGGTTTCACATAATTCAACTTTATAAAAGACATTGGGGCCGCTCTTTACTCAAGCAATGCCACAGTGAAAGGCCTACAGTCCCCCTTACTACCAGACCAAGTACCAACACTGGCACTAACAGGGCAGATAACTCAGCCAACCCACCAAACCCAGCAGAAACATCAAATTATAGCACAAGTTCACACCCAAACCATGACCAAAACCATGGAGATTTCCACACTATCCTTAACTACATCTTCATCTACATGCATAACCACATCATCGACAATGGAATGCATAAATGAAATTCCACACAACAAAACAATAAAATACAGAGTAATTCACAGAACAATACAATAGCGGAATCCTCTTCAACCAGTCCTTCAGCCCTACGGTGCAATATAAGGCACAGAACAAGCATTCCACAGGACACTCAATATCCCCTGGATCAACAAAATCTCACCCTGTCTTACCAATAGGCTCACTAGGATCTCGGAAACTTCAAAAATCTCCTCAAGCAGAAGCTCAGAATTCAAAAACAGCAGCTAACTCAATAATTGCAACAACTCCGAGCATAATATCAGGAGCACCTAAGAATGCGCAAGCATTAAAGACCCTAAAAGGAGGAAGCCACTCACCGGCAAAGGAAAAAGGACTACAGATCAACTGGAAAAAGCAATCCGGGTCAGATGTATCCAGCTCAGAAGAAAAGTGGAACAAACATCTCTCTACATGGGCAGCCGAAGGATTCACCATTGGATCCCAGGACCCAAATATTTCTAAAGGCGATATGACTAATACACCTAAGTGTGACCTTAGCTCCATCAGCCAAATTAGTCATAAGATGACACCCCTGCCATCCAACTTAAAATCTCCAAAGCAAGATGAAGGAAGGGCTGTTTTATCCTATTTAGAAACACAGGAATGGGAGGACATGCTGGCAGCATACTCCCCAGACCAACAGATGGCCCCTCTCATGGAGAAGATGAGGCACCTGCACCTGCCTTTATCGGACAATCACTCCTCGTTGGAAAAGGAGGAAGTAGGCCCAAAGGAGCAGCACCGAAAGCCCAAATCTCATACTATCGGGGGACATGAATCTACATCTAATGGGATCATCCATAGCAAAGGAAGTCTGCCTCAAATCGTTAAATTACAATTTACCAACACAAGGATCTTTTACGCATGGAAGGCCTAACAGGGTAAACAGACTCCTGCTAGAAGAACTAGAACACCTAAACCTTAGGGCCCTCAATTGAAGAACAGACGGCGATACTCTTCCAGTGGCAAGCTACCACACCGAACTAACAAGCTCGCTTCTAGACTACACGTTTGTCAGCCTCTTGTTGTTTCAACGCGTAACATGCTTTAGAATGGGCGATAAAGGGGACATCGATCACTGTCCACAAGAAACTACTCTAGTGGCAATTGCTGCGACTAGCATTCATCCTGCTCCACATCTAGGCTCAAGCTACACAACGAATTATGAGAGGCTCAAGTTTACGACAGAAAGCATAGAGTCCTTAACAGACCCAGCAATCGATCTTTTAATTGCTCAATCGCTCTGAAAGAACCCGATACAAACCTGGGAATGCTTCACAACTAACCTCAGCAACTTAAAGGCAACAAACTTAAAAAGGTTTCCGGCACAGACACAAGAGAAAAAGATAACTACGGTTCAAAGAGCGCAAATAAACGCACTTAAGAGAATGATAAACGGCTCTATAAGATCTCTACGCCATGATCCAGGGAACCCACTGCTGCACTCATTCCTGCAGCAACAAAGAACTCAACTAAAGAGGTTGAGATGGAACATTTATTATTTTATTTTATTTATAAAGTTTTATATAGCACAAACTAGATCCTGAAGGATATCAGATCGATTTACAGTTAGTGGCAGAGGAAGGAAAAAGATCACAACAAGCCTAAAATGGTGAAACAATATGCATAGAAACATATGGTGCAAGCATAACAGATCCTATGTAATTCAGGATTAACGCAGAGTGTGCTAGTCAATGATAAGAGGGCGAAAGAGTGAGGGGTGACAGATAGAGTGAGGGCGATAGATAGATATAGTGAGGGCGATAGAGTGAGGGCGATAGATAGAGTGAGGGCGATAGATGGAGTGAGGGCGATAGATGGAGTGAGGGCAATAGATAGAGTGAGGGTGATAGATAGACAGATAGAGTGAGGGCGATTGATAGATAGAGTGATGGCGATAGATGGACAGATAGAGTGAGGGCTATAGATAGATTGAGGGCGAAAGATAGATAGATAGAGTAATGATGTTAGAGTGAGGGGGATAGATAGGGCGATAGATAGATATTGTTCAGTGTATTTTATTGTGACGAAAATCCAAGAACAGAAGTGAAATATTAACATTTTTGTTACATTTGTAATAAAGCTTGAAACATTGAGTGAACAGTGTGGTGTGAACAGGGGGTGTGAGGGTGAGGGTGAGTTAGGGTGAGGGGGAGTTAGGGTGAGGGTGAGTTAGGGTGAGGGTGAGGGTGTGTGTGAGGGTGAGGGGGTGTGTGAGGGTGAGAGAGTGGATGAGGGTGAGGGTGTGTGTGAAGGTGAGGGAGTGGGTGAGGGTGTGAGGGGGAGGGGGAGTATGGGTGAGGGGGGTGAGGCTGAGGGTGTGTGAGGGTGAGGGGGAGTGAGGGTGAGGGGGTGAATGTGAGAGGGTGAGGGGATGTGAGGGTGAGGGAATGTGTGAGGGTGAGGGGTGTGTGAGGGTGAGGGGGTATGAGGGTGAGGGGGTGTAAGGGGGTGTGAGGGTGAGGGGGTCTGAGGGTGTGCGAGGGGGAGTGAGGGTGAGGGGGTGTGAGGAAGAGGGGGTGTGAGGGTGAGGATGGGTGAGGGGGTGGGGTTATGAGGGTGAGTGGTGTCAGGGTGAGAGGGTGTGAGTGTGAGGGGAGGGGTTTGAGGGTGAGGGTGTGTGAGGGTATAAGGGTCAGGGGGTGTGAGGGTGTGGGAGTGTGAGGGTGTGTGTAAGGGTGAGGGAGTGTGAGGGGGTGTGTGAGGGTGAGGGTGTGAGGGGGTGTGAGGGTGAGAGGGAGTGTGAGGGTGTGTGTGAGAGTGAGGGGGTGAGGGGGGGTGAGGTGGTGTGAGGGTGAGGGGGTGCGATGGTAAGGGGGTGTGATGGTGAGGGGGTTTGATGGTGAGGGGGTGTGATGGTGAGGGGGTGTGTGAGGGCGAGGGTGAGTGAGGGTGAGGGTGTGTGAGGGTGAGGGGGTGTGATGGTGAGGGGGTGTGAGGGTGAGGGGGTGTGTGAGGGTGAGTGAGGGTGAGGGTGTGTGAGGGTGAGGGGGTGTGAGGGTAAGGGGGTGTGAGGGTGAGGGGGTCTGAGGGTGTGCGAGGGGGAGTGAGGGTGAGGGGGTGTGAGGAAGAGGGGGTGTGATGGTGTTTTTTCTGTACTGTCTAAATATATGCCCGTGTTTTGCGGCGTGTAGACTTGTTACCTGTGTGCACCTGTTTGGGTGGCCGTTCTTTGTGCCATCAACATAAGTACTCCTTGAGGACCTTACAAGGTCAGTGGGTGGTAGTCTTTCAAGCCCTTGTTTCTAGTTAAGCGGGCGGTCGGAGAAGAGGGTGCCTTTGTGCATGGCTGTGTTTTGGGGGGCGTTAAGAGCGTGAGTCATCCTCGATGTTGCTGGAGCGTTTTGCAGTCATTTGGTTTTGTGATCAATGTGTGCTGTAAAAAAGACGGGCGGGCGTCTTTTTTCCCCGGCATTGTTTAGTGTTATGTACACTCCTTGAAGGCGGATGCAGACAGGCGTTTTTAAAACTTGTGGTCCAGTTGTGGTTGATGCGGAAATTCGTTTCTTGTTAAAACCTGTTTTGATGGTGATCGCCCAGTTGGAGACCGTGGGTGCCTTTCAGCTGAGCTCTGAGGGCATCGGAAGAGAGCGGCTCCTTCCCACTGTGATTAAACAAACATATGCCCCTCTTTTTGTTGACGTACTTTGGATGGAAGCCCTGGAGCGATGGCACTTGAGGCCGCGCAGGGAGGACGAGGCTCGGGGACGGGCAGGAGGCTGAAGCTTTTCACAATATAACATGGCCAATAGATGGCAGTGAGTATCCACCACATTAAACAAGCATGCAGTCAGGCTGATACAAAGAAGCCTCTCGGAGCAGTGAAAAACAAGCTCTCGGCATTGCGTGGGGGGGGAGTTGGGGGCGGAGGAGCGGAGCGGATTCCTTTGAAGTCTGATGGAGGGGGTGCGGGGAATCAGATCCTTCGAAGTCTAATGCCGAGGCTCACAAGCTGATAACAAATGGTGTGTGATGTGATGTGCATGCGCCTGGCTCACATGAACTGTATTGAATCTGCTGTTTAGGGAGACTTTTCGGAAGCCTCACTATAATCTCGCCAACCATCCCTACGGGATGGAATAGACGAGACTTAAAAAGCATTTGGACTGGACACCTTACTGATGTTCCAAGTGTAGGTAGTTCCTTAAAAACAAATCTCTGAAGGGGTGATGAGCAAACCAGACTTCTCCTGGGTACATCTTAAGTGCTCTACATCCAAAAGAACGATGGATTTAGGCCCAGATCTCTGTACTGGGGTGAATGTATGACATTGTTCTGTATTCTGTCCATCAACTTGTTTTTGCATTTGTCACCCCGAGTGGGACGGGTATACTCAGACGTTAGACCCGTGCTCTCCACAGTGAACACTATCATACACCCGCAACATGGGGGATTTACTTCCTTCATATTAGAGGAAACCTGGGCAAGCTACTTAAATTCCCACTTCAACAGCCAAAACAACAACCAGCCTACACCGGAGCGGAGTTGCCACTGATCAGCTAACAATCAGAAAACAGATCAGAAAGGGAAGAAAGGAAGGTGCGCCGGGCCCAAATGGAATCCCACCAGCTGTGCTTAAAGAAAGGCCGGAAGATTGGTCAGAAATACTCAATCCACTATTTCTGGAAGTAAGACGATTGGGCATTATCCCAAATTCATGGAAAGGTTCAACGATCATTCCGATCCATAAAAGTGGCAGCAAGGTCCTGCCAGCCAATTATCGGCTAGTACCACTGATCGATAACGAGGCCAAATACTTTGCGAGAACAGTGCTGGAGGAATTGACAACTTGGGCTGAAAATAATTAAATAATCCCGCTAAATCAGACAGGATTCCGAAAAAACTCTAGCACGATATCCAACATCATGGCAAAATCACTGATAACAGACACAACAAAAATGAGGAAAACACAGCTGCATGTCTGTTTCATCGACTTTAGCGCCGCATTCAATAACGTGGAGAGGCCCAAATTGTGGACTAAGCTAGCCAGATGGGGTATCCCAAACACCCTTCTATCAATGTTAATGCTTTTACATACCGATACCTGGGTGCAGGTCAAATTAGGTTCATGGTCCCATCTCTCAAGAAAAGTTAAAACAACGAAAGGTCTTAAACAGGGCTGCGTACTGGCCCCTATCTTATTCAACTTATTCATGGCAGACTTAACACAGACACTTAACACCCAGATTAGGGGGCACCTCATTGTAGCTCGCTTAATCTTCCCGACGGCCCCCAGCGCCTAGAGACCCTTACGGGTGATTGTGCGCTTTACAAATGTGGATTATTATTGTCCATCTACTATACGCGGACGACGTAGTCCTACTTAGCCACACTTCCTCCTGTGTTCAGCCTCTTCCCTGACTTATCATTTGTGATTCTACTTTATTTGGGGCATGATTGTCGAATCAATTGATGAATTGTTCTTTCCATTGTGCTAACCCATTATTATTTCTGGTGTACTTAGGTCTAATTGACCAGTGTAATAATTCCTATACCTTCACTATCCCATCACTACCCTTCCTTGTCCTACCCTTCAGGGGCATTATATGTGATTTACTATGTATTTATTTTATGAATTCATTTTTTATGCAAACACGTTGTGATTAAAAACAATGTTGTTATAATTTTTCTTGTATTCATTCAAGTTACTTTTGATGTATTTGTTCTACTATCTGGGACCACTTTGTTTGTATCTACTTAGCCACACGGCAGTTGGCTTGCAACATCTTCTTAATGGTCTGCAGGTCTACGTGAAGGAAAGTAGCCTCTCAATAAATCTAAATAAAACTAAGACCATGACAATTAATAGCAAATGAAAAAAGAGCTATCTATGGCATCTAGGCGCCAAACATATTGAACCAGCGGAGGAATACAAGTATCTGGGAGTCTACTTAGACAAAGAAGGATCGTTTACCCGTCAACAAGAAGAGATGAAAAGGACAAAAGGAAAGGGACGATCCTTGCCTTAAACATGAAAAGCTTATCAGCCAAACTACTGGGCCCTACGCTGAGCCCTCTCTTAGTGGTAGGTTGGGCCAAAATCCTACATACTATTACCTATGGCAGTGAAGCACTGCGTGGGAGAGATACAATTCTTCTGGACAAAATGCTTGTAAAAGCATACAAAACTATGTCCAGCCTCCCGAACTATACCTCCCCGGCGCAAATCCGACTGGAGTTTGGCCTGTTAAAGCATACCTGGGCCAGCTATGGAGCATAGATCAACTGCTGGAATAAAATCAGAACAGCAAACCCTAACACATTAAACCAGATGTTGTGGCAAGAACTACAACAGAGGGAGAATTTGCCCGCAAGACTGTACCTTCAGGAGTACGTGGCAAAAACAGGCTTTTCGTCCTTATGGGATACACACTGTCACCATTCAATTTTTAAAAAATGAGTGTGGAAGTCGCTAAAAATACAGTCACTGGTGGAGGACAAATCTACTTTTTCTGTCAGAGCACATGCTTGGATGACCTTGAATTCATACAAGACCCTAGCCCCGCAACAATACTTTAATCTGGACTATCCAAAAGCACTGAAACTAAAATTCCTAAAGTTACGACTCGGAATGATGCCATGCACGCAGCATCTTCCACCATGGAAAAGGGTGCAGACTTTTACAGTATGCAGCTTGTGTAAAAATGGCCAGGGGGACATCATCCACACTATCTGTTCTTGCACAGAGATTATTCAAGAAAAGAGGCAACTACTAAAATTGCCTTTAATCAAAGGGGGATTTGGAGAAGGAGGCAGGCCTGCTTCAACCCAGCATCACCCCAATTGAACACTAGACTAGATCTCTCGAAGCAGCCCAGGCAAAAATGCCAAACTGACACTAAAGCTTTTGGGCATTGGAGTCTCTGGCCGATTAATTTTGGCAGGGAGAGCCCCAGTCGATGCAAGAGGCTGGGTCACTTACAAAGGTCGCTCCCGCATGTCTAAATTTGTATTTTTTAAAGCAATAGAAGCGTTTTACATTTTCAGTAGGGTGATATTTTATTATTGTGGTCGAATATTTTATATATGGTTTTATTTTAGCATGTATTGCAATGGTTTTAAGTAACTCTGCAAAATAAAATAAACTTCAAACTTCAGGTTTACACTGCTTCAAAGGCCTTAAATAAATCAACGTTTGCTGCTTGCAGAAAGAATTTGTGCCAGAACGTAGAGTGAAATGCACCAAGGGACGGCTGGAATGTGTGTCAGCATTGCAACAGAAAAACGCTTTTCAACAGTAAAGCAATTCGACGCATGCAGGGCTGTAGTACCGCATTTAAGCAAAACCTGCGCTTCTAGCTGTGACTCCACGTAGTGTGAGACACCTTCAGCCAATCCCATGTTGCATGAGTTTTTACTTTTAACAATCGAAATATCAGCTCGAAAATCTCTTTCAAGAAAGTACTATGGGGTAAACAGCCAGTGCTGCCAGGAGTGTCACACATCAAATGGAGCAGCAACGCAACATCCATTGTGCTGAAAATAAAAATGTGAAATGGACTTCCCATTCCAAGGAAAAGTATGTGGCAAATTAATGTTCATGTCACCACACAAACAAATCGGATGGGAGTATAGTGCCAACTTTACATTCAGATGGTGGAAAACTTCGGTATCATCTAAATTTGAGCCGTATACCATGCATATCTGTCATTAATTATCAGCTCTGTGATAACCCACCTCCTAGAATTATCTTAACAAGTTTTCTTGCATAAACCAATCCCCCAATCCCCCTTCTCATTGGAATAGCAACTCCTCTAATCTTGGACGTCTGGCGGAAACAGCCAACTAAATCAAACCCTGGAATTCTGAGAAGGCCTGGATCATTCCACAGGACATGGGTCTCTTGTAAACAGAGTAATCAATATGTAGAGCCGGGTTAATTTTTTAAAGCAGTGCCCTTTTTCTACCGTCACTAAGCCCACATATATTCCAGGAGGCTAAGCAAATCTTACCCCGTACCATTTGTTTCCCATATAAAACCAAACCCACCAAATACGTACAAAACTAATTTTAAGCCACCCTTCTAGCCTTAGACAAACCTTATTAATGCAAAAATCTACAGAAATGCCATGATTATGATATTGATTCAAGCAATGTTTTAATTTTAGAAACAACCCCCCGCCCCGGAGCCCCACCCCCAGCCACTTTCCCCACCCACCTGAAACGTCCCCAACCCACCACCCCCTGCGTGAGGCAACAGGACCTAGGTCCTAGTGATGGAGGAGCTGAATAAAACACAGAATCCCCCGATGAGCTCACCAGGCTGCTAATATCAGTAAGGGGTACAGACCTGGGAAGAGAAGAGGAGATAAAGATCATCAAAAATAATAAGGAAAAAAAACAAGATTCAAGCTCCTCTCTGCTCAAGAACACCACCCCCCTGCACATTACATATTAAAGTTCCAAGAGAGAGTGACAAAAAATGACAAAACAGTACAGCAACATTTCCCCCTAAAGTGAAATCAGAAAATCTTGAGCTTGGATTTCAGAGACAGAGAATCTGGTTTGGCCCTGAAAGATAATTTTCAATTTAGATGGGAAGAGCAAAAAGGCTTGAGCTCCCTTAGACTGAAACGGTGTTATTTGCTGGCGGAACTGCCACCTCCGCTCAACCGTAGCGGGACACAAATCAGTTCTAACGAAAACCTCAGACCCTTTGCCCCTTCGCTTCCTATCAGTCCCGGCCAGGTCATATATCTTCTCTCGGGCCCAAAAATTATTTAAACAAATGAGAATGGCGCGAGGTTTGTCTTCTACTTGGCCAGTGAGCCTCTTTTGCCTAAAAGGAAAACGATGGGCCCGCTGAATTTCAGTTTGCCAGTCCCATTGTTTGACCTCAGAAAATGCTTGATTAAACAGTTCAACCACAAACTGCCTTATGTCTGACCCTTCAATCCCTTCCTGGACCCCCAAAATTCTTAGATTATTCCTCAGGGCTCTGTTTTCAAGGTCCGTGAGTTTCCAAACAATGTATTCTCTCTGGCTCTTTATGAGGTCTGTAATTCCTCTCTGGGTGGCCATGTCATCTTCTAGAGTAGAAATCCTTGCTTCCGCTTCCCCAATCCTAGAGGCAATATTTGAACATGTCTTTGCCACTCTGCGGATAGAATTTTGTACCCTGCGACATGCACCCTGAGTGCGAGCACTTTCTTGTCGTGTTTCTTCGCGGTGGGCCATGATGGTCTGATAGATAACCGCCAATGTCATCTCGCCGGAATGTACAAGGGGAAGATTAGCTCTGTTTGAGTTTACTACCTCAGTGGTACCACCCTCCCCACCAGGCTGCAGGGAGTAGGAATAATCCCAGGCTAATGCTCCTGCATCCGGACAGGATGTTAGGTCCCCCTCTTCTTTGTTAGCTTTACAAACTGCACTAGGCCCAGATAATGAGTTCAGTACATGGCTGGTCCGCCAGTCCTCCCAACTCACGGTCATCATCTGTCCAATCTTGATCCTCACCAAGGTCTTCCTCAGATGAGCCTGTATGATCAGACATAGAATAGAATTTATCAGCGCCCTCTGGTCCCCGTTTGAGCTTGAACCTGCCATTTGCGAAGTTGATTGCGACCTCCCATCTGGCGTAATTTTATTTAGCTGTAAGAATAGTTCCTGGACTTGCCCTAGCTCAGCAGAATTTGCTATGGTTCCAATAGCCAAAGCTGGGACTACAGCTCCCAGAGTTCCACTAGATTGTGGTATATGGATTGAGTTTTCAATGAAGGCCCCAGGATCAGTGTAAATGGCCTTCCCTCCTTCAGTAAGCATTACAGCATTATTTGCAGACCCCCCCCTTACTGCTGGGAGAGCCGGCCGACACTAATGAACTCCGGGGTGAAGAAGGACAGGCAACATCCATTTTATCTGAAACTGTCACTGCTGGGAGGTTAAGAGATACCATTGTAGCAGGGGTTGAAATAACAGACTGACCTTTTTTAGCCTTCACAGATGGCTGTGAATGTAGCGTCTTATTCTTAGCTGCCGATTCTTTAAACATAGTAGTAACTGTGTGCCTTGGATTCGAAATAACTGGAGCAGGGGCCAGCGTCTCTACAGAAACTTGCCCGGTATGCGATATTTCCTCAGGGGAGTTGGCGCTCAGACTTGTCGCCGTCACAACGCGTTCCTCCTCTGTGTTTATCTTCGAGGATCTCCCCCCCGGAGCGAAGCATGTCCTGTGATGCCGGGGGCCCTAGTAGTGCTCTTCCCTTTTGGCGGCATTTCCTCACGCTGAGGGACAGAGAGCCGCTGTAGAGAGGCGCCGCTACCGAGGCTGCTGGAGCAGTGCGTGGAGAATCCTTCCAGCCGGTAAGTTGTTTCCTTGAAGCAAGGAAGCGCCAGAGCATTACGTTGCACTAAAGACTTAAAAATCTTTTTCCAAACACGGGGGTACTATTGCAGATTTCTACAGTCTGAAGCCTGCTATAACAAGAGTCTCAGGATCCATTGCAATGCAGACTGGTGAGTCAGCCGGGAGAAGTGTCACTAGCCAGCTCGCACGACCGAGTGACCATTCGCCATCATAAATTTGCCCGCGGATTTTAATATATCCTGTGATCTAAGATATGGGGGCAAGAAACCTAGGGATTTTAGAGCATTACCTGACTGACATCTGGTTTCATCACAACAAGAATCAAGATGGCTTCACGTATTACTCGGCTCCCCATAACAAAATGGTCCAGCTGAATTTTTTCTTTATGATGGATCAGCTAGCTGAGCATGCTTCCATTTCAGCCCCTCCTAGAACTTTATCAGACCACAATCCTCTGATTGTTGAATGTCCGTTTCCCCAAATCCTTGCTTCTCCAAGTATCTGGACATTTGAAAAGAAGATTTTAATGGAACAATCTTATTTAGATCACATGTGGTTATGGATATCTGAGTTTTTGAATATCAACAGGGGGACAGCCTCTGGCACTACGGTCTGGGACACTCTTAAGGCTGCTGTTCGCGGAGAGACGAAGAGCTTCTCTGCTTTTCGCCGTAAGATGACTCGAGAACAAATCACAATTCGCTTGGAAGAGCTCAGAGTAGCAGAAGTTCAGTTAATAAATGCCATTAAGGATGGACAGGATACAGCTGAAAGCCAGGCATTGGTTGCCAAGATTAGATACAGTGTGCTGGAGTTCTTTGGCCAGGACCTTGCTGCCAAATTTTTGCAGTTTCGTACTGAGATGTTTGAGTTGGGTGAAAAGTCTGGCAGGGTTCTGGCCAAACGGCTCCAGCAGAGGAATTTGGCTAATCGTATTACCAAGATACAAGATCATTCAGGCCGGTTTCAGGATAAACCAGAGGGAGTCATGGGAGTTTTTCGAAATTTCTATCAAGCATTATAAACTGAGGATAATGTTAGCATAGATATAGAGGCTGAAGCAGTGACTTTTTTTCGGGACATCAATACTCTTCTTCTTAAATCCCAACAAAATGAAGTTCTCTCTGCTCCTATAGAATGGGATGAGGTCGAACTTGCGATAAACTCTTTAGCCAATAGAAAGGCTGCCGGACCAGACGCAATTTCTTTGGAATTTTATAAGCTGTTTTGTGCAGAGGTTCGGCACTACTTCCTGTCGGTTCTCAAAGATGAGCAGCTCGGCTCGATTCCGGACTCTTGGAGCCAGACTAATATTCTCTTTAAGGAAAAAAATAAGCCGGAGCTTGACCCTTCCTCATTCCGCCCCATATCACTTATAAATACTGATAGCAAAATTTATGCTAAAATCTTAGCTTCTAGGTTAGCTTTGGTTATCATTCCTCTGGTATCATTGCGTCAGCACAGGTTTATTCCGGGCAGGGACACGGCCGATCATATTCGCCGAGTTATAGCATTACTGGACTGGGCACAGGTCACTCGCTCTCCCATCGGTCTGATCCTGTTGGACGCCGAGAAGGCGTTCGACAGTGTCGCCCGGAGATTTTTATGAGCGGTTCTTCGATGGAAGGGTTTCAGCCCTGAGTTTATTCAGGCGATTCAATCACTGTATATTGCTCCAGTAGCTACAATATCTATTTCAGGGCTAGTTTCAAATCCATTTAGTATTAGCAGGGGTACCCGGCAGGAGTGTCCCTGCTCGCCTCTCCTGTTCGCCCTATATATTGATCCCTTTGTAATCCAATTGAACATTCACTAGATATCGTGCCGGTTAGGGTAAATTTCATAGATTATAAAGTTTTGGCCTATGCGGACGACATCGTTGACTGACCAATGATGTTGCTTTGGCCTTCCCTGCTTTACAGACCCTAGCAGAACAATATGGTCAGCTTTCCGGATATAAACTGAATGTTACAAAAACCCAAGTCATTCAATCTTCCGCTGTGGGCTCTTCTCAAGCTCCTGTGATCCATTCTGCAACATATCTTGGAGTTAAAATTACTGCTCTAGTAAGTGACATTCCAGATTTGATTATCTTACCAGTGATTGGGTCAGGTAATTCTACCCTGGTAAGACTGAATAATTGACACCTTTCTCTGTTTGGTAAGTGCAATGTTTTAAAGATGTTGGTTTTACCAAAGTTTCTATATCTCTTTAGAACCATTCTCCTTGAGTTTTCTCAATGTAGCATGGCTAAGGCAGTGAGGACCTGTAACAGATTTCTCTGGGGATATCACCGCCCCCACAGGGCAGCAAAATGGATGTGCCTTCCTAGAGAGCGAGGTGGTTGGTCAGTACCTAATCTGCTGCTCTATTTTTGGTCTTCATTGATCCAACACTTTGGTGTACCTCTGTTTGGGGACAGGGTGGTGGTTTCACTATCTTGCAGACCCTCCATTTATGAAATAGGACTAGGACAAGAAGCTAAGGAGATTTTTTTACGAATCCTTGAGTCTAGTTACTACAAGAAGACCAGGTTCAAGATCACTGGGACAATGTTTTCTGTTTGGCGAAAGGTCCGACGCAAATGGTCTATTCCTAATATTAATTTCTACACACCTTTTACAGCTGTTAGATTTCTTCCCTTAGTTGTTCAAGATCAGACCACTTACAGATGGGCTTCCCTAGGGCTACTAGCTTTAGGGGATTTAGCTCCGGATGGGATTATGGCCCCTTTTTCTTTTTTAAAGGACAAGTTTAATCTTAATATACATGATTTTTTCAAATATTTACAGATTCGCAGTTTTGTTGATAGAACGAAGGTCCAAACTACCACTATATTTGATAGGATTATTTGTCTGAATTAGTTTTAAAGAGGTCTAAAATTGGGGCTATATATCAACAATTATTATCCGGTTTTCCGGACGATATCCCACTGCAGAATGCTAAGCTAGGGGTTTCACGTGTGGATATTACTCAGGCACTTTAACTCTCCAATAAGGTGTTCATTTCTGGAAGCTTAGGATCTCAATGCTTTATGGCGCTATTTGATTTGTATTATACCCCGGCTAAGATTTCAAAATGGGGGGGTAGCGGGCGACACTCATGCCCGCGATGTGGACTCTCAGCTGCAAACAATATACATATGTTTTTTGCTTGTCCCAAGTTGGGGCCCTTTCTTTTGGAGCTAGAGCGGTTTATTAACTCTAAGCTCATGATATCAGTTACGCTTACACCCGAGATAGTTGTATGTGGGTTTGAAAGTAACGCACCCCCTGGGAGATCCCACCATGCATCAGCCCTTTTGCTTATCTCGATGGCTTTAGTCTGTATTACATCAGAAAGGATTAGTTCAGACGCACCGACCTTTATCAACTGGAGAGCGAGGATCCTGGCTCTTTACAATTTAGAATCAGCAGTCTGGTAGAGGTGGGGAAGAAAGAGACAGGATTGGGGCCAGAAGATCTGGGCTCCAGTGTCTTAGTGAATAGTTCCCATTTGGGTTTTATTATTTGTCTTGTGGCCCTATTTGGATTGAATGCACCCTCTAGCTATGTTTCTTTACGCATATTGTCATTTGATTTTCTTGTTTCCTTTCTTTGCCATGAATACTATGTTGCTTATATATGTCTTTTGTTTTTCAAGTTTAATAAAAAAACAAAAACAAAAGTAAAACAAGGAAATGTACGTGGCTGATATTATAAGAAAAACTATTAATATTGGTTTGGTTTACATTCCTAGGGCCTGAATATGAGTGTGTTTGTGCATTTCAGGATACGCTACACAACTGAAGTTACAACACAAATCAGAATTTGGAGTAGCAATTTTTTCTGCATTAGGTACACAGACGATGCAGTAACAATCACACATCTGCAATTTTCTCCTAGTATATTTTGGCAGGTTAAATCTGCATAAATATACAGGGAGAAATGTCTTATAATTTCCGGTGCATACACATTTTGGCGCAAAAAGCACAACAAATAAGTATGTAATTGCAAATTTTTAGGCAAAATCTTTTTGTCACACCCAATAAATTCTGAGTCCCGCGGCATAATATTTTACCTCCTGCAATAAATATTGCAACCCCTCCAAGTCACTTCTAATTGCAGCGTAAAATCACGTTCAGGCCATTCATAAGAGGAGGTACTATTTAACTGGAAACCGAATAAAATGGAGGTAGCATTCCGAAGGTGAAGTGAGTGGCCTCCCTCGTGCCTGCCCTTATTCTGGACCGAACCACTACACTAGCCTTGCCTATCTTTCTTTAAGCCAATCACGGCTTAGAACTTGGGCGATCAATGAGGTGAACCCTTTGCCCTTGCCAGATAAAACATTACTGTCCTACTCCCATCCTCTTGCCCTTAACTCTTATTTGAAGTCTGTTGTAACCAATCTAAAACTGTGAGTTTGTGCAACATGTGTAAATCTTTGTGTGACCTTGTGTTTTGTGCATGCGGTGTTATCTCTTTATGCTATTGACTGCATTTCGGAAGTGCGGCAGAATTTGCAATTGAAAAACTAACGAGGCACAGGAGTTGCTCCTCTGTCGCCCCCGGGAGGACTGACTCCTCGTAGCAAATATTACAGGTGAAGGAAGATTGCAGCGCTGAAGGGTAACAACATTCACCTCTGAACGGTTTTCCTTTGTACCACATCTAATATGGCTGCATTGTATTGTGCAAACTCCTCAATAAGGTAAGTATCCGCATGCACGACTGGGTCTAGTCTCACATTTTTAGGGACATGCTGAAGGTCAGTCACACATTTGCTGCAGTATAGTATAAGCAATCTCTACCATACAGTGACAGCACCAAAGTGCTTCCCACATAGGCCACCGTACAGTCACACTCTTTATAGCCATCCATACATTAGCATCTAAAGCTTATGGTAAGAGCAAAGCTCCCGTCCCCAAATTCATGGAGACACTAACCACCCTTACAATAAGAAACATATTCTTCTATTCAAGCACCCCCATGAAATACTGTGTTAACAGTGCGCAAATACACTTCAGTGCTACATCAGGAATAAAAGGTCCTATAAAAATGTGATAATAATAACATACAATACATCAATTTCTAGCGATTATAATAATAAATGTTCACAACATCTACATGTATATATGTGCTTGTTCTGTGCATTCTGCAGCGATTTATGTGTAACCTGTGAGGCATAGATTTAAATCCCAAAAATTTCCGCTTGAAAGATCCCCTTTTCCCAGGATAATATGGAGTTAGACATCCCAAATTCACCAGATCCGCAAGGATCGTGTGTCATGGTGCTTTGTGGAAGAGCAATGTAGGATGGCAGGAGTTCAGCTAGTGCAGTGTGATATAGGACTCGGTGGAAAGGGCTGAGGGCTGTTGTGAGAAGGAAGAGGGGAGAACATAATGGAAGTATTGGGATGGGTGAATGGGGCAAGCACTAACGGTAGAAGGATGGGGAGGGCAGGGGATGAGGGGAGATGTGTGAAGGAAGTGAAAGCACTGAGGTTGAGCCATCTTATTGGTGATTTCCTTTTACAGCGAATTCCACTCTAATGTTCCATTATCCTCACTTTTACCGATCTAGTAGTCATTCCGATGTAACAATTGGTTCATGGGCATGTGATCATGTATACGCATTTATAGGTCGACCTCTGCCAATGCGCTTGCGCATTGCCGATGGCGATCTATTGTAGCTGAAACAAACTCTTTAAACCAAGCGCGGATTCGGATTACATGCAGTTCATGTGCCCGTGCACGCGCTTCAGACCCGCCACAGCAATGCCGAGAGCTTCACACTTCAAATGTTCCCTCCCAACCTTCCGACTTTCCCCAGGTCGCAATGCCGAGGGCTTGTTGTTTTTACCAGTATCCTTCTATGCCACATGCCTTGTTCTACTTAAGCACAGCGACATACTTTGCTTATTTAACATTATTAATTACATCGAACACGCAAAAAAAACACGTTTGAATTGGCATGCCTAAACTAGTTAATGAGTTTTATTTGCTTACAGCTTGAAAAGCGTGTATAGCTCAGAGACAGCTACTGTGTGTATTTCTACTGGGGGGAAAAGCCTTATAAAGAGAAGAGCTGAGGAACCTGGGAATATTTTAAGCTGTTTTTTATTTGAAAATTACTGCGATATATCAAATTCAAATTCCAAATTCCAAAAAGCTTTATTCGACAGATTGTCATAAAAGCAACACACAATACATCACTATACATTACACTATAAATAATACATACACATCACATAGTTAAAATAGTTATTAAATATCTTAAATCCGTAGTTTTGGAATACAAATAGCTTATTTGTTAATGAATCATATAACAATAATTAAGAGAATATATGCGATATATCTTTGCGTGACACACCCTGAGCTATGGGCACCAGGTTATAATTAATTCAAATCATAGCACGCCTTACCCCCTTCTAATCAGTAAACTGAATTAAAAATCAAACTCATCCCGCCGCAAATCCCTACAAATTGCAAGCACGCAATGTTTCTACATGCCTAGAAGCGATAAACTTCCCATTTAAAAAAACGCACATGACAAAACACAACCCGCGTCCAAAAGTAAATTCTGAGGCTGTTTCCTTGTGGGGACTGTCACAAGTATGTTCCCCATTTGCTTGTCAACTCCCGCATTCCAACTCCTAGAAGAGTATTTATTTTTCTGAAAAACCGCACTTACCAGACAGGTTCTTACACCAAGCACCTTCTTCCTTCTTCAGTGTCTTCCAGTGGTAAAATACGTTTGCCAACTAAACAGCTCAAATGTCAAAGTTCTTTTTGGAACATCGATTACATAAAGTTAGCTTAAAACCTGCCTTTCGTGGAACCGTGTGCATTAACTTTAGTTCAAGTTCCCAGTGCACATTATGGCCGGAAGATCTGCCTGCCCAAGCCACTTTTCGAATGGAGTGGTTTATTTAATGCGTCAGTATAATGGAAGCAGCAACTTTTGAAACAGAGAATGCAGTTTAGTATAAAGGAAACAAAGGCTAAAAGTACCACTATTTTGATTCCCTTTTTCAAAGTTACTGCCAAAGTGTGGTATCATTGTGGAGAATAATACTGAACAAAGAACAGTATCTTAGCAATATTCACAAAGCTTATTCACAGAGCCCCACTCTGTCTGTACCTTCAGAGGTAGAATGCACGTATAAATGATGTTAGGAGGACTATAGTTCCCATTGTGCTCACAGTGTAAACAAAAAAAAAAGAAAGGCAGACATAAGCTGAATGACAAATGGGCACAGAGCCCGCCGTTTATTCTACCATCCCAGCAGAATAGTGAAAGGTGAAGTGCGATGCGCTCCGTCGCGTCACACCACCATGTGAATTCAGAACATTGCTTGCAGAAAGCTTTATTCTACGGTTCAATGGAATCGCATTTAATTTGCTATTTCATGAATGAAAATGGCTACAAGAGATCATCATGACTGCACAGCCCTCGCGTTCTCTCTTACCATAACTCCCCTTCTTTCTGAAACTGCTTTGCTGCCCTTCCCGCCCCATGCCGTGCCTTTCATTTGCATTTCTTAAGTTCACCGCTGTGATTTTGGGATCAAGGGTGTCTGCAGGATATATGCTTACCTTTCCCTCCGTAAAGTGTTAGTTGGTTTAATTAACTCCTAGCTATTGCCTCCCTATACTTGTGTAATCCTGTATGCAATCGGCACACATCAGGCAACACCTAACAAGCGCCATATGTTTTCGCTTGTTAGTTTGCTGGAAACCTTCATTAGGTGTTTTTAAAGTACATCTAGGGATTCGGTATTTAAATGCGTTAAAGCCGCATACGCATCTAGACATTAACAGCGTAACTAAGCAAAAAGATTCAACCCTTCTCAAAGTGAGACATTCTTCGGTATTTAACTTTTATATTTGTTATTGATGTGATATAAAAAACAAAACAAAAATCTGGGGAGCTCCCTTAAAGCCGTGGGGTTGGTGCAGCTCATCATTTGCCCCAAAAGTGTTCAATTAGCCGCTGTTGGAACCGGAGGTCTCTGGTTGGCAAAGGTATGCACTTGTATTGTATTGTATTGTATTGTAAGGGGAACTTGTAAAGCGCGCTGACACCGTGGGTTTCCTGGCGCTGGCAGAATACTGAGGGACTAGAAGGGTTTCAGCGCCCAGCGCGCGCGAGCCCTCGTGTGACAAGCAGGGACCCTCAGCTCCACGTCAGGGCAAGGGAACTACTCCTTCGCATAACCCCTGCTCACCCTCTAGGTAGTGTGGCGCGAGCAGACAAGGCTAATCCTCAGGGCGATAGTAAGTTAAGCATTCATGATCACACACAGTAAACCCACTGACCCACCACAAATGGACACCAGTCGTAGGGTTGTATCAAAAATACGTATACTTTATATAAAAGATAGATTCAAGCAGGATTACCACAAGCCCAAAATAACGTTTACGATTTGAGGCCACCAGATTACAATAGGCAAGCTTAGTCTTTAAATGTTCGTTGTTCAGCAAGGTATGACGGCAGGGAAATAAGAACGTTGCGGAGCCTGGATCCGATATGAACTCGGGACGGAGTTCAAGTGTACCTTGCTTGGGGAAGTCCGAGGCGTTTCAGGCGCGGCTACTGGTGAGGGCGGACTTCGGACGAGGCCAACGGTTCTCCAGAGGATCTCTCCGGCTCGGTCCCCCTCGAGGCGCGAGGCGGGGGAGCTAGACTGTGGAGGGTTGCGGCGATCCGGGGTCGATGCAGCTCACGGGGCGAGGCTCCGTTCAGGCCTGCGGGACGTACTACTTCTTAGCACGCCGGGTCGTACTCGTGGATCTGTGAGGGGCGTCGTGTTCTCGGGCAGACTGGTGCAGCACCAGGCTTCCGGTACCACTGTACGGGGAGGCCTTTCTTGAGGTGCGGCACGAGCCTTGGTATGCAGGAGGGCAAAGCGAGACAGTCGGGTACGTTACGACGTACGGACCGTCCGAGGCTATGGAATGCGCTCAGTGCAGATTCCGGCTGGAGAAGATGAGAGGCACCCAGCGCGCTCCGTTAGCGGTGAGGTGACAGGATAGCGGGCGGCCCGGCACTGAAGCGGAGAGCGACTCAGGGATGAGCGGGGCTCTCTACGGCGGGGCGACCAGGCTCTGAGCTGTCACGACCTGGGAGGGGGCGAAGCCACCCGAGTCACAACTCTGGCGAGGGAATAAGAACTAAGGCCCAACAGCAGACGGGCACAAGCAGATAGAACCCAATGGTCCTGGGGTTCCGTTCAGGGGGCAAGCTCTCGATCAAGCCCTTTGAGATCGTTTCAGGCACAAGTCTACAAAGTCCTCTCTTGTCCTTTCCTCTCCGTTCTCAGCAAGGCACCACTGCAGGCCAGTCTTACAGGATTCAGACTGGTTTCCGTCCTTCAGCTTCTCTTGGTCCTTCTAGTCAGGCAGAGGTTTGTCGTGGTCAAAACTGGATCTGATTTGTAAGGAGCGAAGCTCCTATATTTATACTGCGTTTCTTTTGTCTTTGCAGGCCAGGGGGCCTGAGCCTGGTTCAACCCGGTTTTGGAGTGCTCTGTTGACAGGATGCTGCCGTCTTCTTTCAGGGCGCAGGGCAGAGACATCAGACGCTCCGCAGGAGGTGGAGCCAGCATTGTGGTGGTGGAGCACAACCCTATTCAGAGTCAAGGACTACTCCGCCCACCCATCCTGGAGTAAGCACCCTATTCACCACCTGGGGGCCCAAACTGTCCCCGGGAATCTACCAGCCCTGTCACTCACACAAACCAGACAGCAGATACACATCCTGGCAGAGGCGGGCTAAATAGTTAGGCGAGCAAAGGCTAACTTTCTAAAAGTAGCGTTTGCAAACACAGGATATTAAAATAAACCTTACTAAAGGAAGTATTTTATTATTCTGAGTTCAGGCATACTAAACTCGACGTGCTACCGTGTTCCCTGAGCCTGCCGGGACTATAGCGTGTAATAGCTCCGACAGCTCATCTGGCCTAAGAGAACAGGTAGCCCTTCAATAGTGAAGAACGAAAAGGGCGGTAATCACTACTAGGACATGCCACACTCTAGGCTTGTCCTACCTTACACTTACAATGCACCCTGCCCGTAGGCCTACTATAGGGGTGACTGACATGAAGGTTAGGGAAGGTTTAGGGACTGGCAAGTGTGGGCACTTGCGTAGTCAGCGTGACAGTACGGGACTGTACGCGGGGTCTGCAATGGCGGACCCGAGAGATATCTTATGAAGCTGCTTCTGTGGGTGGCGCAACCAGCGCTGCAGGCCCACTAGCAGCATTTGTATCTACAAGCCCCGGCACTCCTCGTGCCCTTTACTGGGGACTGACAGTAAACCAAATAAGCCAATTGTGGAAATCAATTACATATACACTTTACATTGGGAGCACTTGCACTGCGGCCCGGATTGGCCGTGGCGCAGTGCCCTGAGCATCGAACACCAGCCAAACATCCGAGGCACATCAGCAAAAAAGTGGAAGGGAGACTCACGCCAAGGTGCCAGGTCTAACAGCCGCATTACAGTCGTGCCGGTTTTATGAAAATCAATGAGTTATGTTTTATGAGGATAAATATGTAAAATAGACTAATTCGTTTTTCTCCTTAATTGGGACAGCTGCTCTCTATGCTTTAGCTGCTCTTTGTGCTTTTGGTTTTGTTAATACATGTTACAATAAGCAGAAGCCATGCTTAGCTAGCATTCACTTGAAGCGCTTTTATTTTCATTTTTCACATTCGCAAAGCAATTTATTTCTTTTCCGAACCCCCACAGCAGCTTGTTCTTCTCCTATCCCGCAATCACCTTCTCCTGCTGTTCACGATGATAGAACTTGTTATATAGAGCTGTAGCACTTCCCAGCTGTTCCCGGCTCTCCACCATCACCCGGACCCTGACTACCCTCCCGCCCTGCCCCCTCAAAGCCACCCCTCTTTTCCCCAACAATGCAAGCTTTCGCCCCGACGGCCTCCTTTTTGCAGTGGGGGCGCCCCCGCCCCCGGGTCATGGCTTCGTCGACTCGGAACAGGGCACACTCAGCAGCAGCAGGGACAAATTCAGCACAGATATGGGATATAGCAGGATATCACTGTGCACACAACAGTGCACCTCTCCGTGCACCATTATACAACAGTGCACAACCCCATGCACAACTTTAAACTTTCACCTCATACTGTCAATTGTTTTACCCACTCACGCACCCTCCCTCATGTCCCCTCCCTCCTCCCTCGTGTACTCCACCAGTCCAAACTGAACATAATCTTCACAAAAGTTATTTACAAAAGTTTAAGCTATTGCCATTATAAATTACAATAACTTTTATTTAAGTATTAATGATTAAAACAAGTAAAAGCCATTGTTATTTGTAATATCAATACATCTAAGTCACGTAAATACAACACATGTTGCATTACAAATGCTATAGGTGTCACATTTGCGAACGTTAAAACTATTGGCATTGTAAATGACAAAGCTATTAATTTCGCTATTTTCTAAACCAACACATAAATAAAAAATTGTCATGTACAATATCAATAGCTCAAACTTTCCTAATGCGAGACCTATTGCATTGCAAATGCTTGTTTTAGTATACGTTTTTTGTGTCCAGGTGTGGGTCTGATCAAGGGTTATTTATTTTGTGGGTTCAGTTAGTTAGCAGACACCACACGAGCCACATGGGTAGTGTCCAGTGACAGGGGCCAAGTCCCAGAGGGAGCGTTGTTCACGTATGCAGCCCTCTGTGCTCTGATGTGTACAATCATATCTTTGATATTGTTGGTGCATTTGAAGGCAAAGTGTGGAATGGCAAATACAGGTGAGCCTGTCTGTAAAATGGACCAATGTTTCAGCATGTTTTTTTGTATTCTGTTGGAATTAGACGTAAATGTGATGATACAGGCGAGGGTGTCCTCCTGTGTTAGGTTGCGTGGTTCCAAAAAGGCAGCCTGATTATTACTCCTTGCCCTTTTATGTGCCTAATTGGCACTATGGGGCGGGTAGTGACATGCTTTCAAATTTACAGTGAGTTGTTGTGCCTGCAGATCAAAATCAGTTGTAGTAGTGCTATAATTGTGCCGTAGTCACAATTCTTGCAACTACTGCGCAACTGCAGTTGTCCCTCAGTGCAATTGTAGTTGTCCCTCAGCGATTTTGGATGATGGCTATTATACAAAAACAGGCTGTTGCAATAAGATGTTTTTTGTAAGTGGTAGTCATCAGTTTCCCTTCTGTGACTGTGATGCATAGATAAAGAAGGGGGATGCTCGTCAGAAATATGTTTCAGCAATTTTAAGAAGGGGTTCAGTGCGCGTGTTGATCCAGTTGCGAGTCATCACATTCCCACGTCTCCTTCCCAGAAGACCAATGTGTCGTCGATATACCAACGCCATAGAAGAATGTGGGTAGTGTAAGGACTGTTGTCACAAAGGATGTTCGCCTTTTTCAATTTGTCATGTCAGGCATGCCAGGCTTGGCGCAAATGTGTTCCCCATGGATGTGCCCTGGGTCTGATGGAATAGCTGGTCCCCGTATTAAAAAAAGTTCTCTTTGAGTGCCAAAGTTGCGCAACCTGTAATGAAGTGGACTAGTGTGGGTGATGACCAATCCTCGGACATGAGAGTTCTCTTTATAATCTCCTGAGTGGCATCTTGTGGGATGTTGATGTACAGAGCGTCTACATCTAGGGTCACTGTGATGTTTATTTGACTCATATTGTTTGATTCCTCAATAAGATTTAGGACATCCCTCATATCTTATAATAAGGACAGCGTTTTTTGCGACAAGAGGTTGCAGGAAGTGATTGCAATATATCAACAGTGGCTCCAGTAGGGAACCTATTCCCTACCTAGTGGGTCTGCCTGGTGGTGGGGTAACCCCATTATGTATCTTAGGGTGGATGTAGAAGTATGGAATCTTGGGTTGAGTGTTCACCAAAAATTCTGCCTCATTTTTACTTATCCATACTTGAGTTTCTGCAGAGAAATCTATCGAGTTGATCTTAGCACTGAGTCTCACTGGTGTATCCTGATTGATGGATTATAATATCGCTGATCTGCGAGTTGGCAGAGACATTCATTGTTGTAGTCAACAGCGTACATGATAACAATCGCCCCTTCTTTGTCTGCTTGTTTGATAGTGATATTAGTGCCACCAGTTCCTGATTAGACATATTCTGAAAAGCAGACCATGGTTAGAGCCAACGATTTCTTTTAGTTTGTTCAAAGGTAAGCATTTTGTGTGGTATCATGCCATATAAGAGAGTAAACCTATATGGATTCTGTAGCCCGGAGTGTGTCACCTCCAGTGTAGGTTTATCTTTAAAGAAAGCCCAAAGTCTGATCTTCTGAAAGAACTTGTATGGTTAACAGTTGGGGCGAATTTTGACTTCCCTAGGTTTGGGGATGCCAGGTTAGAAACCCAGAAGATGTAAGGCTTCTTTTAGGCGAGGGAGTGGTAACGACAATCAAGGATGTTTTCAGTGCTTACAGTGTTCAGGCCTAGGGGGGCACTATCCATGGGTGGGAGACAGCACACACTAATCGTGACTAGCAGTGTTTAGATGTAGCAGAGGAAAGGTTTACCTTTTTTGGTGGCAGTATTCTTCGTTAACATACAGTGTGGAGGGCTGGCAGTGCATAGCTGGCAAGCCATATGCTGTGCTTGCAGTGCACAGGGGAAGCAGCATAACACAATGCCTACAAGCTACTAGTGTGGAAGACTGGTAGGCAGTGCCAGCGCTGCATGTGTGCCAGGCTGCTGGTGCGGAATGCTACCTGTGTGCACAGCTGGTTGTAGGGATACTGGTGTGAGTGATTGCCTGCAGAGCTCCTGGTGCCAAAAACTGCTATGCAGCTGTCTGGCTACAAGGTTGCCTAGTGCATGGCTGCTTCTGAACAGACAGTGATGAGTGTTTGGCACATGTCTGCCTTTCTCTCTATAAGGCACTCATTGTAGGGAAGTCAGGTTCTAACCTAGAAATCCCCCCACTGTGTTTTGGTTTTGCACCTCCAGTTATTGGACCTCTACTGTAGCTTCAAACCTCCCAATGGAGTCTGACCTGCACTTCACTGCTGAAACGTTTTGAGCTGTAATCTTCAATGGCCACTTTTAACTGCTGCTCTGTAGCTGAAGCAAGGGGGTCGGCACAGTTTGCACATGAACGTGTGTGAAACGTACATGCTTGCAGGTTCAGAGACGAAGAATGTTGTTTACCTCAGCCTTAGTCTCTTCACATAAGTAGCACTGTAACAGGTGGGGTCCGACTATAATTAATGAGTTAAGTGGAGAATAGTAGGCTCTTCTGCACCATCTCATGTTGAGTGTAATGGAACGTGCAGTTTTTTGTGTGTGTTTACTGCACACCCCAGACTGGCACGTGATAGAAAGGTCCGATTTCTGCCATGGTTTACTTTAATTAGAAGTCAGGGATCGATAAAGCAGCTTCAGGCGACATTTAAATCCCTTTCTAATTATATTTGATGTTGGCGTAGGTACAGATAAGGGCTAAACATAGTTTTAAATATACTGTAGTAGTTCATAAATAATGAAATAATACTTTCATCTAGTCACTGTTAATGTGTTGGAATTTTATCTATGTAATGTGGCAAATAGACTTTTTATCTTGACACTCGCTCAGCAATTTTGTACTCTGTATAAAAGTATATCTGTTATCTTGCCATTCACTCCACCATTTTGTGCTATCGGTATGCCTCAGCACACGCACTGAGGCATACCGATCCAAGAACTGCAATGTACGAACGATTGCCAAATGCCTCCTGAAAGAATTCATACTGCACTTTAAAGTACCTTTTTCTTTTTTCGGTTCTGACAATGAACTGGCATTCATCCCACATGTGATTGAGGGGTTGCGCAAGGGGCTAGGAGCTACAAAGAAATTACATGTGTTTCACCGAAACCACAAGGTAAAAATGGCATCTCAACCTCATCCTGAAGGGTTGCACCTGCTCCACACAGCTGAGAAAGGAAGAGGGTGTGTGTGTGTGTGTGAGCAGACCCCAAGCGTACATCAACTAAGAACGTCTGGAGAAACCAACGCCCAACCCCTCAGTCTGCAAGATGTGGCAACTAAACATCTTTACCTTCTTCACCATTTTGTTTTCTTCATATTTGGAGTGCTTAAGTAATAAGAAGTGCTAGTAACCTCTCCAATTACGTGAAGACAGGCACCAACGGTTGCTTTTTCTGTTTACAAGGATGACCACTGAGGCTCTCCATTGCTCCTCAGAAAAGTTTTGAAAAGAGTAAAAGTGCAACAGGAAATAAGACAGTCTTCCAACTAGTCACACTAGCCACACGTACCAACGATTGGGACAATACCTCTTGACTTTCTGCTTCGCTCCTGTCAACAGGAAGGACTGTGGAAAATAGACTTTTTATCTTGACACTTGCTCAGCCATTTTGTACTCTGTATACAAGTATATCTGTTATCTTGCCATTCACTCCACCATTTTGTGATATACCCTTCATGACTGACCTTCTCTCTGTATCACGAACACTCTGGAGCTCCACTTTTGACCTGCCACATTCCTGCACAGACACTCACACCCTGTTCGTGCTTTGGCCTGCCACAAACTGACCAGCCCGTGCTCAACCAGTCAGACAGGGAGTTTCCCAGATGTTTATCGTCCTCACCCTGCACACTACCCACTGCAGGGGTCCAAACAACTACCATTTGTGGACTTATTTGTATAAACATGCTTTTCTCCTACACCCTGCAGGTGCCTCACCGCTACCACCTGTGCTTATCAGATTAACTTTTGTTTGACATATAATCATGCTATGCCCTACAGAGGCCCAGAGCTACCACCTACAAACTTATCATATTGACCTCTGTGTACTATGTAATTATAATGTTTTGCTCATGTCCTACGAAAAACCCCAAAGGCTACTCACCTGCTGATCCACCAGATTGACGATTGTTTATGAATGTAATTAAGTATTATTGGTACAACTCCCTTACATGTCTGGGGCAGGATAGAGGGTATATAAAATGTAAAGTAAGAACACTCTGCGGAACGCCTCCTCAGACAGCTATGTGTGTCTGTTGTTGATGATCTCTCCATCTCATGAGATTGTAATGAATATCCTTTCTCTCCGTGCTCCAGAGTTGGTCTCAGTTTGTATTCCGGACCCGTGGACTATAGGGTGACCCTGCACCTTTTGGGTGGTCCCCCAAAAGACCCCCAAAATCCACAATTGGTGCCCAAACATGGGGCCGATCAGAGACGCGGTTGCCCGGTCGGGGGTCCCGATGAGGAAGTTTAATGGACGGTGGTGGGGCATGCCTACGCGAAAAAGACCCTCTTCCTCGTAGCCACCACCCGACCTTCACTACACCCGAAAAGACCCCCGCAAGTGGCTCCGGTCCTGACTCGGGCCTGCGATAGACTTGGACAATCTTTGCAGTAAAGAGACCACCTGGAGAACGAGACAAAGGATTCTGGTAAGGTTGCTGATTTGCGACAACTTTTTCTTTGTACTTGGTTTTGGTTGTCTGGTTTGTTTGATTTCACTCTTTGCAAAGATTGAATATAAACGGGTAGTGTGGACTTTTTGTCTGAGCTTTGAAATTTGTAGAGATATTATTTAAGATAACATAGAAAAGCATGCCCGTACTTGGTAAATCCGCTTGATAAGGTTGTTGATGACACCTTTTTTTTGGTATTTTAGTTATCCAGACTTGGTATTTCGATATTTGTAAATAACGAAAGTTAAGCGGGTAAGGTGGACTATTTGTCCAGTTTTCTGAAATTTATAGAGACGTTTTTTAAGAAACTAGAAAAACATGCTTGCATTTAGTAAAGTTTGCACGAATGGTGTTGTCACACCTCTTGATCTCAGATATTGGAAGAAAGTCAGCCGGCTGCCTCAGAGGGTACCCCGCAGGGGCGGATTGGCAATGCGGGCATTCAGGGATGGGCCGAAGGGCCGGTGTCTTTGTGCCCTCTGTGGGCCGTTTGTATTCTCCCCTTTCCCAGCCGCACAGTGAAGCTGCATTCATTTCTCTGTCTCTGTCTCTGTCTCCGTGCTCTCTGTGGACTAGGAAAGGGGAGAGAAAAAAAACGCCCACAGCGGGCATGGAGACAGAGACAGAAAAAATGAATGCAGCTTCACTGTGTGGCTGCAGTGATTATCCGCTGTGGCCTCTCCTTCACCCCCTGCCCTGCAAAGCAATCGCGCTGAGGGTGGCTGGGGAGGGGGTGATTTATTGCAAATATCGGCCTCCCTGGGGGCCAGGTGTTGCTCAGGCCTTTGAGCCATTTTCACCTGGCCCCCCAGGGGCCCACACAGCACATAAACAGTGTTAGTTTTAACACCTCGCCCACAGCCCTTCACATTCAGGGCATAGTGGGCAAGGAAGAATGGGTCTCGCTGTGGAGGCCAGGTGATTTTTGGAACTTGCACCATCTTCACCTCAGCCTCCCCCTGGCTACCATGGATGACCCAGCATCTGTGTTATGTGCTCCCCTGCCAGGACATTGCCCTGAGGCCTAGAGGGCTGGGTAGGGCTGATTAATTTACTAATTGCAGGGGCCTTACTACTGTTCATGTGCTCCTGAGCTGAAGGTCTGGGGAAGGCTGAGTAGGTTAGTAATAGCAGGGGCTTCCTGCTTATTAGGTGCTCCTTCCCTGGAGGGCTCGAATAATTTTGTGACAGAGAGGGGCCTTGCTGTTTTTTTAGTTGCTCAGCATGTAGGCCATTGTCACATTGGCCCTGTGTCCTGTGCAAGAAGAGTATCCCCTCACTTTCATTCCTTGCCTGTGCCAAACATCTTAAGGATTTTGGGGGCCCTGGGTCAAACATATTTTGGGGCCCCTGTTCGGAACAGATTTGAATTTATAATCCAATTTCTGCTCTTTGATGCCCTCTTTCAGCTGGTAACTGGACAGAGCACTACCATACTTGTCCAAATTCTTAATGTATTTACATCTAATATTCAAGGACATTGACGTGTGTTTTCAATATTACAACACAGTAGCAGCTCACTAAAATTACTGTAAATAATCTCAGTGACATCCTCCCATTTCTCATATGTGATGGCCTGTTTGATCTCAAAGACATTTTTTTATGGATGTTGCATGAAACATAAACACATTTTTCTGCAAAATCTCTGTGATAGGTTCTTACTCATCGCCCATATTAAAAAAACATTTGAAAAAATGGTATTTAAAACAATCTGTTTAAGGAGTATGCATGGTCATTAGGGCAAGATTCTCTGCAGAACAGAGCTGGCTCTATCAGGGGGCTCCCTGAAAGGCAGGGGCCCTGGGCCAGAGCCCACATTGCCCATGTCTTAAAACGTCTCTGGTCTGTGCATAGGCATATGTGGCCTGACGCCAGAGTTGCAGAGATCGGGATTCAAGTTTGAGTCCCAGCGTCTGCTCAACAGCCTATGATTCTGGGCAGATCACTTCATCGCCCAGGCCCTTAAATAAAAAATCGGATCATGTGTACTGTAATTGGTACTCATAAATAGAACTGTGTTTTTTGTATATGGACATCACCTGCTGGTTGTGAAATACATTTATGACTAGATTGTACAGATACATTTTCCAGCATTCTTTACACCCCAGACTGCCTTTCCCTCGTTTGTGAATTCTGAATTTTGTTATTACATGTTCTATTCCCAGAGATTCCAGTTTTACCCTTTCTCCTTGACTTTGTGCTAGATTTCTGATTTATGTGATGATTAGAGTCTAGGACATAGCTGGTTGGGAAAAAGTATCTAACGGCATTGTGCAGGGCGTTAAGACTGCAAGTAAGTATTCAGTTATCACAACTGCAGTGCTCCTAGTCTTTACCAATGTTACTTGCTCTGTAAGCTTTGAAAGGCTTAATTTACTAAATATTTCTCTACAAATTAGACCTCAAAGAGTAACCAAATGATGTTCCATGAAAGGGCACGCCCCTTGAATGTGGGCCACGCCCCTTAATTGTGGGCCAGGCCCCTTGAATGTAGGCCACTTTTTTCGTCAGTGCCCGGGCCAAATTGTGATCCCGATCCGACCCTGGTACCCCGGGTAGCGAAATATACATAAAGTATGGTATTTCTCCTATAAATGTACAGCACATTATGGGACAAATACACGTCAAAGGATAGGGATAATACCTGGCCAAAATATGTCTCCTTCGACCCTCAGAAAATAGAGACAGTAGAAGCTCAATCGCATGGGCGCAGATCTAGACAATCCAGGTTTGGTTCCTGGGAGTTATGGAAGAAGGAAATTATAAAATGAGAGGAGAGCTTAGGCCCGACCCCAGAAGACAGTATTGCGGAATCACAACAAGAGAAGGTGGCTTTAAATATTGCTTGTCTAGATAAAGAACATTGACTAAAATGCCTCTGGCCAATATCCTATGCGATATACCCCCTTAGTGCGATCAGACCCCCATGAGGACGAATTACTCCTACACCCCCCCACCTTCACTTGGTGAGGTTGCTCTAAATTCAGGGTCTCCAAACTCTTCTGTAATGAGAGCTATTTACGTTCAATGAAAAACAACTTGACCTACTCATATTATGAAAGTTGAAATATTGACCACTTCAGCCAGGATTAAATTAATGAACACCGTATGCAAGATTACCAACAGGGTTAATATTATTACATCAGGTGGGGTTGCCAACAGCAATATTCCTGGCCCCAAGTTCGTGAGAGTAATATTAGGTTTGCACAACGCCAGATGATATTTCATTAATTTCATGACATTTAAATAATGTCAACCATTTTTCTCCAAACATCAGCTTATGACTCCTGAAAATGAACACATTTTTCCCTAATAACCCCTTTTTCAATTTTGAAATACCTATATTAATTAAACCGAGCAAAAGCTTCTAATTTAGGGTGCTAAATGAGTTCGGGCGGTGGCAGAGCCCTGTTGCCGCTTCACACTACTGGCTTGATATTGATTTTAATTTTGTGAAAGTGACAACGCTGTGGTGCTTAGCTCTTGCACCAAGTTCTTTTTAAAATAGTACTTTTTATTCATTTGGGGGCAATTCCTACCTTAGCTGTGTCCTGGGCTCGACTGTGACGCCTACCCGCCCTGGTCCGACGCGGTAACCAGTACCAGGCCCGGACTGGCCGTTGTGGGCACCGGGCAATCCCCCGGTCGGCCGCAAGGGTGGGGGCCGGTTTTGGGCCCTGGGGGCCGTTTTTGTTGCAGAGCCGTTTTTGCAGCATAGCTGCAAAATCGGCCCTGTAACAAAAACGGCTGAAAAGCGGCCTGGCAAAGCGCTCGCCCCCCTCCCGCCCAGGGGGCGGAGGGGCCGGCTGAGCACTTTGCCAGGGCGGTTTTGGTTCCCAGTCCGGCCCTGACCAGTACCGTTGCGCGGATGGCGGGGTAGGGAGAGCCAGTCACTTCCAGGGGGCCGGTTAGCGGTCTATTTGCTAACAGTTGGTTATTTATTGAGATGCTTCCGCGACCGCGCAGCGGACGCGCCGAAGGCGTGCCAGAGGAAAGCCCGTCTCCGCCCGTCCGCGGCCGCACCGGGCCAGGGGCCCGCACCCCTGCTCGGGATAGAATAAAATTTCAGTATGGCTCCCAAGAACTTCATGAGTTGCGCACCCACATTATGGACTGTTGCAAACATAGGGCCTCATTAGGATGGCGGTTTTTCCGCATCCTCTGGGCCGGCGGAAGTGTCCGCCGGCCTGGAGGATGCGGAAAAACCGCGGCAGAGACTCCAAAGACCCACCGCCAAATTAGGATGGCTGGTGGGTCTGGAATTCCGTCCGCCGCTTTTCCGCCGGCGGAAAAGCTATAACATGGCAGGCGGTGTCTATGAGACACCGTCCGCCATATTATGATGTTGGTGTAAATATGCTTTTCCACGGCGGCTTTTCCGCCATGGAAAAGCATACGGACATTCACTTTGGGGGCCCGTTGTGGGCCCCCTGGGTGAATGGGGGGTGGGGGGTGCACATGGTGGGTACCTATGGTACCCCCCTGCATTTGCGTACACAAAGCAGCAGGCACCGTGCGGTGCCTGCCGCTTTGTGCATGTAAATGTAACACATGCATTTTTAACATTGCGGCGGGTGCAGCTTGAAGCTGCACCCGCCGCAATGTTAAAAATAGAGGATGTGACCGCCACCCTGGCGTTCACATCCTAATCAGCACGGAGGGAACGCCGCAGCCCCTGCGGACGTTCCCTCCTCCTCAAGGGTGGCGGACGGACGCAAGTCCGTCCGCCATCCTAATGAGCCCCATAGTATGGTGAGCGACAGCAAAAGGGGAAGCTACAGATTTTGCTCATTCACCCTCGGCGAAAGTGGGGAAGACGAGGGGATGACCAGTGAACTCAAGTGCTGCTTAGTGAACTGCCGGTCCCTGAGGAAACATAGACTGGAGGTCTACGACCAACTGGTTGACGACCAGATTGACATTCTGTTTCTTACAGAGACCTGGCTGGATGAGGAGGCGGCCCCGGATAATGTAGAAGCTGCCCCCAAGGGCTATGCGATTAGCCATTTGGATAGGAGGGGCGGCAGGGGGGGGCGGTATTGCAATTATTTATAAACACAACGTCCACTGCACGCTGGAGGATATTAGCCTTCCCGATTGCGAGGCAGGGTCTTTCACGCTTGCAGTGGACCAAAGCTACATTGTAAAGGGGGTCCTAATTTACCGACCACCGGGTCACACCAAAGGCTTTGTGTCCAGCATACTGAACTACCTGGCACAACCAGCTTTGCGCTATGAGAAATTCATGGTGCTTGGGGACCTGAATTTGCACTTTGAGGATAGGACCTGCACTACGGCCATTGAATTCTGTCAGGAAATGGCCACATTGCAATTAGGACTTAGATCCACTGCCCCAAATCACATAAAGGGACATCTTCTGGATCCAGTGTTCATGAACTGGGAGGATATTTTGGCCCACACCCCGCTCCCTTACACATGGACGGATCACTACTTAGTACCATTTGTGATTAGACGCCCGGAGCCTAAGAAATCGGAACCTAGCAGCAAGATGGCGGTCTGTAGGAGGTGGGGGGTCTTTTTCCAGGGACTTTTTAACAAGTCCCTGGTGCAGGATGGCCCGCCAGGGGGCAACGATGCAGAGTCAGCTTCTAAGAACTTAGATAGACGTATTACTGAGGCTCTGGACTGTACGGCCCCATGGGCTAAGAAAAAACAGTACAGAACTCAGAAATCGGCCCGTGGTACTCAGAGGCCCTGAGAGCAGCAAAAGCGGGGTGTAAACGTCTGGAGAGGCTCTGGAGGGTAGACTACTCAGAGCAGGGGAAAGAGCTTTATAAAGAGGAGCTAAGGAGTTACCATAAACTAATCAGAAGGGCCAAGGCTGATCATTTTCTGGAGAGAATCGATTCAGCCAGCAGATCAACCTGGGAGCTCTTCAAGGTTTGTAAGGAGTTAACCTCTATCACCAGCTTAGCAGCACCGGTCGTGGGCTCAGAGGTGCTCTGTAATCAGATAGCTGAATTCTTCTCCAAGAAGGTGGAAAAAATGTATTCCACCTTCCCGGAAGCAGCAAGGGGTGTAGAGGTGGGGCTGGAAGATAGAGAACCGGTGGTGGAGGGAGGAGGGCTGAAGGAATTCTCGATGCCCCTCCCGGAACAACTGATTAACATCTGTAGTAGCATTAAGTCTGGATCCCCTAGGGACCCGGCTCCTCCGAAAAGGTTAAAAGGGAGTTTGGAATGCCTGGAGCACTTCATAAGACATTTGGTGGCGACTTCTCTTGGTACATGCTGCGTCCCCGGATGCTGGAAGGAAGCCGTGGTTCTGCCGCTCCCTAAGAAACCGCACCTTGGGTTAGATCTTTTAGACAATCTACGCCCTATCTCCCTTTCGCCGTACTTCGCATAGGTGGCTGAAAAAGTGGTGAATGCACAGCTAACGGCCTACATTGAGGAATATGATCTTCTTCACCGCACCCAGTCCGGCTTTCGCGCCAGATACTCGACAGAATCGGCTTTGCTTTTTGCCACCGAATCCATCAGGCAACTTGTGGATGCAGGTCAAATGGTGGCCTTGATCCTGCTGGATCTAAGTGCCGCCTTTGACACTGTAGCTCATCACACGCTGGTGCAATGCCTGAGGAAGGGTGGAGTGTCTGGTAGTGCCTTGGACTGGCTGAAATCTTTCCTGTCGGGTCGGTGCTTCCAGGTGAGACATGGCAAACACTACTCCAGGGTCATCAAGCTGAACCAGGGAGTGCCGCAGGGCTCGACCCTGAGCCCAACCCTGTTAAATATCTATGTAGCTCCTGTGGCGGAGATTGCAGAGGGGTTTGGGATCAGGGTCATATCCTATGCCAATGACACACAGTTGGTGGTCTCCCTGACCCAGACTCCGGAGTCGGCTGCCTCCAGCTTCAGGGCATGCATGCAAGAATTGGCTGCAAGGATGGCTAAGAACTGCCTGAAGCTGAATGGCGACAAGACGGAGGTGCTGGTGGTGGGTCGTGCACCGACTGTGTGGTCATCGGCATGTTGGCCCCAGGATTTGGGGTGACACCTATGCCCTGTGTGCAGGCAAAAAACCTAGGAGTTTGGTTGGATCCCAGCCTCTCTTTCGACTATCAAACTAGGCGGTGGCAGGTGCCTGCTTCGGGATTCTGAAGGTCCTGCGAAAAACCTTGGACCTACTAACCGTGGCGGCTAGGAAGATTTTGGTCCATGCGCTGGTGACGTCGCGCCTAGATTATGGTAACATTCTTTATCTAGGCGCACCAGCCAAATGCTTGCTCCGTCTGCAAGGAGTGCAGAATGCAGCAGCCCGCCTTATCCTGAGGCGCCCGAGAAGGTCATCGGCCAGGGTAGCTCGGGCTGCGCTACACTGGCTCCCGATAAAAGAAAGAGTCACTTTCAAGGCACTCTGCGTCTGCCACCGGATCTTGCAGGGAAAGTCCCCTCTGTATCTGTCTGAACTCCTGTCCCCGTATGTTCCCACACGTCAGCTGAGGTCAGGTGGGGTAGGCTTGGTGTGCGTTCCTACTATTAAAAATGCCAGGATGGGTGGTTGGTCTTTCCGACTACTGGCGGCTAAACAATGGAATGCTCCGGATGGAGACTCAGGAGAGATGTTTCAGAAAAAAACTAAAAACGTTTCTCTTTCCCCAAGTATAGTTGGGTGAGGGTTCTGGGCTTCTGATTTCTGGCTGACTTTACCGCAGCGCGGGGACACACTGGCATTAGTGTAACCATTGCGCTTTACAAAGGGACTTATTATTATTATTATTATAGACTGCACAAAAGAGCTACTTACAGGCAACTGGTGGGCTACTGGTAGCTCCCGAGCTACTCGTCTGTGAGCCCTGCTCTAAATGCATGCTTATGCAATTAATTGAATTAGAGACACTCGTCATTTTGGGAGATTGGAGACTGGGGTTATTAGTTCTCATTTATTGAAGGTCACTGATTTTAGGGGACAATGAGAAAACTAAGGAAATGCATTTCTCATTACTATGTTGTTTTGGAAACCCACATTTGAGCAGATCGCTCAGCTTCCTACCTCTAAATTGGAGGAAATAGATGCAATTTGAGGTGAATCTTTGGAATAGAGTTTTTTATATATATGAAATATACAAAGGACAATGAAGATTTGAGTGGCTGCTGGACGGCTCCTTAGATTTTAAAACAAAAATACAGTATTTACATTTCTTTAAGAGAAAAAGAAGGTAGATGAATATGAAAGCTTTCGAAAATGAGAAAAACATGCACCACATTAGCAGGGCTTGCACAATGTCGAGCAAGATTTAATGTAAAAGAGCTATTTTAAAAGAGTACCATGGCAAATTGACAACGGGTGTCTTGCTTACTCAGCAAACTGAATAAGAAATGACAATGCTTTTAAATATTATCTTGCAACATTTTCACAGATTTCAGAAACTGAGGTCAAAAAGTCAGTTTGTTTTCTGTGACTGAAATTAAAGGATTTTTTAGGGAAAACTGCGTAACGATTGCACTGTGTAAAACATGTGAAATGGAGGGCTGTAGGATGCCAGGGTTCTTTTCCTTTTTTGCCTCAAAACTGCACTGAAATAGCTAAAAAGTGAACAATTCAAACATTTCAAATATGCTTTGCCAATTATGAAGACAATCTCTTGTAAATTTGGGTTGAGAGGAAAAATACTTTTTTTATCGGATCAGAACAAATTAGAATGAATTGCTTGGTGATGTGCAAATTTTAGGTATTCTTGCCTAATGCCGATCTCCAAACATTGTTTGTACACTATGTACCTTTGTCAGTAACGCTACACTTTAGTGGGGAACCTTTAGTTGCCATCTCAACGAAAGAAAAAAAATGAAAAAATGATGCCATCTGTAATAACAGTGCCCTCCTACTGTATGCTGTGTTTTACTAATATATGTGTGATAAGAGTTCTAAATTAGTATGCTTCCTGCCCAGCTGACAATGTCATTACCAAGTCAACCACCACATGGTCCAGCTAGTCAAACAGCCTGACGGCACCCCCTTGCCTAGGATGCGCAAAACATGGTGCTCTAACAGGGATTTTTGCAAATGCTAGCACATTCAATTGTGCCCTTTTGTTTCTGTGAAGGTACATTCTGCCCCAGGTTCACAGCCTCTTCAAACAAGCTCTCTGGGGACAAGGGCACCCAGGGGTCACTATGCTCCAATTGCATCAACTAGAGTGTTCCCTACTCGTTTTTGGCTCAAAGGATAGCAAGACAGGGTAGTCCAAGGCTAACTCAAAGAGGTGAGATGCAGTTAGACATTCAGAATACAGAACCCCCTGTACTGCCAGATGACTGACTAAATGGCCGGTCAGTGCTTTGCTTTTTATAAAAAGAAAAGCACTTTTTTTCAACTCCCAGGAGAATTAGATTACACATAAAATTAGGATGAACAGTGAAACCCAGATGTCTCTACAACGCTCTGGTCCAGAGTTCTGACCCCAGATAGTATTAGAGAGTCTAGATGCTAAACGCTATAAAAACACAGTTAACGTGAAAAAGTACAATAAACAATGCCTTTTCACAGACCATGTTGCACAGGGTTGTTCTCATCAGATATATTGGTATTATGAAAGCTATTTAAAATTGAACAAAGAAAGTCTTGTTAGAATGTTATTATGACAGTTTCTTTTGCAGGGGAGACAGAAATTAATGGGAAATATGCAGAAGAGGAGGAGGACAATGGAAAAAGGGTTGGTCAACCTTCACTGGATCTGGCGCAGCAACGTGGTGGAGGATTAGGCCAAAATAGGTGTGCCTACCATTTACAGAAAGGGTCATTGAAAGAACGAATGCCTTAATTTACAGGGACAAACAACGATGGCAAAAGGAAAGGGTAATTCATTCACAAGGAATACAAGTAGAATTGGTGCAATCACATTTCTCCGACTAAGACTTCAATGTGGAAATGAAGGATGCAGAGTAAAAAACAGATGCAGAAGAGGGAAAGGCAGATTTTGATGAAAGAGCAGAACAGATTGAGATGAAACCGAACATAAGGGGGGGGGGGGTAGATTTTGCCAGAGCAAGGGCAGTTTAAATGAAGGCTTTGTGTTACATTTTGACCTTTTTATTGAAAAACACCAGGCTCCGTGTATTGACAAACAGCCTTTGCCAAGGCCTATTTGCTTGCCCGTGGATTCTGCGAGAGGATCTAAGAATCAAAATATGGTGTCAAAGATTTCCGCACTATAAGCATACAAAAAAGTCATAGGCTTTTACAATGATGACTATTGACATACATTTGATTATAATACATTTGAATACAGTCCACAGGGTGATCTAGGAAGGGCAGAAGAAGATTCATGATACCAGTTAATACAGCTGGCCCCTATGTTACTGTACCATTGGAGGGGGAGGAGAGCATGAGTTCCTGGTGTATACTGGTGCTACTTGCACCCCTCTAGTTCATAATCCCTTTTTCCCAGGTCTCCCCTCTCAGGGGTTAATTTCATACATCTGTGGGATTTTTCTGGCATAACTGTTCAAAGTACTATTTTATATATATATACCTGAAAGAAATAATATGTAGGCATATCAATGTGTTTATTTCCAGATTCTTCAGAGTTAAAGAAAATATTGTTATAACAAAATTACATTGTAAGGTGGAATGTGATAAAATGCATTCTAATTGCAGTACATTCGCCAGGGACCACCGAGGATGGATAATATATAGTAGGAATACATTTATGTATTGAGGTTTAGTAATGAGAATGAGTACATGTAAATACAGAAGGACAGTGTGTATCGAATAACTGTGCTCCATATTATACTGTTTTGGGATACCGTTGGTATAGATCTAATATGTCTTTCAGTATACAGGTGCAGTCTTAAAAGGTGTTTGTAATTGGATTACAAGGTAAAGGATTGACACAGTTTGACAACTACAAGAATTTTAATTCCCAGAGGTGTCACTATGACAGAGATTTTCAACTGTATTTTAGGACAAGCTATGTTATGTTATGTTAAGGTCATTTATTATGCGCACAGATGCTCCAGCAAAGGAGCGTCCTGGCGCCCGACAAGGTACCAACACAACACAACTTCAAGAAGGTATAAAAAAGGAGCGGAATTAAGAGAACAGAAAAGTCTTGACGGCTCTACGGAAAGAGAGCAGATCACCAAGAGCACGTATCTCTGGAGGAAGAGAGTTCCACAGGGCCGCGGCACGTACTTGAAATGAACGGCCGCCAGCACGGCTACGCTTAAAACGGGGGACTACTGCAAGTTCAAGGTCCGATGATCTTAAAGAGCGGGCCGGAGCGTAGAGAGACAAGAGATTCAATAGAATCGAGGCAGGAGAGCCCTTGAGGATCTTGTAAGACACACACAGTACTTTGAATTGGATCCTCTGCTTAATTGGCAGCCAATGAAGAGAGCGCAGAGTGTTAACAGCAGAACAAAACCTGGGTAGCCCCACAACTGCTCTGGCAGCTGCATTCTGCACGCGCTGAAGGCGGGTGACTTCGGCCTGATTCAGCCCTACCAACAGGGAGCTGGCATAATCGAGCCGTGAAATCACCGTCGCCTGCACCACAAGTTGCCTGGTCGTCGCATCAAAGAATTTTAACACTGGTCTTAGGCCGCGCAGAATGCCAAAGCAGCAGGCCGCCGTGCGCTTTGTGTGGCAAACGAAACTGAGGGTAGGGTCTAGCCACACCCCAAGATTTTTTATCTCCGAAACCGGAGTTGGCGTGGGACCCAAATCTGAAGGCCACCACCTATCACCCCAGAGTTCCGTTTGCTTGCCGAAGATCTTAATTTCCGTCTTTTTTGCGTTCAACTGGAGACAGCTGGAAGTCATCCAGCTGGCGACCGCCCGAAGTCCGTTCTGGAATCTAGGGGCATCCACAACAGAGTCCCCACTGAGCGTGACCGCTAACTGAGTGTCGTCAGCATATGACACCATAGTCATACCCCAACGCTTGACGACCTCAGCCAGCGGTCTCACGTAAAGATTGAATAACGTGGCTCTCAGCGAGGAACCCTGAGGGACCCCAAGATCCAGAGGATAGAATTTGGACTGATGGGGCGGAACGGCCACGCAAAAAGATCGGTCAGCAAGAAAAGAGCGGAACCACTGGAGCGCAGGGCCGACGACGCCTGCTTCCTCCAGGCGCTGCAGAAGGATCTTGTGTGAGACGGTGTCAAAGGCGGCGCTCAGATCTAATAACACTAGCGCCGCCGTTTGACCCGCATCGAGCACGGAGCGCAGGTGTTCCACCATGAAAAGGAGGGCTGTCTCCGTGCTGTGTCCAGCTCGAAATCCATTCTGCGTACTGTCTAAGATGTTAGCCCGTAGAAGATGGTCTGAAAGGGCTGTATTTACGTGCGCCTCCGCTACCTTGGCCGGCCAAGGGAGAAGTGAAATCGGGCGGTAGTTCTCAGGTTTGCTGGCGTCCAAAGTCGGCTTCTTTAAGATGGGCATGACCACTGCCTGTTTCCACTTTGCGGGGACCAAACCCGATGCCAATGAGGTATTAATCAAGGAACAGACCGGCGAAAGACCGTAAGATGCCAAGTCTTTGAACAAAGCTGGCCTTAGAGGGTCAGCCGGGGACCCAGTCTTGACCTGCTGAGCCAGTTTCTCAAAGCTTTCCGGTGTTAGGCTGGGAAAAGAATGTAGGACATCCTGCACTGGAAGGGTGCAAGGTCCTCCGACGGAAGGCAAAACCATAGGAAAGGCTCTGTAAATGGCGTGGACTTTTTCCAAGAAAAAGGCCGCCAAGGTTTCACAGTGTGAAATGGAACAGTATTCGTTCGCTGAAACCTTTTTTGCCACCAGATCTTTAAGAGCCTTAAAAATAGTTTTAGAAGGATTGGTGCTGTTGCGGAATTCAAGGGCATAAAATGCCGCACGAGCTCTGCAGACAGCACGATGATAAGATTTGACAATGGCCAGATACAGGACTTTTTTATTACTATCATAAGTTTTCCGCCATTCACGCTCAGCACGTCTACACGTGCTTTTAAGGACCCGCAGAGATTCATCATACCAAGGACTGGGGTCCCTTGGTCCACGTTTGCTCAAAGCTATCGGGATAAGGGTGTCAAGAGCCCTGGTAACCCATTCACAGAACCGGTCATAGCCCATTTCCACGGTATCTGAGGGACCCAACGGGTCAGACGATAGAAGACAATGGAAGTCCTCAAGTTTGAGTTTATTCCAGCGCCGTCTAGGAATAGCTCGGACCGTAGATTTAAGAGGGGGCTCATACATTGGACATATATAGTACAATGTTTTAATCCTCCTTTTTGCTTTTGGAGATAATGGATTCCTTTTTAAACCAACAGATACAGCATGTGCCATTAATAGCACAACTATTGCAAGGCCTGTTGCTGCCAAAGGTTCAATTATAGAGTGTGCTGCATCCACCTTTTTCGAGGACTATGTATCATGGTTGTGCATATACAATGGTTCAAGTTGCGTCGGCTACCTACGATATCATGGTATAAAGATAAAGGATAATGATATGTACTATGACCCTAAGTATATCATTGAAGGGGCTGGGTGGAGGAAAAGGAAGAAGGGAACAGGGGAGGATGTATGTGAACAGAAAAGGAATATGGGTAGGCCCAAATGGAAAGATATGTTTGACAGCGATAATGCTTGCCCCCATTACCCTACTTTTTCATGGCTCACCACTTGTAGGACGTAAAGAAATGATCAGACTGTTTTCCTAAATGTTGTTACAAAGTTTGAATTGGGAAAAGGTATTTCCGCTACCCCAGGCCACTTCTCCTCCCCACATTAAATGGACTTCCTCAGCTTGCCCCCCCACGCAAACTACAAGTACGTGTTGGTTGTTGTGTGTGTGTTCAGCAAACGGACTGAGGCATACCGATCCAAGAACTGCAATGTTCAAACGATTGCCAAATGCCTCCTGAAAGAATTCATACTGCACTTTAACCCCTTCGATGCTGATGACGAGCTCAGCTCGTCATCAGCTACGGCGCTCGTGTACTGATGATGAGCTGAGCTCGTCATGTAACGCGGGTTTTTGAAAAATCCAGCGCACAGCGGGAAAACCACTAGTGCGCAAGGCGTTAAAGTACCTTTGCCTTTTTTTGGTTCTGACAATGAACTGGCCTTCATCCCACATGTGATTGAGGCGTTGCACAAGGGGCTAGGAGCTACAAAGAAACTACATGTGTTCCACCGAAAACCACCAAGTAAAAATGGCATCTCAACCTCATCCTGAAGGGTTGCACGTGCTCCACACAGCTGAGAAAGGAAGAGTGTGTGTGTGTGAGCAGACCCCAAGCTTACATCAACTAAGAACGTCCGGAGAAACCAACGCCCAACCCCTCAGTCTGCAAGATGTGGCAACTAAACAGATTTACCTTCTTCACCTTTTGTTTTCTTCATATTGGGAGTGCCTAAGTAAGAAGTGCTAGTAACCTCTCAAATTACTTGAAGACAGGCACCAAAGGTTGCTTTTTCTGTTTACAAGTATGACCACTGAGGCTCTGCATTGCTCCTCTGGAAAGTTTTGAAAAGAGTAAAAGTGCAACAGGAAATAAGACAGTCTTCCAACTAGTCACACTAGCCACATGTACCAACGATTGGGACAATACCTCTTGACTTTCTGCTTTGCTCCTGTCAACAGGAAGGACTGTGGAAAATAGACTTTTTATCTTGACACTCGCTCAGCCATTTTGTACACTGTATAAAAGTATATCTGTTATCTTGCCATCCACTCCACCATTTTGTGCTATACCCTTCATGACTGCCTCTGCAGCCTAGGGTCCTGAAGACGATCAGGAGAGACCTAGATTGAGTCATCTTGATTCCCCTAGATTGGACCAGGGGAGCTTGGTAGCCAGTGCTTCTGAGGCTGAGCATTTACCATCCAAGCAGGCTTCCGCTTTAGGAGGACCTCTTGTCAGTGGCATAACATTAGCCCTGCCGCCCCGTGGTGTGTTTGGGCATATATCCAGCGGGCCCACTCCAGCACTGTGCATATTGAGGGCCCCTGGTCTGAAAGCTCCTCACTCTGTCCTGAGCATGAGGGACCTCCTCCATGTACTTTGCAGGGGGCCCACCCCTAGTTTCGTTACGCCAATGCCTCCAGTCTCTGCAGCAAGTCAGAGTGCTGTATCCAAATGTCCGGTTTGATTGTTGTGCACAAAGGAATGTACTTTTTCCCCCAGAGAATGCTCTCTGTCTTTTAGTGTGCCCCAGACCTGCGAGGCATAAAGATGCACTCTTGCAGGCCACCGTGAATGTACACACGTGTATTGATGTGAGAAAAACAAGGACCCCCTGGGTAATAGTTATGGAAAACTCCTAGGGCAGGGATAATCAAATATGTGCAAAAAAATCCTAGGCAGTCTTAGTGATAGACAACAAGCTATGATACCCACTTATAACTAGGACCCGGCGTGCAAAAACTACATAATCATACGTAAAAGGCAGACATATTTTTAATAAACATAGTAAAATTCATATATAAAATGTACACAATGACAAACAACACACTTACAAATAATTAAAAAGACACCACAATGAAATTCTACAGGGTGCCCAGAAACAAATGAAGAAGAAATACTCGACGCGCGTTTCGGCGAAAACGCCTTCTTCAGGAGTCACAAATAACAATAGAATATCACAAAAACAACCTTCAGTTTGGTAGTTTTCACGTGAAGAGATGGCCACACAAATACCTGTTAACTAGATGTAATATTTCTTTTGATAAACGTCGATTAGAAATCACAAGTGCCTGAGGACAGTCGTATCACTGTGTGTCGTATGACTTAAAGTCCTGCTTCACGGACGGCACACCATATCACGGGAACGCCGCTAGTGCTATTCGGTCCTCAGCGTGTTTTAACATCAACCATTATCGTACGACCTTTAAATAAACACGCCTGTAACCCTACGGTGAACTTTTATCGAATGCGCCGCCAGGAGAGATAATATTCACTTCTCTCTCTCCCTCAGGTTTATTGATTTTATCAATTTTCACGGTTCCGATACATCCTGAATATACGGATCTTGAATAGAAGGCCATTTTTAAAACTTTAGGGGCCAGATGGAGGTAGCCAAATACCGGTCGGTAACGGCCGAATTCGGCCGTTACCGACCGGTATTTGGCTTTTGAGATGTAGGTGGGTCAGAATTTACCGAATCGGTAAATATACCGATTCTGTAAATCCATATGTAGGTGGGACTCTTCACAGTCCCAAAGTCTCTACAAATTCGGTATTTTAACACCCAATCCAATTGGGTGTTAAAATACCGAATTCAGGTGTGCATGCACATGTGTGCATGCACACCTAGCCATGTGACAGACAGACATGCCCTTAGGGCATGTCTGTGTGCCACATGGCGCACGTGCCTATTTTTGGGGTGCCAGAGGGTGTCAAAGTGACACCCCCTGCACCCTTGCTAAAATCGGTATTTACCGATTCTGTAATTACAGAATCGGTATTGCCCATTGATTCCTATGGGCTTCACAGCCCATAGGAATCAATAGGAAATACCGAATCGGTATTTCCAGATTCGGTAAATACCGAATCTTAACGATTCGGTATTTCCACATCTGGAAATGCCTACATCTCCCCCCTTCATATTTACCACTTCTTAAATACCGAATCGGTAAAATTCGGTATTTAAGAAGTGGTAAATCAATCCTACCTACATCTGGCCCTGAGTCATACGACACACAGTGATACGACTGTCCTCAGGCACTTGTGATTTCTAATCGACGTTTATCAAAAGAAATATTACATCTAGTTAACAGGTATTTGTGTGGCCATCTCTTCACGTGAAAACTACCAAACTGAAGGTTGTTTTTGTGATATTCTATTGTTATTTGTGACTCCTGAAGAAGGCGTTTTCGCCGAAACGCGCATCGAGTATTTCTTCTTCATTTGTTTCTGGGCACCCTGTAGAATTTCATTGTGGTGTCTTTTTAATTATTTGTAACAGTGTGTTGTTTGTCATTGTGTACATTTTATATATGAATTTTACTATGTTTATTAAAAATATGTATGCCTTTTACGTATGATTATGTACTTTTTGCACGCCTGGTCCTAGTTATAAGTGGGTATCATAGCTTGTTGTCTATCACTAAGACTGCCTAGGATTTTTTTGCACATACACACGTGTATTGATGCACTCTCCTGACCTGCGCATCAGCTCCTATGTTCGTTTACCACATCTTCGATGCAACCTATAATTTCCTGGCCCAATCCACAATGTCCGAGATGCTTAGTGCTGCCACACGCACAGCGTCAATTACAGAGTGAAGCGCCCTCAGCTGCTATGTGACGTTGAACACCAGGAAAAATGAACAGTGACTGAGGTTGAATTCTGCAGTTGCATTACTCAAGCTGACATTACCGTTTGGTCAACAAGCTCCACACACAACACAGTTCTGCTTCACCCACCATGATGCAGCACTGTGAACACAGCTCCACTCCACCAGAAGGAGCAGATTCTCCTCAAAACTGCAGCAAACTCCTGAATCTTACGGGATATGCCTGTGACAATATTACCAAGGTTATAACATCTCCCAAGAAGGATGACAACAGTAAGCCTTGTATTTCTTCATTTTAAATCAAACAAGTGGGTCACTTGAGGACGCTTGTGGTCTCTTGCCTGTTCGCAGCAGGCACTCGTCTCCAGTGTTCAGTTCCAAATCACCAAATGCACTCCATTGTAAGTTTCTTTAAGGATTTAATCTTGTTATACAATAATAGTCCACCAACACTTCTTGGCAGTTTCCAGGACCGCAAAATAACTGACAGTAATTTCCAACATTAGAACATAGCCAGTGTACAGAGCTTTATGTTGTCATGGATGACATAGATAGTATTCTAACAACATTGCAGCTTAAGGCACAGCACCAACCATCCATGTTTATCACCAGTTGTGATGTGTCTCATTAAAGGATTGACACATAACGTTTGCTTCCAAACCATTTGTGATGCCCATGTGGGACCTTAACCTGGTCTTGACATTCCTTATGTGCAGGCCCTTCAAACCCATGCACATCTGCTTTTGATCCTCAATACCCTCTTCCTTCTTCTCATCACATTGGTACACCACAGAAGTGAGCTTTAGGTGCTGTCTCTACAACTGCTGTGTATCACTATATTTCCAGAAAAGCTGGTGTGAGGATCCACATGACTTTCCTCCTTAATGTTCCATGGTTATCAGCTTATCAACTTGCCAGCATTCTTCACTCTGCCTCTTTCCCTCACGGAGGAGGAGAGCCTCCCTCACCTTGATGCAAAGTGGGCATTGAGCTTTTCTGTCAACTGGACGAAAGATCATCTTCATCAGCCTCTCAAGTGCAAAGAAGAACAAGGTGGTGCAAAAGAGGACCCTTTCAAGGTGGATTGTCCTCTTCTTTAAAATCTGCTATTAAAGGGCCAACAAGCTGCTCTCCGTAGGCCTGAGAGCTCGTTTCACCAGAGTCAAGGATCCTACTAAGGTAGTGGTTGTTAACCATGTGTCTTTGTTAACATGTCGATAATATGTGATGTATTGTTAATTTACCAATCAATATATGTACTTAAACAGTCATGAAGTAATGAGGCAATTGTACATCATATAACTACACAAGGTTCGATAGAATGATCTATGATGAATGGAATAATAACTTTATGGATAAATGAATGAATATCTGCATTTGTGTTTATTCAGAAATAGAAGTTGATTAATTGTGAACAAAAACAAATAACAATCAGTTGATTAAGAAAATGTATGCTGTGCTTTCGGTTTGGTCCTATTCAATTCCATAAAGATATCTTGGGGATAGGCAGCCCTATGACACTGAGTAGCACGCAATAGATAGATAACACACGACTTACTTTCTGATCAGTTTGAATATCATTTTAACCAGGTGTGCTTGTGACCAACACTTTGCTTTACATAGTTCATTTAATTTCCCCTCTGAGTCACTAGCACCCACCAGTCAAACAACATGGCTTCGTTTGACAGCATAGCTAATACTACCGAAAATCAAGCTGAAACAAAAGCATACACCAACGAACAAGCTACAGAAATGTATGCTCTTATCAGAGCCGCTAAATCCTTCGAAACGCATCAAGGCTAAACGGTAAACAACCTTTACAATGAAACTTTTACAACGCACTACCATTACAACGCGGTCATTACAACGCAAACCATTACAACGCATTGCGCTGGGGGGCGCTCTAGGATAGGGAATAGATTTAATTTACTATCCAACACCTTCCCTAGTGTCCACGGGGACTGGAGTTGGAATAGTAAATTAAACTATTCACTATCCAACACCCAAAAGCACTATGCGTTGTAATGGATTGCGATTTAAAAAACACGTTGTAAAGGCAGGCGTTGTAATAGCCTGCGTTGTAACGTCATACATCCAGGCTAAACTATCCAACAACTCCGACATCTCGAGTTTATAATGCGACGTGAACTCAACCAAAGACTTCACGCTTCGACACTCATTCAATATCATAAACAACAACGTATCCCTAGGGGTCTAAGGCTGGCTATGAAACCCCTACTCTTCCGTTTACAACACAACAAACAATTCATGGATAAATGGCATGCAGTACTTAATAAATGCTCTTTGGATCTAATTCTTTTAATTATAGAAGAGCTATCCAAATCTATTAAAGAATTAGAGGAAGACATCTTCAATACACAAAGGGATTTATCTGCCCAGATGGATGCTGATGAATGGTCAAAAAATTTGGAACACATCAACAGCAAATTAGATAGCTATGGCAATGAACTTCAAGAAAGAAAATTCAGAAAATGTAAACGCGGCACAATAGATTATCGTCTGAATGAAGTGTATACGTGGGCAGAGATGTATGCCCAATGCCGACCTGCCAAAAAACAATACACTTCTTCTGAAGAAAGTGTAGTATCTGACCGAGAATTGTCAGTTACAAGACCACCCCTACAGACAGAAGACCTGGGGGCATCATCCACCATCCCACAAGGAAGTGGTGAAATAACTCAGCAACGTCCGGCCAGCTCAGCTGAATCTTTTTTATCCAAGGGCCAACAACCAACACAACCTCCAGATCAGACATCCCAAAAACAAGCTGAACTGTACAAAAACCAGGAGAGGACAAACCAAAAGAAAAGGAAAAGGGAAAACCAAACCTACGGAGTCAAAGGACATAGTGATTAACATCTTGTCTGTACTTTTAACAAAAAAAAACACAAGTCTTGAACAAAGGAACCTCATTTGTGTCCACATATAATACCAATTTACCAGAAACAGAAATTGCATTTTTTCGGTTTATGCGTAACATCAAGTTAAGGCATTTCTTTGAGAAAGTTATTCAAGAGAGTTCAGAAAAAGAACAGCAACAATACATTGAATTTAAACCTAAAAGTACATTTACTGCTCCTACATCGCATAAAACAATTGATCTATTTGAAGCATTGGTCCTGCAGGATTTACGCGCACTCAATTTCAATCCACCTATAAAATCTAATGTCACCAAAGAAGAAAGAAGAGCGTTATGACAGTGAGCAAAAAAGAACTCCCATTCCAACAAGCTCCTAAAGGCGGTGCCTTAATAATCATGGACACCACATATTATCATCAGAAAGTTAAAGAACATCTCACAGATGAATCTACATACTTGAAATTGGAACACAATTCCACTAATGAGATCACTCAGACATTGGAATCAGTTCTGGAAAATGCTATGGAAAGGGACTGAATCACTCAAAAAACTAAGCAGTATCTCACCAAACGTCACACCAAACGACCTCACCTATACATGCTACCGAAAATACATAAGCATCCTACTGATCCTCCTTTCAGACCTATAGTCTCAGGAGTCGGTTCTATCTTTGAACCACTGGGAAAATATATTGATAATTTTTTACAGAGTCTTGTCATGTAATGGAAAACCAACATCAAAGACACCACAGATTTTCTGAATCATCTGTACACTTTAGACACCACCAACAGTCAACAATGAATATTATGTACTATTGACGTGACTTCCCTTTATACTCCCAGCCCTCTGAAAGAAGGAATTGAAGCTGTCGAGTGGGCCCTACTTAAAATGGAAAAAATAGGAGCACATAAAGTTTTTCTGCTTAAATTACTGCTGTTCTGCTTACAGCATTGTTACTTCCGATGGGAAGATGAGTTTTTTCTACAAATAAGCGGTACCAGCCAATATTTTTATGGTGGCATTTGAAGAGCAACACATTTTGTTAAACAGTGAATGGAACCAACATCTAGTGATATACCGTCGATTCATCGACAACATTTTTCTAATATTGTCAGGTAGCACCAAAACCTTAGACGACAACATCAAATCATTGAACTTGAAAAACATGAGGATCAAATTTACGCATCACATAAGACTGAAGGAATTACCTTTTCTTGATGTCCTAGTGACAAAAGAGCATTCAACTATTCACACACAAACATGCGTAAAATCGACTGATCGTAACAATACGCTTTCTTATCAAAGTTTTCATTCACGCAACTCATCCGTAACTTGCCTTTTTCCCAAATGCTTTGCGTAAAGAGAATCTCATCCACACCAGAAGCACTTCAACATGACATTGAGCGTTTAAAAACTCAATTCTCTGAAAGAGGTTATCCTCAAGAATGTATCAACAAAGCAGAACCTCGAGTAGCTACGGTTGAACGCAAAGATCTTCTCGGAGTCAAACCCAAACAACCTGCCGTCAACCGCAGTATGTTTGTGTCCAAATTTTCTACCAGGTCTCCCAATATAAAGAAAACCATATTGAAGAGATGGGAATTACTTCAAAAAGAAGAAGAAGATATTCATAATATTTTTAACGAAAAGCCTATTTTCGCGTACACACGAAGTTTCAACTTGAAGGAACAGTTGTCGTACACTAAGCCCAACAAAAATATGCATTACTTAGGAATGAGAAAGTGTAACAACTGCACACATTGTGATAATGTCATGCAGCAAAATGTTGTTACTCACCCAAGGACTGGTGAAAAAGCAGCACTACGTTTTACAGCGAACTGTAACTCAAACTTTGTGATTTACAGCATTAAGTGTCCTTGTGGACTTATGTATATTGGGAAAACAGAACGAAAAGTCAAAGTAAGAATAAGAGAACACAAAAGCATGATACGCAACAAAAATACAAACTCTAACCTTGTAGTGAATTGGCTACAACATCAACATAACATTTCCCAAGTCCGATTCATGGTGATAGAGAAAATCAAAACAAAAGAAGGGAGGGACACCAGTCAGTTCTTATCACAACGTGAAGTCATGCTCATCAAAAAATACCAGACAATGGAACCATTGGGACTTAATGACTAAATTGATTTGAGTTGTTTCCTTTAATGTAACCGGCTCCCCAAACGAACTCAACAGTTCATTTATCTACATACAGATCACTTAGCCACTACATACTGCTGTTCTGCACCATATTGATTTAACCTCATTAGGCTCATGCTCACATCACCCACATTGTCATTTTTACCAGTATAAATAGGTTCACTACTAATGCGGATTATATGTGTGTATTTTGCTTTATCATGCCACTTAGGTGATGCAGTATTGAATATAGGATCTGTTTTCCTATCTGTATTAGGAGTCTTTTGAATATGTGCACCGTATGTTATGGTTATCGGCTACTTGTGTCAACTATCTATATAATGTAGTTTAGAATCATAGCACAGTATGGGTTTTCTTGACCAGTGTACACTTGATTGTTATGATGTAACTTAGAATTTTTCTAGGTCTCGGATTTATCCAAGAAGTAGTATTCACATCGTTTGCATTCGTATCGGTTCACATTCACGATCACCATTCTAACATGGCCGCCGTATATGTCCTCTGTCTATGTTTCACTTAGTCCACATGACGACGCGCATATATTTCTGTTTCGCGTACCTTTGCTCGCGTTTGTAAGATGTGTTAGCCTCTCTGCGCACTGCCGGTTTACAACGATCTACAGTCTGTGCCTCAGGTCAGTGATTGTTAGTATATGTTTGTGGCAGCCCCACGCCCGCTTTTGTGCCACGAGTATAATTGTAATTTTATTTTTTTACAGAATTTTAAACACCTGAGTGTGTACTTCCCTTGTTGTGAACAGGTATTTTGCAGCTTTTCATTTCACGTATGGTGTAACTATAGATTCACATTCATACTCGGCGCTGATGGTCAGTTTTATTTTTAGATTCTCTGCGTTTTGTATCCATGTAGCATGGTTACCACCACGCCAGACCTCTACGTTAACTACAGGTTAGTGCAGCGGGAATCGCGCCCTACTCGCATGAAGCACGTTATCACTAACGAGACGCTGCAGGTTATAGTGACCACTTGCAATTCGTTGACACATACTCTAGCACGTACGAGTACGGTTCACTAGCTTATTCCAATCAGCCGTGTTATTTACGCTACCGTGTTTTCACCACAGCTCATTCTTTAATACTCTCTTTCATGTCACGTCGGATTTAACTGTCATTTCTTCACACCCATTATTTTGCATATGAATGACACTCATTGTGGATTATCGGTGAGGACATCTTTGGCTATTAAGACGCCTTCCTGAGCACAATTAACACACCAGCAGCACCCTTTGGATAACTACTCTTGGCAACCTTAGGAGATTATAGAAAGCTAGGGGGTTATCACATTCAACAGGCTTTGTACAGTATTATTCTAAAATGTCTTATTATGTTTTACAATAGGACTATAGAGCATGTATTGGAAATCAATGGTTTTCTTATTGTTTTATTTACAGTGGCCCCTGAGGAAGGGATCCATTGTCCCGAAATGCATCGGGCCAACAACCATCAACTGTTGTTAACCATGTGTCCTTGTACCTATTCAATTCCATAAAAACAGCCTAGGGATAGGCAGCCCTATGACACTGAGTAGCACGCAATAGATAGATAACACACAACTTACTTTCTGATCAGTTTGAATATCATTTTAACCAGGTGTACTTGTGACCAACACTTTGCTTTACATAGTGGCATGAGGGATGCCTGATCTTGATATCTGTCACGCTACCCCGTGAGCATCTGTGGATACGTTCATGAAGAACCACTGCCGTGACAACCAGGTTTAACGAGAGGGTAATTTCGCTTGCTCAGTCCTGCAAGACTCCACTTTTGGAAGGTACTGATTTAGAATCTATTCTAAAGGTAAGGAATCTGTGATTAGAAGTATCCATCAAAAGAGCAAGTAACTTACATTTGATAACACTCTTTATGGTGGACATTCTATCTAACTTCAGATTCCCGACTGACCTCCCACCTCCCCGTTCTGTGGAGTGGCCTCTTGAACATAAAAAAAGATCCTAAGTTATGAGGTTGCGGAAAGAGAAATAATCAAGAAACTGATATCAGTGCACATGGGTGACGCTTATATAGATCTTTATTTCATCATGTTTGGGGCAGTATGAATCTTACACATAGCAACACAACTCCACCTGCGGCACAAAGAAGCACTGCTGGTGAAATTCTCTGGATCCATCCTGGTGCCCTGGGGATATTTTACAGGTGAAGAATCTGTGGTTAGATGGAGTATACACAAGAAAGGGCATTGTAAGCAAACTTGTCATGACTGTTTTTAAGAGTGGAGATTTGTTATACCTGCTGCTCAGCCAGTGTGAGTGGTATGGAATGTTGGTGTGTGGTGATGCAGTGGAATGTTGGATGCAGTGGTATGTTGGATGTCTGTGAGTGTCAGTTGGAGTATGGGCTGAGCAGCAGTCAGGCTGCTCCTGGTGGGGCTCTTTACTATAGTTCTTGATCTTAACTGCTTAATTAACCATCTTGCTTAATCCACACCTGGACTACTGAACATAATTTATATTACAACATTTTGGCGACGAGAAGTTGTGCCTGTGGTGAGTGTTGCTTTTCTCACAGCAATACTGTCCGTTACTGCGCGAGGTCTGGGTGGCATTTTACTTCATTGGCACAAGCTTCCACCATTACCGTGGGCCACGAGAAGGTGTTCTAGGCGGCAAGAGCATTCATTATGTTGCGTGAAAGAGCTGGGAGAGGTTGATGGCGTCTCAATGGTTTTCTAGGAACACAAGCTGCGCAAGGACATTTTGCAGCATCTACACGCTGGGAGCCACAAGGGACCGTCCATTTCTACAAGCCGACATTTCGTTTATCATGAAAAAAAAAATTTAAACTCAAGAGACTGGTGTCTGTATATCGGCATTCTGTCTTTCATGTCACTGGTTTCTGGTCCACCGGGAAGTTGAGGGTATTCTGGTCAGACTGCGTTTCTGCGGTCTTTGACCTGTGACGTCTCTAATCCGGTGAGTGCTGCGGTATGATTTTAGGATTCTTATCAGCATTGTGCATTGGTATTTGGCATTAACTTTGGATCAACCACGTCATTCTGAAGATTTGTTCTACAGGTTGCGAGGAGAAGTTGTTAGAACATTTGCTTTGGAGCTTATCTGCTGCACCCAGTTGTGGATAGGTTTTGAAACATTTAGTAGCTGTTACGTATTTTGTTTGGTTTGTGCGATAGTCATCCAGAGCATGAGGGACCTCCTCCATGTACTTTGCAGGAGGCCCACCCCTAGTTTCGTTACGCCAATGCCTCCAGTCTCTGCAGCAAGTCAGAGTGCTGTATCCAAATGCCCGGTTTGATTGTTGTGCACAAAGGAATGTACTTTTTTCCCCAGAGAATGCTCTCTGTCTTTTAGTGTGCCCCAGACCTGCGAGGCATAAAGATGCACTCTTGCAGGCCACCGTGAATGTACACACGTGTATTGATGTGAGAAAAACAAGGACCCCCTGGGTAATAGTTATGGAAAACTCCTAGGGCAGGGATTATCAAATATGTGCAAAAAAATCCTAGGCAGTCTTAGTGATAGACAACAAGCTATGATACCCACTTATAACTAGGACCCGGCGTGCAAAAAGTACATAATCATACGTAAAAGGCAGACATATTTTTAATAAACATAGTAAAATTCATATATAAAATGTACACATTGACAAACAACACACTTACAAATAATTAAAAAGACACCACAATGAAATTCTACAGGGTGCCCAGAAACAAATGAAGAAGAAATACTCGACGCGCGTTTCGGCGAAAACGCCTTCTTCAGGAGTCACAAATAACAATAGAATATCACAAAAACAACCTTCAGTTTGGTAGTTTTCACGTGAAGAGATGGCCACACAAATACCTGTTAACTAGATGTAATATTTCTTTTGATAAACGTCGATTAGAAATCACAAGTGCCTGAGGACAGTCGTATCACTGTGTGTCGTATGACTTAAAGTCCTGCTTCACGGACGGCACACCATATCACGGGAACGCCGCTAGTGCTATTCGGTCCTCAGCGTGTTTTAACATCAACCATTATCGTACGACCTTTAAATAAACACGCCTGTAACCCTACGGTGAACTTTTATCGAATGCGCCGCCAGGAGAGATAATATTCACTTCTCTCTCTCCCTCAGGTTTATTGATTTTATCAATTTTCACGGTTCCGATACATCCTGAATATACGGATCTTGAATAGATGGCCATTTTTAAAACTTTAGGGGCCAGATGTAGGTAGCCAAATACCGGTTGGTTACGGCCGAATTCGGCCGTTACCGACCGGTATTTGGCTTTTGGGATGTAGGTGGGTCAGAATTTACAGAATCGGTATATTTACCGATTCGGTAAATTTACCACTTCGGTATTTTACCGAATCGGTAAATATACCGATTCTGTAAATCCATATGTAGGTGGGACTCTTCACAGTCCCAAAGTCTCTACAAATTCGGTATTTTAACACCCAATCCAATTGGGTGTTAAAATACCGAATTCAGGTGTGCATGCACATGTGTGCATGCACACCTAGCCATGTGACAGACAGACATGCCCTTAGGGCATGTCTGTGTGCCACATGGCGCACGTGCCTATTTTTGGGGTGCCAGAGGGTGTCAAAGTGACACCCCCTGCACCCTTGCTAAAATCGGTATTTACCGATTCTGTAATTACAGAATCGGTATTGCCCATTGATTCCTATGGGCTTCACAGCCCATAGGAATCAATAGGAAATACCGAATCGGTATTTCCAGATTCGGTAAATACCGAATTTTAACGATTCGGTATTTCCACATCTGGAAATGCCTACATCTCCCCCCTTCATATTTACCACTTCTTAAATACCGAATCGGTAAAATTCGGTATTTAAGAAGTGGTAAATCAATCCTACCTACATCTGGCCCTGAGTCATATGACACACAGTGATACGACTGTCCTCAGGCACTTGTGATTTCTAATCGACGTTTATCAAAAGAAATATTACATCTAGTTAACAGGTATTTGTGTGGCCATCTCTTCACGTGAAAACTACCAAACTGAAGGTTGTTTTTGTGATATTCTATTGTTATTTGTGACTCCTGAAGAAGGCGTTTTCGCCGAAACGCGCGTCGAGTATTTCTTCTTCATTTGTTTCTGGGCACCCTGTAGAATTTCATTGTGGTGTCTTTTTAATTATTTGTAACAGTGTGTTGTTTGTCATTGTGTACATTTTATATATGAATTTTACTATGTTTATTAAAAATATGTATGCCTTTTACGTATGATTATGTACTTTTTGCACGCCGGGTCCTAGTTATAAGTGAGTATCATAGCTTGTTGTCTATCACTAAGACTGCCTAGGATTTTTTTGCACATACACACGTGTATTGATGCACTCTCCTGACCTGCGCATCAGCTCCTATGTTCGTTTACCACATCTTCGATGCAACCTATAATTTCCTGGCCCAATCCACAATGTCCGAGATGCTTAGTGCTGCCACACGCACAGCGTCAATTACAGAGTGAAGCGCCCTCAGCTGCTATGTGACGTTGAACACCAGGAAAAATGAACAGTGACTGAGGTTAAATTCTGCAGTTGCATTACTCAAGCTGACATTACCGTTTGGTCAACAAGCTCCACACACAACACAGTTCTGCTTCACCCACCATGATGCAGCACTGTGAACACAGCTCCACTCCACCAGAAGGAGCAGATTCTCCTCAAAACTGCAGCAAACTCCTGAATCTTACGGGATATGCCTGTGACAATATTACCAAGGTTATAACATCTCCCAAGAAGGATGACAACAGTAAGCCTTGTATTTCTTCATTTTAAATCAAACAAGTGGGTCACTTGAGGACGCTTGTGGTCTCTTGCCTGTTCGCAGCAGGCACTCGTCTCCAGTGTTCAGTTCCAAATCACCAAATGCACTCCATTGTAAGTTTCTTTAAGGATTTAATCTTGTTATACAATAATAGTCCACCAACACTTCTTGGCAGTTTCCAGGACCGCAAAATAACTGACAGTAATTTCCAACATTAGAACATAGCCAGTGTACAGAGCTTTATGTTGTCATGGATGACATAGATAGTATTCTAACAACATTGCAGCTTAAGGCACAGCACCAACCATCCATGTTTATCACCAGTTGTGATGTGTCTCATTAAAGGATTGACACATAACGTTTGCTTCCAAACCATTTGTGATGCCCATGTGGGACCTTAACCTGGTCTTGACATTCCTTATGTGCAGGCCCTTCAAACCCATGCACATCTGCTTTTGATCCTCAATACCCTCTTCCTTCTTCTCATCACATTGGTACACCACAGAAGTGAGCTTTAGGTGCTGTCTCTACAACTGCTGTGTATCACTATATTTCCAGAAAAGCTGGTGTGAGGATCCACATGACTTTCCTCCTTAATGTTCCATGGTTATCAGCTTATCAACTTGCCAGCATTCTTCACTCTGCCTCTTTCCCTCACGGAGGAGGAGAGCCTCCCTCACCTTGATGCAAAGTGGGCATTGAGCTTTTCTGTCAACTGGACGAAAGATCATCTTCATCAGCCTCTCAAGTGCAAAGAAGAACAAGGTGGTGCAAAAGAGGACCCTTTCAAGGTGGATTGTCCTCTTCTTTAAAATCTGCTATTAAAGGGCCAACAAGCTGCTCTCCGTAGGCCTGAGAGCTCGTTTCACCAGAGTCAAGGATCCTACTAAGGTAGTGGTTGTTAACCATGTGTCTTTGTTAACATGTCGATAATATGTGATGTATTGTTAATTTACCAATCAATATATGTACTTAAACAGTCATGAAGTAATGAGGCAATTGTACATCATATAACTACACAAGGTTCGATAGAATGATCTATGATGAATGGAATAATAACTTTATGGATAAATGAATGAATATCTGCATTTGTGTTTATTCAGAAATAGAAGTTGATTAATTGTGAACAAAAACAAATAACAATCAGTTGATTAAGAAAATGTATGCTGTGCTTTCGGTTTGGTCCTATTCAATTCCATAAAGATATCTTGGGGATGGGCAGCCCTATCACACTGAGTAGCACGCAATAGATAGATAACACACGACTTACTTTCTGATCAGTTTGAATATCATTTTAACCAGGTGTGCTTGTGACCAACACTTTGCTTTACATAGTTCATTTAATTTCCCCTCTGAGTCACTAGCACCCACCAGTCAAACAACATGGCTTCGTTTGACAGCATAGCTAATACTACCGAAAATCAAGCTGAAACAAAAGCATACACCAACGAACAAGCTACAGAAATGTATGCTCTTATCAGAGCCGCTAAATCCTTCGAAACGCATCAAGGCTAAACGGTAAACAACCTTTACAACGAAACTTTTACAACGCACTACCATTACAACGCGGTCATTACAACGCAAACCATTACAACGCATTGCGCTGGGGGGCGCTCTAGGATAGGGAATAGATTTAATTTACTATCCAACACCTTCCCTAGTGTCCACGGGGACTGGAGTTGGAATAGTAAATTAAACTATTCACTATCCAACACCCAAAAGCACTATGCGTTGTAATGGATTGCGATGTAAAAAACGCGTTGTAAAGGCAGGCGTTGTAATAGCCTGCGTTGTAACGTCATACATCCAGGCTAAACTATCCAACAACTCCGACATCTCGAGTTTATAATGCGACGTGAACTCAACCAAAGGCTTCACGCTTCGACACTCATTCAATATCATAAACAACAACGTATCCCTAGGGGTCTAAGGCTGGCTATGAAACCCCTACTCTTCCGTTTACAACACAACAAACAATTACTCTTCCGTTTACAACACAACAAACAATTCATGGATAAATGGCATGCAGTACTTAATAAATGCTCTTTGGATCTAATTCTTTTAATTATAGAAGAGCTATCCAAATCTATTAAAGAATTAGAGGAAGACATCTTCAATACACAAAGGGATTTATCTGCCCGGATGGATGCTGATGAATGGTCAAAAAATTTGGAACACATCAACAGCAAATTAGACAGCTATGGCAATGAACTTCAAGAAAGAAACGTCAGAAAATGTAAACGCGCCACAATAGATTATCGTCTGAATGAAGTGTATACGTGGGCAGAGATGTATGCCCAATGCCGACCTGCCAAAAAACAATACACTTCTTCTGAAGAAAGTGTAGTATCTGACCGAGAATTGTCAGTTACAAGACCACCCCTACAGACAGAAGACCTGGGGGCGTCATCCACCATCCCACAAGGAAGTGGTGAAATAACTCAGCAACGTCCGGCCAGCTCAGCTGAATCTTTTTTATCCAAGGGCCAACAACCAACACAACCTCCAGATCAGACATCCCAAAAACAAGCGGAACTGTACAAAAACCAGGAGAGGACAAACCAAAATAAAAGGAAAAGGGAAAACCAAACCTACGGAGTCAAAGGACATAGTGATTAACATCTTGTCTGTACTTTTAACAAAAAAAAACACAAGTCTTGAACAAAGGAACCTCATTTGTGTCCACATATAATACCAATTTACCAGAAACAGAAATTGCATTTTTTCGGTTTATGCGTAACATCAAGTTAAGGCATTTCTTTGAGAAAGTTATTCAAGAGAGTTCAGAAAAAGAACAGCAACAATACATTGAATTTAAACCTAAAAGTACATTTACTGCTCCTACATCGCATAAAACAATTGATCTATTTGAAGCATTGGTCCTGCAGGATTTACGCGCACTCAATTTCAATCCACCTATAAAATCTAATGTCACCAAAGAAGAAAGAAGAGCGTTATGACAGTGAGCAAAAAAGAACTCCCATTCCAACAAGCTCCTAAAGGCGGTGCCTTAATAATCATGGACACCACATATTATCATCAGAAAGTTAAAGAACATCTCACAGATGAATCTACATACTTGAAATTGGAACACAATTCCACTAATGAGATCACTCAGACATTGGAATCAGTTCTGGAAAATGCTATGGAAAGGGACTGAATCACTCAAAAAACTAAGCAGTATCTCACCAAACGTCACACCAAACGACCTCACCTATACATGCTACCGAAAATACATAAGCATCCTACTGATCCTCCTTTCAGACCTATAGTCTCAGGAGTCGGTTCTATCTTTGAACCACTGGGAAAATATATTGATAATTTTTTACAGAGTCTTGTCATGTAATGGAAAACCAACATCAAAGACACCACAGATTTTCTGAATCATCTGTACACTTTAGACACCACCAACAGTCAACAATGAATATTATGTACTATTGGCGTGACTTCCCTTTATACTCCCATCCCTCTGAAAGAAGGAATTGAAGCTGTCGAGTGGGCCCTACTTAAAATGGAAAAAATAGGAGCACATAAAGTTTTTCTGCTTAAATTACTGCTGTTCTGCTTACAGCATAGTTACTTCCGATGGGAAGATGAGTTTTTTCTACAAATAAGTGGTACCAGCCAATATTTTTATGGTGGCATTTGAAGAGCAACACATTTTGTTAAACAGTGAATGGAACCAACATCTAGTGATATACCGTCGATTCATCGACAACATTTTTCTAATATTGTCAGGTAGCACCAAAACCTTAGACGACAACATCAAATCATTGAACTTGAAAAACATGAGGATCAAATTTACGCATTACATAAGACTGAAGGAATTACCTTTTCTTGATGTCCTAGTGACAAAAGAGCATTCAACTATTCACACACAAACATGCGTAAAATCGACTGATCGTAACAATACGCTTTCTTATCAAAGTTTTCATTCACCGCAACTCATCCGTAACTTGCCTTTTTCCCAAATGCTTTGCGTAAAGAGAATCTCATCCACACCAGAAGCACTTCAACATGACATTGAGCGTTTAAAAACTCAATTCTCTGAAAGAGGTTATCCTCAAGAATGTATCAATAAAGCAGAACCTCGAGTAGCTACGGTTGAACGCAAAGATCTTCTCGGAGTCAAACCCAAACAACCTGCCGTCAACCGCAGTATGTTTGTGTCCAAATTTTCTACCAGGTCTCCCAATATAAAGAAAACCATATTGAAGAGATGGGAATTACTTCAAAAAGAAGAAGAAGATATTCATAATATTTTTAACGAAAAGCCTATTTTCGCGTACACACGAAGTTTCAACTTGAAGGAACAGTTGTCGTACACTAAGCCCAACAAAAATATGCATTACTTAGGAATGAGAAAGTGTAACAACTGCACACATTGTGATAATGTCATGCAGCAAAATGTTGTTACTCACCCAAGGACTGGTGAAAAAGCAGCACTACGTTTTACAGCGAACTGTAACTCAAACTTTGTGATTTACAGCATTAAGTGTCCTTGTGGACTTATGTATATTGGGAAAACAGAACGAAAAGTCAAAGTAAGAATAAGAGAACGCAAAAGCATGATACGCAACAAAAATACAAACTCTAACCTTGTAGTGAATTGGCTACAACATCAACATAACATTTCCCAAGTCCGATTCATGGTGATAGAGAAAATCGAAACAAAAGAAGGGAGGGACACCAGTCAGTTCTTATCACAACGTGAAGTCATGCTCATCAAAAAATACCAGACAATGGAACCATTGGGACTTAATGACTAAATTGATTTGAGTTGTTTCCTTTAATGTAACCGGCTCCCCAAACGAACTCAACAGTTCATTTATCTACATACAGATCACTTAGCCACTACATACTGCTGTTCTGCACCATATTGATTTAACCTCATTAGGCTCATGCTCACATCACCCACATTGTCATTTTTACCAGTATAAATAGGTTCACTACTAATGCGGATTATATGTGTGTATTTTGCTTTATCATGCCACTTAGGTGATGCAGTATTGAATATAGGATCTGTTTTCCTATCTGTATTAGGAGTCTTTTGAATATGTGCACCGCATGTTATGGTTATCGGCTACTTGTGTCAACTATCTATATAATGTAGTTTAGAATCATAGCACAGTATGGGTTTTCTTGACCAGTGTACACTTGATTGTTATGATGTAATTTAGAATTTTTCTAGGTCTCGGATTTATCCAAGAAGTAGTATTCACATCGTTTGCATTCGTATCGGTTCACATTCACGATCACCATTCTAACATGGCCGCCGTATATGTCCTCTGTCTATGTTTCACTTAGTCCACATGACGACACGCATATATTTCTGTTTCGCGTACCTTTGCTCGTGTTTGTAAGATGTGTTAGCCTCTCTGCGCACTGCCGGTTTACAACGATCTACAGTCTGTGCCTCAGGTCAGTGATTGTTAGTATATGTTTGTGGCAGCCCCACGCCTGCTTTTGTGCCACGAGTATAATTGTAATTTTATTTTTTTTACAGAATTTTAAACACCTGAGTGTGTACTTCCCTTGTTGTGAACAGGTATTTTGCAGCTTTTCATTTCACGTATGGTGTAACTATAGATTCACATTCATACTCGGCGCTGATGGTCAGTTTTATTTTTAGATTCTCTGCGTTTTGTATCCATGTAGCATGGTTACCACCACGCCAGACCTCTACGTTAACTACAGGTTAGTGCAGCGGGAATCAGTGCCCTACTCGCATGAAGCACGTTATCACTAACGAGACGCTGCAGGTTATATTGACCACTTGCAATTCGTTGACACATACTCTAGCACGTACGAGTACGGTTCACTAGCTTATTCCAATCAGCCGTGTTATTTACGCTACCGTGTTTTCACCACAGCTCATTCTTTAATACTCTCTTTCATGTCACGTCGGATTTTAACTGTCATTTCTTCACACCCATTATTTTGCATATGAATGACACTCATTGTGGATTATCGGTGAGGACATCTTTGGCTATTAAGACGCCCTCCTGAGCACAATTAACACACCAGCAGCACCCTTTGGATAACTACTCTTGGCAACCTTAGGAGATTATAGAAAGCTAGGGGGTTATCACATTCAACAGGCTTTGTACAGTATTATTCTAAAATGTCTTATTATGTTTTACAATAGGACTATAGAGCATGTATTGGAAATCAATGGTTTTCTTATTGTTTTATTTACAGTGGCCCCTGAGGAAGGGATCCATTGTCCCGAAATGCATCGGGCCAACAACCATCAACTGTTGTTAACCATGTGTCCTTGTTAACAAGTTCGATAATATGTGATGTATTGTTTATTTACCAAGCAATATATGTACTTAAACAGTCATGAAGTAATGACACAATTGTACATCATATAACTACACAAGATTAGATAGAATGATCTATGATGAATGGAATAATAACTATCGATAAATGAATGAATATCTGCATTTGTGTTTATTCAGAAATAGAAGTTGATTCATTGTGAACAAAAACCAATAACTATCAGTTTGATTAAGAGAATTTATGCTGTGCTCTAGGTTTGGTTCAGACAGTGTGTGTCTTGTACCTATTCAATTCCATAAAAACAGCCTAGGGATAGGCAGCCCTATGACACTGAGTAGTACGCAATAGATAGATAACACACAACTTACTTTCTGATCAGTTTGAATATCATTTTAACCAGGTGTGCTTGTGACCAACACTTTGCTTTACATAGTGGCATGAGGGATGCCTGATCTTGATATCTGTCACGCTACCCCGTGAGCATCTGTGGATACGTTCATGAAGAACCACTGCCGTGACAACCAGGTTTAACGAGAGGGTAATTTCGCTTGCTCAGTCCTGCAAGACTCCACTTTTGGAAGGTACTGATTTAGAATCTATTCTAAAGGTAAGGAATCTGTGATTAGAAGTATCCATCAAAAGAGCAAGTAACTTACATTTGATAACACTCTTTATGGTGGACATTCTATCTAACTTCAGATTCCCGACTGACCTCCCACCTCCCCGTTCTGTGGAGTGGCCTCTTGAACATAAAAAAAGATCCTAAGTTATGAGGTTGCGGAAAGAGAAATAATCAAGAAACTGATATCAGTGCACATGGGTGACGCTTATATAGATCTTTATTTCATCATGTTTGGGGCAGTATGAATCTTACACATAGCAACACAACTCCACCTGCGGCACACAGAAGCACTGCTGGTGAAATTCTCTGGATCCATCCTGGTGCCCTAGGGATATTTTACAGGTGAAGAATCTGTGGTTAGATGGAGTATACACAAGAAAGGGCATTGTAAGCAAACTCGTCATGACTGTTTTTAAGAGTGGAGATTTGTTATACCTGCTGCTCAGCCAGTGTGAGTGGTATGGAATGTTGGTGTGTGGTGATGCAGTGGAATGTTGGATGCAGTGGTATGTTGGATGTCTGTGAGTGTCAGTTGGAGTATGGGCTGAGCAGCAGTCAGGCTGCTCCTGGTGGGGCTCTTTACTATAGTTCTTGATCTTAACTGCTTAATTAACCATCTTGCTTAATCCACACCTGGACTACTGAACATAATTTATATTACAACATTTTGGCGACGAGAAGTTGTGCCTGTGGTGAGTGTTGCTTTTCTCACCGCAATACTGTCCGTTACTGCGCGAGGTCTGGGTGGCATTTTACTTCATTGGCACAAGCTTCCACCATTACCGTGGGCCACGAGAAGGTGTTCTAGGCGGCAAGAGCATTCATTATGTTGCGTGAAAGAGCTGGGAGAGGTTGATGGCGTCTCAATGGTTTTCTAGGAACACAAGCTGTGCAAGGACATTTTGCAGCATCTACACGCTGGGAGCCACAAGGGACCGTCCATTTCTACAAGCCGACATTTCGTTTATCATGAAAAAAAATGTTTTAACTCAAGAGACTGGTGTCTGTATATCGGCATTCTGTCTTTCATGTCACTGGTTTCTGGTCCACCGGGAAGTTGAGGGTATTCTGGTCAGACTGCGTTTCTGCGGTCTTTGACCTGTGACGTCTCTAATCCGGTGAGTGCTGCGGTATGATTTTAGGATTCTTATCAGCATTGTGCATTGGTATTTGGCATTAACTTTGGATCAACCACGTCATTCTGAAGATTTGTTCTACAGGTTGCGAGGAGAAGTTGTTAGAACATTTGCTTTGGAGCTTATCTGCTGCACCCAGTTGTGGATAGGTTTTGAAACATTTAGTAGCTGTTACGTATTTTGTTTGGTCTGTGCGATAGTCATCCAGGGCAGTTGTTTACTCTCATTTTTACTGTGTTGTCCAGATTTGCAGTATACTCAGGCGAGCAGTTGCTCACCAGGAACTTGAACAGGGTGTTCTAAGAATAATTGTTATGCACAATTGATTGCAGATGTACTGTGTTTCACTTGTTCTTTGCTTTTGGAGGAGGTGCATTGTTTGAGCCTGGCTTCAGTGCTGGCTTTTATGGTTGTGTGTGTGTTTGAATGCAACTTTGTAAGATTCGTCTTACCCATGACTTGTTGTTGGGATGGCTGCGAGAGTTTGTCACCCATTTCAAATGTAGTTGTTTTATTGAAGGGTGACTGCTATTTATTTATTTTTGCTCCAGAGGTTATGTATGGTATGTGACCGGGTTTGGTCACTCTTTTCTTGCTGAGTGATGGGTGTCATGGTTACCACCATTGTGTGGTTGTGGCATGATTATGGGTGAATCACACACATATATAAGTGTTTTGTTGCTGTATCGAGATGACTGTACGTAAATTAAGTCAATCATTTCGTAGGTGTTTCAGTTAGGATGCCTGGGATGATTATAGGTTAATTGCCCACATATATAGGGGTTATGGTTGTGGGATGTTAATAGGTTAATCACCCATATATATATATATATATATATATATATATATATATATATATATATATATATATATATATATATATATATATATATATATATATATATATATATATACTACTATTATAAAGAGAGAACTGTGTCCTTTGAGCCAGGTAAACTCAAAAAGTACACCACCAATCCAAACACCCAAGACATCTTTGAAAACCTCAGGGCGAGCAGAAGGACATAGGCTATATAAAAATAAAAAATATACGTTCTTTAAAAAATTTAGGAATAAAAAAAAGTAGTCCCTTGCAAGTAGCGCCGGCCGCTACGTGCGTGATGACATCAGGAGCGCGAGGAGGAGCGCGTTCAGGAGCAACAGGAAGAGCGGCGGACATGAGTGCGAGGAGGAGCTGCGGACAGGTGGTGAGGAGCGGCGAGAAGCGGAGGAGCAGTGGAGTGGTAAACTCAGCAGCGCGGGGAGGAGAGGCGGCTGAAGTACGTGAAGCAGCCGCGGGTGCGCACCTAGGGACGGGCAGAGGGACGGGCGGGGGCCATGAGTGCTCGCAAGCTCGCAAGCTCTCCAACCTCTTCCAACTCGACTGGCACTCAGGCAGAATCATCAGCCACTTGCACTATTTATTCACGTTTGTTGCACCAAGTCTCATGTGGTTGTCCTTACATTCTATGCAGTGCTGTTCTCAACTGTATACTTCCAACCATGAAATGAATGTTATAACATAAAGATGAATAACTATTTTTCTATTAAAAAAATTGAGTAATCTCCTTCCTGTCCACCCAAGTAATGCTATGTGCATGCTATTTATAACTGCCTACTAACTTTTACCTTTCAGGACACTGTGTGATAATTGTATCTTAACTACCCAGTCCTGGCTTGGTCTATGGGTTATACTCCTGTCTTCTTTACAAAAACGATACAAGGCAGGCGTGCTCAATTTAAAGGGCTCAGAGCCAATGCATAGATATAGAAAATATACTGTCACGAAAAGTAACTGCATCAATGCATAATTACAGTTTTGTCATCAGTGGGCATGATTATAGCAATTCGGTTACACAGTTGAAGATATTTAGATATGATACGATATTTGTTCAGATCATATTTGTGCACTGAGTTTAAAAATAAATAGATAAATAAATACAAATATGTACATACTCATTTAAAATTCATCAATTTACATCACTAGCAGCAACAAGTAAAATAAAAAACTTTATGCAACGCTGCGCAATGTGAAAAACTAAAGTGCATCGGGGAGGAGTTCTCTATACGTAGTGTACGCACCAGGCATTATATGTGTAAATATATAAATACATAAAATAATATATACATATATGTACATACAAATGTAAATATACTTGTATTTTAAGTTCATCATAAATACAACCATAAAAATTCTGTTAACCATCCATTTGATGATTCATATAGGGCTCCCCATATAAATTTAAATTTCTTCTCGTATGAAGTAACCGTATGTCATGGGGATAAATCCCTTAGTGAGACGTACTTGTGTGCCCACTTAACCTATAGGTGACTAATGGTTAACTGACATTTGGCTCATGAGCTGTTACGTGCAACCCTGTGATAATATGAAAATCAGTGTAAGTTTAAAATGTGATATTTGGTTGAGGCAGCTACTGTGTTCATTCAGGTTTATTCCGCACCATTATAGTTTAGAATATTCAGAGATAAGTGTGGCAGTCTTCTCCCGCGTTTAATCCATTGGGACTCTTTGTGTCTAGTAGGATAATGTGTTGTGTTTCTAGTCTGCGCAGCAATAGATCACGGTCGCCACCCCTTCTCTGAGGAGGAACAGTGTCTATTACAAAGTAGCGCATTTCAGAGGCCTTTTTGTTATGTACTAAGCCGAAGTGCCTAGCTACCAGGTACACAGTGTCGCCGTTGGTGATGGCTCTTAAGTGCTGGAGTATACGCTTGTACACCTGTGGCCTCGTGCTACCAACATAGCGTAGGCCACAGGGACACTCCAGCACATACACCGCGTACTCGGTGCGGCAGGTCAGCTTATACCTGATGGTGGTCGGTATCTTATTAAAAGGCGTAACATAATCTTTCCTGCTGACTCCATTCTTGCAAGCCTTGCAAGTTGGACAGCGCAGAAACCCCTTGCTCTTGTCTAACCAAGGAGTCTCTACACGTGTTTCTGGACTACTAGATACCAGGCAGTTACCAAGTGTTCTTGCTCGCTTATAGGCAATCATGGGAGCCCCCTTAAACTGATTGCCTAATACTGGGTCACTCGTAATGAGTGCCCAGTTGCGTTTAATGATGCTCCTGATGGTACGGTGCTGGTTATTGTAGGTGAAAATCAAACTAGTTGTATTTTCCTCTTTGCGGTTGGTTGACTGCACTGCACTTGTTGTGGTTCCCGTAGATTCTGTGAGATCGCAAGATGTAATTGCTAATAGTGAGGTTCTTGCTTGTGCATTTGCACAATTCATGGCCCTCTCTATCACAGCCTTACTGTAACCTCTCTGGCTGAATCTCTCAGCACATTCTAGCTGCACCGCTAAGCAACCTGCATTAGTGCTACAAATGCGTCTAATGCGGAGCATTTCGCGGTAGGGTATGCTCCTAATTAGGTGGGCAGGGTGATGGCTACCAGAGTGGAGGATGCTATTACCTGCTGTTGCTTTTCTAAATAGCTTGGTTTCCAGTTTCCCTCCACTCACACAAATTTCCACATCTAGGAAGCAGATTGAAGTATCACTGATCTGACTAGTGAATTCGAGATTCATACAATTGTCATTAAGACTGTTGATGAACTCCTCGGCTTCTTGTGTGGAACCGTCTCAAATCACGAAAAGGTCATCTATGTACCTTAACCAAAGAACAACCTTGGTGGCCATTGTGTCCGCGAAGTTAGCCGACAGGACCTGCTCCTCCCAGTATCCCATATGCAAACAGGCATAACTGGGAGAGAAGCAGGCCCCCATCGCTACTCCTTTTATTTGTTAGAAATATTGTTTCCCAAAGAGAAAGAAATTATTCTCCAGACATAGAGTGATCATATCGATGATCATGCGTGTGTGTTCTGTACATCCCTCAGGTCTAGAATTGAGGTAAAATTGCACCGCTCTCAGACCGTCCCTGTGGTGTATGCTGGTGTACAATGCAGACACATCCAAAGCTATTAACAGGTAACTTGTCTTCCATTTTACATCATACACTTTTTTGAGAAAATCACTTGTGTCTAACACAAAGGACGGTAATATATATATATATATTAGGGGTGGGTGGACATTTCCGTTCCGCCCACGGAATGTGCGGTAATTTGCCCCTTCTGCAAAGAAGGAGGAAAAACGGGGCAAATTTCAGCACACTCAGGGGCGGAACGGAAGTTGGCCACCCGCCCGCAATATTAAAAAGTTTAAAGCCTTAAATAAGATTGAAGACACTTACCTTATAGCAGGGACATCTCTTCCGGGTCTATCGCGCCTTCTTCTTGAAACTGCGCATGCGCGGGAGCCTGCGCATGCGCATTCGTGGCGAGGAATGTGCATGGGCAGGCTCCCGCGCATGCACAGTTTCAAGAAGAAGGCGCGATAGACCCGGAAGAGATGTCCCCGCTATAAGGTAAGTGTTTTTAATCATATTTTAAGCTTTAATCTTCTTAATATTGCGGGCGGGCGGCCGGGGCGGGTGCCACGTAACGGAAATTTGCGAGAGGCACGGAAATTTGTTCAATTTCCGTGCCTCCCCACGAAAGTCCATTACGCGACTTCCACCCACCCCTAATATATATATAGAATCACCAATTTATAATGGCAAGGGTCCTGGATAAGTTACTTATAGGTTTCCTATGTTTGAATTGGTGATATTAATCACCCACATATATAGGTGTTATAATTGATCACTAATTTGTAAGTGCAAGGGTCCTGAATAAGTCACGTATAGGTTTCCTGTGTTTGAACAGGTGATGATTGTGAGGGTGTAACCCACCTGAGATGTATTTTTGAGCTTTGACTTGGCCTCTACGGCACCTTTGGTGGCTGGTTTCCTGTGTGTTGTCTTTCATGTCAGCCTTGCCAGCTGGTATGTTTGTGGCATTAGGGGTTTGGTAGGTGAGGGGTGGTGTGGTAGAGTGTGTGATTTGTTTTTCTTTGTCGGAAAGGGAGAAGATGTGGGATAAGTGGAGTTTGTATGCATTTAGAAAGAACGTGGTTGCGTTGCTTTATTCACTGTTTTATTCATTTATGTGAGTACATTTGCGTGCATTGTCATTTACCATCATTATATATTATATGTTGACATGCACGTCTATTATTGCATTTTACTTTACTATCATTACATTTGATGTTGACATGCATGTCATCTGGTCATCATCACAGGTTTGCGATTGGTCCACCTGTTATTTCCATGAATGAATCTTTCAGAGAATGTGAATTATTAATTGGACAACTGCATTGTGCTTTTGTTCCCTGTAAAGAAGGGAGATATGTTATACCTGCTGCTCAGCCAGTGTGAGTGTGGGGTGGAATTTTGGTGCGTGGCGATGCAGTGGAATGTTGGTTGCCTTGGAATGTTGAATGTCTGTGATTGTCAGTTGGAGTATGGGGTGATCAGCAAGTGGCTTCTGATGAGGCTTTTTTCTATAGCGCTTGATCTTAACTACTTAAGAAATCATCTTACTTAATGTACACCTGGACTACTGGACATCATTTATATTACAACATTATTACTGGTGCACTGTTTGTCACTAGGTAACTCGGAACTGATGGGTTCAGACTAGACTAGGAGTTTAGTTGCTCACTGTGACCTTTCTTTAGGTTATGTGATTTGCAATCTGGTTGTTTTGTGAGACCTCCTTATGAAGGGTTCCAAATTGTAATTCCACTTTTGTAATTTTGTGCTTAACATTTTGAGTTATAGGTGTGTTAAGGTACTTTTCCTATTTACAGAAACTGGATAATGATTTATAGAATGTTAATTTGTGCCTTGCTGGCTTCTGAGTTTATAGATCACAACACCTTCTAGAGTCAGGCTCTGTCTTGCTACCCTGTGAGTCAAGTACTTAAAAGGTTATTTGGTCCCCAGTTTGAGATTCTGCAGTCTGGGCGGACCAGGACATGAGAAGCAAAGTATCCCTTTTTTACCTTATGATTGCCCTGACACCTCCTGCACCTGATTTCTCTCATTCATGCACAGGCTTCCCTTACAAAACACTTCCTCTGCCTTTACACAAGACTGTGTGCAGGGCATAGTGAGGTGGGTTTAGAGCATAAACACAGAGAATATGAATATGCGAAAGATATGGTTCAGAGAGGATTGGCTATATGAGAGAAAATAAGATAGGTAAACAGAAGATGTTGCTAGAGAGTGAAAGGGGAAAAGGAATCAAATATAGAGTAGAGGAGACTAGCTAGAGAAGAAGGGGGCAAGAGGGACAAGGAGACACTTAATAGGCAAGACTGGGGACATCAAAATAAGCTAATGGAAATGGGCACATCAGATAATTAGTCATGATCTAATAAAGTCCACTAGTGTATATCACACAAACCTCATCTAAAGTTCCACGAGTCCAGTGCGCTCAATATATTTCCAAAAAGATTCTTTATTTCATTTCACATAAGAAGAAAAATACAGTTGACGCGTTTCGTCCCACAAGGACAAAAGGGACTTCAAGGCTAAATAAAATATTCCAAATGGAGTCAATTCACATCCCACATTTTCTGAATAGTATTTCACAGGTTAATAGGTTCCCTGTGTAAATTGTCAGACCACTAATGCCCACATTTCATCAAAGGTCAACACATACGCATCTCTTATGCCTAAAATCCAAACGCACAAGTCCCAGTGTAGGAATCCCAACCGGCATATTACTTTGTCAAAATAGCATGTCTCAAAATGAAAATCTGGAAAAGAACAACACCCACACATGTGAAACAATGTAGTGTGCTGTGACACATATCACAACCATTCAAACCAATAGTCCAAGAACTGTGCGACACCCTGGCAGACTTCTTTCACGACAAGATCTCAGCCATTTATGAGAACTTAAAACTCTAAACCCCTGCCGCTGAAAGCATTGGCCTACTCACACCCACATACACAAACCCTGAACACCTGCTCACCTGTTGGAACCCTCTCACAGTTCAAGCCACAACCTCCATCACGAACTCTGTACAATAATGAGCACCCACAGACCCATGTCCCACCACATCTTCAACCTCTGTAGCAAGACAATTGGCAACAAGCTCAAGAAAGTCCTGAATGCCTCCATCACCATGGCCTCCTTCCTTGAGGACTGGACACGCTGAAGTGAGGTCCCTCCTGAAGAAACCATCTGCTGACCCAGCAGATCCAAAGAACTACCGGCCCATCTCCCTGATTTCCTTTCCGGCGAAGGCTCTCTAAAAGGCAATCAACTAGCAAATCACCAAACACCTTGAACACTACAACCTCCTGGATCCTTCTCAATCCGGATTCCGAGCCAACCACAGCACCGAGATAGCCCTGTTCACAGCCATTGAGGACACCAGGGCCCTCCACAGTAAACCGGCAGCCCTTATCCTCCTGGACATGTCTGCCACCTTCGACACCATCTCCAACCACAGCTTGATCCACAGATTCCACCAAATTGGATCCAGGGAGATGCCCTTAAATGGATTACCTTCTACCTCACCGGAAGAACCCAGAGAATCCGTCTCCCACCATTCACTTGGAACCCAGGAAGATAATCTGCAGCGTCCCACAAGGATCATCCCTCATTCCCACTTTCTTCGACACGTACATGACATCCCCCCACCCCCACCGGCCAACAAGGTCAGATAGCAAGGACTCAACATCATCTCCTATGCCGGCGACACCCAGCTCATCCTCTCTCTGTCAGAAGACCCCTTCGCCACCACAGCCAACTTCCACAAATGTATGATTAACGTTGCCAACTGGATGAAGGACAACTGTCTCATGCTCAACACAGACAAGACAGAAGTTCTCATCTTTGGGAACAACACCTCGTCATCGATTGACACGAGTTGCCTGCTGAACTTGGCACTTCCCCCACCCCGACAGACCACAACTGCAACCTCAGCATCATCTTGGACAGCAAGTTATCTACACATAAACAGGTAAACACAGCCTTGTCTGCGTGCTTTCACACCATACACATGCTCCGTAAGATTTTCAGGTGGCTCCCAATCAACACCAGAAGGATCATCACTCAGGCCAAGGCTCATTCTCGACCTCCCCAGATGGACTCAGATCACCCTGCACCTCAAAAAGCGACACTAGCTTCGGATCCAGAAGAGATGCAAGTTCAAAAAGCTGACCCATGCATACAAAGCCCTGCACAAAGAAGGACCAGCATAGAACAACAAACGAATGACCTTCCACCAATGGACCAGACACCTGCGATCTGCCTCCCTCTCCCTCACAGATATCTCCCGGTTCCGCAGAGCCTACATCGGAGAATGCTCATTCTCTCACCTCGCGGCCAAAGCCTAGAGCAGTCTTCCCCTGTACCGTAGGATTGCTGCATCCCTCCGGGAATCCAGGAAAGGACTGAAGACCTGGCTGTTTGAATGAGCAGAGCACAGCGATGCATTTTGCAACTCCAGGACATTGAGACTTTCACAGATGATCTGCCGCGCTTTATACATCCTGATGAATTGATTGATAGCGTTAAGATTATGGACTTAGTTTAGAAATGGTAAATAATGAGTCTGTACATGGAGCAAGAAGTGGGTGACGAGAGTGGCATCAATATGTTTTGATCAGTTTACAAGATATAGGCCCTGAATAACTGGTGCACACTATCAATGTCCTCTTGCCAAACAGGGCCTTACAAAGACTAAGGGATGGGTAGGATGGGTTAATGTGGAACAAGAGGAAAAGACCACATCACTGTGTGCCCTACCTCACCCCAACACGCAAATGTGGTATGGGGTAAAGGGAGTTCCTATGTTAGCAGAATTATTACTACAGAAGTAAAGCATCATTCATTCCATTATGAAATGGACATTCATAGCATAGGGACTTTTAGGTGCAAGATAACCTGGCACATTGTGGAAGTATAATTCATGTATGTGATAAAGAGGAAACATGAACGGTGTTCATATAGAGCCCTAGTAGGGTGACTAAGAGTTTTGTGAAACATTTAATGTGTTTATTAAATGTGCTGTGCATTTTTAATAAAAGATCATGGGCTTAAGGGCATAAAAGTCAGTTGCTCTTATGTTTGAACGCCCTCCAGATATACAGCTTTGTCATCCTGCAAGTGCGGTGAACGCAGGCTCAGGGAGACTGTGGCCTTTAAACAAGCACGAGGCACAGTGTGTTGCACAGAGTAACAAAATTGATTATGTGGGGCTAAAGTACTGTTCTTGTGTAGTTGCCTTTAGGAAATCGTGCTGATGATTAACATGTGGATTGTGCAATTGGGCTGGCAGGAGCTTCTGCATTTTTCTTTAGAGGGTTGTGTAGTGTCATGGGAGTTAGTAATGATGAAATACCTTTTTGCTCCTGATGGACTTCGTAGCACTGCAACATAAGTTTTAGAGCGGAATTAAGTGAATGCAGGTTTAGAATTTTTTGTTTGCAGTTACACGCAGATTAATAAAGACGTGTAATACTAAGCTCTGTGTGTGGCGTAGTCATTGGCGAGTACCCAGGCTGGGTATGATGATACAACTGGCGACAAGATAGGGGATAAGTAACCTGAATATCGACAGTGCTCTCCCAGAGAGTTTGTGGTGGTCCAGAAAACTGCTTGTTCATGCCACGTGTGTCTCAGTCGAAGTGCATAATCGACATTTGGCAAATTTAGAGTCAAAGCGCAACTCCAGGTACTGTGAAGCATTTGAATATAACGAAAGCTACACTGATAACTGTACACATTGTTGGCCAAGAACTTGCTGGAAGTGTCGGGCGGGCGGAGAAGGAAGCAGTGGAGGGTCTTTAGATGAGGGTGGGGGAGTAGATCACTGTTCCCACTCACTTGTGTCATTATATAGCAGTGTGTTTTTTCCTTTGGTTTTCATCTGTTTTGTTGTTTTTATGCACACAACAATAAACAGAATTGTTTAAAATGAAAAAAAGAAGCTGCTGGGAAGACCGTAATAAGATGTACCACACTACTACTCAACCTAAACCAATACATCATACGGAGTGATAACATTAAACGTGGATACATCCATGTTTTGAAAGAGCAACAATTAGCAGCAGCAATTTGCAAGATAATGCTGCAATCAGAAACGCTGCTAGGCAGAGGTCAACCAGGTGTCAGACATTACAAAGAGACGCCTAAAAGCAAAGCGACCCAGGTCCAAGAAACAGTCATCTGCTTACCAGAACTATTATTGAGAGTCATCATACCACAGCATTGGGTGAAGAAGTTGTCGGGGTTGTGTTGACAGAGCCGCCCATACCCAAATCGGCACATCACCAAAGCTGCCGGGTGCCAGCTCAGAACAACTCCAAAGGTTTCCAGGACAGTGAAGGGCTCCAATGGAGACCAAGAGGGAGGTCTAGGTTTCACAGACTGTCCAAGATGACCCAGAGGCCAATGCAGTACAGGACCTTAAAGATGGCATGGATGAAGCAGGTCCTAGTGGACAGCAAACAGTGTCAGAAAGAACTCCACCCTCAGTATTAGCCAATCTCATAAATGGTTACAATGATGCTGCCTTCCTGAATCGACCACCACCATTCGATACTGCCAAAAAGCAAAATATTGGTGACAAATGGGCTGTCTGGATAGAGACATTTGATGATTACATTCATGTGTTAGAAGAAATAGATAACAAGAAGATTATCAAATACCTTAAGACTCTTGCTAGTGAAGGTGTAAAAGAAGTCTAAGAAAATGCAGCGAGTTGATGAAATTACATACTGTCATATCAAAGCGGCCTTGAATCTCAAGTTCAATCCAATGGCTTTTTCCTACCCTGCTCCCTACTATTGGAACACGCTCCCTCTACACGTCTGTACTTGTACAAACTACTACAAATTCAGAAAATTACTTAAAGGCCATCTATTTTAATAACCCTTTTTTCCCCTTCACTGATACTGGATTCTTTTACAGCGCTGAGATGCCCCTGGGTGAGTTGTGCACTATGTTAAATATAAATAACATAACATAGCAATGCCAAATGTAGATATGTTTTCAGTTAAGAATGACAAAAGTTGGTTAAACCATCGACTAATTTGTTGAGAGACTATACTCACTCAAACACTGTAAGTTCAATTAATTTAATTATTAGGAAGCTATACTACTCAGAGTTATTGATGGCTGCCTGTCATAATCATTCAGATGACGAACGCTGGGAGAAACTCTTAGTCTGGAGCGAGTTCCCATCGCTGCCAGACCTGAAGAGCGTGCTGATAGACAAGTTCCTGACATGGAGGACGGAGGTGCCCAGAGTGAGTCAGTCATGAACCTGAAAAGTAAACCAAAGCTCAAGGTAGAAGGACTCGGAGTGATGTCTCCACGGAAGAAGACATTGTGCTTCAGGTGTGGATTTCGTTTCCACACGAAGGTAAATGTCCCACCATTGGACAAATTTGGAAACGGTGTGGGAAGGAGAATCATTTTGTAATGGTTTTAAAGGCAAAGGAAAAAGTAAGTGCATCGCTGCGCAAAGACAAAATGGCCACCCAAACTTTCCAGACGCAATATTGATGCACATCCACATAGCCATGCTATAACACCAGCTGAGGCAAATCGATAGCAAACAAAGTCGATCGTAATCTAAATCATCTTCAAAAGTTCCTCAGTATCAATATCAAGTAAAAGTAAAGAAGATGGTTTTTCAATGTCGATGTTTACCTCAGGAAAATGTGTGCATGTTGGACAGGCCGCATGTGAAGAAAAGTTCTGGTCAAAGAAAGTGCAACATGACAAAGTAACAAAGTAATTCAAACATAGTCCAAAGATTACACTAAAAGTCAATGGGTGCTCAATACCTTTAATTATCAACAATGGTGCATCAATAACATTATTCCTGAGGAGAAATACAATGAATTCCATTGCCCTGCCTTACGCCATTAAAACAAAAGTGTATACATGGGCTGACTCAACGTCCTTAAAAGTCAGTGTTAATTTGTAGCAACGATGAAACACAGGAAAATAAAGGTGCAAATACCCAGCCATATACTTCAAGGTATGGCAACAAGTGCCTGTTTACTCACCCTCATCACAGTTGCTGTAATGAGACTGATATCAGTAAACTATAACATGAATGCTCGTCCTGAAATAGTAAATCAGTTCCCCTTGTTGCTTCATGGGTTAGGAAAACTCAGGAATATTAAAGTACAGTTTCACATTATTGAGGACGCCCGTCCTATTGCTCAAAGACACAGACGAATTTTACTTCATCTACAGGAAGCTGTTGGAAAAAAAACTAGAATCTTTACTCAAGCATGATAACCTTGAATGTTCCACTGGTCCAACGCCATGGGTTTCTTCCATAGTGGTGGTACCTAAAATGGACAGTGAAGGAGCTGTACGCATAGGTGTTGATTAATGAAAGAACTGTTACCGCACACCCTTACTAGTTACAATAAATCCAAAAGGCATAAAATGGATATTGAAGTATCGTGACCCAAATTAGTCAAATCGTGAAGTCCAAAGGCAAGTATAATATATTCCATTCCTATACAGGTTTTCAAAGGTAGTCCACAAACATCGTCCATAGAAAAATTCTTATTTATTGATGTAGACAAAGTTCAGAGCAATTACTGCAACCAACACGTGTTTCGTCTGGACACATCCGTTTTCAGACTTTCTGAAGGCCTGCCAATGGCCTGGCGAGTCAAAAGCTGTAGTATGTCCTTAAGCGTCACATCATTAGCATTGTAAATGGCAATGTCTTTTACCTGTGTGTTATGGAGCGCATTTGGTGTGTAGAGAAATTATGTGGGTCGGATTGGATTAGTTAGTTGGGTAACTGTGTGGAAGGCAATTGTGTGGTGTTTAGTGGATTTGTGTAATGGAATTATGTGGCACGGTGTGCTGTGAAATTATGTGGATAGTAATGATGTGGTATTGAGCATGTTGGAATTATGTGGAGTGGTTTTGTGTTTTATGGAGTTTAATTATGTGGAATGGTATTTTGTGTTGTGGAGTGATACGTTGTGGGGTTTAATTATGTGGTGTGCTGTTGAATTTTGTGGCACGAAGTGGAATTGTGTTGTGTGAATTGGATGTATGTGGTGTGTTGTGTAATTGTGTTGTTGAGTTGTATTATGTGGTTTGGTGTCGGATTATGTGGTGTGGATTGATAATGTGCGGAGATGAATTGTGTGGTATCGAAATGTGTGACTAGCTTTGCGGTTTCGACAGCTATTGGTGTTGTCAATGCGTTTTAACCATGTGCTATGGAGTGAAGTGGATGTATGTGGTGTAGTCTGAAATTATGTGAGTTGGATTGGAATTGTTTGCTGTGTAATTGTATGGCATGGAACTGTGTGGTGTTGAGTGGAGGTATGTGTTGTGGAATTATGTGGCATGGCGTGCATTGTAATTATGTAGATAGTAATTATGTAGCATCGAATGCACTGGAATTATGTGGAGTAGGATTGTGTGTTATGGAGTGTAATTATGTCAAGTGGCATTACGTGTTGTGGAGTGGCATGTAGTGGAGAAGAATTATGTGGTGTTGAATTTTTTAGCACAATGTAGAATTGTGTGTTATGATTGGAAATATGTGGTGTGTAGTGGAATTGAGATGTGGAATGGAATTTTGTTGAGTTGATTTGTGTGGCATGGAATTGCGTGGTGTTTAGTGAATATAGGTTAAGTGGAATTATGATGGCTTTAACACAGATCTGTGACTGGGGGTGAGTGTCTGAAAAGTTTCATGCTCTGTCCATCATCTCCTTGTCTTTGCGTAGTGGAATTATGTGACATGGTGTGGAGTATATTTATGTTGATTGTTATGTGGCATACAGGGGATTTATAAGGAGTGTATTTATGTGGTATTGAGTAGAGTGTAATTATGTGATGTAGAGTGGTATTATGTGGAGTGTAAATATGTTACATGGTGTCATACAGTGGACTAGTTGAATTATTGTTGTTTCGTGGGCATCCAAGTTAAAACCTGAAATAAACTGCTCAAGAACGCACATACAATACCAGAAGTGGAAGAGGATAAGTCCTGGTGGCGATTCATGGGAGTCAACAATTGGGAAAAATGGTGGGACACGCAGGAACTATTATCCAATTAGAAACAACATGTATAAAAGGGCACAGACAAAAGCCAATCAGGAGGATTGGCTGGAGACAGGCTGTAAGCCCATAGCCTGAATACATTATGTCGAGAGACAGCGCAGGCGCTGCTTAGGCATGACCTAAAAAAAAGTTCGCATTAGAGGAATGGTCTGTACGAGCCAATTCATTAACCTGGCCTTTGTCAGTATGACATACATCCATATAGCACCACATCCATTTCAATGCAAACGCACATTTTCTCATTTCACTTTTCTGTTGCAGTGTTTAAAATGCGGAGTTACATTGCACGAGTAGTTGTCTGGTACATGGATAGGAAATTACTCTTCCTTGTCCAAAGTGACATACAAGTACATTTAGAATTAGAAACCTACAATTTACATTTTCTTTTCATCATTTTAGGGACTAGGAAGATGTGCGTGTATTGAGTGATAAGCAGTTACTGGAACAGAATGTGAACAAAAATAAATAAATACATTCTATGAAACATAACTAATCCATGTAGGACAAGCCTGCTTATCAAGCTTTCTACAGGGAAATTTGTACTAATAGGCCAAACACAGACAAATTACCACAGATTTTAAATATATTTAGTGACAGACAAAAACACCAATCAAAAAGAAAAAAAACTACCTGTTATTTAAGTCTGGAAAGGCATGAAATGTGAGTGACATATAAAGTGAACAACTGCAATAGTGTGCTGCAAGAGAACTTTGGGCTACTAATCCAACTAACCCTCAGACTATCAAACAAGTGACCCCAACACAGCCTCAAACAAAGCCTGTTTCTGTTGCAACACAGTGCTGCCAATGAACAATAGTATCTTTTAGCAAATTCTGAACAAAGCAGTTTTCCTATTCTGTAATATTCTAGTAACACAGCAACATGTACTGCAGCATCACAACCAACACAAGGTGCAGCATTCAGTCAGAGCTATACTGATCATAGACCCACAGACAGCACCCCATGGAGTAAAGGAGTTCCAGAAATACGGTGTACACGCCCAGCCTTACTCTTATTAGTTTGTGCGCTGCTCTGTGAGTCATGCTGTATTTGAGTATGGACTTGAAGCTCCGCCACTCTCCGCCCATATTTGTCATTTCCTTTCCAGTGAAGAATTGGCTTGGTAGTTTGGTCTGCCCTGTTCCCATGATGCACTGGGCCAGGGCCAGACTAATTTGCATGTAGCCAGGTTCTGAACTGGGATGGTGCAGTGAGCTAAAAAACGGTGATGGATCAAGCCCTGATCTTTTGACTGGGTAGGAGTGTTCTGCTTAATTCAGATACTCTGTCCATCACCACCCCCTGTTATGAATCATATTTGTCATTGACTTGTGTCATGGTCCTTTGTAAATGCTGGCTTCTAATTCGTTAATAGGCTTGTTAGTCCCTCCTTAGTACCGCCTCCTCTTCATTTGCAACCTGCCTTGAGGACTGGTCATTTTACTTCTGTTGTTACACTGTAAACACTATTTTCTTTAATGAGTTTTTCCTACTGCAGGCATGATATGTTTTCCTGCAACATTCAGCGTGCCATGCGTGCTTTCACTTTCCAAGCATTCCGGGACAACGGCGGCCACTACTTTGAAATGAAATAGGTATCACATTTACAAGAGTTTGAGCTATTAGCATTGTAAATGACAATGCCTTTTATTTATGTGATAATTATCAAAACAGATAAATAAAAGGCATTACCATTTACAATACCATTAGCTTAAACTCTCACAAATGTGAGACCTATTACATTGCAAACGCTTGTTTATATATCCTGTAATGTGTGGCCGGTCTAAATCTGGCAGAGCAATCCGCACAATTTATAATCTCGATAACCAACTTCGCTTGGAACCAGTTGAGTCCGTTTCAATGAGTCGCATGACAGGACATTGCACCTCATATAATGTCACAAACAGAAGCATCTAATGCTGTTAGGGCAGCTAAGCTTGCTGGAAACTTAGATCTCTCCTTTGCTCCCAACCGCTTAGTCCCCTACTGTACTCGACATTCCCGATACTTTTTCTCAAAGAAAGTCAGAAATTGTGGTAAGAAATAAAAATCACAGGCCGGGAGGATATGGGGAGGAGACCACAGCAGCAGCTGGACACAAGACTACCAAGAGAGGTGAGGGGAGGGTACAAGCAGCAACACCAGCCAGCCTGGGTCAAGACTGGCTGGTGTTGGGTCAAGACCTCAAGAGAACCATCATTCAAAAGATGAAGGTAACAGGTCGGCACGCTCCCTCCAGACTGTTGTACTACGAACAATGATAAATGTGCCAAAGAACTCAGCAATCTGGCCTGAATGATGACATAGTGTAGACACAACTAAGACTGAATATGAATAAGAACTTGAAAAAGAGGCGGGGATATGAATGCACTACAATAGGAGTAAGACCATAAGTCAGTAGGCCCTATAAGGGCCTGTTATTCAAGGGCATGTGTAGGGCGCACTAAGTAAGATAAACCATACTTTCTTAATATAATTGAGGCACACATGTAATCTATACGAAGCTTATAATCAACAAAGATTATGCAACCTGGTAAAGGTAAAATGACGAGGACAAAAGAAATCATTATATACATGGGACACTGTCATGTTTATTTGTATTTAAGTTATTGTTTTGTTTCAGTCGCTTCTTCCCCTCGAGCGTTCTCTGCAGAGTTCTTATTCTTGCTGAGAATGTTACGAGGGAGTTGCGGTTGAAGAAGCCCTGTGCAGGCTGCATCCTGCCTTGCTCCTGTGTTCTTGTATTTTAATAAACTACTTCTCTTAAATATACTTCGTGTCCTTGGACTTTACAATGGCGACGAGGCTCAAGAACACCAGGTAACCACCGAACCCATTACTGGATTCATTTTTCTTCATTTTTATGGTTTTCAGTTTCCTGATACCTTCAAGCATTTTGAGAAAATCTTTTGTTTGGATTCTGCTTTTTAAATGGACTGTTTATTGTTCGTGTCTGTCCTCACAAGAGAATTTTTATTGGATTTCAGAGCTCCTCCGCAGCGTTAAGAAGATTTACAAAGATTTTAAAAGCAAGTACAGAAACTGCCTTCTGTTATCTTTCGTCTTTTGGAAGTCTGAATTGTGGTCTTCACTGTGCTGGGTTGCGGGAGAAAATTCCGATATAATCTACACATTTATTTAACTTATTGAAGCTTACAGTGTACGCGCTGTCATTTCAAAAGTAAATACCTTAACATTCTTCAGTCCTGAAACAGCACCAACAAGATCTGACGCAGGATTCCAGATCGTTGGTATTTCATTGTGTTCTCTTCCTCTACCCATAGCTTGGTAAAGCGTCGTACGTCAATTACGTGAGCATGCTGGAAATTAATGGTATGCCACATTTCAACCATTTTTTTTCATTTAAAAAAACCCTTTATTGCCTCCATTCGACTAAACAACTTGAAACAACATTGTTCTGGCTTTGACCGTGGAATCTCATGTAAGTCTTTATCGTGTTGTGAATTCGGATTTAATGTCCCTTTATATTTCTTATTTACAAGACAATTCAAAGTCTACAAATACATTTTAACCTTCCTTGAATTTCAATGAGCTGTCTTTTTCTTTCAATCTTTACATAATTCACGGTTTGTAATCATCATTAATTGTTTTGCTCCATTAAAGTCTCGATGGCAGCACAAACTTATACAGTACAACCGCCGCAAGCATTTTGGCCATGTGTTTCTGAACTATGCATGAAATGGTTACAATGGAAATCGTACTTGATAAATTTCATAGAGACTATTGATGAAGAAGGGAAGATGAAGACGGAGAGAAAAAAAATTACTTTTGCATTCAATTGGTGCTGGAGGATTAAAAAAGTATGCGGAAATGACAAAAACTTTGGGTGGTGATGAATCTAATGCATTTTATGATGAGTCGAAAGACTTTGATAATTATTTTTCTCCAAAGGTGTGTATTGGTATCACGTTTTTCCATAGAAATTAGGAAATTGGTGAATCAATTGATGTTTATGTTGCTGCTCTTAAAAAGATCGCAGAAGACTATAAATTTGATCACCTTCAAGAACAACTTATTAGGGAACAAGTTGTAATGCATGCTTCAGATCCTAGTATCCAAGAAAGACTTTGGATCAATGGTAATGCAGAACTCAAGGATGTTTTAGCAATTGTTAGAAAAGCGAAACTTTTTAGCCGTATTGCTAAAGCAATTAAAAATGAGAATAAAGAAGTTAATGAGCTTGTTATTTCAAAAATTCAAAATAAGTCTCATTCCAAACAAAAAACTCAAACTAGACCAAAACTTCAGATCCTAAAAAGTCTGAGGAATTAAAATGCTACAGTTGTGGAAGTAATTCTCATTTAGCTAATAAACTTTGTCCCGCCGTCAAGGAAAAATGTTCAAATTGCGACCTAGTTGGCCATTTCTCGAGAGCATGCAATAGGAAGAAAAGCAAAAAAGTTAAAGTAATCTGCAAGTCTACTTCTAGTGATGACAAAGACACAGTTAAAAAAATTATGCATTGTTCAGTTAAAGAAACTTGTAGTGACTCAAGTTGAAAAAAAGTTCATTTTTAATATAAAGGACGTTAATGACAAAGATGTTAAGAAAAAAAACTATTTGTAATATGTCCATTGTGGTGTGTTAATTGATATTTATGCAGATTCAGGCTCTCCGTACACCATTGTTAATGAAAATGTTTGGATCTCTACATTTTTACAAGTATTAGGAGAGAAACTGTATGCTCCAGATATTTCACCCGTAGGCTATTCTGGGGCAAAGATTGACATAATTGGATTTAGACCTCTTAAGTTCAGATTTAAGGGCAGATAATGTTTAGGAAAGCTTTATGTAGATAAACATGGACCTTCTATACTAGGATGGAAGGATCAAGGGAATCATAATAATATTTTGAATCTCAATAGTCCTGATCCTGTACTTGTGGTTGATGATGGTACTGAAATTGGTAACTCTATGATATCTAAATTTCCTAGAGTTTTCAGTGGGAAAATTGGGTTCTTCAAAGAATTTAACCATCGTATAATCTTAAAACAGAATGCTAATCCAAAAATTCACAAAGCCAGGGAAATTACAATTTTAATACGCAATGAAGTGGAGAAGGAATTGGATAAATTAGTCAAGGAAGACATTATAGAACCTATAGAATCAACCAAATGGATTTCTCCAGTTGTTGTGGCCAGACGGTCTAATGGTAAATTTCGCCTTTGTATTGACCTTCGCCATCTTAATGAAAATATTGTCATTGATAAGTTTCCTTTACCAAAAATGCCTGAAATTTTGTCATTAGTCAATGGTGCTAAGTTGTTCTCCACGATAGATCTGTCGTCAGCATATCACCAAATTTTGCTGGATGAGGAAAGTAAACATTTAGCCGCTTTTATTACACCTATCGGTTGCTTCCAATACAAAAGAATGTTATTTGGTCTGGCCTCCGCGGCGGCAATTTTTCAACGTTTAACGCATCACCTTTTCAGCAAAAACCCAAAAGTTAGATTTTTCCAAGATGACATTCTTTTTTTTGACAAGGATAATATTGAGCATGATTCTGTTTTGGAAGTAGTCTTAAGTACATTAGATCAAAAAGGTTTGACAATAGAATTCTCTAAATGTAAGTTTGCTGTGAAATCTGTAACATACCTTTGTCATGTGTTATGTGCTGATGGAGTTGCCACTAAACCCAAACTAGTAGAAGCTATCAGTGATGCCCCTCCACCCTCCAACTAAGATGAAGTTAGGTCATTTCTTAGGAAGGTGGAATGAGAATTTGCCTAGCCTTGGTGCTGGTAAGTTCCAATTCTATTAAGGACTCGGAGGCGAGGATTATGCCTTTCTTCCTTCGCTTTATTGCACAAACAGCAGCAAGAAAAAACTACAAACAACTACATTTCCCATGAGCAGCAGGGAAAAAACAAGAGTCACAATGATAGTCCTTCGTCGCTATCCAGGCTCCGGCAGCTCCCATCATGCCTTGCAGCTGGTTCCTCCTCCTCTTTCTTTGCGCGAAGCCCACGCTCCAGACACCTTAAGCATCCTGTTTATTGCCGTCATTACCTGCAAAATACGCAGTGTCAGACTCAAAACGGCCACCAGAAACACAAAATGCATGCCCAAGAACCTCAACAATGGGTATCCAACATTGCCAGCAGTAAAATGACATAAACGCATTACTTACAGTCAATACGGGGAGGGTCCACTTCCTTGAAGTCATTGGTGGGGATAATCCTCGCCTCCGAGTCCTTAACAGAATTGGAACTTACCCGCACCAAGGCTAGGCAAATTCTCATTCTATGGCAGGACCGGAGGCTTCGGATTATGCCAGTTCAAAGCTTGTCGACCACCAGCCGAGCAACCTCCAACACTGGCTTAAAATAAAACTTCTTGAACGTGGAGTCCGAGGACCAATCCGCCGCTCTCATGAGATCCTCCAACCTAGCCCCAAGGGCAAAAGCTTTAGAGGCCATCGCCCCTCTCGCTGAATGGGCACCAAACTGCTTGGTATCAATCCCCGCCTCCTGCATCACCCAACGCACCCACCGGGCTATAGTTGGGGAAGAAACCGCCTTGTACGGTTTGCGTAGGGCAATAAGTAATTGTCTTTCGCCCGGAGGGCGTGTGTCATCAGTCAAACTTTCATATGCACGGAGGCACTGCACAACACACAGCTTAGGGGAATCTTGGCATGCTGGGTACGAGATCACTCTCAAAAGGGACTTAGTCCGTCTACTCACCGTGAAAGACACCCCGTCAGGGGAGAAAACTCTAGCAGAGATGTCCAATGCTCTCACATCCGAAACTCGCCTGCAAGAGACCAGGCACAAGAGCATAGCCAACTTAGCCGTAAGTTCAATGCGAGACAAAAAACGATTTGGTTGCCAGGACAAAAACAAGTTCAGAACCCTATTCACATCCCAAAGGACGGAATAACGTGGCTCAGGAGGCAATGAGAGGCGGATCCCTCTCAAAAGCCGACAGACCAAAGGGTGTTCTCCAACTGGGGAACGCTGAACCAGGTCGTGCCCGGCCGAGACAGCGGAACGGAACGTATTAATCGACCTGTAAGCAAGGCCGTCTTTCGCCAAACCAGCCAAGAAATTCAGAACCTGAACTACATCAGCCCCCACGGAATCATAACCCCATCGCACACACCAACGACGCCATCTATGCCAGGCTGATCGATACCTCTTTGTTGTGCTATCAGCCCATGCCTTGGAGAGCAGAGTTTCTGCCTGTCCTGAAAGGCCTGGGAGCGTACAGCGACGCCGGAGATCCGCCAAGCCATCAGCCGAAGGGACCCCTCCTGGACTAACCGGTGGGGAACTCCTTCCGGACTGAGCAGAATGTGAGGAGAGTGGGGGAGTAGGATTGGAGAATCCCAGGAAAGTTCCAGAAGAACTGGAAACCACACTTGAGACCTCCACCATGGGGTGATCAGAACCACCTCCGCCAACTGACGGCGAAGCAACGCTGACACACGCGTTATCATTGAGAACGGGGGAAACCCATACCCCTGCTCCTCCGACCAGTTTTGGAGGAAAGCATCCGACGCTTCCGCCAGCGGATCCGGACGCCAACTGAAGAACCTCGGAAGTTGACAATCCAGACGAGACGCGAATAGGTCCACCGAGAAGGGGCCCCATCTGTCCGCCAACCAGGAGAACACCAGAGGATCCAGCTTCCAAACACTGGCGTCCAGCAGGTGCCGGGAGTGCCAATCGGCTACTTCGTTCTGACGACCCGGCAGATACTCTGCTGTGACCGACACCTGCCGGTTGAGGCAAAAATGCCAAAAGTCCTTGGCAAGGTCCGCTAACATCTTGGACCTCGTACCACCCAGGTGGTTGATATACCGGACTGCCGATACGTTGTCCATCCGGAGGAGCACGCAGGATTGAACCCTGTCCTTGGTCCAGCACCGGACCGCAAAGGAGCCTGCTAGCAATTCCAAACAGTTGATATGCAAGGACTGCTCTAGGGCAGACCAGGCTCCTCCCATGGAAAAATCTCCACACCTGGCTCCCCAACCTGAGCGACTGGCGTCGGACTCGATAACTACATCCGGCTCGGAGCCGAAAATCGCACGGCCATTCCATGCTTCCATGTGCGTCAGCCACCACCTCATCTCGTCCCTCACCTCCTCCGACAGAGGGATCAACTGGGAGTAGGTCAGACCCTTCCGTAGGTGGTACGCCTTCAGGCGCTGCATGGCCCGATAATGAAGGGGACCCGGGAAGATGGCCTGAATCGAAGAAGACAGGAGGCCCACTAAGCGCGGCAAGTGGCGCAACGACGTGTGAGATTTCGCTAGCATCTGACGTAACTCGTGTCGGATCTTCGCCATCTTTCGAGCCGGAAGGCTCAACGTGGCCGACACCGAGTCGACAGTGAAACCCAAAAACGCGGCGCTTTGAGTGGGAACCAGAAGAGACTTTTTCTCGTTGATAACAAACCCCAGATCTTGGAGCAGATTGACGGCCATCTGAAGCTGTGACGAAAGGCGCCTCGGACACTGGTCCATGAAGAGCATGTCGTCCAGATAAACGATCATCCGGAAGCCTCGAGCTCGCAAGGCCTCGACTACCGGGCGCAGCACCTTTGTGAAGCCCCACGGCGCTGAGGATAGGCCGAAAGGTAGCATGGTGAACTCGTAGACCAGACCGTCCCATCTGAATTGAAGGAAACGACGGTGAGGGGGAAAGATGGGAACCGCCAAGTAGGCGTCTTTCAAGTCGAGTCTTACCATCCAATCTGACAGGTGCAAAACATCCCTCAGGAGGTGGATTCCCTCCATTTTGAAATGGCGGTAGACCAGCCATTCGTTGAATTCTTTCAGGTTGATGACTGGTCGACGGCCCCCATCGACCTTGTCGACCAAGAATAAATTGCTGAGGAAACCTTCGGGGTGTTCCTGCGCGCAGCAAATCGCCCCTTTGTGGAGGAGGGCGGACACCTCGTCGCGCACTAAATCTGCATCGCGCTGCGAAAAGGTAATGGGGTGGGGGCGCCGATGCTGAAAAGGACGGCCATGAAACTCCATTCGGAAGCCCTGGACCGTCTGCAGTACCCACGCATCGCTGGTCAAGGAAGCCCATGCCGGGAGAAATTGCGCTAAGCGCCCCCAACCCGCAAGCTCACTGAAGGCAGCACACTCACCTCTTCCAACACCTTGAGGTTGTCGTCTCTGGCCGCCACGGCCCCGAAACTGCTGAAACTGCTGACCCCGGGTGGGGTAGAAGTTGTTGAAGCGGGCACCATCCTGGGCTCGTCCACGACCGGAGCCTTGCCCTCGATCAGAGGGGTTGCAGCAGCCGAACGAGCGGCCCCTGCCACGTCCGGCCCCGTCAAACACCCGAGGGGCAAAAACCTTTTTAATGTTGGACTGCGCCCTGTCCAAAGAAGTAAACGTGGCCACGAACTTTCCGAGTTCCTTAATGAAGGGGTCCCCGAACAGCCCCCCTTGAGCCACAGCACCAGCCTCTGAAGAAGCGAGGTCACCCAACTTAGGGTCGATTTTAATCAGTAGTGACCTCCTCCTCTCCGTAGAGAGGGCATAATTTGCATTCACAAGGAAAATAATGGCCCTCTGGGCCCAGTTGGAGAGGACCTCCGGGGAAATCTGATCCCCCGAGACCTTGGCCTCCTCGGCCATGTCCAGTATTTTGGTGAGCGGGCCCACTGCGTCCAATAACTTGTCCTGGCACGTGCGCCAGGACCTGTCAATCCCTTTGCGAGGATCCCTGACAAACTTCGCTAAGAACGTCGCCATTTTGGGGTCGATGTCAGGCGTCATGGCAACTTTGCCCTCCAGGGTAGGCCGCGGGCACTCCGCCCAAAGGCGGCTACGAGCGTCCTTCTCCACGGGCTTGCGTAAGCGACCGGCCACATACCGGGCTACTTTGTCGCCAGGGACCCAGTCCGAGGACCGGGGGTGGACGATGTCGTCCGGATCCAACATGTCCGACAGAGTTTCCGAAGAAGCGGTCTGACATGGGAGCCACGACCTTGAGGAGCAGGCCTCCTCGTCAGTGTCCGGGGAATTCCCATCGTCCTGTAAATCAGGGGACATAGTGCGCGGGGTCGGGGGGGGGGAACCTCCGCGGGAACCGTGGTGGGTTGGGATCCCTCATGTGCCATGAAGGCGTTCTTGACCCGAGCAAAAGCTTCTGCATCAACCCCTTCGGCACAGGGCTTCTTGGGGGTAGGGGGGGCGGGGGAGGACGCAGGGTCCGGGACCGGCGCCGGCGTAGGAATCAGAGCGGCCAACTTGGAATAAGCCTCGTCCAACCGAGCCGTGAGGCGTTGTTCCAAGGGCACCATGGCTTGGTCAACCGCCCTAAAAATGGAGTCATCCACGGCCTGGTAGAAATCATCGTCCCAAGGCCCGTAGCTGAGAGGATCGCCCTCTGGAAATTGCTCTTGATCCCACTGCATTATGAGTGAAATTAGGCTCTGGCAAGAAGGGATCTGCTGCACAGCCAATAACGTGGCCCTTAACAGGTACCAAATATAGCCTGGGAGGGAACCCACAAATAAGGGGGGCACTAAGGCACACAATTTACGGGCAACGCCCAGGGAACGCTGCAGCCCTCTAGTTCACAGGGCGCCAATCCGGCAAGCGTTCCCAGCACCAGCAAGCCGGTACCAATTACGACCCCGCAGGGTGTTCAGGTAAAGAAAATACAACCCAACAGGGCGTTCAACCCAAGGGGAATACCTACAATTGCGACCCCGCAGGGTGTCAAGCCGGGAGGCAGGGGCACCGCTAACCTTGAGGAAAAACTCGCCCCTCTAGCGGCGAGAAGCCCACACCGCACTCACTACAGGGAGTAGGTCGCGTGAGGAGCGCTAAAAGCGTTCCGCGAACCACAGGGGACTCTGTAGGAAAGAAAACAGGTCAGCGCCTGCCCAAAACACGAAACACCACCCACACAGTCCCAAATACGACAGAGAGAAAGAAAAAGCCGCTTAACTTGCTGCTGAGCAGCGAATAAAAGAGGAACCAGCTGCAAGGCATGATGGGAGCTGCCGGAGCCTGGATAGCGACGAAGGACTATCATTGTGACTCTTGTTTTTTCCCTGCTGCTCATGGGAAATGTAGTTGTTTGTAGTTTTTTCTTGCTGCTGTTTGTGCAATAAAGCGAAGGAAGAAAGGCATAATCCGAAGCCTCCGGTCCTGCCATAGAATTCTATTCTAAGTTTGTAAAACAATTTTCTGACAAGGTTTTTAACATTGGCCAGCTTCTTAAAAATAACACTAAGTTTATTTGGTCTGATGTTTGCATGACAGAATTTAATAACATCAAAGAAGCCATTATTCATGCTCCTATTTTAAGTCCTTTCAACGTTAACAATAAGTCCATTGTCACAGTTGACGCAAGCAACAAAAGATTAGGGGGAGTACTTTCTCAAATTGATGAACAAGGTAAAGAAAGCATAGTTGCTTATGCTTCTGGAGCACTTTCTCCCTCTGAATGCAAATTTTCAGTTATTGAAAAAGAAACTTTGGCTGCAGTTTGGGCATTAGAGCATTTCAGGAGTTTTGTTTGGGGTAAAGAATGCTTAGTTAAGTCTGACCATGCACCTTTAGTCAAACTCCTCACTACTGAAGAGTTGTTCAAAGCTTGAGCAAGGATACCTAGAATGTCTATGCATCTGCAAGATTTTCTTTACAAAATCGAGTATGTTCCAGGTAAGATAATGTCTTAGCAGATTTCCTCTCTTGCATGCCATTAGATATTCAAGAAGGTAATGAAAATGAGTGGGATTTGTTGCAAGTGACATTTGTACACGATGAAAGTCCATTTTTTGTTGAAAAAAAGTAAATGGATTGAAGAGTATCTGAATGAATGTGATTTGGTGTCTTGATTTCTTTAATTTGTAAAGGTTGGCCTGAAAAGTCTAAGCGATCATCTAGTCTTAAACCATTCTGGGAAGTAAGAAATGAGTTATCGGTCAATTACGGTGCCATTTTTCGAGGCAGTAAAGCTATTCCACCTACATCATTAAGAAATGTAATCTTACAGTTATGTCATGAAGATCATTGTGGCATAGTTAAAACTAAACAAAATGTCAAAAAATGGTATTGGTGGCCTGGAGTAGATGTAAATGCAGAAAGAATTGTTCGTGAATGTGTCATTTGCTCAAACTGTGATAAGGCACTAAATCTATCATACCTGCTGGTCCTTGGCACACTGTTGCCATAGACATCATGGGTCCTAGTGGTGCCAATCAAAAGTACATTATCTCCATGATTGATGTCTTTTCAAGATGGCCTTCTATTACCATAGTGGAGAAGATTGACACAACAGCTGTTTTACAATTTATTGACAAGGTATTTTTTAGAAGAGGGTTTCCCTGTACAAATTATCAGTGATAATGATGTACAATTCACCTCAAAATTGGCCAAAACATATTTTGAAAGAGTCGGTGTGATACACAAGACCACTTCTTTATATAATCCCAATGGTAATGGTATGTGTGAAAGGTTCAACAAAGTTTTAAAAAAATCCCATCCAGATTGCTGTTATGAAAGGTGTTGAGTGGGAATTTCAGGTATTTAAAGCAGTTTGGACTTATAGAACCAATATTCATGAAGCATTAAAAATGTCTCCTTTTGATATTATGAGAGGACACACAGCCAGAAATAAATGTAATCCAGAGTGGATACACAAAAGTGCTGATCTAGATATTTGTATGAGTTCTGTTAAAAATAAGATTCTTGAGAAACACTTAGAATGCAAACGCACTTTTGATAAAAAAAATTGGTGCAGGTTTGGTTGACATTAAGGCAGGGATTTGGGTCAAAGTTAAGCAACCTTGGAAAGTTCGCAAGGGGGAATCTCAGTTTTCTAACCCTTTACTAGTTAAAAAAGTCTTGAAATGCAGTTCTTTTAAGTGATGGGAAAGTTTGGAATATCAGAAGAATTACAATTTACAAATGTAAAAAGGAGTTATCTTCTTCAACTCCTTCACCTTCTTTATTTTATTTATTTATTTAAAACATTTGTAGAGCGCGGCTGTCACCTGGCAGGTATCCTGGCGCTGGGTAGTTACTCCTGGGTTATTGGGCGGGGGGGGGTGAGTTATGGGTAGGCGGACTTAGGGGAGGGGGTGGGGGAAGAGCCATGTTTTGATTCGCTTCCTGAAAGGTAGGAGGTGTGGGATTTGGCGAATTTCGGCGGGCAGACTGTTCCAGAGCTTGGCCGCAGCCACTCTGAACGATCTTCCCCCAATCCTGGCTTTCTTGCATCTAGGTACTTTCACAAGGCAGGCGGTTGCGGACCGAAGTGTTCTGGTGGGGGTGTACCACGAGAACAGACGATGAAGAGGTCTAGGTCCTGCGCCGTGTAGTGCCTTGAAGACCAAGCAAAGGGCTTTGAAGGCGATGCGTTGCTTCAAAGGAAGCCAGTGCAGCTCGGCCAAGGCAGCAGTGGCCGAGGATCTTCTGGTCCAACCAAGAGCCAGTTTGGCAGCTGCCGACTGAACTCGTTGGAGTCTGTCTAGCAGTGTCGCAGGAGACTCAAACAGAAGAGCATTGCAATAGTCAAGGCGCTAAGGATAGTGCACCTGACTATCAATGCTCAAACTGAAGATGGTAATAGAGGCAGGATTTTGCGCAGTGAGCGCATAAGGGCTGAGCAGGTAGCGACTGTTCTTCAGACCTGCGTTTCCATGCTCAGTTGGTGATTTAGCATGACGCCCAAATTGCGAACAGTGGTAACAGGTAGCGGATTATTGGAATTTTCCGGGGGCCAGAACTCAGTGGGCAGAGGGCGGGATATGCGGCTCGCGGGACAGAACATAACCTCAGTTTTCAAGGAGTTAACCTGGAGGGAGTTCCGGTGCAACCAGCCTGCGATGTCTCTTAGGCAGTTATGGAAGGCTTCAAAAGAGATGGAGTCCTCACCCTCCCAGGAGAAAAGGAGCTGGGTATCGTCCGCGTAGTTTACTGTGGTCATATTGTGCGATTTAATTAAAGCGACCAGTGGCTTCAAGTAAACATTAAAAAGAATCGGACTGATGGAGGAGCCCTGGGGAACACCGTGAGGGACAGGGGAAAAAACCGATTGGAAAGGGGGAAGGGAAACCGCCTGTTTCCTGTTACTAAGGTAGGAGTGAAACCAGAGCAGGGCCGTGCCATCGACACCTGCCTCTCTCAGCCTCTCAAACAGACACCTTTGATGATATAGAAAGTCATACCATTACTTCTAATTCCGTTTCTAATCCCATTTTTGGGGAGGAACAGTGTGATGTTATTCTAGAGAGTTCATCTTCTACAAATGAATTTATGTTAGAAAAGGACAAACTTAATTCTCCTTCTGGTAATGGAAAGGTCGAAGTATCTAATAAGAACTGCGATATTGTTGATCCTGTCACCAGTGGAAGTGTTACTAAAAAAAGAATACATTGCAAATCCAAGTGGTTAGAAGATTTTGTATGTTAATTCATTTTGTTTTTTTGTTTTATTAAGGAGGAAGATGTGTCATGTTTATTTGTATTTAAGTTATTGTTTTGTTTCAATCGCTTCTTCCCCTCGAGCATTCTCTGCAGAGTTCTTTTTCTTGCTGAGAATGTTACGAGGGAGTTGCGGTTAAAGAAGCCCTGTTCAGACTGCGTCCTGCCTTCCTCCTGTGTTCTTATATTTTAATAAACTACTTCTCTTAAATATACTTCGTGTCCTTGGACTTTACAGACACGCTCTTGACCAGAGATGGGAGGAGATGTTCATGATTTATGGAACAATGAACAATGTTCTGCCAAGCACTTGATACATAAATCATAGATCCAGTAGATCTCAATGATTATGCATTTCTGCAAACATATCCAACAATTTCAAAACCAATCTTGCTTTTTTTTAAATGATCTCACTATGTTTACACTCAATCTTCCTTTATAAAAACAGTCTGCTCAATTGATAGTGAGTTTCTTGCGTAACATGAGCCATAAGAAACACAGGTGCAATATAATGAGATAACGTGCCCGTTACGAGGACTACATGTGCAAGCATCATACGTCATCATAAACACACACGTGGTACATGCGAAAGAAGAATCAGCCCACCAGCAGCAGCATAACATCTATTACTGACGATCTGCTAACTTAGTAAAGATGACCACTGGATGAGGAGGAAAAGGGGAAAAAATACCAAACCCTTGATGAAGTAAGTGCTTTTCCCACTATGATGCAACTGGTATTTGGACATAAAATTGAGTTATTAATATCGACTTACACAAATATTGATCTTTTACTATTGTGACACATTTATATCATAATACAGAAACATCATGGACATAAATATTGATTTTCTTAGGTAAGTAATATCGTTTGCAAGAATACCTGTGTTTTTAATATCGTTTGGAATAATTGTTGTAAAAAACATCATTTTTTAATTATTTGTATATGTTTTAGATCATATTTTAATTGTATAGGTTACATAATGTTTGTATATTTGTTGTTAATAATTTTAAATGATAGTTTTTAATTTTAAGTTATTCATAATTTTGTATTTAATTGTTAATAACAATTTATAGTGTTGTAGCTGGTTGTGAGGGGAACAGAGTGGGAAGTTAATTAAGTGTAATTAATTCAATATTATTTATTTAGTTGATAATTATGTAAATTGTGTAATTATATTATTTAAGTGATATTTTAGATGCGGGTTGCTTTGTTTGTAGAGCTATCGGGTGGGAAGTTAATTAAGTAATAATTGATTAACTGACCCACCCTGACTGTGCTAATAGTAAAATCAAACCCACTCAGGAGTTGTGAGATGGGCTGACTCTCTTATTCCAAGAAAAAATTAATAAAATCGTAGATGGCCTGAAAGATTTGTCCCCATCCGGTCTGTAAGACCACACAAAGGCGGGGACATGTGACAGCTGGGATGGTGCTCCCAAGTTGGCTGGCCCTGGGGCTACTATGGATAATTTCCCGATACCTTCGGCAGAGGAGTTTACCCGAGTGGCCCTAGAAATTGCCTCAGGTTCACCCCTAGATCCTATCCCTCACAAGCTAATGAAAGAACTTGGATCAGAGCTTTTCCCCATCCTACGTCAGCTGTGCTGCCAATCTCTCAATAATGGAGTGGTGCCGCCCAACTGGAAGCAGGCTGACATCACGCCGCTCCTGAAAAAACCCACATTGGACCCAGGCTGTTATAATAACTACAGACAAATATCCCTACTGCCCTACCCGGTTAAGATCGTGGAATGTCTGGTTAGCAGGGCACTGTCCCTCTTTCTGGAGACAAACAATACATTGGAAGAGGAACACTTTGGTTTCAGACCGGGTCACAGAACAGAGACAGCCTTGGTGGCCGTTTTAGACAGCTTTCGATACGGTCAACCATGATATTCTCCTCTAAAGGCTGGAAACCTTAGGGGTGATGGGTGTAGCACTGAGTTGGATGCGCACCTCCATATCTGCCAGATGGCAAGCAGCAGCGCTCCCTCCATATCAATCGGAATATGTAAAAAATGTACACGGGGTACCGCAAGGGTCCTCAATCAGCCCCATTCTGTTTAATGCATATATGCGACCTCCGCTGGGGATTATTAAAATGCATAGCATCAGCGTGATTAACTAGGTTGATGCCACCCAGCTTATGGCATCACTGGATGGTGACCAGGCAGACTCATTGGACAGCTTTCATGCTTGAATACAGGAAATGGTGAAATGGCTGAAGGGGAACTCGCTTAAATTTAATAGCGAGAAAACAGAGATCCTACAATGTAAGGTGGGGGGGATTTCCTGAGGACTGCCAGCTGATTTCTGGCCAATAACCTCAGATGGCCCGCTGACACCAGTGAGCACTGTACCCAATTTGGGGTTAGCTTTAATGAGAAACTGAATCTGGAGTCCCATGTCAACAAATTTGTGGGGGGCTGTTACACTCTCATCCGAGGACTTCGGAAAGTGTTACCACTGCTGCCAGACCAGGCGCGAACTACTGTAGTCAGGAATATTATACTGAGACGACTGGACTATTGTAATGCCTTGCTTCTGGAATCTCCGGGATATCTAATTGCCAGACTCCAGAGCATCCAGGCGGCAGCAGCTAAGCTAGCTCCGACTCGATTACGACGCTCCTCGACAACATTAGCACTGGCGGAGCTGCACTGGCTCCCAGTAGCCCAAAAGATTTTGTTCAAATCCCTGTGCATAGTGTTCAAAGCACTTCATGGACAAGGACCCAAGCTGCTCCAGGATAGGTTCCAATGGTACGAACCTACACGCACCCTCCGCTCTTCTTCTGCTAGCCTTGTTAGGATTTCCAGGATAAAGAAAGTAACCCTGGGGGGAAGAGCATTTAGCGTGGCAGCAGCCCGCCTCTGGAACCGTCTTCCCCAGGAAATCAGGAGTATACAGAGTCTGACATTGTTCTGCAAGAGAGCTAAGACCTGGCTCTTCCCTAAAGTTTGATAATCTTGTTTTCAACTTAGTGATATGATTCCCCTTTGAAGCTGCCTCTCTTATATATAGTATCTCCTCTTACTGGTTCTTCACTATGTCTCAGCGCCAGGATGCCCGCAGGGTTGCAGTGCGCTCTACAAATAAATACATAAATTCATTGTTTATTATTAATCTGCTAATTGATTATTAATTATGTATATCGTGTAACTATTTTATTTTGTAAGTGATATTTTAGATGTGCGTTGATTTGTTTGTAAGGGTATAGTATGGGAAGTTAATTAAGTAATAATGTATTATAATTATTAACTGTTTATTAATTAGTTAATTGATAATTCATTAGTTAAATTTTATAAATAAACATTTTTTTGTTATTTTTTTAGGTGTGGGTTGTTGTTAGTTTTGTAGGGTGGGAAGTTAATTAAGTAATAATCAATGATCAATTAATTATTAATTTTCCATTAAATATGTAATTTGTTAAGAATTATGTAAATAGTTTGCAAATTATATTTTGTGTTGTATTTTTTTTATATATATTTTTATTAATTATAACACAAGAGTAAAAATTTACATATCGGGTGTCATTTGATGGAACAATATTACAGCGGCGAACGGGCAAATGAATTGAGGAAATACATTATAATTATAGGCATCTGAAAAATATCAATACCAGCTTAGAGCTGAGGCAAAGCAATACAATACAGATAACCATAAGCAAACCTTATCAGAACCCGCCCACCAGGGATACAGGATATGCAGATTGGACATTCGACACCCGGATATGAGGAACAAAAAGATCAGGAGAATATGCCACATCTCTTGTGAAGAAGGGAAAAGGGAAATAGAAAGGTCATAGAACAAAATAAAGGAAAAATAACCCCCCCCAACCCCCCACCCTGCACCCCTGCAGATGGCTACGACCTAACCCCACTAGCAGCGTGCCTGTCGCCCCCTAAACTACACCCCAAGGAAGGGAAAAGATGGAGGAGGAGATGTATTACAGGACGATACGGGCTCCCGGACTCCCCTCCCCCCGCCAAAAGCAGACATCCCCTACCGTGGTATTAAGCAAGTTATAACAGACTAATAAGCAGACCAATAGGGGAGCCACCGACAGAGAAAAGACCGTCCCGCCCAGCCCCCGGCACCACAGAGGAAGCAAATCCCTTTTCGATCATGGCAGTCACACCAAACCCAGACAATCAGAATTCCATCTGGCCCTCACTCCCACAGATACAACCCAGCAGAGCCAAAAGAAAGTCATTGCACCGAATTCAAGTCAAATTCAGCCCTGGCCCTTACAATCCATTGCACAAACTCCATCCAGTAGAACCAATATAATAGCAAAAGAGTCAAAGCGTTGTTGAAAAAGGAGATCAATATAGCCTGAAAGAGTCAAAAAGGTTAAGTCTCGAAGTCTATCAGATACACGAAAGTCAATCCAAAAAAGATTAGTGGAGGTCTCCAGAAGAGAAGGAAGAAGTGAGTCCTGTGCAGGCGATGACTTTGCTGATCTAGCTAGGTGTTTGGGGGCTCCAGTAACATGCCACTGTAATCGTGTGGGTACAGATTAGCTTTATTCGATTTTTAGTTAAAAACCATAAAAGCAACAACAATACATACATGCATAGATATCTCAACATTTCATTACAAAGTTTAAGATCAACTCTTAAAAAAGGATTAAATAAATGTAACGTATCAACTAATCAAATGTTCGTATATATTCAGGACTAATTACAAGCTGGACGGTTAATAGCACAGGGTACACGGGATCCCCTTCTCCAAGAATTAGAAGTCATAGTTATTGTCATTTGTCTTGGTATTGGAATATTTTGGGAGCCGGGATAGAAATCATACAAGTCCCAAATGCAAATGGGGCCATCTCCTTCTTTGGGCTGGCAAAATCGTAGATAGGGGACAATGTTCCTATTCTTAAATTTGATTAAAATCAAGTCCCCCGAGATGTCTTTAGGCAACGTACCTAGCCACCCCACCCTCCTGACACTCAGGATTCCGCCGTCTAGGTCAGGTGGCAACGGTCTGTTGTGTTCTAGCCAAAAAATGACTTTATTTAGCAGGTCCTGGTGTGTTTCAAGCTTGCCCCGGCTAAGTGCAGGGACCCCAGAGAGGACAGTCACGTATGGGGCAGCTTCGGGAGGTAAGTTAATGCGATGCCTTCTTTCTAGAGCGACCCTGGGAGCTCTATGAGGTACGACTGCGGGGTTAAAAGTAATATTAGGGCCAGTAGGTGTGGGAGGAGAAGATTCAAGAGTTTGGGCTTTTCTGCATACAGAGGGCTTGGGCTTTTCGTGGTCGATGGGAGGAATAGGGCAAATAGGTAAAACAGTTTTTTCGGTTGATATACAGTTCTTTTTAAGTGTTTTTTCAATGCTGGTCAGCCTGTCCCCCAAATCATTCATTTTTGTGACCAGTGGTGATATAGCAGATGTTAACAATTGCTCAAACTGGGCCAGTAAGGACGATAGGTGGGGTGATACAGGGCCGTATGTTCTGTTCACAGCCTTGTCTGGCATAATTGTAGTTGGGTTAGAGGGGGTTAAAGAAGGGCTGGTGCACGATTTCTTAGCGTTAGATTGGATCTCATTGTCATTATCATGCTTCCTTTTACAGTTTAAACCCCGGGACAGTGTGTTGGCTTGAGATTGGACTTTGATGGGAGAAAGAGGTACATCCCGTGGGGTGCCGTTTAGTTGGTCAGCGTCTCTACCCATTATAGGGGGGGTTAATGCGTCCGGGACGTACTTAGTGCCACACAGGGCATTGTTATGTTATGTTATGTTAATTTATTTCTTCTATAGCGCACGGCTACTCCGTGGAGCATCCCGGCGCTTTGGCGAAGAATATCAGCAGATAAAAACAACCACAACAGCAAAAAACAAAAGCAGAAGGAGAAGAAATCTATTTCGTAAAGAGCCATGTTTTCAGGTCTTTCCTAAAAGCAAAAAGACAGGGAGCCTGTCTCAGGGACAAGGGTAAATCGTTCCAAGCCTTTGGTGCTTGGTAGCGGAAAGACCGACCTCCCATTCTTGCACGCCGAATTGCAGGAACTGTCATCATGGACAGACCAGATGACCTCAGGGTCCTGCTAGGTAGGTACCGGGAAAGACGCTTCCCAATATACTTGGGGCCGGTACCGCGTAGAGCTTTAAAGGCCACGGTCAGGCTTTTGAAGAGAATTCTCTTAGAGATAGGTAGCCAGTGTAAGTTGTTCAATAAAACAGTGGCACCAGCTCTCCTCGGGAGTCCATAGATGGCTCGGGCTGCCGAGTTCTGGACTACTTGCAAACGGGTCAAAAGATATTTCGGTAAACCCAAAAAAAGAACGTTGCGTAGTCCAGTCGAGAACCGACCAAGGCCTGGACAACTGTTTTCCTATGATTGAGTGATAGTAAGGGAAGAAATCTCCTCAACATCCGCAAAATGCCAAAGCATTTTCCTGAGAGGCACGAGATGTGAGGCCCAAAAGATAATTCACAATCCACTATCACTCCCAAATTTTTGGCCTTAGAGGACACATTATCAGGGGGAAACATATCTTGTGGCCACCAAGATTTCCAATTGGGTTCGGGAGCGCAGCCAAAAAAGAGGAGCTCCGACTTATCGGAGTTGCATTTTAAGCCATGACATCTAAACCACTCAAATACCGCACCAAGACAATCCCTGATCTGTATGCCATTAAATGACCCGCCCCTATCACATGTAAACAGGAGCTGGGTGTCATCAGCGTATGACACGATCTGGGCGCCAAACGATTCCGCGACTACCGCCAGAGGGGCCATAAAGATGTTAAAAAGCATAGGGCTGAGGATGGAGCCCTGAGGGACTCCCACCTCTAGCGGAGCCATATCAGCGGAAAAAGGAGGCGCCCAGATCGTTTGCCGGCGGTCGGCCAGAAAAGATTTAAGCCAGTTCCACACCGTTCCGCGAAGGCCACATTCCCAGAGTCTTACAAGGAGGCCTTCGTGAGGAACGGTGTCGAATGCCGCCGACAAGTCAAGCATGACTAACATGGCCTTTCCCCCAGAATCGAGCACTTCCTTGATGGCATCAGTGACCTCGAGTAAAGCCGTCTCCGTGCTAAAATTAGCACGGAAACCGGATTGCGAGGCGTGCAACAGGTCGTTTCCTTCGATGAAACTGGAAATTATCCTGTGCACGTATCTCTCGGCCACTTTCGCCAGAGCGGGGAGAAGGGAGATTGGCCTGTAGTTGGCATGGATGAGGGGGTCCAAGGTAGGTTTCTTGAGCAGTGGTAAGATCATGGCGCGCTTCCATGCCTGAGGCACCTCGCCTGTAGACAGGGAAGAATTCAAAAGAGGGTTTACCAAGGTGTTTAAGGCAGATGCCATTTTCCCCAGATATTTGGCCGGACATGGGTCTAAAGGAGAGCCAGATTTCAAACCTGACAAAAGATCCATTCAGCTCCTCCCAGATGGACATGATTAATGGAAGAAAGAAGCCCAACAAACGACAATAGGCAGTACAATGGGAGATGGATAATGAGTTGAAAGCGTCTCTATACCTCCTCCTTTGGAAGAGTCAAGTGGGGTGGCCCGTCCCGTCCTTATCCGACCTTTGAGGGCCGTAGAGGGCCCGCCCTTTGCCCGGGCTTCGCCCGGCGTCCCGCGAAGTGAAGCAGAGCGCTGTTTGTAGGCGCCTCCTGGCGCTTGCGGTGCGTGGGAATGCAGCGCCGCCGCTGAGGCAGCCGGGAGTTGCAGTCCCGGGGCGGCGGCGCTGTCTCAGCAGTGAATGGACTCCTGGCGGTGGCGGCGGTAGAAGAGGACTCCCCTCGTCCCCCCTGCACAGGTAAGTATGGCTCCCCCCTGCTCCGCCAAGCAGAGCGCTGTTTGTAGGCGCCTCCTGGCGCTTGCGGTGCGTGGGAATGCAGCGCCGCTGCTGAGGCAGCCGAGAGTTGCAGTCCCGGGGCGGCGTCGCTGTCTCAGCAGTGAATGGACTCCTGGCGGTGGCGGCGGTAGAAGAGGACTCCCCTCGTCCCCCCTGCACAGGTAAGTATGGCTCCCCCCTGCTCTGCCAAGCAGAGCGCTGTTTGTAGGCGCCACCTGGCGCTTGCGGTGCGTGGGAATGCAGCGCCGCCGCTGAGGCAGCCGGGAGTTGCAGTCCCGGGGCGGCGGCGCTGTCTCAGCAGTGAATGGACTCCTGGCGGTGGCGGCGGTAGAAGAGGACTCCCCTCGTCCCCCCTGCACAGGTAAGTATGGCTCGGGTACAATTGGCACCAGTTTCTGATCATATTCGGGGTTCTCCTCTGGAGGTAGATCAAGCTTCGCGGGGGTCACCGTATGTTGCAGGTCTGACACAAGGCTAGAGTCCGGTCTCAAACAAACAGTCTCGAGGCTTGCAGTCAAATTGTGGAGAGCAGCCTCCATTTGCAGGCGAAGAGCCCCGATGGCGGCCTTTACGGTCCCCAGGGTCGGTCCACACATCGTCCGATCCATCTCTGCGTGAACGATAACAAAGCAGGTCTTCAACCCCGGAGGCCGGCTACTCCGGGGAAACCAACAGGCGCGGAGTGGACGGAAGCGACTGGTGACTCACAGGCTTGGCAACCTCTTGGCAAGCTTAGAAGTATCACGAACACGTTTCAGATGTTTCAAGTCTTCCTGAGTTAAACACATTTGCATTTTTGTTTTTAATTGGGCACACTTGCATGTAATTCACAAACATCAGCTCATGACTATGCAGCAATGTTTACATTTAGTTATAAGACAGCACAAGATGCACTTGAGTTGGTTTCTTGGTATTTTTCCTGTTTTATGGAATTTTTTTATGTGACTGAATTTTCCTGCTTCATGGTATCATGGTACTATATTAATTTGACAATGTCTAGCTATGACAGAGTTTCGTTTGAAACTATACTAATTTTATATGTTGCTAAATGGAATGACGGGGATATGCATCCTAACCACAAGTTATTTTCATTTTCAGATTCCCCTGATGAAGTGCGCTAGACGCTCGAAATGCATTGGGAACTTGTTTGAATACTGCTTTGTTTCAATGGATTAACTTCATTTGATGAATTAAAAATGAACATATGATATGAACATTACAATTTAAAAAATTTGGAAAATAAAGCTGAAGGAAAGCTTTGCAAACTATCCAAGAACATTTGGTTTTCAATGATTTAAACGCTTGCGCGCAGTCTTGCAGTGCCTTGAGGGTCGCCCTTGAGGTTCAAGGACGCCATATGCTGATGTTCGGTTCACACTCTATGGTCTAGAGAGTGATACCTCAAGTTGCACGCTACAACGTTGAACATTTTTGCAAATTGCTTGTGCACGGATTCATTTATTTGAGTCTTTCATAGATTCACATGCCTGAATCATTCCCCGTCGTCAAGACGGGAGTCTCCGGTATGTAGAAAAGTATTTTCCTATAGACATATATAGAGAAAAGTAGGCCTAAGGGCCTCACCTTAGTAGCCTATCTATGTCCTTTTGTAAAAAGGACCAAACTCTAGAAGAGAGCCAATCAGCTAACACCTCCTTCTAGAACCTTCCTGTCAGGAGCCTCAGTCCCACAGATTGTTGTACGCACTAAGCTAAGTAGGCGTGATATTGGTAGAGAGAGAGAGAGAGGTGAGTCCTTCCAGGGAAGGTGGGAGGGTTGCATGTGAATCTATGAAAGACACCAATACTGGATAACTGTAATTACAGGTAAGTAACGCATTTCTTATGCAGTATTATGGGTGTCTTTCATAGATTCGCATGCCTGAATCAGAGTAGCAAGCAATATATTCTGCACATTTTTGATGGAACAGTATATACAAGTCCTTAGATAATACATATCATGCGACTATGAACCATCAATAGACATCAACAATAAGCATTAGCAAAGAAATGTGCATACCAGAAAAGGATGGAGGGATGGAGGAAGGCTCACCTTACTAGAATAGATGGCGTAGCACTGCCTGTCCCACTGCCGCATCCTTCATCAGCTCTGCATCAAGGCAGTAGTGCCTGGTGAAGGTATGCGGCGACTTCCATGTTGCCGCCCTGCAGATGTCGATAACTGGCACTCCTGAAAATAGTGCCATAGATGTAGACATGGCTCTTGTAGAGTGAGCCCTGATTTTAGAGCGTAAAGGCTGTCCGGCTCTATCGTGACAAAAAGCAATCGCTGAAGAGATCCATCTGGAGATGCTTTGTTTGGTCAGCGGTAGACCCTTCCTAGGTCTACTAAAGGCTATGAAGAGTTGATTAGACTTTCTGAAATTCTTGGTTTTATCAATATAAAACTTTAGACATCTTTTAAGGTCCAATGAATGCAGCGATCTCTCAGCTGCGGTGCTGGGATTTGGAAAGAATGTTCTGAGAATCACATGGTCATTTAAGTGGAAGTCCGACTGGACCTTAGGAATAAACCTAGGATTGGTTCTTAAAATCACCCTGTCGCCCTTAAACTGCAGGAAGGGATCTTGGATGGAAAAAGCCTGCATTTCACTGACCCTCCTTGCTGATGTAAGCGCCAGGAGGAGAGCCGTCTTCCACGAGATGTATTTTATGTCTGCCCTGTGAATGGGTTCAAAAGGGTGTTTCATCAGTTGGTTAAGAACCACATTGAGATGCTATGTTGGAGGGACCATCCGTACTTGAGGGAAAGATCTATACAGACCTTTAAGGAATTGTTTTATTAGTCTACTAGACCAGAGAGAGGGCCCTTTCGAGGATCTTTTAAATCATGATATCGCCGCCAGGTGTACCTTTATGGAGGAGTGGGCAAGGCCCGACTGCTCCAGATGTAGCAGGTAGGGTAAAATCTGTTCTGGAGAGGTGGAAAAAGGACATAGACCCCTGTCTGCACACCAGATGCAAAAGCGTTTCCACTTCAGGGAATACGTCTTGTTAGTGCTGTCCGCTCTTGCTTTGGCCAGAATATTCTTACAATCCTGCGGAATGTTTAGACTGCTAAATCCTCTGTACTCAGGAGCCAGGCCGATAACCTGAGAGACTTCAGATACGGATGTTGAACCTGCTTGTTGCTCATCGTGAGCAGAGATGGATGTTGACGTAGATGGATCGGCGGCTTCAGCGATAGGCCATGCAGTTCTGTGAACCAATGCTGCCTCGGCCAGAATGGTGCTATCAGAATTAAAGTGCAAGGCTCCGCTTTCATCTTTCTGAGGACTCTGGGAAGCATTGGAAATGGCAGAAATGTGTACGCAAAAACGTTGCGCCATGCGATGGAAAAGGCATTCCCGAGAGACCCTGACTGGGGATGCCAACTTGCGAAGTTTTGGCATTTGGCGTTCTCCCTGGTTGCAAATAGATCTATTTGCGGCGATCCCCGCTTGGAAAAGATTTGAGCGATGGACGTCTGGTCCAGCTCCCATTCGTGCGACAGAGTCCTCTGCCTGCTCAGCGAGTCTGCGATGACATTGTCCTTGCCTGGGACGTACTCTGCTTTGAACAATATGTTGTGGAGAATGAGCCAATTCCATATCTTTTGCGATTCGCGAGAGAGTGTTAGCGAACGCGTCCCTCCCTGTTTGTTCAGGTAGTGCATCGTCGTAGTGTTGTCGGTCCTGACGAGCACCAGGGAGTTCTTGATCCTTGGCAAGAAGGACTGCAAGGCCAGGAAAACGGCCCTCAGCTCCAGCAGGTTGATGTGGAGCTGCTTTTCCGGCTCTGACCATCTGCCACTGATCCTTAATTCCTGTAGGACTGCTCCCCAACCTTCCAGGGAGGCATCCGTTGTAATGACGTGAGGAGCTGCTGGAAGCAGGAACGGCAATCCCCGCTAGAGGTTCTTGATGGACCTCCACCACTGCAATGCCTTGGTGATTTGCATTGTTATCGTTATGCGGTCTTCGAACGATCCTGTGCTTTGCGTCCACTGTCTGGACAAAGCCTCCTAAAGCGGACGCATTAGAAGACGACAGTGCGGTACGAGCAGGATGCACGAGGACATCATTCCCAAGAGGGATTTGAAGGTACGGACTGGCAAAGTTTTCTTTGAAGCCACTGATGCGGCCAGAGAGACAAGCTCGCGTTTCCTCTCCTGAGATGGGAATGCTTTTGCCTCTTCTGTATTCAGTGTCGCTCCGAGAAAGGTGATGACCCGAGAGGGATGCAAAGTGGATTTTTCTTGGTTGAGTGTAAGACCCAAGTGTTTGAAGAGATTCAGACAGGCGTTGGAAGATTTGGTTGCGCCTGCCAAGGATGGCGCCTTCACCAGCCAGTCGTCTAAATATGGGAAGACTTGGTGGCCATGCTGCCTGAGGAATGCTTTTATAAACAAACAAGGGGGACCCACTAAATGGCTTGGGACCATGGGTATCAAGTATTTTCAAAAAACAAAGGTCCTAAGCCTAGAGCATTATTTCAAAAACAATGACATATAGACCACAATCAGACAATATGTACACTTTTCTTATACCCAGCCGGGCAAAGAATTTATTAGAGAATATATGACAGGTAATCAATTATAGGTTACAATGTAACAACAAACATTTAGCGTTTGAAGTAAGGCACAAGCCTGTGCCGTACTAAGGGATAGAAAAAAAAGGTTGTGAGAAAGGGTGCAGAGGAGAGAACAGTTTACGTCAGGCAACCAGAAAGTTTGAGCAGAGCCCGGTACTGCTTTAAGATTTAAATTGGCAGTATTCCCTAGAGTAGAACATACATATATAAATATTCATAAAACAACTGTATGTCTACAAAACAAAGTTGACGGTGTTTCGATCCCGCGCTCAGAATAATGGGATCATCATCAGGACTTAATAGATGCCTGGAGTAACATGAACAATATGCCCCAAGGGCTGGAAGAAATCGAGTTCCGCGTGGAGTGGCTTCAGCCACTCAGACCGTTGGGTGGATGCCTTCAGGTAACAATTCACAAGTAAAATAGTTGCGGAATGATTTTTAGTCGAAGCAACCCCGTATGGGAGCCTCGTCCAGTTGTTTCAGACCAGCGTTAAATTACGATCCGCGTTTGAAAGTGGGAGCGGTCAGAATATTACGTGATCCGCTGTGCAGGGTCTCGGTGAGGGCTGTAAATGGAGGCGTTCTCACCGTATTTTGAGGAAGCTTGTCCGTGGCAGCGGTCGAAATAATACAATAATAATCCAGGAAGCAGCGTTACGCACGAGGAACCGGTGTATTGGCACTCCGTCCAAATTTTGAGCGGATCGTGTATTATTTCGACCGCTGCCACGGACAAGCTTCCTCAAATACGGTGAGAACGCCTCCATTTACAGCCCTCACCGAGACCCTGCACAGCGGATCACGTAATATTCTGACCGCTCCCACTTTCAAACGCGGATCGTAATTTAACGCTGGTCTGAAACAACTGGACGAGGCTCCCATACGGGGTTGCTTCGACTGAAAATCATTCCGCAACTATTTTACTTGTGAATTGTTACCTGAAGGCATTCACCCAACGGTCTGAGTGGCTGAAGCCACTCCACGCGGAACTCGAATTCTTCCAGCCCTTGGGGCATATTGTTCATGTTACTCCAGGCATCTATTAAGTCCTGATGATGATCCCATTATTCTGAGCGCGGGATCGAAACGCCGTCGACTTTGTTTTGTAGACATACAGTTGTTTTATGAATATTTATATATGTATGTTCTACTCTAGGGAATACTGCCAATTTAAATCTTAAAGCAGTACCGGGCTCTGCTCAAACTTTCTTGTTGCCTGACGTAAACTGTTCTCTCCTCTGCACCCTTTCTCACAACCTTTTTTTTCTATCCCTTAGTACGGCACAGGCTTGTGCCTTACTTCAAACGCTAAATGTTTGTTGTTACATTGTAACCTATAATTGATTACCTGTCATATATTCTCTAATAAATTCTTTGCCCGGCTGGGTATAAGAAAAGTGTACATATTGTCCGATTGTGGTCTATATGTCATTGTTTTTGAAATAATGCTCTAGGCTTAGGACCTTTGTTTTTTGAAAATGCCTGAGGAATGCTGCCACCGGGGAAAGACACTTGTGAAGATACGGGGCGCAGACTTGAAGCCAAAAGGGAGGACACAGAATTGAAAATGTTGGCCCGCCACTGCAAATCTCAGGAATTTTCTGTGAGCTTTGTGGCTTGGGACGTGAAAGTATGCGTCTTGTAGGTCCAAAGACGTCATGAAATCCCCCTCCTCTAGGAGACTCAAGATCTCCTGAATCGTGACCATGCGGAACGACTGCCTCTTTAAGAATGCATTCAGCGCCCTGAGGTCTAGAATGGGCCTCCATTTTTTCTCCTTCTTTTGAATCAGGAAGAAGCGGGAGTAAAATTCTCTCCCCTGGTGAGCCGACTGTACTCTCTCTATTGCTCCTTTCTTGAGCATAATTGAGATTTCTTGAAGAAGTAGTTGCAAGTTTTTGGGTCGCATTGGGCGAGGAGGAGTTTTTGGAGGGATATTTTCGAATTCTATGGAATGGCCAAATTGAATCAATTGAAGGACCCACCGGTCCGCTGTAATTCTTCTCCAATTGTTGAGGAAATGGGTCAGTTTTCCTCCAATTTTCAAAGAAGGAGATGAGGGATGGATAGGCTGTAGGAATAGGTCATTGGCATCCACCAGTGTTCTTCCGTTGGTTCTTGCCTCTAAAGTTGGACTTCCCATAAGAGGACTGCCACCCTTGTTGTTGTTGACGTTGCTGGTATTGGGATTTACCCTGGTTGTAAGAATACGAGGATCTGTTCTGAAAATTACTTCTGTAAGAGGATTGTCCTCTGCCCCTGTTCTCTCGAAAGGACTGGTTTTTAAATTGTAGCGTGCCTAGTGCTCTTGCCGTGTCCGTGTCCTTTTTTATTGCTTGAAGTGCTTCATCGATTTTTGCTCCAAACAGGTGTTGTCCATCATATGGCATGTCTAAGACTTTAGATTGCACCTCCTGTCGAAATTAGGTAGCCTTGAGCCATCCCTGCCTTCGCAATACCGCTGCCCCTGCCAGCTGTCTGAATACAGTCATTGCTACATCCATAGCACAGTCAATCAATTCAGATGCCGATGTTTGACCCTCCAGAAGTAGAGATTGAACTTCCTCTTTTGTGGCGTCTGGCAGTTCAGATAAATACGGAGCAATATCTGCCCACAACTGCCTATTATACCTTCCTAAGAGCGCAATAGTATTTGCCACTTTCACTGTCATTGCAGACATGGAGGAAAAACGCTTTCCTATATTGTCCAGTTTCCTGCCCTCCTTGTCTGGTGGAGCTGTCAACGGAGAGGAAGGATTCCTTGAATTTTTCTGCGCCGCCTGTGTCACCACAGAATACGGTTTGGGGTGTCCTGTAAGGCAGGTTGGTGCCGATGTTGGGGCCTTGTATTTTTTGTCCAGCCTTGGAACAACCGCCGAGACTGAGGCTGGAGTCTGCATCAACTGCACACCCTGATCCCATATATGATCGATTATCGGAATTGATCTTGCTGTTTTCTTAAGCGGCTCCTTAAAGTCATGTAGGAAACAGTCTTTTTCCTGAGACTCCTTTGTCATGTGGAACCTTTTTGCCGCCCTCTCCACCAGATTGTGGAAACCACCTATGTCCACAGGAGGATGCTGGAGAAGAAATGTTGTGATCATCATAGTCATCATGATTAGATTGGTCATCCTGGACCTCACTCTCTTCTTGTTGTTCTTCCTCATCGTCAGATGATTGAGTATCTGGCAATAGTTCCCTTTCCCGTTGGAGCACCAAGGATGGTGGTCTAGGCCGTGGAGATGGAACAGTCCCCGCTGCTGGAGGAGCTGATGACTCTGGGAACCTTTGTTTATAGTCCTGTATTAGAAATCTCAAATCAGACACTATAGATGCTGGTAGACAGACCATGGGCGTAACCTGGGTCTGAACCTGCGTCTGAACAGTATGCTCCTGGGCAATTTCCTCATCCGAGCTCTGGCATTTGACTACTAGATCAGATGGGCTGTGAGCCTGCAACATATCCTCCTCATCCGACTCCTCATCTTGCAGGAGACAAGCTGGAGGTAAACCTTGCACTCGGCTTGGGGACGTCAATTCCGGTGTGACTGCCGTTTTTGAGATCTTTACCCTTAGAGAAGCGGGTTGTGACTCAGCTTCAGTCGTCAATGAAGGGCTCGTCGACGGCAGGATCGTGGACGACATATTGTCCACAGAATGTAGCTCTTGGAACTTTATCGTCGACGGGGGAATCGTCGTCGACTGTTTCCACTGAGTCGTCGACGACGTCTTCGTCGATGGAGTGGCTGTCGACGGTATGTCCTTCGTCGTCGTCGCTTTCGGCGACGATGCTTTCGCCGACAATGTCACTGTCGACGGTGCCTTCTTCGTCATCGATGTCTTCGTTGACGGCACACTCGTCGACGATGATGTTCTCGTCGACGATAAAGACGTCGACGGCGCTGGCTTCGACGTCGACACTGATGTCGTCACTGATGTCGTCGACGAGATCTTGGGCGTCGACGACGGTTTTTTAATAATATTCGACGACAAGGGCTTACCCGCAGTCAATGATGGTGTAGTCGTCGTTGATGAAGTGAACGTCGACGATGCCGTCGTCGTCGATACTGTCGTTGACGAGACGTAGACGGGAGACATAGCCTTCTTTTGCACCGATGATGGCGTCGACGAGGTCGTCGTCGGCGACGGCGCAGGCTTTTTGAAGGTATGAACTTCCTTGTCAGACACTGATGACTCGGCCTCTGAAGACTTTTTTGTAGCCTTCTTTGGAGGAGCGTCTGGAGGGCTAGGGCAAGCCACCCTCGGCCTTTTTAAAGACAGCTTAGAGGAAACTGAGGAATTCTCACCTTCTTCTGAAGATTCCAAAGTGTCTCTGTCCTTGAGCCTATTAAGCCAGAGTAAAAGACGTCCTTTTCTGTCTTTAAGCGTTTTTGTAGAAAATGTTCTACAAATTTTGCAATCCTTTGGTGAATGGTCTGGATACAGGCAATATAAGCAGGTCTTATGCTGGTCTTCAACATGTAACCTCTTTTTACCACAAGAACTACATGCTCTTAAAAGACCTTTCTTCTGAGAATCAGCCATATCTACTTTTTCATTAAAGTAATCCAAATTTGTGAAGAGATAAATTGAAGAAAGAAACCTGAGGGGAACTCAGCTGGAGACTCCCTTAGCACAACGTGCGGTAGAAAATCCGAGGGACTGAGGCTCCTGACAGGAAGGTTCTAGAGGGAGGTGTTAGCTGATTGGCTCTCTTCTAGAGTGTGGTCCTTTTTACAAAAGGACATAGATAGGCAACAAAGGTGAGGCCCTTAGGCCTACTTTTCTCTATATATGTCTATAGGACATTACTTTTCTATATACCGGAGACTCCCGTCTCGATGACGGGGAATGATTCAGGCATGTGAATCTATGAAAGACACCCATAATACTGGATAATAGTAAATGTTACCGCTTCGACGTCCAACACTTTCCCTACTGTTGCACAGACTGGAGTAGAATAGTACATTTTACCCCTCTGGCGTCCAGCGCTTTCCCTACTGTTGCACAGACTGGAGTGGGAATAGTACATTTTAGTCCTCTGGCATTCAACGCTTTCCCTAATGTTGCACAGACTGAAATGGGAATAGTAAATTATACCCCTCCGGCGTCCAGCACAGACTGGAGTCGAATAGTACATTTTACCCCTCCGGCGTCCACCGCTTTCCCTACTGTTGCACAGACTGGAGTGGGAATAGTAAATTTTAGTCCTCTGGCATTCAACGCTTTCCCTAATGTTGCACAGACTGGAGTGGGAATAGTAAATTATACCCCTCCGGCGTCCAGCGCTTTCCCGACTGTTACACAGACTGGAGTGGGAATAGTAAATTATACCCGTCTGATGTCCATATCTTTCCCTACTGTTGCACAGACTGGAGTGGGAATAGTCAATTTTACAATTCTGCGTCCAGAGCTTTCTGTACTGTTGCCCAGACTGGAGTGGAATAGTAAATTATACCCCTCTGGCGTCCAACGCTTTCCCGACTGTTACACAGACTGGAGTGGTAATAGTAAATTATACCCCTTCGGCATCCAACGCTTTCCCTACTGCTGCACAGACTGGAGTGGCAATAGTAAATGTTACCCCTCCAGTGTTCAACCCTTTCCCTACTGTTGCACAGACTGAATCGGGAGTAGTACATTTGACCACTTCGGAGTCCAGCGCTTTCACTACTGTTGCACAGACTGGAGTGCTAATTGTATGTCTATTTTTTACAAACGTTACAATATTTTTATTATTGTTTAAATGTATGTAATATTATTATTATTTTTTTAAATGTATATTATCTGTGTATACTTGTTTTTTTGTTATTAATATTTTTAGTGAATGTGTTTATCAATGTTTTTATTTATAAATGTTTTTATGTGTCATGTATATATATATAAATAACGTTACCATTTGGTAGGCTGGCAGGGTTCTACCCATGTCTTAAATGTAGGGCCTGCAAATTCAGCCACAAAGTGTTGCAGTATTCGATACCAGGCATAGAAGAACCAATGAAGATTAGGAGCCTGATGAATTGTAACACAAGCCACACGGTGTACTGTTTGGTGTGTCTGTGTGGCTTGCGTTACATAGAAAGTACTATCCATCCTACCAAAATAAGAATCTTGGAACATCTCAGGGCCATACAGAATAGAGACCCCACATACCCAGTGGCTAGGCATTTTGAGAAATTCCATGAGAGTAACAGAGATCGCCTACGTTTTTTCTGTATGGACCAAGTGCCTCGTGATGTCAGAGGAGGAAATAGACGTTTACGGTTACACAGATTAGAGTCATGGCACATTATTGAAAATCAGACTAAAAGGCCAGGTGGCCTGAATAGTGGTGAGGAAATGGCCGTACATCTGTAATGCAAAACCTTCCTTTCCTCTTATTCTTGTAGTTCAGTTACGAAGCAATGTTGTATCTGTTCTCTTAGTTTGTTGTGTATAGCCTGCAGGCATATGAGAGAACCTATGACACATGCAGAGGTATTGCCTTTGCCAAAAGCCCATCCAGGGCAAGATATTAATAAGAAGCCCATTCAGGGCGTTATATTTATGTTGGTTGCACATTATCATGTTTATACATTTGTCTCTTATAATAGCAGATTTATGCTATGGAGTGTACAATTACTTTACTGCTGAGAATGTGCACGTTTAGTAATGGCCGACATGGTTAAAGGGCCAAGTTGTATGTCCTATGTTTATGTTTGTGGTCAAAGGTGTATACTGCATACTTTAAATACCTGCCTCAGTCCGGCGCCGACCACTATTGAGGAAGGCGGCAAGCCGAAACGCGTCTTGTGATGCAGATGTAACCCAATAAAATTTCATAAGGGTTACCACGTTTCTGTGAGTGCTTGGCATTTTTGGTGCGAGTGAGCTTTGGACGAGGATTGTACGCAGAGTCTGCCACTGCATTGCAGCACCCAGTCGAGAGTGAAGGGAGTAATGGTGGACACCGGAGCTTTATATATATAAATATATTCCCAACACTGGTTCGAAATAACTCCAAACTGATTTTTTGAGTGTACTCAAAAAATCGGTTTGGAATGATTTCGAACCAGTGTTGGGAGTGTAACAGCGCGTTTCACCACGCGCCGAGGAAGCACCCGTAACGAGTGGAGCAACGACGGGTGAAAAACGTGTTGTGGAATATATAAATATATGTGTATATATTTTATGTTAGTAAATAAACAAAATCAAAAACATAAAAATGTATATAATGAAAAATATATATATTTAATATTAGTTGTTTTTTATAGATATTTATATATAAAACACACACGTTTTATGTGTGCATGTTTACATATGTATATATTTGTAATATTGAATGTTAATTTTTTGTAATATACATTATATTATAGTTATGTATTAAAATGTATTAAAATGTTTACATTTTACCATGTTAAACTGTGTATATTAAAAAACAATATGTTTGTCATATTTTTAACAATATTAGTGTAAACAATATGTTTTACTCTATATTTTTGTACTTACCTTCGTAAGTATAGGAAAATGATATTTGTGTAACCGATATTTTTGACACAATATTTCTGTGTCACAATATTTGTGTGGTCGATGTTCTGTCACTGATCCGATGCAATAATAAGGACAGACCACCCACTGGTGCATTGGACTAGGCAATGAGACCGCATATTTGTTTTAAAGGAAACAAAACATACTTTTTAGCAGCCACTGTTAATAATTATTGTGGCCAGTGGTTAGAGATACAGGCGGTATGTGTTTTCTATTGTATGTCTCCTACACATTTTTTGTGCCACATTTATTGCAATGCCCAAGCGACTACGTGTAAATACAGGCTTTTTTGCCTGGATACAATTGAAACCTGTTCAGAAATATTTACGGCTGAACTAATTCATCCCTGCTAAAGACAACAACCTGAACTGCATGTCTGTAGGTGCATGTCTTTTTTTTTTTGCTAAGTCTCAATGTGTACGTCTTCGACAGACAAACTATATGAACCATTGTATGAGATAATGCCATAAAAGAGGCTATATTTAGCATATTCCAATTCACAACAGACTTATAACCCTGTCTTTCTAGTAAATGAATTAACAATTATTTTAATTTGTAGTGTCTGACTACAGTGAGGTGCCACCAAATCCCCGGTTGCTTGACATGCAGTGACAAAACTGGGGACTCCAGACGAGCCCACAAATTGAAATATATAGGGCAGATTATTTTCTCCTATGTGGCCTAATTTCCTCCCCTGCTAATCTGCCCTACATCCTCTCCAGGGGGCCCCCTTTTTGCTTTGGTGACATGCAGGCATATCCTAAACTAGGGTGAGTTATATTCGGCCATCACATTCTCACAACATCGCATAATTTTCAGAACACTAGCATGCCTTAGCATCAGATGTAATGCTTTGCCACCAATGGGCTCTTAACTATTTTGTGTGCAGTGTGTAATGTTTTTTTTTTTTTAATTCTTTTTATTGTTGCATCAGTAGTATCACCGCTAAGGAAAAAGGTAGACAGACGGTAGGGTGTCAACATTCCGCCCTATCCGCCAGGAACGCAACTTTTCTCAGTAGTTACATCATATCATACCCTGCAGTAATAGCTTCGTATTCAAACTAGCAAGAGTAAGAACAAGTAAACCAAAACCCAACAGAATCCCCGGAACAGCCGCCCGCCAACCCTCCACACCCCCCCCACCCCTTGGTCCCCACCCTCTCTCGACGTGTCTCATCCGACAATCACGCACACAAGAACAGGTATTAATGTAGTCACATAACACTCAGGAGTCCCCACTGTGCACACCATCTCATCCAGGTGTCCCCCTCCCACATTTTACTAGTCCACAGGGTCTCAATCTAGCCCATGGAATTGTCTCCATTTAGCCCATATTTTCCTGAATTTTTTGGGGCAGCCCCGTGCACGATACGTAACTCTCTCCGCCGCCATGTACAGATCCAACCCCCTCCGCCATTCCTCCATGTTCGGTTTTTCGGGCGCTCCCCAGCATCTTGCGATGTCTCTTTTTGCCACTACTAAGGCCAGTACCAGAAAGATAGTCAAGGGGCGGGGCAGGTCTACATCTGTGATCGTACCCAACAATGCCAGTCTAGGGTCACGTGGTAAGGCCACCTCCAATACATCCTCCAGTTCCCGGAACACCTCCTCCCAGTATTCTTGAATTATAGCACACCCCCACAGTGTATGGAAGAAATCACCTGTGTGTCGATGGCATCTAAGGCATGTTGTGTCTGGTATCCTACCCATTTTAAAGAGTCGTACCCTGTCAAAGTAAGATCTGTGCAGTATTTTAAATTGTATGAGGCGGAGTCTGGACTTAATAGCTACCTCACGGGGGTGCATGAGGGCGAGTTCCCAGTCTAGATCCTCCATGTCCCCCATATCCGCCTCCCATCTATCTCGTAGGGCTTGCAGGTCACCCAGCATATTGTTGGTTAGAGTCTTATACGTTAGGGATATCGCCCCACCCTGTATCTGTTCCTGCAGCAGTCTACCCTCCAGTGGTGCGTACTCTGGGAGATCTGCCAGTACAATGTTTTGTGCGCTCCAGGCATGTTTCAGTTGTAAATATTTGTAGTACTGAGTGTTGTGTAGGCCAAATTCTGCTCTGAGTGCCGGAAAGGGCTTTAATTCCCCTTTTGCAATCACGTCCCCCACCGTGGAGATGCCTATGTCATCCCACCTCCTAAAACCTTTCAGTTTATTCAGTTCTCCTAGCCACTTGCAGTACCACAGTGGTGTCTGACGAGTGATCCTCTTGTCCCAACCCATTCTTTTCGTTGCCCTACGCCACGCTGTCAACGTTATCTTAGTGGCGGGAAGGAAGTGCTGGCCTACCGCTTCCCCATAGAGGTAATGCAATATAGATTTGCGTGACCATTGAGACCTTTCCAGCGCATAGGTGGGGTGATCGGCCGCCGCATGGAGCCACTCGTTGATCGGGGCGAGGTGTTCCGCCCAATAATACGCCTCCAGGTTGGGAAGCGAGATACCCCCGCTATATTGGTGGCGCTGCAACGTGGTGAGGGCCACACGAGGTTGTTTTCCCAGCCACAGGAAGGCGCGCAGGTCCGCATGAATTTTAGTCAGAGTCGCCAATGGCAGGGGATAATACTCATTCTGGAGTGCATAGAGAAACTTGGGTAGTAGGACCATTTTATATAGTGCGGCACGGCCCAATAGGGTGAGCGGGAGTTGCCTCCATCTGTCCATTTCTGACCTTGCTTCTACCATTATCCTAGCCACGTTTGCAGTGTAGGAGCGTGTCCTATCTAGCGTTATATATACGCCCAGGTATTGGAAGCCGTCTGTCGTATGAATAAGCTGTCTCGGAAGGCACTCATGACGCTCCTTGCCTTGTGGGTCATAAAGGACCGATTTGTGCCAATTGATCGTGTGTCCCGCCCTCGCCCCGAATTCGCCTAGCTCCCCGAACAGTGCTGGAATTGTCCTGCTTGGGTCGGTCACGAACAATAGTACGTCGTCGGCATACAAAGATATTTTTTCCTGTGTGCCATCAATAGTATCCCACCTAAAACCTCCGATATCCTGATTCTGTCTAATCCGTGTCGCTAAAATCTCAATCGTAAGGGTAAACAGGAGGGGGGATAATGGGCAGCCCTGGCGCGTACCCCTACCAATGGGGAACTCACGGGACAACCTTCCATTGATCCGCACTCTCGCCTTCGGGTTGGAGTACAGGAGCCGGACCCACTGCATGTATTTGGGACCAATCCCAAAACGTCGGAGGGTCTCCATCAGAAAGGGCCAGTGGACTGCATCAAATGCCTTCTCCGCGTCCAATGAGAGGAACCAGTGGGGTTCACTTCTCTCACGGACCTCCTGTAGCCAGTTGTGAGTGCGACGGAGATTCAATTTGGTCGCCCTATCCGGAAGGAAACCGGACTGGTCCATATGCACCAACTCCGTGATTACCTGTCGCAACCGTCGAGCCAGGATAGTGGCCAGTACTTTTGTCTCCGTATTTAGGAGGGAGATTGGGCGGTAGGAGGAGCAGTCGTTTTTGGGTTTGCCCTCTTTGTAGATTGGGATAATAGTGGCCAAGACCAGGTCCGGAGGAAAACTCCCTGCATGGTATGCGTCCGTGAAGAGGTTCTTCACGTGTCGTTGCAACAGATCCGCCGTACGTTTAAAAAATTCTGCCGGGAAGCCATTGGGCCCGGGAGTCTTCCCCGGTTTCAACGCCGTCACAGCTTCAGAGATTTCGTCCAGCGTCAGATCCGCCTCCAGGGCTGCAGTAGCCTCCGCGGATAACGTCGGCAACTCCATACCACTTAAGTAGCGATGGGCGTCCTCACAGTCGCCCAGGTCCCTAGCTCTGTAGAAGTCCTCGTAATAGGTCGCGATGGCCTCGGCTATGTCCCTATCCGTGTTAACCTGCCTGTTCCCCGGTAACGAGATCATATCCACCCATCTCGCCGCAGCTTCCCTCCTACTCAGCCAGGCTAAAAGTTTGCCCGACTTGTCACCGACATCATACAGTCGATGCAACGTCGCCAGTGCCTGAGTGCGCGCCTCATCCGTGACTAATTCCCTGTAACGTCTCTGTGCGTCAATCAATTTCCTGAGGCGGGCCTCTCCCTTCTGTTGGTGATACTCCGTTTCTAAATTTAAAATGGAGACCTCTTCACTCTCTACCTGACCCTGGCGCGACCTCCTAGCTTCTCCCAGCCTAGTTTGAATGCGGTCTCTCAGGACTGGTTTCATAGCCTCCCAGAGGGTAACACCAGAGTCCACCGAACCCTCATTTTCGGCCATGTACACCCGTATGTCTGCACGCACGCCCTTAAGTATTTCCGGGGTTTGGATGTCCCATGCCGCTAATCGCCATTGTGACTGCCTCACCCCTCTGTCTCGTCCCACCTGCACTAATAGGGGGGAGTGGTCGGAGATCCCCCGCGCCTTGTACTCTGCCAGGTCTCCAACCGTGATATCCTGCCTAGACATAAAAACATAATCCAACCTGGAGAAGACCTTGTGTGCCCCGGAGTAAAAGGAATAGGCTACTTGTGTTGGATGGAGCCAACGCCATACGTCGGTGAGGCCGAGGGTATTCATCTGCCGGGCTAGGGCAGTTGTGGATCCCAGTGGGTGTGAAGTCCCCGACCTATCTTGTGTGGTGCACATGACATCATTAAAGTCCCCCCCCATTACTTGAGTTGTGTCAGCCGTGTCCAGTAGGATATTAGCAACCGCCTTCAGTGCGGGAGCCTGTAGCTTGGGAGGAGCGTACACTGATATTATCGTGAACCTACGTCTTTTCCACAACCCCTGGACTCCCGCATATGTGCCCTGAGGGTCTAGCCAAGTGCGTGTAATCGTGAACGGCGCCGATTTTTTTATAAGGATCGCCACCCCCCTGGAGTCTGCCGTGTATCCCGCATGTGCCAGGACAGTATATCTACCCCGCGCAATAAATGCGCACTGGTTCCCTCTAAGGTGTGTTTCCTGGAGTAGGATGACGTCTGGTGTCAGTCGTCTGAGGTACGCATTAACTAAACCTCTTTTAATTTTCGACCCCAGGCCGTTCACATTCCAGCTTAGCACCGTGAACCCTGTGTCACCCGTGGGTGTAGCGTCTAGTGTACTTGCCATTGTGTTGCTCTGAACCTTCCCTGGGTGGGACCGTGACTTAGGGATGTCATCAACTGTGGGCTGGCGTGTCTCTGCTGTTCCTGAACGGGTTCCCCCCTCCCCCCCATAACCTTTGTAGACCCCAACCGGGGGAAAAAATTCTCCCGGACTCGTTGCTGCTGTAGTTTGACAAACTGCCCCCCTCCCTCCCCAACACACTCAACAACCCCAACGTGGGGTAACATGGTAGCAAAACCCCAATCCGCTCCCCCCACCCCACCTCCCTCCCCTTCCAGTTGCATCCCCATCCGGGTCTCAACTATCCATGGGAGTAGGCCTGTCGCCCTCCCACACATCCCACCCTCAATAAACCGCAATCAGTGCTAAAAGCACAAAGAACAGTACTAGGGGGGTGCCAACTTGCTTGCTCTGCCTCGCCGAGCCGTCATCTCTTCCCCTTCCCAGTGCAGCATAGTTCACGAATGTGAGTCTTGTGTGTCCATCTGTCCCTCACGACCTGTAGAGTCTTGCTCCAACTGCTGGATTTCTTTGGCCAGAGGGTGCAGCGAATCACTCCTGGCGTCATCCTCCTCCCCTTCGGATGCCCGGCCCTCCGATTCCTCCATTACTTCTTCTTCAGAACGGATTCCATTTCGCAGGCTACCAGACCTCGAGCCTGCAACAGAGTCAGTACCCGGTGACGCGGACCTGCCTCGCCTCCTGCCCTGCTGGTCGCTTGTCCTGTATGGCGTTTGCGGTGTCTTGCGCTGTGTCTTCCGCAGTCTCCGTCGTTGCGGCTTCGGCCTCTCCCATTGCGGTTTGTCCCGTAGTGACCGGTCTAGCACTGCCCGGCCCGCCGCCTCCCTACTATTCAGGATAGGTCGCTCCTCCAGCCATTGCCACGCGTCGTCTGGGTGTGCAAAGAAGATGGATTTGTCCTGATAGATGACCTTAAGCTTGGCCGGGAAGAGGAGCATATACTGGATGTTGAGGGACCTCAGCTTTGCTTTTACAGCGTCAAAGGAGCGGCGTTGTTTAGACACTTCTTGGCTGTAATCCGGGAAGATCATTATGGTGGTGTTTTCAAAGCGGATCTCGCCCAGTGTCCTGGCTTCACGCAATATCAGATCTCGATCGGCAAAGTTCAGAAACCGGGCTATGACCGGTCGTGGTCTCGCCCCCTCCGGTGGTTTGGCCAGGAGCGCCCTGTGCGCCCTTTCTATGAGAAAACACGGGGAAAACCGCGCCGTAGGGAAGGTCTTTTTGAGCCAGTCGAGAAGGAAGGCGACCATACTCCTTTCCTCAACCCCTTCTCTAAAGCCCACGAATCGCAGGTTATTCCGCCTTGACCTGTTTTCGGCATCATCCACCTTCCACAAGAGTTGACGGTGTGAGGCCTGGAGCTCTGCCATGTCCTTCCTCAGCTCAGAGACCGACTTCTCATTTTCCGTCAACCTCGTCTCGGTCTCAGAGACCCTGTCGGTCAAGTTTCGAAAGTCCTGGCGCAGCAGCATAACCTCGGACCCGACCTCCCCGATTTTGGTTTCCAAGGCCGCTCGTGAAGCTTGGATGTCCGTTCTAGACGCCCGTATGGCCTCCATCAGCATGTCCGTGTCATTGCGTGCGCCTGCTTGCATGGGCCGTTGCTCCACCGCTGGTCGCGGAGCCGCGAAATCATCTATTAGGCCCTGCCGCTTGGTCTTGGGCATCGGTGTATTCTTGCCCATAGCTGCGTTGTCAAGAGGCCAGGGGCTTCTGGGATGAACCTGCCTCCCTGCCTCCCTCCGCGGTATCGCTGGGCTCGGCCGTGCGCCGGGAACAGAGGCCGAGTCAAGTAGTGCCTCGAACACGCAATGCCCTTGGGTGGCCCCCAATTGATATCCTGAAAGTCTCTGGGCCAGGGGCCCGCGTACACTCCCTGTGCTCCTCACCGCCTCAGTCCCGGGCCGCCACTCAGAAGGGCAGTAGTGCGGCGCTGTGTACGGAGGGCTCGTGGTGACGCCCCGTCTCTACTGTTCCAGAGCGGGCCACCTGGTCACTAGGGCGGCAGGGACCAGCCCCCTCCCCCCCCGGCAGGCCTTCGCGGCCGACCGCGAGTCAAGCGCCGCTCCGCAGCACACAGTTAGCGTGCGGCCGCCATGTTGGTGAAGGCGGGCGCCGCTCCAGGGGCCGACCCCGGTCTTCTCGTCAGGCAGATACTGAGCTCCTCACCTCGGTGCAGGCCCCCCTTCCGCTCCGCTCCTGGGCCCGCAGCAGGTCACAGACTCCCTCCGGCCGCGGTAGCAGTGTGGGGGACCCCGCCGTCACAGTCCCGGAGCCTCCACGCCGGCCGACATATTGGATAAGGCGGTCGGTGGTCGTTTCTATCCCGCCTCTAATGTCCGTCGGAGGTGATATGCAGCCGTCCGCCCGGCCGCCAAGCATCCAGCGGAGCCTCCCCGGGCCTGCGGCAGCGTGGCGAGGGGCCGCCGGTTCTCAATGAGCGCCTTTCTCTATCGGAGCACCGGGGCCGCCATCTCGCTCTCCTTGAGGCAGCAGAGCCTCCGTTTCACCCGGCGCCCTGGCAGGGATCGCCTTCGTTGCAGCTCTGCAATGAACCGTATCAGGTGCCCGGGCTTCAGCTCCCTGCTGCTGCGGCGTTCCTGGGTCTTGGGGGATCAGGTAAGTCGGATATTTAGTTGGCTCGGCCGGAGCTCTGTGCCGGCACGTCTAGTCGGCCATGCTGCTGGCCACGCCCACTGCAGTGTGTAATGTTAACTTATTAGGTGGTAGGTTGAGTATGCAACAAAAATTTGAAAAAACACAAAGGTATTTCAGGAAATGGTATACATTTCTGTTAAAAACCTTCTTCTCAGTCTAGGTATCCTGTCTAAATAACTGTCTGGTATGAGAGTATTAGGCCTCATTATATATGTAATGCTACAAACTAACAAAGGATCACACTACATAGCAAGTGATCTGGAATCCAATGTCACCCTGATGAAGGCCACTGAATTCATTATGCATTAACAGTCAGCTGAAACATGTTGGTGTTGGGATGCTTGAACCACTGTATTTGATGGACACCCCAGATATATTTTAATCATACCACAGGTACCCAAGAACAAAGAGATCAACCTCTGGGTATACAGGTAAGGTATTTTCAATAACTGGACCCTAGTGATTATCCCAAAAACGGTTTAACTTGAACTCCCAACCTCTATTGAGTCTGTCAAGATGACACTGACCTACCTTGGGGGAAAGGACACCCATGTTGAAGCATGGCACAATTGAGTGGGCGACATGTCCTCTTTCAATACATATGAATAGCTGAGGACATTTATAAGACCCAAGTGCAAGGATCTTATTCTCCTGGGTACCCTTTGTATTAAGTCATCTTAACAGCCACCCATGTCAATAGTGATGCTTTGGAAGTCTAAAAGGTTGTTCTCAAATCCCATGGTTCTGTTAATGGAGGTACAGGGGGATTCAACCGGTCAAACTGGATGGAGCTTTTAACTGTTTGCAGTAGGGACTGATAAACCACACATTTACAGTGTTTGTATCTCAAATCTAGCTAATCCCAATCAAGAGTTTCTATTGGTAGAGGCACCCATGGAAATGTGTGTACACACTGGACACACCAGCACAACACCTGCGATTTATGATTAGGGTCCAACTGCAACTTCAGTAAACTATAACCCAGGAACTGTAAAAGACAGAAAATAAATTATAACGGTTTTGAATTCAGAGTGAGTGGCTTCTACCAACATGGCACAGTAATAAGGTTTAGGATGAAGTGAAAAACACTTCATATTCCTATCGGACTGGAAGGGCATAGACGCCATATTCTACAAACTCATGGATCGAAGGGGTTAGAAATGAGACAAACCCTCCACACACAGTTTTGACTACTCTCTGCAGGTCTTCAGTCCCTTCCCTGCTATAAGAAATACTTCAGTTCTTCATTTAGTTCTGGCCAGCTGGGCTGCTGGTGACGCCTGGCTCTTCTGCAGTATGCTTCCTCAAGATGTTGTCCAGGCAAGTTTCAGTCAGTCCTGCTTTACTCTTTTCCCTCCTGCCTAGGAGCTTCATCTTTTCCAGGTTAATCTTCTTCCAGGTCAGGTCATCACAGCAAGGTTTCTTCAGATCCTAGCCATGAAGAAGCATAACAACACAAAGAGTTCTGCTCTTGGCCTTGAATCTCGTCTCAATCCCAGATGAAGTAAAAAGCTACTTAAAACAGGGACCAGTAATTATCCTGCTTTGTAGTGTTCTGGCAAAAGCCACAACCAAGCCTACTTTAACTTTGAAACACTTTTCAATCTGCATAGACAGCATCTTCTGTCTTCATGTACTTTTTCAGAGATGGATGCAAGTAGCTGTCTCCAAATGATCAACGAATATTGATTAGGCCAGAGAGAAAGCTGACCCTCTCAGCAAGGATCTCTCAATTCCGCAAGGCAAATGAAGAAGGTATCTCAGCTGTCTTTTGCTGGCATGTCCCCCGGGTGAGCCAGTAAAAGGATTGTTCACACCTCCGTGCCATCAGGCTCTTTCATGGTTTAGAAACAGAACTCCAGGGATATAAGCATGTAAAAATTCACATTGTAAAGGAGAACAAGTCACCCTGAACCAGAATCTCCATATTTCACAAGGAAAGCCAGTAGGTCCTACCAGAACTAACGTGATTTTCCCACTCTCACAGAATTTAGTTAGGTGGGGAAGCCAGGATTAACATTCACGCCGGCTGTCTCTAGAGTGGTAATTGTAATTACTAAACCACATTTCTTCTTATAGGATGAACGATTCACAACCAGTGAGGAGCCTGAGGAGTGACTCATATTGTTTGCCAACGTTTCCCAAGGTTTTTGTTCACCAACCTCCACCTTTAATAATTTGCTGCTTGATTTCAGGATGGAGATAGTTTCAGAAGGATATTTGTAATGGCCGAAATAGAAGAATTGTCCATACATGACCAAAAGATATATACCATCTGCCTCGCCTTGTAGCACTGTGTATTACCTTTGTTTCATAAGAACTGCGATAGCAGGATTTCCGAATATGGCTTTGATGTCATGAATTTGCCCCTTAGGGTAACCTTGTCCACAGAGGCCCGTGTTATTTGAATTGTTGCACTGATATGTGTGGCACAGTTTCTGTTAAACGTTCATGTGATGTTACCTTCAGCACAGGCGTTGCTGCTTGTTAACTTAGCTATAGTTTGAACATAGAGTGTGCCGAAGTGCTTGGCTGTAGTTTAGGGCCTTAAATATTAGCTTATTCAGTACATCTTTTGCTCTTGTTAATGAAACAAGGAAGGAATTTTGCCGCTTCTGCAGCACGTTGCATACACTTTATTATTATGTTTTAAACAGATTTTTATTACGTTTTAGTCAAACATCATACAATCATGCATCATAAGCGGATTTTCATCAACTTGGCTCTTTTCAGGACAAAAATCAACATTGGTCCGCGTCCCCTGTCCCTATTCGAACCACCCTCCCTCCTCCCCCTCTACCCCCACCCCCGCTTGCCAGTGTGCTTCCTACTGTCTCTGCTAGAGAATGGTATAAACCCTTGTGCAGCAGCGCCCAACTCCTCCTGGGACATCCACATTCGCGGCTCTCTGCTGTGTAACGACCTTGAATAAGTGCAGAACATAGCATGTGATCCTAGCGGTCCTTTGTTCCTTCCAACATAAATGCGGACACCATCACATGCACAAGGTTGTTTGGGCCTAGGTGGTCTCACCTCCCATGTGTACCCCCGCACAGACTGGAGTGGGAATAGTACATTTTAGTCCTCTGGCATTCAACGCTTTCCCTAATGTTGCACAGACTGGAGTGGGAATAGTAAATTATACCCCTCCGGCATCCAGCGCTTTCCCGACTGTTACACAGACTGGAGTGGGAATAGTAAATTATACCCGTCTGATGTCCATATCTTTCCCTACTGTTGCACAGACTGGAGTGGGAATAGTCAATTTTACAATTCTGCGTCCAGCGCTTTCCGTACTGTTGCCCAGACTGGAGTGGAATAGTAAATTATACCCCTCTGGCGTCCAACGCTTTCCCGACTGTTACACAGACTGGAGTGGGAATAGTAAATTATACCCCTTCAGCGTCCAACTCTTTCCCTACTGTTGCACAGACTGAAGTGGCAATAGTAAATGTTACCCCTCCAGTGTTCAACCCTTTCCCTACTGTTGCACAGACTGAATTGGGAATAGTACATTTGACCACTTCGGAGTCCAGCGCTTTCACTACTGTTGCAAAGACTGGAGTGCTAATTGTATGTCTATTTTTTACAAACTTTACAATATTTTTATTATTGTTTAAATGTATGTAAAATTATTATTATTTTTTTAAATTTATATTATCTGTGTATATATGTGTATACTTGTTTTTTTGTTATTAATATTTTTAGTGAATGTGTTTATTAATGTTTTTATTTATAAATGTTTTTATGTGTCACGTATATATATAAATAAATAACGTTACCATTTGGTAGGCTGGCAGGGTTCTACCCATGTCTTAAATGTAGGGCCTGCAAATTCAGCCACAAAGTGTTGCAGTATTCGATACCAGGCATAGAAGAACCGATGAAAATTAGGAGCCTGATGAATTGTAACACAAGCCACACGGTGTACTGTTTGGTGTGTCCGTGTGGCTTGCGTTACATAGGAAGTACTATCCATCCTACCAAAATAAGAATCTTGGAACATCTCAGGGCCATACAGAATAGAGACCCCACATACCCAGTGGCTAGGCATTTTGAGAAATTCCATGAGAGTAACAGAGATCTCCTACGTTTTTTCTGTATGGACCAAGTGCCTCCTGAAGTCAGAGGAGGAAATAGACGTTTACGGTTACGCAGATTAGAGTCATGGCACATTATTGAAAATCAGACTAAAAGGCCAGGTGGCCTGAATAGTGGTGAGGAAATGGCCGTACATCTGTAATGCAAAACCTTCCTTTCCTCTTATTCTTGTAGTTCAGTTACGAAGCAATGTTGTATCTGTTCTCTTAGTTTGTTGTGTATAGCCTGCAGGCATATGAGAGAACCTATGACACATGCAGAGGTATTGCCTTTGCCAAAAGCCCATCCAGGGCGAGATATTAATAAGAAGCCCATTCAGGGCGTTATATTTATGTTGGTTGCACATTATCATGTTTATACATTTGTCTCTTATAATAGCAGATTTATGCTATGGAGTGTACAATTACTTTACTGCTGAGAATGTGCACGTTTAGTAATGGCCGACATGGTTAAAGGACCAAGTTGTATGTCCTATGTTTATGTTTGTGGTCAAAGGTGTATACTGCATACTTTAAATACCTGCCTCAGTCCGGCGCCGACCACTATTGAGGAAGGCGGCAAGCCGAAACGCGTCTTGTGATGCAGATGTAACCCAATAAAATTTCATACGGGTTACCACGTTTCTGTGAGTGCTTGGCATTTTTGGTGCGAGTGAGCTTTGGACGAGGATTCCACGCAGAGTCTGCCACTGCGTTGCAGCACCCAGTCGAGAGTGAAGGGACTAATGGTGGACACCGGAGCTTTATATATATAAATATATTCGCAACACTGGTTCGAAATCATTCCAAACCGATTTTTTGAGTGCACTCAAAAAATCGGTTTGGAATGATTTCGAACCAGTGTTGGGAGTGTAACAGCACGTTTCACCACGCGCCGAGGAAGCACCCGTAACGAGTGGAGCAACGACGGGTGAAAAACGTGTTGTGGAATATATAAATATATGTGTATATATTTTATGTTAGTAAATAAACAAAAACATAAAAATGTATGTAATGAAAAATATATATATTTAATATTAGTTGTTTTTTATAGATATTTATATATAAACACACACGTTTTATGTGTACATGTTTACATATGTATATATTTGTAATATTGAATGTTAATTTTTTGTAATATACATTATATTATAGTTATGTAATAAAATGTATTAAAATGTTTACGTTTTACCATGTTAAACTGTGTATATTGAAAAACAATATGTTTGTCATATTTTTAACAATATTAGTGTAAACAATCTGTTTTACTCTATATTTTTGTACTTACCTTCATAAGTATAGGAAAATGATATTTGTGTAACCGATATTTTTGACACAATATTTCTGTGTCACAATATTTGTGTGGTCGATATTCTGTCACTGATCCGATGCAATAATGACAGACCACCCACTGGTGCATTGGACTAGGCAATGAGACTGCATATTTGTATTAAAGGAAACAAAACATACTTTTTAGCAGCCACTGTTAATAATTATTGTGGCCAGTGGTTAGAGATACAGGCGGTATGTGTTTTCTATTGTATGTCTCCAACACATTTATTGTGCCACATTTATTGCAATGCCCTAGCGACTACGTGTAAATACAGGCTTTTTTGCCTGGATACAATTGAAACCTGTTCAGAAATATTTACGGCTGAACTAATTCATCCCTGCTAAAGACATAAACCTGAACTGCATGTCTGTAGGTGCATGTCTTCTTTTTTTAAGCAAAGTCTCAATGTGTACGTCTTCGACAGACAAACTATATGAACCATTGTATGAGATAATGCCATAAAAGAGGCTATAATTAGCATATTCCAATTCACAACAGAGTTATAACCCTGTCTTTGTAGTAAATGAATTAACAATTATTTTAATTTGTAGTGTCTGACTACAGTGAGGTGCCACTAAATCCCCGGTTGCTTGACATGCAGGCATATCCTAAAATAGGGTGAGTTATATTCGGCCATCACATTCTCACAACATCGCATAATTTTCAGAACACTAGCATGCCTTAGCATCGGATGTAATGCTTTGCCACCAATGGGCTCTTCACTATTTTGTGTGCAGTGTGTAATGTTAACTTATTAGGTGGTAGGTTGAGTATGCAACAAAAATTTGAAAAAACACAAAGGTATTTCAGGAAATGGTATACATTTCTCTTAAAAACCTTCTTCTCAGTCTAGGTATCCTGTCTAAATAACTGTCTGGTATAACAGTATTAGGCCTCATTATATATGTAATGATACCAACTAACAAAGGATCACACTACATAGCAAGGGATCTGGAATCCAATGTCACCCTGATGAAGGCCACTGAATTCATTATGCATTAACAGTCAGCTGAAACATGTTGGTGTTGGGATGCTTGAACCACTGTATTTGATGGACACCCCAGATATATTTTAATCATACCACAGGTACCCAAGAACAAAGATATCAACCTCTGGGTATACAGGTAAGGTATTTTCAATAACTGGACCCTGGTGTTTATCCCAAAAACGGCTTAACTTGAACTCCCAATCTCTATTGAGTCTGTCAAGGTGACACTGACCTACCTTGGGGGAAAGGACACCCATGATGAAGCATGGCACAATTGAGTGGGCGACATGTCCTCTTTCAATACATATGAATAGCTGAGGATATTTATAAGACCCAAGTGCAAGGATCTTATTCTCCTGGGTACCCTTTGTATTAAGTCATCTTAACAGCCACCCATGTCAATAGTGATGCTTTGGAAGTCTAAAAGGTTGTTCTCAAATCCCATGGTTCTGTTAATGGAGGTACAGGGGGATTCAACCGGTCAAACTATATGGCGCTTTTAACTGGTCTTCCTACATTAGGCTGTTTGCAGTAGGGACTGATAAACCATACATTTACAGTGTTTGTATCTCAAATCTAGCTAATCCCAATCAAGAGTTTCTATTGGTAGAGGCACCCATGGAAATGTGTGTACACACTGGACACACCAGCACAACACCTGCGATTTATGATTAGGGTCCAACTGCAACTTCAGTAAACTATAACCCAGGAACTGTAAAAGACAGAAAATAATTTATAACGGTTTTGAAGTCAGAGTGAGTGGCTTCTACCAACATGGCACAGTAATAAGGTTTAGGATGAAGTGAAAAACACTTCATATTCCTATCGGACTGGAAGGGCATAGACGCCATATTCTACAAACTCCTGGATCGAAGGGGTTAGAAATGAGACAAACCCTACACACACAGTTTTGACTACTCTCTGCAGGTCTTCAGTCCCTTCTCCGCTATAAGAAATACTTCAGTTCTTCATATAGTTCTGGCAAGCTGGGCTGCTGGTGACGCCTGGCTCTTCTGCAGTATGCTTCCTCAAGATGTTGTCCAGGCAAGTTTCAATCAGTCCTGCTTTACTCTTTTCCCTCTTGCCTAGGAGCTTCATCTTTTCCAGGTTAATCTTCTTCCAGGTCAGGTCATCACAGCAAGGTTTCTTCAGATCCTAGCCATGAAGAAGCATAACAACACAAAGAGTTCTGCTCTTGGCCTTGAATCTCGTCTCAATCCCAGATGAAGTAAAAAGCTACTTAAAACAGGGACCCGTAATTATCCTGCTTTGTAGTGTTCTGGTAAAAGCTACAACCAAGCCTACTTTAACTTTGAAACACTTTTCAATCTGCATAGACAGCATCTTCTGCCTTCATGTACTTTTTCTGAGATGGATGCAAGTAGCTGTCTCCAAATGATCAACGAATATTGATTAGGCCAGGGAGAAAGCTGACCCTCTCAGCAAGGATCTCTCAATTCCGCAAGGCAAATGAAGAAGGTATCTCAGCTGTCTTTTGCTGGCATGTGCTCCGGGTGAGCCAGTAAAAGGATTGTTCACACCTCCGTGCCATCAGGATCTTTCATGGTTTAGAAACAGAACTCCAGGGATATAAGCATGTAAAAATTCACATTGTAAAGGAGAACAAGTCACCCTGAACCAGAATCTCCATTTTTCACAAGGAAAGCCAGTAGGTCCTACCAGAACTAACGTGATTTTCCCACTCTCACAGAATTTATTTAGGTGGGGAGGCCAGGATTAACATTCACGCCGGCTGTCTCTAGAGTGGTAATCGTAGTTACTAAACCACATTTCTTCTTATAGGATGAACGATTCACAACCAGTGAGGAGCCTGAGGAGTGACTCATATTGTTTGCCAACGTTTCCCAAGGTTTTTGTTCACCAACCTCCACCTTTAATAATTTGCTGCTTGATTTCTGGATGGAGATAGTTTCAGAAGGATATTTGTAATGGCCGAAATAGAAGAATTGTCCATACATGACCAAAAGATATATACCATCTGCCTCGCCTTGTAGCACTGTGTATTACCTTTGTTTCATAAGAACTGCTATAGCAGGGTTTCCGAATATGGCTTTGATGTCATGAATTTGCCCCTTAGGGTAACCTTGTCCACAGAGGCCCTTGTTATTTGAATTGTTGCACTGATATGTGTGGCACAGTTTCTGTTAAACGTTCATGTGATGTTACATTCAGCACAGGCGTTGCTGCTTGTTAACTTAGCTATAGTTTGAACATAGAGTGTGCCGAAGTGCTTGGCTGTAGTTTAGGGCCTTAAATATTAGCTTATTCAGTACATCTTTTGCTCTTGTTAATGAAACAAGGAAGGAATTTTGCCGCTTCTGCAGCACGTTGCATACACTTTATTATTATTTTTTAAACAGATTTTTATTAAGTTTTAGTCAAACATCATACAATCATGCATCATAAGCGGATTTTCATCAACTTGGCTCTTTTCAGGACAAAAATCAACATTGGTCCGCATCCCCTGTCCCTATTCGAACCACCCTCCCTCCTCCCCCTCTACCCCCACCCCCCCTTGCCAGTGTGCTTCCTACTGTCTCTGCTAGAGAATGGTATAAACCCTTGTGCAGCAGCGCCCAACTCCTCCTGGGACATCCACATTCGCGGCTCTCTGCTGTGTAACGACCTTATATAAGTGCAGAGCATAGCATGTGATCCTAGAGGTCCTTTGTTCCTTCCAACATAAATGCGGACACCATCACATGCACAAGGTTGTTTGGGCCTAGGTGGTCTCACCTCCCATGTGTACCCCCGCACAGACTGGAGTGGGAATAGTACATTTTAGTCCTCTGGCATTCAACGCTTTCCCTAATGTTGCACAGACTGGAGTGGGAATAGTAAATTATACCCCTCCGGCATCCAGCGCTTTCCCGACTGTTACACAGACTGGAGTGGGAATAGTAAATTATACCCGTCTGATGTCCATATCTTTCCCTACTGTTGCACAGACTGGAGTGGGAATAGTCAATTTTACAATTCTGCGTCCAGCGCTTTCCGTACTGTTGCCCAGACTGGAGTGGAATAGTAAATTATACCCCTCTGGCGTCCAACGCTTTCCCGACTGTTACACAGACTGGAGTGGGAATAGTAAATTATACCCCTTCGGCGTCCAACGCTTTCCCTACTGTTGCACAGACTGGAGTGGCAATAGTAAATGTTACCCCTCCAGTGTTCAACCCTTTCCCTACTGTTGCACAGACTGAATTGGGAATAGTACATTTGACCACTTCGGAGTCCAGCCCTTTCACTACTGTTGCACAGACTGGAGTGCTAATTGTATGTCTATTTTTTACAAACTTTACAATATTTTTATTATTGTTTAAATGTATGTAATATTATTATTATTTTTTTTAATGTATATTATCTGTGTATATATGTGTATACTTGTTTTTTTGTTATTAATATTTTTAGTGAATGTGTTTATTAATGTTTTTATTTATAAATGTTTTTATGTGTCACGTATATATATATATAAATAACGTTACCATTTGGTAGGCTGGCAGGGTTCTACCCATGTCTTAAATGTAGGGCCTGCAAATTCAGCCACAAAGTGTTGCAGTATTCGATACCAGGCATAGAAGAACCGATGAAGATTAGGAGCCTGATGAATTGTAACACAAGCCACACGGTGTACTGTTTGGTGTGTCCGTGTGGCTTGCGTTACATAGGAAGTACTATCCATCCTACCAAAATAAGAATCTTGGAACATCTCAGGGCCATACAGAATAGAGACCCCACATACCCAGTGGCTAGGCATTTTGAGAAATTCCATGAGAGTAACAGAGATCTCCTACGTTTTTTCTGTATGGACCAAGTGCCTCCTGAAGTCAGAGGAGGAAATAGACGTTTACGGTTACGCAGATTAGAGTCATGGCACATTATTGAAAATCAGACTAAAAGGCCAGGTGGCCTGAATAGTGGTGAGGAAATGGCCGTACATCTGTAATGCAAAACCTTCCTTTCCTCTTATTCTTGTAGTTCAGTTACGAAGCAATGTTGTATCTGTTCTCTTAGTTTGTTGTGTATAGCCTGCAGGCATATGAGAGAACCTATGACACATGCAGAGGTATTGCCTTTGCCAAAAGCCCATCCAGGGCGAGATATTAATAAGAAGCCCATTCAGGGCGTTATATTTATGTTGGTTGCACATTATCATGTTTATACATTTGTCTCTTATAATAGCAGATTTATGCTATGGAGTGTACAATTACTTTACTGCTGAGAATGTGCACGTTTAGTAATGGCCGACATGGTTAAAGGACCAAGTTGTATGTCCTATGTTTATGTTTGTGGTCAAAGGTGTATACTGCATACTTTAAATACCTGCCTCAGTCCGGCGCCGACCACTACTGAGGAAGGCGGCAAGCCGAAACGCGTCTTGTGATGCAGATGTAACCCAATAAAATTTCATAAGGGTTACCACGTTTCTGTGAGTGCTTGGCATTTTTGGTGCGAGTGAGCTTTGGACGAGGATTCCACGCAGAGTCTGCCACTGCATTGCAGCACCCAGTCGAGAGTGAAGGGAGTAATGGTGGACACCGGAGCTTTATATATATAAATATATTCGCAACACTGGTTCGAAATCATTCCAAACCGATTTTTTGAGTGCACTCAAAAAATCGGTTTGGAATGATTTCGAACCAGTGTTGGGAGTGTAACAGCACGTTTCACCACGCGCCGAGGAAGCACCCGTAACGAGTGGAGCAACGACGGGTGAAAAACGTGTTGTGGAATATATAAATATATGTGTATATATTTTATGTTAGTAAATAAACAAAAACAAAAACATAAAAATGTATATAATGAAAAATATATATATTTAATATTAGTTGTTTTTTATAGCTATTTATATATAAACACACACGTTTTATGTGTGCATGTTTACATATGTATATATTTGTAATATTTAATGTTAATTTTTTGTAATATACATTATATTATAGTTATGTAATAAAATGTATTAAAATGTTTACGTTTTACCATGTTAAACTGTGTATATTGAAAAACAATATGTTTGTCATATTTTTAACAATATTAGTGTAAACAATATGTTTTACTCTATATTTTTGTACTTACCTTCATAAGTATAGGAAAATGATATTTGTGTAACCGATATTTTTGACACAATATTTCTGTGTCACAATATTTGTGTGGTTGATATTCTGTCACTGATCCGATGCAATAATAAGGACAGACCACCCACTGGTGCATTGGACTAGGCAATGAGACCGCATATTTGTATTAAAGTAAACAAAACATACTTTTTAGCAGCCACTGTTAATAATTATTGTGGCCAGTGGTTAGAGATACAGGCGGTATGTGTTTTCTATTGTATGTCTCCAACACATTTATTGTGCCACATTTATTGCAATGCCCAAGCGACTACGTGTAAATACAGGCTTTTTTGCCTGGATACAATTGAAACCTGTTCAGAAATATTTACGGCTGAACTAATTCATCCCTGCTAAAGACAACAACCTGAACTGCATGTCTGTAGGTGCATGTCTTCTTTTTTTTAGCAAAGTCTCAATGTGTACGTCTTCGACAGACAAACTATATGAACCATTGTATGAGATAATGCCATAAAAGAGGCTATAATTAGCATATTCCAATTCACAACAGAGTTATAACCCTGTCTTTCTAGTAAATGAATTAACAATTATTTTAATTTGTAGTGTCTGACTACAGTGAGGTGCCACCAAATCCCCGGTTGCTTGACATGCAGGCATATCCTAAAATAGGGTGAGTTATATTCGGCCATCACATTCTCACAACATCGCATAATTTTCAGAACACTAGCATGCCTTAGCATCGGATGTAAAGCTTTGCCACCAATGGGCTCTTCACTATTTTGTGTGCAGTGTGTAATGTTAACTTATTAGGTGGTAGGTTGAGTATGCAACAAAAATTTGAAAAAACACAAAGGTATTTCAGGAAATGGTATACATTTCTCTTAAAAACCTTCTTCTCAGTCTAGGTATCCTGTCTAAATAACTGTCTGGTATGACAGTATTAGGCCTCATTATATATGTAATGCTACAAACTAACAAAGGATCACACTACATAGCAAGGGATCTGGAATCCAATGTCACCCTGATGAAGGCCACTGAATTCATTATGCATTAACAGTCAGCTGAAACATGTTGGTGTTGGGATGCTTGAACCACTGTATTTAATGGACACCCCAGATATATTTTAATCATACCACAGGTACCCAAGAACAAAGAGATCAACCTCTGGGTATACAGGGAAGGTATTTTCAATAACTGGACCCTGGTGTTTATCCCAAAAACGGCTTAACTTGAACTCCCAACCTCTATTGAGTCTGTCAAGGTGACACTGACCTACCTTGGGGGAAAGGACACCCATGATGAAGCATGGCACAATTGAGTGGGCGACATGTCCTCTTTCAATACATATGAATAGCTGAGGACATTTATAAGACCCAAGTGCAAGGATCTTATTCGCCTGGGTACCCTTTGTATTAAGTCATCTTAACAGCCACCCATGTCAATAGTGATGCTTTGGAAGTCTAAAAGGTTGTTCTCAAATCCCATGGTTCTGTTAATGGAGGTACAGGGGGATTCAACCGGTCAAACTGGATGGAGCTTTTAACTGGTCTTCCTACATTAGGCTGTTTGCAGTAGGGACTGATAAACCACACATTTACAGTGTTTGTATCTCAAATCTAGCTAATCCCAATCAAGAGTTTCTATTGGTAGAGGCACCCATGGAAATGTGTGTACACACTGGACACACCAGCACAACACCTGCGATTTATGATTAGGGTCCAACTGCAACTTCAGTAAACTATAACCCAGGAACTGTAAAAGACAGAAAATAAATTATAACGGTTTTGAGGTCAGAGTGAGTGGCTTCTACCAACATGGCACAGTAATAAGGTTGAGGATGAAGGGAAAAACACTTCATATTCCTATCGGACTGGAAGGGCATAGACGCCATATTCTACAAACTCATGGATCGAAGGGGTTAGAAATTAGACAATCCCTACACACACAGTTTTGACTACTCTCTGCAGGTCTTCAGTCCCTTCTCCGCTATAAGAAATACTTCAGTTCTTCATTTAGTTCTGGCAAGCTGGGCTGCTGGTGCCGCCTGGCTCTTCTGCAGTATGCTTCCTCAAGATGTTGTCCAGGCAAGTTTCAGTCAGTCCTGCTTTACTCTTTTCCCTCTTGCCTAGGAGCTTCATCTTTTCCAGGTTAATCTTCTTCCAGGTCAGGTCATCACAGCAAGGTTTCTTCAGATCCTAGCCATGAAGAAGCATAACAACACAAAGAGTTCTGCTCTTGGCCTTGAATCTCGTCTCAATCCCAGATGAAGTAAAAAGCTACTTAAAACAGGGACCAGTAATTATCCTGCTTTGTAGTGTTCTGGCAAAAGCTACAACCAAGCCTACTTTAACTTTGAAACACTTTTCAATCTGCATAGACAGCATCTTCTGCCTTCATGTACTTTTTCAGAGATGGATGCAAGTAGCTGTCTCCAAATGATCAACGATTATTGATTAGGCCAGGGAGAAAGCTGACCCTCTCAGCAAGGATCTCTCAATTCCGCAAGGCAAATGAAAAAGGTATCTCAGCTGTCTTTTGCTGGCATGTGCTCCGGGTGAGCCAGTAAAAGGATTGTTCACACCTCCGTGCCATCAGGCTCTTTCATGGTTTAGAAACAGAACTCCAGGGATATAAGCATGTAAAAATTCACATTGTAAAGGAGAACAAGTCACCCTGAACCAGAATCTCCATTTTTCACAAGGAAAGCCAGTAGGTCCTACCAGAACTAACGTGATTTTCCCACTCTCACAGAATTTATTTAGGTGGGGAGGCCAGGATTAACATTCACGCCGGCTGTCTCTAGAGTGGTAATCGTAATTACTAAACCACATTTCTTCTTATAGGATGAACGATTCACAACCAGTGAGGAGCCTGAGGAGTGACACATATTGTTTGCCAACGTTTCCCAAGGTTTTTGTTCACCAACCTCCACCTTTAATAATTTGCTGCTTGATTTCTGGATGGAGATAGTTTCAGAAGGATATTTGTAATGGCCGAAATAGAAGAATTGTCCATACATGACCAAAAGATATATACCATCTGCCTCGCCTTGTAGCACTGTGTATTACCTTTGTTTCATAAGAACTGCTATAGCAGGGTTTCCGAATATGGCTTTGATGTCATGAATTTGCCCCTTAGGGTAACCTTGTCCACAGAGGCCCGTGTTATTTGAATTGTTGCACTGATATGTGTGGCACAGTTTCTGTTAAACGTTCATGTGATGTTACATTCAGCACAGGCGTTGCTGCTTGTTAACTTAGCTATAGTTTGAACATAGAGTGTGCTGAAGTGCTTGGCTGTAGTTTAGGGCCTTAAATATTAGCTTATTCAGTACATCTTTTGCTCTTGTTAATGAAACAAGGAAGGAATTTTGCCGCTTCTGCAGCACGTTGCATACACTTTATTATTATTTTTTAAACAGATTTTTATTAAGTTTTAGTCAAACATCATACAATCATGCATCATAAGCGGATTTTCATCAACTTGGCTCTTTTCAGGACAAAAATCAACATTGGTCCGCATCCCCTTTCCCTATTCGAACCACCCTCCCTCCTCCCCCTCTACCCCCACCCCCCCTTGCCAGTGTGCTTCCTACTGTCTCTGCTAGAGAATGGTATAAACCCTTGTGCAGCAGCGCCCAACTCCTCCTGGGACATCCACATTCGCGGCTCTCTGCTGTGTAACGACCTTGAATAAGTGCAGAACATAGCATGTGATCCTAGCGGTCCTTTGTTCCTTCCAACATAAATGCAGACACCATCACATGCACAAGGTTGTTTGGGCCTAGGTGGTCTCACCTCCCATGTGTACCCCCGCACAGACTGGAGTGGGAATAGTACATTTTAGTCCTCTGGCATTCAACGCTTTCCCTAATGTTGCACAGACTGGAGTGGGAATAGTAAATTATACCCCTCCGGCATCCAGCGCTTTCCCGACTGTTACACAGACTGGAGTGGGAATAGTAAATTATACCCGTCTGATGTCCATATCTTTCCCTACTGTTGCACAGACTGGAGTGGGAATAGTCAATTTTACAATTCTGCGTCTAGCGCTTTCCGTACTGTTGCCCAGACTGGAGTGGAATAGTAAATTATACCCCTCTGGCGTCCAACGCTTTCCCGACTGTTACACAGACTGGAGTGGCAATAGTAAATGTTACCCCTCCAGTGTTCAACCCTTTCCCTACTGTTGCACAGACTGAATTGGGAATAGTACATTTGACCACTTCGGAGTCCAGCGCTTTCACTACTGTTGCACAGACTGGAGTGCTAATTGTATGTCTATTTTTTACAAACTTTACAATATTTTTATTATTGTTTAAATGTATGTAATATTATTATTTTTTTTTTAAATGTATATTATCTGTGTATATATGTGTATACTTGTTTTTTTTGTTATTAATATTTTTAGTGAATGTGTTTATTAATGTTTTTATTTATAAATGTTTTTATGTGTCACGTATATATATATATATAAATAACGTTACCATTTGGTAGGCTGGCAGGGTTCTACCCATGTCTTAAATGTAGGGCCTGCAAATTCAGCCACAAAGTGTTGCAGTATTCGATACCAGGCATAGAAGAACCGATGAAGATTAGGAGCCTGATGAATTGTAACACAAGCCACACAGTGTACTGTTTGGTGTGTCCGTGTGGCTTGCGTTACATAGGAAGTACTATCCATCCTACCAAAATAAGAATCTTGGAACATCTCAGGGCCATACAGAATAGAGACCCCACATACCCAGTGGCTAGGCATTTTGAGAAATTCCATGAGAGTAACAGAGATCTCCTACGTTTTTTCTGTATGGACCAAGTGCCTCCTGATGTCAGAGGAGGAAATAGACGTTTACGGTTACGCAGATTAGAGTCATGGCACATTATTGAAAATCAGACTAAAAGGCCAGGTGGCCTGAATAGTGGTGAGGAAATGACCGTACATCTGTAATGCAAAACCTTCCTTTCCTCTTATTCTTGTAGTTCAGTTACGAAGCAATGTTGTATCTGTTCTCTTAGTTTGTTGTGTATAGCCTGCAGGCATATGAGAGAACCTATGACACATGCAGAGGTATTGCCTTTGCCAAAAGCCCATCCAGGGCGAGATATTAATAAGAAGCCCATTCAGGGCGTTATATTTATCTTGGTTGCACATTATCATGTTTATACATTTGTCTCTTATAATAGCAGATTTATGCTATGGAGTGTGCAATTACTTTACTGCTGAGAATGTGCACGTTTAGTAATGGCCGACATGGTTAAAGGACCAAGTTGTATGTCCTATGTTTATGTTTGTGGTCAAAGGTGTATACTGCATACTTTAAATACCTGCCTCAGTCCGGCGCCGACCACTATTGAGGAAGGCGGCAAGCCGAAACGCGTCTTGTGATGCAGATGTAACCCAATAAAATTTCATAAGGGTTACCACGTTTCTGTGAGTGCTTGGCATTTTTGGTGCGAGTGAGCTTTGGACGAGGATTCCACGCAGAGTCTGCCACTGCGTTGCAGCACCCAGTCGAGAGTGAAGGGAGTAATGGTGGACACCGGAGCTTTATATATATAAATATATTCGCAACACTGGTTCGAAATCATTCCAAACCGATTTTTTGAGTGCACTCAAAAAATCGGTTTGGAATGATTTCGAACCAGTGTTGGGAGTGTAACAGCACGTTTCACCACGCGCCGAGGAAGCACCCGTAACGAGTGGAGCAACGACGGGTGAAAAACGTGTTGTGGAATATATAAACATATGTGTATATATTTTATGTTAGTAAATAAACAAAAACATAAAAATGTATATAATGAAAAATATATATATTTAATATTAGTTGTTTTTATAGATATTTATATATATGTAAATGTAATTGAGCTTATATAGCGCACAGCTACCCGCAGTGGGTGTCCCGGCGCTTGCTTAGGGAACCCGTCCTGATATTCCCCTGTGAGATAGCAGGGTATCCACAAGGTGAAAGTCAGGCATCCCGCCGCGAGGGGCCGTTGTGGAGATTAAGCAAGCTATTGCCCAGAGTCGCAGAGTGTGAAACCGTGAGTTGAGGAGGCACCGGGGCGAGAATTATCTAGTCCATGGAATTTTTAGCCCAAGACCCGCCGAGGCGGGGAATTGAACCCTGGTCCAGGACCGATCTCAGCTTCCAGGTCTGCTGCCTCTAACCCCTGAGCCACACTTCTCCACTAGTAACGAGTGGAGCAACGACGGGTGAAAAACGTGTTGTGGAATATATAAATATATGTGTATATATTTTATGTTAGTAAATAAACAAAAACATAAAAATGTATGTAATGAAAAATATATATATTTAATATTAGTTGTTTTTTATAGATATTTATATATAAACACACACGTTTTATGTGTGCATGTTTACATATGTATATATTTGTAATATTGAATGTTAATTTTTTGTAATATACATTATATTATAGTTATGTAATAAAATGTATTAAAATGTTTACGTTTTACCATGTTAAACTGTGTATATTGAAAAACAATATGTTTGTCATATTTTTAACAATATTAGTGTAAACAATATGTTTTACTCTATATTTTTGTACTTACCTTCATAAGTATAGGAAAATTATATTTGTGTAACCGATATTTTTGACACAATATTTCTGTGTCACAATATTTGTGTGGTCGATATTCTGTCACTGATCCGATGCAATAATAAGGACAGACCACCCACTGGTGCATTGGACTAGGCAATGAGACCGCATATTTGTATTAAAGGAAACAAAACATACTTTTTAGCAGCCACTGTTAATAATTATTGTGGCCAATGGTTAGAGATACAGGCGGTATGTGTTTTCTATTGTATGTCTCCAACACATTTATTGTGCCACATTTATTGCAATGCCCAAGCGACTACGTGTAAATACAGGCTTTTTTGCCTGGATACAATTGAAACCTGTTCAGAAATATTTACGGCTGAACTAATTCATCCCTGCTAAAGACAACAACCTGAACTGCATGTCTGTAGGTGCATGTCTTTTTTTTTTTTAGCAAAGTCTCAATGTGTACGTCTTCGACAGACAAACTATATGAACCATTGTATGAGATAATGCCATAAAAGAGGCTATAATTAGCATATTCCAATTCACAACAGAGTTATAACCCTGTCTTTCTAGTAAATGAATTAACAATTATTTTAATTTGTAGTGTCTGACTACAGTGAGGTGCCACCAAATCCCCGGTTGCTTGACATGCAGGCATATCCTAAAATAGGGTGAGTTATATTCGGCCATCACATTCTCACAACATCGCATAATTTTCAGAACACTAGCATGCCTTAGCATCGGATGTAATGCTTTGCCACCAATGGGCTCTTCACTATTTTGTGTGCAGTGTGTAATGTTAACTTATTAGGTGGTAGGTTGAGTATGCAACAAAAATTTGAAAAAACACACAGGTATTTCAGGAAATGGTATACATTTCTCTTAAAAACCTTCTCAGTCTAGGTATCCTGTCTAAATAACTGTCTGGTATGACAGTATTAGGCCTCATTATATATGTAATGCTACAAACTAACAAAGGATCACACTACATAGCAAGGGATCTGGAATCCAATGTCACCCTGATGAAGGCCACTGAATTCATTATGCATTAACAGTCAGCTGAAACATGTTGGTGTTGGGATGCTTGAACCACTGTATTTAATGGACACCCCAGATATATTTTAATCATACCACAGGTTCCCAAGAACAAAGAGATCAACCTCTGGGTATACAGGTAAGGTATTTTCAATAACTGGACCCTGGTGTTTATCCCAAAAACGGCTTAACTTGAACTCCCAACCTCTATTGAGTCTGTCAAGGTGACACTGACCTACCTTGGGGGAAAGGACACCCATGATGAAGCATGGCCCAATTGAGTGGGCGACATGTCCTCTTTCAATACATATGAATAGCTGAGGACATTTATAAGACCCAAGTGCAAGGATCTTATTCTCCTGGGTACCCTTTGTATTAAGTCATCTTAACAGCCACCCATGTCAATAGTGATGCTTTGGAAGTCTAAAAGGTTGTTCTCAAATCCCATGGTTCTGTTAATGGAGGTACAGGGGGATTCAACCGGTCAAACTGGATGGAGCTTTTAACTGGTCTTCCTACATTAGGCTGTTTGCAGTAGGGAATGATAAACCACACATTTACAGTGTTTGTATCTCAAATCTAGCTAATCCCAATCAAGAGTTTCTATTGGTAGAGGCACCCATGGAAAAGTGTGTACACACTGGACACACCAGCACAACACCTGCGATTTATGATTAGGGTCCAACTGCAACTTCAGTAAACTATAACCCAGGAACTGTAAAAGACAGAAAATAAATTATAACGGTTTTGAAGTCAGAGTGAGTGGCTTCTACCAACATGGCACAGTAATAAGGTTGAGGATGAAGGGAATAACACTTCATATTCCTATCGGACTGGAAGGGCATAGACGCCATATTCTACAAACTCATGGATCGAAGGGGTTAGAAATTAGACAAACCCTACACACACAGTTTTGCCTACTCTCTGCAGGTCTTCAGTCCCTTCTCCGCTATAAGAAATACTTCAGTTCTTCATTTAGTTCTGGCAAGCTGGGCTGCTGGTGCCGCCTGGCTCTTCTGCAGTATGCTTCCTCAAGATGTTGTCCAGGCAAGTTTCAGTCAGTCCTGCTTTACTCTTTTCCCTCTTGCCTAGGAGCTTCATCTTTTCCAGGTTAATCTTCTTCCAGGTCAGGTCATCACAGCAAGGTTTCTTCGGATCCTAGCCATGAAGAAGCATAACAACACAAAGAGTTCTGCTCTTGGCCTTGAATCTTGTCTCAATCCCAGATGAAGTAAAAAGCTACTTAAAACAGGGACCAGTAATTATCCTGCTTTGTAGTGTTCTGGCAAAAGCTACAACCAAGCCTACTTTAACTTTGAAACACTTTTCAATCTGCATAGACAGCATCTTCTGCCTTCATGTACTTTTTCAGAGATGGATGCAAGTAGCTGTCTCCAAATGATCAACGAATATTGATTAGGCCAGGGAGAAAGCTGACCCTCTCAGCAAGGATCTCTCAATTCCGCAAGGCAAATGAAGAAGGTATCTCAGCTGTCTTTTGCTGGCATGTGCTCCGGGTGAGACAGTAAAAGGATTGTTCACACCTCCGTGCCATCAGGCTCTTTCATGGTTTAGAAACAGAACTCCAGGGATATAAGCATGTAAAAATTCACATTGTAAAGGAGAACAAGTCACCCTGAACCAGAATCTCCATTTTTCACAAGGAAAGCCAGTAGGTCCTACCAGAACTAACGTGATTTTCCCACTCTCACAGAATTTATTTAGGTGGGGAGGCCAGGATTAACATTCACGCCGGCTGTCTCTAGAGTGGTAATCGTAATTACTAAACCACATTTCTTCTTATAGGATGAACGATTCACAACCAGTGAGGAGCCTGAGGAGTGACACATATTGTTTGCCAACGTTTCCCAAGGTTTTTGTTCACCAACCTCCACCTTTAATAATTTGCTGCTTGATTTCTGGATGGAGATAGTTTCAGAAGGATATTTGTAATGGCCGAAATAGAAGAATTGTCCATACATGACCAAAAGATATATACCATCTGCCTCGCCTTGTAGCACTGTGTATTACCTTTGTTTCATAAGAACTGCTATAGCAGGGTTTCCGAATATGGCTTTGATGTCATGAATTTGCCCCTTAGGGTAACCTTGTCCACAGAGGCCCGTGTTATTTGAATTGTTGCACTGATATGTGTGGCACAGTTTCTGTTAAACGTTCATGTGATGTTACATTCAGCACAGGCGTTGCTGCTTGTTAACTTAGCTATAGTTTGAACATAGAGTGTGCTGAAGTGCTTGGCTGTAGTTTAGGGCCTTAAATATTAGCTTATTCAGTACATCTTTTGCTCTTGTTAATGAAACAAGGAAGGAATTTTGCCGCTTCTGCAGCACGTTGCATACACTTTATTATTTTTTTTTTTAACAGATTTTTATTAAGTTTTAGTCAAACATCATTCAATCATGCATCATAAGCGGATTTTCATCAACTTGGCTCTTTTCAGGACAAAAATCAACATTGGTCCGCATCCCCTGTCCCTATTCGAACCACCCTCCCTCCTCCCCCTCTATCCCCACTCCCCCTTGCCAGTGTGCTTCCTACTGTCTCTGCTAGAGAATAGTATAAACCCTTGTGCAGCAGCGCCCAACTCCTCCTGGGACATCCACATTCGCGGCCCTCAGCTGTGTAACAACCTTGAATAAGTGCAGAACATAGCATGTGATCCTAGCGGTCCTTTGTTCCTTCCAACATAAATGCGGACACCATCACATGCACAAGGTTGTTTGGACCTAGGTGGTCTCACCTCCCATGTGTACCCCCGCAGAACCTGCCCTAGTCTCCAGCTCCTGACTCGCCGGTGCATCCATCTCATCACCCCCACTAGCTTCCACCGCTGATTGTAGGTCCGCCACCAGCACACCCCACGCCCTGGCCGCATCCAGCACTTTGTCGTTAGAAGTGCGCCTGGCTTGCTGTAGCCTAAGAGTCCCTTCACTAGTTGCCCATTGTTGGAAACCCCCCCCCCGCCACCTCAGAAAGCTGGGGCCCCCCCTGGACTTCCAGTGCATAGTGAGCTCCCTCTTGGCCATAATCAACCCCAGGTCAAAGAATTTACTTGTAATTTTTGTGGCTGGTGTGTGCGGGAACCATATCAAGAGACAAGTCCCCATGCTTACGTCAACCTGACGCCCCGTGACCTCATTCAAACTTGCCACAACATCGGTCCAGTATGCACCCAGCCCTGCGCAGGACCAAATCATATGACCAAAGTCAGCGCCCTCCACGTTACATCGGGGGCACACTGAGTGAGCTCCCCCAAAGACCTGCTGGATTTTAACCGGCGTCAAATAAGCCCTGTGGAGCGTAAAATATTGGACCAACTGAAACCGAACATTGCTTGTGCCCTTCCAGGCCCGCCGTACGAGCTGTGTCCAGGTCGCCTCCGGTATCTGTCGGCCGAGGTCTCCCTCCCAACGTTCCCTCAACCGATCTAGGGGCGGCGGATCCTCCAATGCCAATCTCCTGTACAGGCAGGTAATAGCCTTGAAAGTGCCAGCGGCCATCGTGACATACTGGCAGCCCAATGACGTAGGGGGTTCTGCCAAACCCATATTCCAGTGTTTCTGGATTCCCGACACCAAAGCCGCATGTAACAAAAATTCGCACCTCGGCAAATCAAAGGCACTCTGCAGTTCGTGGAATGGCAACAAGGTACCATCTCTATATCAATCAATCGATCAATCACAGCATTTATATAGCGCACTACTCACCCGGAGGGTCTCAAGGCGCTGGGGGGAGGGGGTCCGCTACTGCTCGAACAGCCAGGTCTTGAGCTGCTTCCTGAAGGCGAGGTGGTCTTGGGTCAGGCGGAGGTGGGTCGGAAGGGAGTTCCAAGTCTTGGCGGCTAGGTAGGAGAAGGACCTTCCTCCTGTGGTGGCTCTTCGGATGCGGGGGACGGCGGCGAGGGCGTGGCTGGTCGATCGAAGCTGGCGTTTGGGAGCGTAGAAGTTGAGGCGGCTGTTGAGGTATCCTGGGCCTTGGTTGTGTAGGGCTTTGTGTGCGTGGGTGAGGAGCCGGAAGGTGATTCTCTTGTTGACCGGGAGTCAGTGCAGGTCTCTCAGGTGTCCGGAGATGTGGCTGCGGCGGGGGATGTCCAGGATGAGTCGTGCTGAGGTGTTCTGGATCCGCTGGAGTCTCTTCTGGAGTTTGGCGGTGGTTCTGGCGTAGAGGGAGTTGCCGTAGTCCAGACGGCTGGTGACGAGGGCCTGGGTGACCGTCTTCCTGGTCTCAGTGGGGATCCATCGGAAGATCTTACGTAGCATGCGCAGGATGTTGAAGCACGACGAGGAGACGGCGTTGACTTGTCTGATCATGGAGATATATATTTATATAGGTCCCCTATCATGTGGATCCCACGCTCCTCCCAGTCGGCCAGTGCCGACCAATCCCCGCCATGCGGGAGGGCGGTGCACATGCCCAGAGGGATCTCCGGGGCATACGGGGTGGTAAATCCCGTCCGTTTCTGGCTGCGTAGCCAACATTGGCGAAGGGTGCATTCCTCGAGAGTGAGCTGATCCAGCCGAAGCTTCTGTTGGAGCACTATAAAAGACAAGACATGGCGCTGAATAATCCTGTCCTGCCCAGTGTGCCCGCTCTCCCATTTCCGCATTGCTTCACTGAGTAACTGAGTGAGCTACTATACCCCTCGATAACTGGGCTGAGAGGGAAGCCAGAGAGACGGCCGTGACGGTGGAGTGGAGCTGTGTCTTCGGCGTTGTTTTGGGTGCTTCCCCTCGGCGTTTTACCTCTCTTCAACTCTCTCCCGGAAGAAAAGAGCAGCGTGAGCACGGAAAGCACGGAGGGTGCGGACAGCCGCCGTAGAACCACAACGCCCGCAGGAGGTGAGAGCAGTGGTAGCGGCATCCGCAGTGGGAAAAGAAGCCGCAGCGTTTTCAGCGCTCTGGAGACGACCGCTCTCCCACCTCCCCCTCACCTCTCCCTCGAAGAGCTGCGTTTACAGGTGAGCACGGGGAGCCCCTAGACCTGCCAGACCAGCTGTGGGGGTGTGAGGTGAGAGCTGCTGTGAGAGCTGCCCGGCAGCAACCAGTGCTTTGGAAGCTCGTCGTCCGCCCGCCTGCGTTGTCTGCATTGCCTCTACTTCAGCCCCCGCCTCGCTTTACCCTCACTTTACCCCAGTCTACCTTCAGTTTACCCCCCCGCCGCGGGGAGGGGGGACGGAGGCAGCAGCAGGCAGTGGCAGGTCTCCCCCCATGCTCAAGGTGCCCAAGGTGCTTAAGGTGCAAGAAGTGAAGGAGCGAACGGCGCAGGAGAAAACCAGACCCGAAACCAGACCCGGAACGTCTGTACAGGGGTCCATTAACCATTAACTTTCAACCTTTAACCTCCAACCCTCCACCTGCACAGCCTGGCAGGTGAGATAATTGCCATTGCCACTGCCACTGCCACAACCATCTCCACCACCCAGTGACCCGTCCTTATCACCATAACTGCAGCTCAACAGCCTAACAGTGTTGCAACCGACGAACATTCAACAGACTGGTTATATTCAATCTTTGCTCAAAAGACTGCTCAAAGCCCTAACAGGAAATAACAAAAATAAAAAAATAAAACAATAAGAATAAGCGAAAAAAGGGCGCCACGACGCAATAGCTAAACGGCAACATCAGCAATATCTAATTCCTCCCCGGAGCTGATCCCAGCCCTTTATGGTCAACGCCCTGCCTTTATACGCTGAACCAGCCAGGTTAAAACACAACGCAAGCAGCTCCTGCCCTTGGCAGCCAAGCAGTAATAACAGCAGCCACTCTTACCTTCTATCACATATCGCCTACCTCCTACCCCTCATCTCCACAACCACATGCCGCCTCAGCTGTTTTCCCTTCGTGGCAAGGCAAAGGTTATACCACAGCGAAGGCACGGAGCAACGCAGCTCGCCAGCGATATAGTAATCACCAGGAGGTCATCAGGTCATGGGACTCAAAAAGAAGGGCCGCCACGCGACGTCTCTGGAAAAGAGCACCACGACTCAATTACCAACCAGCAAGACAACTCGGATGACAAGGAGTAAATCTTTAACTGTCAGTCCAAGCGAAAGGCCACAAGAGGCAGACCAAAGAGGAACAATCACAAACTTTTTTAAGAAAAGGGACTGCCAAGACAGCAACCTCGACCACGGCCCCAGCCATACTACTACTTCCGATATTTCAACCCCGGAACCAAAACAGCAGCACACACACTCATAGTGGACGATCATCCAACTCCAATTTCATTATTGAAGCTACGACGTCCTTCTGCGAGGAACTTAGGGCCGCCCAGGAACAGACCAGTGCACAGGGCAGTATAGCCTTTGGCCATTCACATCCAAATCTAAATGTAGGACAACAACGGGTCAGCTCTCCCCCCCCATTCCATAGAGGAGACTCAGGACACCACAAGAGCCAAAACAACAGTAATAGTTCCCACTGAAAATGGCCCTACCACAACTACAACAGCGCAAATCCACCAGTCAAAAGCCTTAGGTCCATCTCCCCAGTACGCGGGCCCAAGCACCTCCCAGTATGATCATGAACTTGAGTTCAAGAATTACAATTTAATGCTCCCCCAACCGGATTCTCCTGTCCTAGTGCCGCCAGCCGTTGGGGAGTTCACAGGCTCCTTTCTTTATAACCTCGAACAAAAGATCGAAAGAACCCTTGACTTAACCCCTATCCCATCATGGCCCCAAGAATCTCCCTGGACCCACAAAACGCAAGCTGAAAATTCTGCCCACAATAGCAGTACAGGTACGACAACAGATAACCCATCTCAGTTGGAGATAAATAGTGCCACCAATAAAGCTCTTTTGTGGCAATCCACCAAGATGGAACTACAGATAGATCTCCTACAGGCAATAGCTGGACAATTATCAGACATTAGCTTCAAGGTGGAGGCCCTGGCTAACAGGATCCCCCCGAACATGCCCTTCAACGGGGGGGCCTGCTCTTGTCGCTGCTCAGTCCTCATTGAGAAGTGGGCTTCTTTTGCCAGAGGTACTAGCAGAAATAATGGAAATAGCGAAAGGGAGATCTGCGGTGCCAACGCCAAACAATAAAGAAGAGCGGCCAAAGTACAACAGCAACACCCCAAAGGTGACACAGTCACTACGGGCCCCATTGGGGAAGAGCGCCACAGCCAACAAAGGCAAAAGCATAGAGCACACGACAATCCACTCAGTCAGCAGCTCACCTGAACCCACAACAGTCGAAAACCCAAACTACAGGGACACCGATGACATCGGAACAGCTAGGCCGGAAGACTCGTCAGGCACAACAGACACGCAGAATCCCCCACTGACAAGGAGAGCAAAAAAGAAGCTAAAAAAGCAACAGAAAAAGTTAAAGCTAAAAGTGAGACAACCACAGCTATTGAAGCTCAAGCACCCACCTTCGAAGGAGGGGACAAAAGCACAAGCAACCCAGTTCTATCCAATATTCACAGATAAAAACTGGGGCAAAAGGACTCCCCCGGTCCTCCAACCAAAGGGAGAGCAACATATACAAATCACATTGTTAAGCTCCCCTAGCTCAAAGGGTGATAAGCCACCAGTTACGCAAACCACCCCAACAGGAAAGCAGCCAATGGCAGGATCTCGCCCATTAGTGCCAAGTCGGCCCCCACAGCCAACATTCGTGTCTCAAGCAGCCAATCTGCCCCAACTTCAAACAAGCCCCCAGCATCGAACCATGATTAACACCGCCCAAACCAAGAGGCCGCAAGGAGGTGCGCCCCTAAATCCCCCAGGCAGTTACAGGACAGTGCCCACTCCAGCAGATGCAGTGACAAAAAAGGGAGCCGGGGAGCAATATTTGAGCGCACCTGCAGACATCTATGAGGTGGTTCTCACTCCAAGATTTTCCAGCGCAGGACGGCATGATATCCTGAACCGGAGCAACCTCCTACGTCTCTTCAAACATCTGGATAACATGGCCAAGACACAATCAGGGGACATTGAATGGGTGAAATTCGAGACCCTGAAAGGGGACACACATGGAGACTCCACCGTGGTGGGACTGAAGAACAAAGAAACACAGCAAGCCATCGTGCAAAACTCCAAGCTACTCGCAGAATGGGGCATTGAAGTACAGATATCATCGCCCCCAAAATATCCACTTGTCTTGGTCCCAGATAGCGGGAGAAAGGTCACCCGATCTGTCCTAAAAGGGACAACCAGCATGAGTCCCTAAAATAGAAGCCAGACGGGCCAAAGGGCACCCACAGGAATCAGAATCCTATGCGAAAATAACCAACGAGTAATACACAACATCTCTCCCACCCCTGAGCAAAAGGGTCTTGGAAGCAGGAGGACACAGCACACCTAGCCATCACAAAAGTTTGCCCCCAAGCGGGGATGCTAGGTTTGGTACCACTGCGAAATCACACCTGACTGTAATCTCCTGGAACATAGCAGGGATTAGTAAAATCTGCAATAATGAAAATCTGAAGCAGTTCCTGGAAGGTGGAGACCTAATTTGTCTCCAAGAAACTTGGGCCCTGACCTCTACCCCCCTGGCCGGGTATTACGAATTTCAAACACCAGCAATGAAAAAGAACATATTTGGTCGCCCAGCAGGCGGACTATCAATTTTCATAAAACATGAGTGTGCCTTCGTTGCCACTTCCATCAACGTAAACCTACCCGGCCTACAAGCTCTACAGATAAGAGGTCCGAGTCTCACCAAACAACCAATCCATCTGTTAGTTTTTAACTGCTACATGAATCCCGCACAGACCCTAATGAAAGACCATCTGGCGGCACTGGCATCAAAACTGGAGGACTTGCTAAATAAATACAAACCACACCAGGTCATTCTAGCAGGGGACTTCAACCTAAAAGATCTAGACAACTCGGAACCCCTCCCACAAGGATCAGGAAGGGCAGCTCTCCTGCGCGACCTTTTCCTCAGCTACAAATTAACGTCAACTCATGCACAGAAAAAATCTAGTTCGAGTGCCTGGCAGCCACAGCATACTTTTCGGAATGTGTTCAGAATCAACTACATCTTGATAAGTGGAGCACTGGCGGACAGAATGTCTGACTTTGAAGTAGTGAACCGGCAGGACAGTGACCACAAGCCACTTAGAGCCTCATACCAGCTGGTCATACCGGCCGCCACCGTCTACCAACCCATTGGGGAGTCAAGCGGGGAGGAGACACACACTGTCCTGCGGAGAATCAAATGGACAGATAAGACAGAGGTGAAACTTCAACTATGGCTGGGTCAGAAACAGCAAGGGAGTCAGGTTGCATCTGATTCCCCCATAACAGGATGGGAGCTAATCATTGTGGATATACAAAACCATTTTGGTAATTCTAAACCACAAAACTCAATGATAAAAGTGCCCCCCAAGAAACAGAACGCCTGCCCCAAGGAGATTTGGGAACACAAACGACTCCTGCGCAAGGCTTGCGCAACAAAGAAAAGAGGGGGCACCCAAACTGTAGGCCTATCAATACCGGAATTGAGGGCCACCCTTAGGAAGAAGCTATGGGAACTTACAAAAATAGATATGGAAAGGAAATGGCTAAAAGTTTTCTCCCTCCTCAAACAAAAGAACCATGTACGACTCTGGAGATTCATCAATCAGCTGAGTAATCGAGGGCCAACAAGAGAAAATGGGGTAGCTGAAAAAGACTGGATCCAACATGTGAAAAGGCTATACGAAACAGTCCCCAGTAATACATTCTCGTCAACGGACAAGGCGGAGCCAACTGAGGAGTCCCCCCAGGCCGGCCTCCAGTCAGAAGCAGCCATCTCAAGCCCAGGCAACACCCCAAGGGGCAGCAGGTCCCAGGCCGACGTAGATGAAATCACATCAACCTGGACAAACATCAGACAGGTCACCAACACCATCAAGCGAATGAGGAATGACGGCGCGCCGGGGCCCAACGGGATACCAGCGCCGGTCTTTAAACAGGCCTCAGAGTACTGGGCGGCACTCTTAACCCAGCTCTTTAATTTCACCTACCTGACGGCTACAATCCCCGACTCTTGGAGGGGCTCCATACTATTCCCAATCTTTAAAAAAGGTGACCGCATAGAGCCCTCGAACAACAGACTCATCGCTCTGCTCGACTTGGAGGCCAAGGCATATGCACACCTACTACTCTGCGACCTAGAAAAATGGGCAGAAGAGGAAAACATAATACCTACGTATCAGATCGGCTTCAGGTCCAAGGCATCTACAATGGACAACGTCCTGGCGTTAGCACATCTATCAGCCAAGGCAACCTTGAATAACCACCCCCCACTATTCTGCTTCTTTGTGGATTACAGTACAGCATTTGACAAAGTGGACAGAAAACACCTATGGTGGAAATTAGAAAAGTGGGGGATAGCATCGAGACTTTTGAAGGCAATCATGTCATTATATGAGGCCACCTGGGTGCGGGTGAAAACAAGCACTTGCACTGTCACTCGCAAAATTGCCACAGCAAACGGGCTGAAACAAGGGTGCGTGCTGGCCCCCATCCTATTCAATCTATATACAGCGGATCTGGGTGAGGCCCTAAAAGGTGCCAGTCTTGTAGCCCCCAGATTAGGAAGACTGAGGCTACCAGTCTTACAGTACGCTGACGATACAGCCATAATGGATCACACGAAGATAGGCCTACAAAGAGCTTTAACTGCCCTAAACAGCTTCAACATCGCCAATAGCCTGACAATAAACAAAGGGAAAACTAAGGTTATCATCTTCGGATCCACCCCCAGAAACGCCAAGCACTGTGGCATTTGGGAAATGCTAAAATATACTCTGTGGCCTCCTATAACTACCTGGGGGTTTGGTTCTCGGAACGAGCCAAAGCAAACGTCCATCTCAAACAGCTGGGTTCCTAAGCCAACAAGGTAATACACTTGCTAAGACAACTAAGCAAGAACCTTATCAGCCCATCTGCAAGTCCAATACTGATAGCCTTAAGAGCCAAGCTCCTTCCCGCAATCTCCTACGGACACCTGGCCTTCCCTGGGAAGCTGGATGTTCTTCTTAACTCCGCCCAAGTTAAGGCCTACAAGTTGGTGCTACAAATACCAAGGGCTGCAAGAAGTACTAGACTGAGGCTAGAGCTTGGCCTAGCAAGGCCCGACACGATCGGCCAGGGGGAGCTTATCAAGCTGTACCTAAGGATACTAAAGGCCCCAGCCAACTCCTTGAAACAGCACTTGATTTGTATCTTTGAAGACCCAGCATCGACCTGGCACACCTGGCTGGGAATTGCAACAAAATCTCTTAAATTAGTGGAAGAAAATATTGCACGGCAAGACATCCTGCTGAATGTCTGGAAGCGGGCCATTAATAAACAAGTCCATGAAATCTCCTTTGAACTTGATTACAAATCCCTTCACCGAAGCTCAAATTTGGAACCCTTAAATAACTCATACACAGCGGGTAAAGCACAACCTTATCTAAGCGAGGCCATTACAACGCAGGCCCGAAGTAAAATTCTATCCATGAAGCTGATCACGCTCGGGATAGTAGATTTCAACCCCGCTTGGGCCCAAAGAGGGGAAGCCATATCCTGTAGGCTATGTGCGTACAAAAGGGAATCCTGGCTGCACCTTCTCTGCTGTTGCCCTCATTTCATGAACGAACGCCGGCGACTGCTGCGCCTGATCTGCCTTAATCGGAGTATAACAACCTGCTCGGAAGCTTCAGCCCTGTGCTTGTCAACCACTACTACTATGACACTAGCGAGATTGGCCAAATTTGTTCACCAAATCAGACAAGCACTAAAAACCTATAACGATAACATTTTATCATCTGGGAAGGTCACCCCCAATGTAACGGATCAGAGTTGAAGCGTACCTGTCACGTAGCATCATTGATAGTGCCACCGCTGGGAAAGGCCAATCAAATGGGACTAAGACTCTCGCTCTACTCTGCTTGTTTCCATACCATTCTTTTAACCAGTACAGGCGTACATCGTTTGTTTTAAAATATGCAAAGAAATTCTAGAATTACCGTTTTCTGTATTTTTTATTTTTTTACTGTAAAGATTTTAATTAATCGCACAGTTATTAAAAACTTGAAACTGTCCTGTGGACCGTCCGGGCCTCTAAACTCCCGCGCCACCGCCTGCGTGAGCCATTGCAGCTGCGCCGCCAGGTAGTACCACTCAAAATCTTGCACCGCCAGACCTCCTTCCTCCCGTGATCTGAGCAAGGTGTTCAATGCTACACGTCTCCTGCCAGAGCCCCAGATGAACCCTATCACCATCGACCGCAGCATCCTGAAGAAGGAGATCGGAATCCACACTGGTAGCGTGCGAAACAAATAAAGCAGCCGCGGGAGGGCCACCATCTTCAACAACGCTATTCGTCCGGCTACGGACAGGGGAAGGGTACGCCAAAACCCCATACTGCCTCTAATGCCCCTCAAAGCTCTGCCCACATTTCCCTCATAGAGGAGCGAGTGGGTGTGATAAATATAGACACCGAGGTACGGTAAGCACTCCGACTCCCAACGCAGTCCCTCCAGCACTGCGGGCCGGGCGCAACGTGACGTCAGTGGGAATAAACAAGTCTTGGACCAGTTAACATGCAGCCCCGACAATTCGCCAAACTCCCGAAGGAGGGTCTGCGCTCCCCATACCAAGGTCTCCACGTCGGCCAGATATAGTAAGAGGTCGTCGGCATACAAGGAGATGTAATGCGGCTCACCGCGTAGTAACACCCCCCCCATAATATCGACCCTGCCGGGCTCGCGCTGCCAGAGGCTCGATTGCCAGCGCGAAGAGGAGCGGGGACAAGGAGCAACCCTCTCGGGTGCCTCTTTCCACCGAGCATGCCGCAGATATTGAACGGCCCGTACGAACCCTGGCGGTAGCAGAGTTATACAGCAGCTGCGTCCAATGGACGAAATCATCCCCTAACCCGAACCGACGAAGCACGCAAAACAAATACGACCACTCCACGCTGTCGAATGCCTTTTCGATATCCACCGACAGCACTGCCGCGCCTGGTGGACCCTCCCCCTCAACGTCCATGGCCCGTATCAGTCGTCGTATGCACGTCAAAGTGTTCCGCGTGGGGATGAAGCCCGACTGATCCGGGTGCACCAGCGTACGCATATGCATGGACAGACGCGTGGCCAAGATCCTACTCAGTACCTTATAGTCCACAGTGAGCATCGAGAGCGGGCGATAAGCCGTCCTCGCGGTAGGCAATCCGCCCTTCTTCAACAACGGTACTATGATCCCCTCTCTGGCCGATGGCGGTAACCTGCCCAGTTCCCAGGCCTCGCCATACACCTGATGTAATTGAGGTGCCAGGAGGTCAATGTACGAGGCGTAAAATTCCACCGGCAAACCGTCAGCCCCCGGCGTCTTCTTCCTTGCCATGTGTTTAACCGCTGCTCTAATCTCTCCCAAGGAAATAGCAGCACCCAGCGCGTTCCCCTGTTCTGAGTCTAACTGCGGTAACTGCGCCTCCTCCAAGAAGGTATCCAGCTCAGCCGGAGGTGCTGTCAGCCTGCTCCGGTAGAGCTCCGTGTAATAGCCCACAAACTGGTTGTTGATCTCTTTCTGCGAATGAACCAAGTCCCCTGCGGGCATAGCCAGTGACAGTATCGGCGTGCCCCTAGTATGCGGGTTGGCCAGCCACGCCAACAACGTACCCACCCGATCTCTCTCTGTGTGCGTCCGGACCATGTACTCTCTATAATCAAGGCAGCGAAGCCTCTCAACATGAGTGGCCACCCGCTCCCGAGCCGCTAGCACTTCCTTCCTTCCTACTGGTCTTCTCCGCCTGCCGCAGTGAGGCCTCCTCCCGGTCAATACCGCCTAGCAACGTCCGACGCGCCCCCGTTGTGGATGAGAGGCCCACACCCCGTATCACAACTTTGAAGGCGTCCCACTCATGCGCCCTGGTAGTCGCGGATCCCGCATTCTCCTGAAAATAATGCTCTATGCCCTCCCGTATCTCCGCGTTAAACACTGGATCCTCCAGCGCCAGCGGGTTCAGTTTCCAAGTGGGAACCGATTGCCGCTGTCTCGACCAGAGGACCGTGAGAAAGCAAGGATTATGATCCGAGATAGTCCTCGCTAGGTATTCGCTGCTGCGTGTGAGTTCCTGGGCTCCAGGTGTACAAAGAACAGTGTCAAGGCGCACATGGAGGTCATGGGGCGCAGAGTAAAATGAATAATCCCTATCCACGGGGTGGTGTGTCCGCCAGGCATCCAAGAGGCCCCACTGTTCCTGCCAATCCTTCCGTGCCTTGGCCACCCTGCGCACTACCGATTGTGCCAGTGGGGGATGGGAACGATCCATCTCCAAGTCCACCACCGAGTTAAAGTCCCCCCCCAGAAACACTGTGCCCACCAATAGGGACGCAAGCCTCCCCGAAAGCATCGAGAAGAACGCAGCCTGATCAACATTTGGGACATAGACACTGCAAAGCGTGACATCCCGACCATCGAGACGCCCTAGCAAAGCCACAAACCTCCCGTCTGAATCCACCATCGTCGTCATGGGTTGAAAGGGGACACCTGCGCACACCCAGATCAGAGTCCCCCTAGCATATGCGGAATAGGTGGTATAGAAGAGTTGCCCCCTCCATCGCCGCTGCAGCGCCTGCCCTTCCGCCTGAGTTAAATGTGTCTCCTGTGAAAAGGCCACCTGGACCCCCCTACGGACCAAATATGTATGCACCTTATATCGCTTCCTCATCGAGTTGAGCCCCCGCACATTCCAAGTAATACATTTCAATTCAAGTCTAGCTGCCATCAGTAGTCCAACCCCACACAACCCTACCGGCACACTGACAACCCCCTTTAACGTGTAACAGAACCAACCAACCCCCAGTCCACCCTCCCCAGAACAGGCGCCAAACAGTTGTTACCCATCCAAACCCAACCCCCGTCAACGAGGGGAACTCTGGTAACCACCAGAGACTCACAAACTATGTGAGGTAGAGGGGTGACCCCACACCAGCCAGGCCGGACAGCAAGAGACCCACCACACCGTGAGAGGCCGATCTCGTATATGGTAGCCTCCTCACCCCAGCTGCGCCTCGACCCACCTGCGTTCTCAGTTTCCCAGGGTCCTCTCACTCCCCAGTAACACCACCTCAACACAGAAGAAAGCGGTCCTCCCAGCGCCAGGAAATGGTCCTCCAGTGTCCCCTACAATGTCAATACCACAGGCCGAGCATGCCCCCATACTGTACTTCGCTCAGCATCTGGAAAGATCATTCGTCCAGCAGTCCATCGGCCGTATGTGGGGTAACCTGAGGTAGCTCCCCTGGATCCTTCTCCGAGCCTCCAAAATCCGCCTCATCGGAGCCCAGCCGGGAACCTGAGTCTACCGATGGAGCCTCCGTCACCACTCCAGAGATAACCGACACCGCCTGCAGGGCAGCCTGTCTCTCCAGCTCCGTCTGTGATGCGGAGGGGGACCTCCTGTTCTGTACCGGTTTCCGGTTGCGCCTACTCCTGCGTGGTTTTGGTTGCTCCTCCGTTGCCTCCGCCCAGTTACCAGCGCAGTCTTTGCCCGCTCGGTACCGTTCCAGCCACTGCCAAGCTTCATCCGGCGTATCACAAAATGTCGCTACTCCATCTACCATCACTTTCAAGCGTGCCGGAAACAGCAAGGAGTACTGCACTCCTTCATCGCGAAGGGCCCTCTTGACCGCCAGGAAGGAGAAGCGACTACGTTGGACCTCCTGGGAGTAATCGGGGAAGAGAGACACCGACACGTTGTCCACCTTATATGGGCCAGCCGACCTAGCTTGCCGTAGGATGATGTCCCGATCTCTGAAATGCAGCAGGCGCGCAACCACCGGCCGGGGGGGGCGGCCCGGAGCCGGGGGCCTGGCCGGGACCCTGTGAGCCCTCTCCAGGGTATAGAAGTGCGTCAGGCCCTCAGGGACCACCACATCCCGCAGCCACCGTTCCAGGAAAGAGACCATGTCGCTCCCCTCAATATTCTCCGGCAAACCCACCACTCGGATGTTGTTGCACCGATTGCGCCCTTCCGCATCCTCCGCTCTCCTTTCCAGGTGGCGCACTCTGCACAACAAGTCCTCCATCGCGGTGCCCGTTGCTTTCTGGGCCGGCCTCAGTGTCTCCAGCGCTAGCTCCGCAGTCTTAACCCGATCGGCGAGCTTGTCGTGGTCCGCCTTCAGGAGGCCCAGGCCCGTCGACACCTGTGCAATGTCCTGCCGCAGCGTGTCTCTAGTGTCCCCTATGGCCTTGAGGATCTGGTCCATCTGCTGTTGTTGTAGCCCCGCACTCTGGCCCTCTATCGAGCTCTGTCCTTGCACCTCCGGCGGGTCTTCAGTCTGGTCGGCCGGCGCCGCTCCTGTACCCTTTCGTGGTTTCCCCATTGCGCAGATCCGGGTCTCGCCAATCGCGCCAGGTGCCAGATGCCAACTCAGATGCGCTCCTGGCCGCTATAGGAACCGTGCTCCCAACAGCTACTTCCAGTCAGTTTACCAGGACCATGGCCTGGGTGGCCGCCCGTGCATGAAGGTCCAGGCACCAACCCCCGCTCCAACTGACGCTGTGGGCCCGCTGGTATCCGCTGCTCCAGTGGAGACACCACTCGCCAGCCTCAGCACCCTCCGATCCAACCACCAGGGGCACGCAACAGCCACAGCGCCTCGTCAAGTATGAGGTAAGCCGGCCGGGTATCTCCGCATCTGGGGGGGCTCGGTGCGAGCTCAAGTCTCTCACCCCAGTTGGCAGCAAGCCATGGGGGCAACCTCGGGCCAGCCGTGCCACCAAGGGACCTCCAGGAGCCGCCCAGTGGCCAGAGTCACGCGGCGCAGGGGCTAAGGCACCACCGTCGTCGTCACCACTGGGTAGAGAACGGGGCACCCTTGTCCAAGTCTTGCCCAGCCTGTGAGCGCACCAGCCGCCCAATCAGCGGCCCACTGGCAAGGCCCCCCAGCAGGCCGGGCACCACACACCGCCTTGGGCTCCTCAGCTACCTCTCCCGAGCTGGGCTCCGCGCCTAGTTCCTAGGCCGCACCATGCCTCCAGCAGCACATCTGGCCAGGCCCCCAGGTATCGCCTCTCATCGCACTGTGCGGCGCACTCCAGGACCGCACCAGGCACCGTCCCCCACCGGTGATCGTGCCGCGCCGCGGCTCGGGTGCGATGAGGCCGTGGTACAGCTCACCGGGCCCCCCCCCCGCTTAGCGCCACCAGCCGCTATTATGCCTCCACAGTCGGTTGCGAGTGTCAGTGCAGGGCGCCCGTGTCCACAGCCGCCAGGGAGCCGTTTTCAAGCAGGCGCCGGCCTCCGGTCATCCGCGGCAGTTCCGGCCTCCCAGCCGCACCTCGCTAATTGAGGCCGGGGATCAGGCAACAGCAGTAGGCCACAGGCAAGATGGCCGGTTGTCACCAGCGCCGTCCCTCCGATCCCCGGGCTCGCAGCTTCCGCGAGCCTCTCCACGCTTGCAAGCGCCGCCGAGGTGCTCCGCTATCCCTAGGCACCACGCTGGGTCGTCGGCGCCGCCGGGGGAGGTCGGAGTCAGGATAAACACGAGATCGGCCCCGGAGCTCGGGACTCAGGCGGCCATGCCCGGCGGAGTTCAAGCCACGCCCCCCAGCACCTTGCATACACACTAGACGTGGAGCTGCTCCACGAATATAAACAAGAATTTGCAATGCAATAGGTCGCGCATTTGCGAGAGTTTAAACTATTGGCATTGTAAATGACAATGCCTTTTATTTATGTTTTAAAAACCAACACATAAATAAAAGGCATTGTCATTTCTAATGCCAAGAGCTCAAACTCTCCCAAAAGCGAGACCTATTGGCTATGCCAATGCTTGTTTTTAGGCTTTGTTTTGTGTCCAATGGCAAAGCATTTTTCGTGTTTTGGGGAGACACGGTAGTATGTGTTTTGAAAAGCGTGCATGTTGGAAATATTTTTTTTTTAAGCAAACGGATTTACAGTGTACTTTTTAAAATTAATTAATGCACCCTGAGCGTGCGCATTTTTTAGTTTACTTTGTTTTTAGGCTACTGCGAGCACATAACTGCACTGCACACCAAGCTTTAAATTAATAGCGGTGCGCACACTTTTTCTAATTTTGCGTTGTTGAATTTTTTTTTAAGGCTTTGTTTTGTGTCCAATGGCAAAGCATTTTTGGTTGTTTTTGGAGCCATGTTATCACATTTTTTTTTCAATTTTTAGTGGTGAGCTGAACAAGTAAAAGTGGAGAGTAACAGGGGTCATAACCAGTGGCAAACTGGGCTGCCTAGGCACATAGACAGCTATCTCACTCTCCTTTGTTTCAGTCCAAGCATAAGTACATCTACACGTTAGCAGGGAGCTGGTGTATGCATTCTCTGCCAATCGCACACAACAAACCACCTTACATACCTTCACATATCCACTCAAATACATCAGTACCTTCTAAGCTTAAGCATGCTACCTGCCACTCATTTTCACTTCATTACACACAGACACGCTGATGCGCAGGCACTTAGCACAGGAGGAAAACAACATTTCTCATTGAGAAATGTACTGAAACGCATCCCACATGGGATTTCCTATCAAACAACACACCTCGGACCAAGTATGCCCAACAAAGTGACATGCAACAGGTCTGCAAACTGCTTTGGCGCCTCTTCTGGGTATAAAGCACTATATGAATTTAACCCCATAACAATACCCAAGATTGTTGCCATTAAGGTCCTATGAACCTTGAACGAAAAGATATCAGACTTTTAACGTGTGGGAGGGTAGCATGTTACTGTGTTAAAAAATGCACTCGTTTTTTCCCCATAAATCAAAACACAGCACAATTAGCTGTGTGGCGAGCTGTAATTGGATATTTCATTACATTTGCAAAATATATTTTTATTTTTTGTCCTATATGATGTGATACTTCGCTTTATAACGAATACGCATCACACATGATGCATTGGAACACCGGAAGCTAAAACTGCCTGGAGACCACCATTACCGCACAACTGAATCAATATTTGGTGTGAAATGTAAAACAAGTGTGGTGTGTCCCAGTGACAGTCCACCAGTACCCCCCTGAACCTGTCTGACCAGTGTAGGTTTGTAGCTCAGGAAAGACTTGTTTAGAGCAATGGCTGCCCTGCCACAGACCTGTCTGGAAAGCTCTCACACCCCCACGGGAAGCCTCAAATTACATCTGGCAAGGCTAATCCAGTTTGCTTATCTGTAGGGAAAGGGCTGCAGTCCCTCCCCGGGGGCCTGCCCTTTGATTGAAAGCAGAGCTATAGTGCCAATATCGGCCCCACTCACCAGCCCTCCCGCAGCAACATACAGGTAGCATAAATAAGCAGACAAGACAACTTATTGGTTGGAGAAAATTGCTGCAGGTTTATTAGCATACAACTTTGCCAACATGGTGGGTTATCTTACAGGCGATCCAAAGGCAAGCCGCCCCTCGCGGCCTACCACCTGATGGGCCAAACTTGCATCGTGGCCTTAGCCAATCTGTGCTTAGCGGTTGTGGTGAGGGGATAGCCACTCCCGCTTCCGGTGAACCATTGGTCCACCCTCTTACTCACACCCCCCCACGAGGGGCGGAGAGTTCAAGCAACCCCCGGTTTTACAGGTTTCCAACCGCCCGTAGGATAAACGGGGCGCCGTCACACCCCAGGGTCCACCGCACAGACTTCCTGGGGATATTAGGCCTCAGCACACTTTGTGCTTGTGAATAGGGTACCCTGGAGTACTTTTCCGCCTCTGAGTACTTTTCCGCCTCTGAATCGCCCTGTAACTCCGCCACAGCCCTGGGTGTGGCGACCGTCGCAGCCAGGGCCCCCCACCAAGGCCGGCATTCTTACTTACATCCTGCTAATTCTAGGGCCTCACGCCTATTCAGCAAGAACCAGTCCATCCTTATAATGGGCAGATGTACCCCCTCCTTCCCAACACACCCTGTGAATTTGGCGTGTAGCACCCAAGTCTGATGAGGCCAAGTCTCTTCTGCCCAGTGAAATTACGCATAGCGCAGAACTTCCTGCGCGCAGGCTCCATCGCCTCCCCTGCCAAGCTCCTTCCACCGGAGCCAGGGGTGATTTCCGACCACTGTGTTTACCTGTCCCCCCTGGATGCTAAGTTGCACCGAGTGGTCATTGTGGTCTTCTACTTCTGGTTCATACTTTGCCCCATTGACCAGACAATTTCCTTGTTATTTTAAATTAACCCTGGTGCAAATAGCAAAGTTGTCACAACAGGCTTGAGGGAATAAGTGTCTGGTGTCCGTCATAAGACCCTGCACCAATTCGTGAAGTGCCAACCTACAGATGCCCGGATCCTGTTATCCACCTTTGACCCTTGATACTTACACCAGTATTGGTGTCGAACTACAAGATTGTGCGTCACATGTTTCGTTATAGTCCTTTTTTGGTGGATTCGCGGGGACCCATCTGTGTCCCTGCAAATGCTGTGTCACGCACTTCCTCTATAATGTCCTAGCCCGTCCCTCAAAGACACCTACAGCCCGCTGCCCCCTGCAGCTCAGGCGAGGGGTTTATGGCCCAGTACACCCCAGTCTGTATTTCTAACATTATCACCTCTACAGGCTCCAGCTATTGTGATTGGCTACCCTTGTCCTGGCCAGGCCTGTCAAAGGCCAATCCCCCCCTTTGGTGACTATCTTGCCATGGGGTATGTGCCCTAAGCGCGGGTGTCCATGAATACTTGCCGTGAAACAAGAGGGGAAATCCACGAACGAATACTTGCCCGTTTTTGAGCAGTGGGAATGCCCAACAATCCTTCAATCATTTTGACAAAATAAGCTCTGCCCCCATGCTCCCCTCAGCATATTGCACCCAAACCCACAAAATAGCTGACTGCTACTGCCAAAGCCTGGCTATAGGACGGAACTTTTAGTCTGTCTTGGATGATCGAGGATCCATCTCTTGTTGCATGCATGCAATCCTTAACATATTCCATTAGTTGGACAGCCCACTGTCTGGCCGCTAGCTTCTCTGGCATGAGTATAAGGCCAGTTTGAGTTTTGCATCGGCAACGTCCCTTCTAACACTGTGTAGAATATCACCTCGTGTTTATCACTTGTACTATTCATCCCCCTTTGCCTGGCACTCGATGGACCCTATGAAGCCTTCAACACGCACCCTATACAACTGTATATACATGTTGTGCAACTAGGGGAACTGTTACTTCCTCACTCGTATTTCCTGGCGTGTGAAAACTGCAAAGGAACCCTTACTTTAGTACCTGAATAACCATGAAATAAAATACTGTCTAGGTGAAAGGTTACCAGTGGACTTAGCCAAGGGCTCTCCACTGCGTGTCAACCCAAGTTGTTGAATGTTTGACTGTTAAATTTTTTCCTGCCCAAATCCGGACCCTTCAAGGAAAATGAACCAAAGCAATCGCCTACATGGCCATAACGCACCAACCTGTGTCCAAAGGAATTAGACAAGTTAGAGTCTTTATTGTATCAGCCAGTCCGTAAGCGGAGCCAGACTAGAAGGTCCTAGTGGGGTCAAACTGGAGGAGGTATCTGTGGCTATATCAGGCCCAAAATTCTGTATAAATTGATCCCGCATCACCATATTGCCAATGGGCCTGAGTTAAGAAACTGGTGATGCTGTGACGCAACTTATGTGAATTTCTCAGCGTGGGCCATAAAGTCGTGCTTACGGAAGCCCAGACTTGACAATACCATTGTCCCTGACCACCTGGACAAGCCCTCTCCCCTGCTGTGAGCAACCTTATAGTGTGTCACAAGTCCTGACCTTCAGATAACTACTGGAAAAGACCCCTGGGCACCCCCCTAATGATTGCCATACCATTCTTCTGCCAATCTACCCATGTGGTTATCCCTCCAGTTATCTATGAGTTGAGGCCAGTAGTTGAATAAGGTAATTGAGCACCACTGGGCTGAAGTGTAAGGATGTCATGGTAATTGCACAACCGCTACACTTAACACTGCTTCTACTTCTCCCTACAAGAAGTCTGAACCGAGTTGCCACCTTGCCCCCCAAGAGCACTTAACCTGGAACAGCATTCAGGCTCCTGGCCCGGAGCACGCCCTGGCAATTCCTGCTTCCGTTCCCACCTGTCCTTCTCAGAGTGGTGCCTGTGTACTTGATCCGATTGTCCTGCTCCAAGCCCTGGCAGGCCGGTCTGCTAGGTGTGGTTTGACCGTTATAGAATGAACCTGTGCGTTTCTGGAAGAGAGAACAAATCCATGACGCTTGGACGCCTCAGGGCAGCTATGTGCGCTCTATAAAACTCAGTTCATTCATTCATTCATGAAAACAGCCCCTAACCAGCACTGACCGGTAAGCCTATTGCTAACTCGATCACCAGGATCAGAGCCCCTTACTTGCGCACCAGTTGCTGTACAAAAGAACACATTCAATTATTGCACACGAGATGCATGATATGCCCAGACACACCATTTGTTTAAAAGAAAACGCATTTCAATTTTGTCACAGGGGATGCAAGATTTGCCCACACTCTGCCATTGCTTACCGAGCGAACACCCCAATTACTTTCCTAGTAAATCAACAAATTGCCCAGACTCATCAGTTGTTTTAAAGAAGAAAACATCCCGTTATTGCACAGGAACTACCTGATCTGCTCAGATTAACCCGTTGGCTACCAATGTATTTCTTCCATGGGGTGTTACTTGCGCTCCCCACAACAGGGACAGTAATGACTCCTGGGGAGAACCTGGGTGTCCCAGACCCTAGCTCACTGCCCCCCCCAGTGTGCATTACCCTTATACCTGTTGATAGTTCAGGTGGCCCCCCATGTGGGTCGGGCGGTTCCCCAGCGCGGTTCCTGCATGTGAGACATAAAACATCGATTAGCAGCCCTGCCCCCCTCAAATAACAATATATATTCTCTGCAATGACGCAGGGGCCATCAATGTCCCCCACGCTACCAAGGCCAAGCCTGTTTGTCAGTTTACCAGAACTAGTTTCTCCATATTACATTTTCGGAAGGAGTTGGGTGGGACAAACACTTGCGTAGCGACAGAGACAGTAGTGTAGTGTTGTGTCTTGAAACTTAGGGCCATATGTATCAAGCAAATTGGCATTCGCAAAGGCCGAAATTCGCAGAATTTTGGCTTTTGTGAATGCGAATTTGCTAAATGGTATGTATAAAGCAAAATCTGGTGCAAAAAAAGGAATCGCAAAATTTGCGATTCCTTATTTTGCAATTGCATTTAAGGAATGCAATGCATGAAGCTAAAAAAATTAGCAAAATGTCTTTAAGGAATCGCAAAGTTGCGAATTCCTTGAAAAATGCAAATTTTTGCATTTTGCAAAGTGGCATGTGACGCACATACATGCCCTTAGGGCATGTATGTGCGCCACATGTGCACCCATGCATATTTCAGGGGTGCAACAGGGTGTCCTTTGGACACCCCTGCACCCTTGAAATTATTCTCAATTTGCGATTAGCAAATTGCGAATCGCAAATTGAGACTAACTTCCCATTCATTCCTATGGGCCTCCTGGCCCATAGAAATGAATTGGAAAGTATTCCTTAATTGCGATTCGCAATTTGCTAATCGCAATTAAGGAATTTTAAGAAATCGCAAAAAAATGGGATTTTGTACATACATACCTATTTGCAATTCTCAAATAGCGATTTCTTAATAATCGCTATTTGAGAATCGCAAAACTGGATGATGATACATATGGCCCTAAGTCAAGTATTCAGATGCTAAGTCTGATGATGACCATTGCACTATGGTGTGTGTGATGTAGAATCACATCTTAACTCGTCCCCTTACCATTCTACCTAGGAACACCTCCTCATCCCAGGCCTTCAAACTGACCTCAAAGTTCTCCTCCTTTAAAGACACTTCCAAATTCCATGCATAGCCCTCACTAATATCTCAAGGAAGACCTTTTATCATAGCAAGTTCTATTCTCCTTGACAATGGAAGTGTCTTCCCAGAGTGTTCTTGTGGTTAGAGATAGGCATTTATTGCAGTATTATCCTTCTAACTGTTTTTGGTATGCTTTTGTAACATGCACACAGTACTTATACTTGTAACACACTGTTCGCTACCTCTTACATCGTGTTTGCTTCCGGTATTTGCACAAGTGCCACAATTGCTTACGTAACGTTTGTTCTTGTGTTTGACTGTCTGCCATGTATTGTAGGCTTGTACCTCTATTTGTACTTTGTACGCTTTGTAACTTGCACTCATGTCACTTTTTCCTCCTGTAAAGCACCGTTAGCTCCTACTTGTATTATTTGCCCGCGTTTGTCACTTTGGTTCATGTAACTTAGTGTTTGCTTTTGTAAGGTGTTCAGTTATAATGCTCCCATGTATCCGTTCTGCTCCTATTGTGAAGCGCCTGACACCTTTGGGTAAAGTCCGCGCTAAATAAAGGCAAATTAAGAGTGGGAACGCATGCCAAGATGATAGCTGACCATGAGGTGGATGGCCAAAAGTGACCTTTCCATGATTTCAGAGTGACAGTGTCAGCGACTCGAGAGACACTTTCTCGTTAGCAAACCCGAATGAAAGCGGGAATAACTCATGTAGCCATCAGACGATGCCACAAATGGAGAAGGAAACCCTTACAGCAACGTACCACCGCTGAAAAGCACCATCACGGGAGGGCCCTCAGGCCTGAAAGTTTACAGGGTTCTCAACTCCCTCACTCTATTTATAAACCGCTAACAAACTGAACCCAGTGCTGACCTGGAAGACTGCCAAGACAAAGTTTTATCAACCCGTCCTATCACGGACGCGAACAATCCAGCCGAAATACAGCTCAGTAACTAGCGCACCATCTGAGAAGTAGGTCCATGCGAAGTGACGGACTAATGAACCAGTGAGGTAAAGTACCGGCATGTGAAGTGAGAAGCGCTACTTCAAAACAACAACAGACGTGCCCCTGGCCGAGCTGCCAACCACCTGCCAACACTCATACTCCCCCAGCTCCCAGTTCTCTGCAAGCTGCCAAGCACCCTCTGTCCCCCGTGTCCACCCCACACCTGGAAAACACAGGAGATGTGTTGACGTTTGCATTCACCTCAACAGACTCAAACTTAAAGTGCACGGATAACTAGTCCCACTTAATTACTAGATAAAACCAAGTGTGAACAGATCCAAACAGCATCAAATTACACATAAACACATGGCATAAAAGTGACATTGTGAAATGGTTACACCAGGAAGAAAGCTGAGATGTTCGCCTCACTTATTAGTCACGACCTGACGTGCCTGTTACACACTCGCACATCTCTGCAAGAGCGTACAGTTCCTCTGTCTGTAGGAGCGGGACCTGTGTGTCTACTCGCCCCAGCCATTCTACATGGTCTGGGACTGCCGGCCACCTCCCCCCTTTAACACCCTGACTGAATTACCTAATTCAACCAGTCAACACATGGGGTCTTTGGAAGTCAGGGGGTACAGGGCCGTATTTATTAAAATATAAAAACAAATCAAAATTTTTAATAAAATAAACATTTCTGACAATTAATAAGAATGCACATTTCAGAACATTAGATTGACATCCGTTTCGACATTGTATGATGGGCTAACCTTAACAAATATCTAGTACAGCGTGTTTCCTAACCGAATCTAACATCCTGAAAATTAAACTGCATTCTAATAATAAAGTCGTACGGCAAGGTAGCCAACCGGTGTCAGATCCTTTTACAGCTGCGCTCTCACGTTCGAAATGCGCATGCGCAACCCAGGGCACGTTTCGCCCACGTGCGCTCCCTGAACTCCATTTAACCATAACAGGAGGGCCCAGACACTCGCGCACCTTAGTGACGTCATAGTGTTGTGAGGGGTGGCTACACACAGCCCCACGGTGGGGCGAGGAGCGAGCCTGGGAGCGCGGGCACAAAGAGGCCGCTTCCCGCGCTCCCCAGGCTCTTAACCCTTTCGCCGCCGTGGCCCCGCCCCCTCACCCCGGAAGTGCACAACTACTTCCGGGGCGAGGGGCGGGGGGCCAGCGACCACGAAAGGAACGGGGTGTGGGAGGGGCCGGGCCTCGCCATGCCTGCGTGGGGGCCGATTGGCCCACCCTTCTCTTTCTCCATGGTGAACTCTGCGCTGCTTCACAGGAAGTTCAGGGGAGACCCTGGAACGCATTCATGCTGCTCTCCATGAAGGCTCCCTGCAAGGTTGCCATGGTCCACGTGTGAGACTGCCCCTTTTGGGCGCTGCACTCAGAGAAGCCGGGACACGCTGACACCAAGATTGCTGTGAGGGACAGACAGGGCCATGTAATTGCCTAACAAAAACTCTCCCAGTGGCGCCGCAACACTGCCCGGGCCCGTCCTCCGGACAGTGTAGATAGCAAGCTCGCACTACACTCATGGCAGCGGTGAAAGCGGTGGTCGAAATGATTGTGCATAGGCGAAACAGACTGCGGTATTACACCTTCCTTATAAAACGCATATTAAACCTCAGTCAATACCATTACCATTTCCTGCCTCTTGGAACGAGGATATTGAAACACCGGGTATAGAACCCTTCGTAGAACTGAGAGTCAGCGCTTTATCCCCAGGCTAAAATGACTCGAGACAAACATCGCCTCCTATGTGCACTGATGGATGATCGCTCTCCCGTCTAATCCCCTGGTGCACTGCCCCTCGAGGAGACCCTGGGCCAGCCCTCCTCCTAACAGTCTTTGATTTCATGCTTACAGCACTCCCAGCACGATAACAGCACTCCCTTTATAGCCGTTGAAAAGCGCTGCCCGAACGGGCAAAAAGACGCTGTAACCCGATGCCTCGCCCCCCCAGAGAGGGCCGCAACACAGCCGTCAAATAGGGACGTGCAATAGGGCTAAATAATAAAGTTAACCCTCAGATAAAATGCTATCAAAGCGGACCACAAAGCGCCTAAGCATGAGACCCAGCCCCCCCAGTGAAGGCCGCGACATCGCCACCTGGGTGAAGAAGAGACTGTATAATCAGACTAAGAAACAAGGTGCCGCCCATCGCTAAAGACAAGCGCTACGATACGGGCCTCCAGGTGGTGTGGAAACGACCTAACCCTCCAGTGAGCGGCCAGCGCATAGGAGCATGCGGTGGTGAACAGTCTGAAAGATGGCCTTTTAGGAAAGCGCTACCCTGATTGCACGCTGTCCCCGAGGCTCCTTAGCGGAGGGTGGGCCAGAGATACAAATCGTCCCTTCGAGGCCCGATAGTACCCGCTATATATGCCGGGGCCTGCTGTATGCCACAAGACACACTCCCTGCGGCCTCTCGTGAGACTTGGCGGTGGGGAAGACCCATTGCCCTAAAACTTCTTATTCCCCAGTTGTCGCTGCTTGGATAGGTATAAGAGTATGCACAAGGGGGTGTACCCATGTAAAGTCACTGGGACCTGGGTTGAATATGTACTAGAAGGAAGGGGTCCCAGTGTGATAGGTATAAGGGCGCAACAGTAATCGGCAGTGTGCAGCGCGGTCACCCTTTGGTGCCACCCGCCTCTTGACCGGGCGGGTGACTTATCTAATATCCCACATGCCGCCATCTTTGGTGAACGAGTGGGGGGGGGTGATGGAAAGATCAGCCTCGCCACATACACACGACCCGGGGTCCCGCCTCCACTGCTGAAACTCAGGGCACAAGGCAAAAGGCCCGTACAACGTAGTTACCCCCAATGGGGCACCGAGGGCGCTGTGAGATCAACAAAGAACGAAGGCCTCAGCACCCGCACTAATTGTCTCCCCCGCATAAGGCCCGGACATAATATCGCTGTAACATATCCAGGCCCAGTGCACACGGTCCCTGTGTACCAGACCCAGTGCCGCGTGTCCCGTCTGCCCCACCTACGCCGGAGAAGAGGAGCGCCCTAGTCCCCGGCACCGGAGACTAGCGTGCAGGACATGTGGGCCAAAAACCACTCGTGTCCCCTGGGAACCCAAGGCAGGTGCACCCGCCGACCGGGGGCAGCTCGGAGAGATACCATTCGTGCACGAAGGGTGCTGCTCTCCCCCCACCCCCGTCGGCCTCCAGCCCTGGCCGGGCCGCCATGCCCATGATGCAACCAATGGGAGCTCGGGCAAGGGGGGGCTTGGGGGCATAGACGCACTCACCGTGCAATGTATACAGCAGCAAAGTATACAGCCGCTCCCAGGGGACACGTCCGAAACAGCGTCAGGGTGAGGGGACAAAGAGTCCGCCAGGTGGGTGGGGGAGAAATATATACCTCTCCCCGCCCCCCACCCCGGTCGGAACTGACGAGCGGGACCCTAAAAGGGTCTTAGAACACTGGGCTGCTCCGTGTGCCATATTGTGGCACTAAGGGGGACGCCATCTTATGAGGGTGTAAAGTGGAGGTTTCTCGTAAAATAGGAATAATCAGGAGACGTTGTTGAAGTCGTCAGGTAAGTTTATTACCACAATCCAAGGCACACCACAGGAGCACGTCCGCACACAGCAACCTCCAATTGTAGAAGTCACAGACTCACAGTTGAAGATCACAGGTAAGGAGTGTCACGAGAGATGCATCTCTTGAAAGAAAACACTCTTCAAGAGATGTGCGTGAAAGAACACACAACATAATAACATAGTGCACGTGAACTATAAATAGAATACTTACAATATTCTATGAACTCTACATCTCCTCCCTTCTCACAAAATAAAGAAGCAGAAAGAAAACTTAACTAAAAGAAATGAAACTTAACTTAAATAATAATCTTTAAAGCGAGTGGGAAAAGAGCAGTTCCTATGAGTTCTAGATGTACCATCAGAAACATGAGAAGAGGTGGATGAACAAGTAGTTTCATCATTTTCAAAATTGTTAGGAAAAGGAAGAGAAACATCAAGTGTAGGTGAAACTTCCTCATTTGAAACTTGAGTAACTTGAGAAAGAGAAGTGGTATCATTAGAAGTTATAGATTCCAACTGTGGAAAGTCAAGGAAAGAAAAAGAATGATTTCCATTCTCACTTTTGGTTCTGAGAATGCTCTTGGCTTGTTCAGAGGTTAACTTAACAAGTGAACGTTTGTTACGCCACCCTCTCTTATCTAAAAACAAAGAACCTTTTGAAACTTTAAGTACCTGGGTAGGAAGTGAAAACTTAGATTGGCCTTTCTTAACTCTATCCATAGTTTTAAACATGACCCAATCACCTACTGTAAACATTTCAGGGGTAGAAATAACTTTGGCATTAAAATTCCGTCTTTGTACAGCTTGTTGTTTCTCTACATTACCCTTAAGGATTAATTTGTCAGAACAGGCTAGACATTCAGTATTTTCTGAAATCAAATTTTTGATCCAGGAGGGACAAACAGTACCATGTGGATTCCTTTTTTTAAGTAATCTGAACGGTGATATGCCTGTGGTGGAGTGTGGGGTAATTAAGTATGCCCAAACTTTTTCTTTTAGGAAAACCTCAACGTTTATTTTACAAGAATAAGCGGTCTGAATGCCCTCTTTTAAAAACCGGTTCATGCGCTCAATCAAACCATTTGACGCAGGGGAATAAAGGGCTACTTTCAAGTGTTTGATATCAAACTTTTTCAAGAATTCTTCCATAGTGCTAGAGCAAAAATGTGAATCATTGTCACTGACAATTTCTTTGGGGGGACCTTCCATTCTAAAAACCCTTTCTAAGAATCTCATGGCTGAAATAGAATCTGGGTTGGTACAAAAATCAAAATCAAACCACTTGGAGTAATAGTCAATAACAGAGATTATGTAGCGTTGAGATTGAGGAAGAATCTCAAAGGGTCCGGAAAAATCAATGGCTAACTTGACCCAAGGGTCATCAGGAATGGGAACATTATGTAATGATACATTTTGTAGTTTCCAATGTTTGTCTGATGCTAAGCAAGTGCTGCAGGTATCAATCCATTCATTGACATTTCTTTCCATGGCGGGCCACCAGAAATGTTACTTTAATTTGCGTGAGGTCCCGCCTACACCTAAATGACCCTGATGTGCTGTAAAAAATAACTTTTTACGTAAAACTAAAGGTGGAATACATTGATCACCCCTAAAAATGATTCCATTAATGATTGTCAAATCTTCAGAAATCTGTGCAAAGGACTTTAAAGAGGCAGGAAGAGAACGAATTCTGGGCCAGCCTGAAATTATTAGATTCTTCACTGCTACAAGAGTTTCATCTTCAGCATAACATTTGAACCAATCTTCCTCGGAAATAGAGAGAGGGGAGAAAACTAAATCCTCCAAGGAAGCAACAACACATTCAATTTCATCTCCAAGTACAACATCATTATTTTCTAAAGGTAATCTAGAAAGAGCATCAGCTCTCATATTTCTGCCTCCAGCAATGTGGTGAATGCTGAAATTGAAGTCATGCAATTTGGAAAGTATTCTCACTAACCTCGAAGAGGCTTTACCAGTGCCGTTCCCATTTAATAGATGTATTAAAGGTTTATGATCAGTGTATAACAAAAAATGAGAACCCCAAATGTAGGTTTTAAATTTTTCTACAGCCCAGACACAACCCAGGGCCTCTTTTTCAATGGTGCTGTAATTGTATTCGGCACTGCTGAGTGACTTTGACGCGAAACCAATGGTATGTTCCACAGAACCTTTCCATTGACAAAGAACAGCGCCAAGGCCTTTCTGACTTGCGTCTACGTAGATGCCACATTTAAGACCTGGTGTAAAGGATGATAGAGCTGGAGAATTTATAATAACTTTCTTAATGTTATTGAACGCCAAATCTGCCTCATCATTCCATAAAAATGCGACATCTTTTTTAATTAAAATTCTAAGAGGTTGAACCAATTGAGAGTAATTCATGACAAATCTTGAATAATATTCGGTGAGACCAAGAAATGATCTCAAAGCATCCTTGTTGTTTGGAATAGGTACATTTTGAATGGCCTGAGTGAGGGAAAGTTTGGGTTTGATACCCGTGGTGGAAATGGAATGACCCAAGTAGTCTAATTCTTCCACAAAAAACTTGCACTTTTTTTTACTAAGTGTGATCCCAACATCTCTGAAGCGAGATAATACAATACGTACATCCTTATTATGTTCATCAACATTCTTTGAGTGAATTAAAACATCATCTTGATATGCTTGTACACCCTTAATATTACATAACACGCTGTCCATAAATTTTTGAAAAACACTTGCGGCACTTGCCAACCCAAAAGGGAGTCTCAGATATTTAAAGGTCCCAAAAGGAGTAATAAATGTGGTGAGTTCAGATGAACATTTGGTCAGAGGAATTTGGTGGTATGCACTCCTTAAATCTAAGAGTGTAAACAATTTGGAATCAGCAATTCCGGTGAGAAGCTCTTGAATTCTAGGTAAGGGATAACAGTCGATTAAGATATTTTGATTTAATGATCGAAGGTCGGCACACAAACGAATGCTAGAATCTTTTTTTTTAACGACCACGATCGGACTGACCCATAATGATGAATCAACAGCTTCAATTATCTTCTCATCTACCATCTTCAATAGTACCTTTTTTAAATTATCTCACACTGAGAGGAACATTCCTCAATTTGTGAATTACAGGAATAGCATTGGGTTTGAGGCGAATGCGATGTTCGTAGCTCTTGATCATGCCAACAGAATCATTAAAGACTTCTGGGAAATCTGAAATGATTTTGTTAACTATTCCTACATCAATGAGATTAACAAAGGAAACATCACATTGTTCATTTATCTGAACAGGACAATCAGATCCAGGGACAAGTTTGAGACCCATTTTGGCAAGATCTTGCCACCCAACAATGCATTTTCCATCAGTTGCAACATAGACCTTTGTATAAATACATCTGCCTAAACAAGTTACACTAGTAATGAAAAAACCCCACATTTCTATGCTTTTTCCGGCATATGCTTTTGGTATGATATCCAACGGTTCGAGAGTAATTCTGGAAGACCAGTGAGTATTGAACAACAACTCAGATATAATAGTAACAGGGGCACCCGAATCTGCCATCATGTCAATTGTTAAATGATCAATAATTACCTGGCAAGTTGGATCTTTTACATGTCCCGAACCATTGGAATCAACCATACAAATAGAAACCGAATGAATAGAAAGTATTTCTTTTTCAATTAAATTTCTATTAGGAGTAACATTTTCAACAGTATTAATGGTAGTATTTTTCATTTCAGAGTCAATGAATTGAACATCAGAGTTTTCACCAGTAAAGCAAGAAATGTTATTAATTTGAGAACCTTTTCTGTTGCGACAAACAGATTGGAAATGTCCAATTTTTTGACAAAAGGTGCACTTTTTTCCTTGGGCTGGACAAATCGGGCTGTTACTCAAGTGTGTTTTAGAACCACAACGAAAACAATAGGTATTTGTTCTCCTTTGAAATGGCTTTTGAAAAGGCTTATTTCTAGCATAAACAGCATTAATATTTAAATCAGGTTGAGGAAATGAAGTAGCTTCAGTAATGCATTTAGAAGATACAATCGATCTTTCGATGCCTTTAGCTATTTCTACAACTTCAGATAAAGAAGGGTCTCTGCAACTCAATATTCTCTCTTGAAATTTTTTGTGACAGCAATTATATACAAATTGGTCTCTCAAAGCAGTTTCTAAGTAAGTTCCAAAACTGCACTCTGCAGCAAGGTTTCTTAAAGCAGAAATGAATTCTTCAATAGACTCATCCTGTTCTTGACGCCTTTTCATAAAATTAAAACGTTCAAGTATGACACTAGGCTGTTCGAGGAACTTTCTTTTCAATTTTAATACTGCGGCAGAATATTCATTAATATCACCTCCACCACCAGAAGATGGAAGAGGGTTGGGTAAATTGTTAAAAATCTGTCTGCCTTCTTTACCTAAATTGCTATAAAGGATTGCCAATTTCCTCTTAGGAGAGTATTCATCTGCTCCTATGGCAATTAAATAACTTTCAAAGTTTTGAAACCAATGTCTCCAAGGTTCTTTAGGTTTTCCAGGTACTGGTAAAAAATAATTTAAAGTAACAATCTGCTGGTTCGTGGCCATGTTGTTTATAACGAGGTAAATTAATGAAGGACTGTAAAGTCAAATTTGTAAAATTAAATCCACTGAAAATTGTTTGATAAATCTTTTAAAAACTCTTTACAAGAGATAAAATTCAATGTAATCCTTTAAAAAACGCTTACCGTAAATCCTTTAAAGGAGTAAATGAAGTTGTTTCTTTTCCGACTCTTCCGATCGGTAAATTGTTGTCATGGTAACCTTTAGAAACAATCCAATATGGCCTCCAAGCGTAGCTACGCTTCTGCACGCATGCGCGATGACGTATGCTCGAGACGAGATGATGATCTCGCTCACGTCATGAGTGACGCGCAATAGGATCCGTCAGAAACTGAAGAAATGCATGAAATTATGCAAAATCTTGAGAATGCGGTCAATCTGCGGTGGATTTTTCGGTAGAAGGGCTTGAAGAGGTCTCGAAGTTGGTGGTGAGTTTAGGTGAGGTCGTGCAAGGTAGGTGATGTGCTCTTTTTATTCAAAAAGAGGGTCCTCGTCGCCAAATGTAAAGTGGAGGTTTCTCGTAAAATAGGAATAATCAGGAGACGTTGTTGAAGTCGTCAGGTAAGTTTATTACCACAATCCAAGGCACACCACAGGAGCACGTCCGCACACAGCAACCTCCAATTGTAGAAGTCACAGACTCACAGTTGAAGATCACAGGTAAGGAGTGTCACGAGAGATGTATCTCTTGAAAGAAAACACTCTTCAAGAGATGCGCGTGAAAGAACACACAACATAATAACATAGTGCACGTGAACTATAAATAGAATACTTACAATATTCTATGAACTCTACAGAGGGTCCCCTGCAGGGACGAGTCGGTCAGCCCACATAAGAGGAACTGGTCATGGTTTGCCCCACATTCACTCAACTGCTGTGTTCTTTTTATCTCTCTGCTGAACAGCGCGAGATCTCGGCGAGCGTGCCCTTAGGGCCCGGTCCCCCCGATACCCGCCACACCCCCATAGATCGGTCCAGTAGCCTGGTTGGCTACTGGCTGAAACATGTGCTTCCGGGTCACGGATGACGCGGATCACGAGAATTAGGGGCGGAGCCAGGGGGGCGATTTAGCCTCCAGGTGCACCACTTCTCTCCCTCTTTTTTCCCGCTCTGGACACCTGGACCAGTGCTGCCAACTCGATCTGCGTGCGTGACCGCGTGGGGGGTCTGGAAATTGCGGTCGGCAGCGGTGTCTTGCGTCCAGGGGCGAACTGGATTGGTCATGGCATTTTTTGATTGCTGCAAGGCGTTCAAGTGAAAGCGGAGCGAGAGAGGGTTGTTCTACAGGCGTCTCGGGCGTCGCGGAGTCGAGGTGAGGTGTCGGGGCACGGGGGCGAGCGGAACTTTGCTCAAGGCTAGCCTTCAATACCTTATGGCGTTTTTCCCCAGTCTTTGTTGGTAGCGTGGTTGGTAGATTGAGGCTTAACATTCCTTTTTAAGTCCCGGGGCTTGTCCGGGCTTGGGGCCGACTGCGAGTAGTTTGGGCGGGAGTCGGGGGTCCTGTGCGCGCGCTGCGGTGTACCATGGTCTAGCTGTTGAGGTGCAAGGCTGACTGATTGTGCGGTACGGCTGGAGTGCAAGGCTGACTAATTGGGCAATGCTGCTGGAGCGCGAAGGTGACTTATTTTGTGTGACTGATTTGCACTCGTTTTGCGATTAGCGCTCGGGTTCTGTGTGATATTGATCTAGCATACCAAATTAGACTCGCTCTGGGGTAGCGCGTTTTCGGGCGGCCGCGATACCGGGAGGGTCTAGCGGTTTAATTGGTGGATCTGTCGGCTGGTCTCGCCGGTGAGTGGGCACAAGGCTAGATTTGCCACGCATCGGTGCTGTGGCTGGTTGGGGCACTCGAGTTAATAACAGAGGGATAATGGTAACAGTTAATATGAAGCGCACAGCGTGTATAAGCAGGTAAACACAATTTCAAGTCCAATTGGTGCTCTAAGTGGAGAGAGTAGGTTACCACTACTCAATAAATGTCATAAATGACTGAACATAGGCAATAATCCACCAAGCACTCGTCTTCAAATATAGTCTGTAAGATCCCAATGTTCAAAATTCGTTTATTCCATCAATTCTTCATCAGATTTCTTCATCCAATATATGACAAAATAACAGCCAACACGTGTTTCGTCTGATCAGTATATGATATACAGACTTCTTCAGGGCTGTAATTAATACAGTAACCAAAATTACAAAAAGTAGTACTGGACTCAATATTCACAATAGAATACACCGAATCCGTGTAATAAGGAAAGGTAAGTCAAAGAAGTACCCGTCACCAAGAATAAAGCTTGAAAACCCAAAGTGTATCCATCAGTATCTAGTACCCGAGTCTGAGTACATTTCAACATATATTTTAGATCGTATAATTATAAGTAACCTAAAATACCAGATAGGACCCAGTCACCAACCACAACAGCAGATTGGTCAACATGCTAGTATTATTACATCCTCAGTAACTCACCATTACTCTTAATGCGAATAATTGTAATTCATAATCCTCACGGTAAAATCAAATTCTTCAGTCCAAACCAATCGAAGTAATAATCTGTAAGTAAAGCTAGTGTCTATTAATATACACTATATTTATATTGTAGCGCTCATACGTCAAACTGAGGCTAAACACACTCCACTATCTTCCTGCCCAATTGCTGTATACTCCAAATTGGCCAGCACATCGCATAAGTATTAGCTACTGATATATATACAGTTCTCTCAATAACTTCTCTGTTTACAAAAGGTATACAGTCTGTGATTAACTAATATACAGTTGTATCATTATCCAGTAAATACCTTAATGTATGAGTAGAATCGCCTTCCAATAGTTTGCTTCGTCTCAAAGTTACAAAATCGGCATGGTCAAAGTCAGACCCTCGTAAATATTCCACAGTATCTCGCTATCCTTTTATCTATAGACCGAAATCAGTATAGTAAGTGCATTAGCGTGCGCCCTTGTATCAATAGCGTCACATATAATGCGTATTCAAATCTCTAAGTATCTGTATTGATATCAGTAACCAATAAATACCTCAGTCTTTAAGTAGATTCTCAATCCAATGTAAGGCTTCCCTGTTTACTTCGTTTCCAGTCAGCAATAAGAGACTCTCAAAAGTATTCCGAAGTATCTCGCTATCCTCATAACAGTGGGCTGTAAACAAATTAATAAGGTGCATTAGCGAGCGCCCTTCTATCAAATAGGCATCTCACGCCCAGCGCTGGTTATGACTTTCAACTCACCGCATATCTGCTCCTCGCTCATCCATAGACGGTCGCGTTTGGCAAGCGCGCCATCTTAGAGTAGCAATAAATAGTCTAAACCGCGGGCGCCATCTTTGAGTGGTGTGTCACAATGTATACGCACAATCCAACAGAGTATTCCCAGTCCTAACTATAATATGCAGCACATCTATATGCATTTAGTTCCCCAGCGTTAAATCTGTTAATACTCGCCGCGTAATTGTTCATAGATCATCCTGAGGCTATCGCGTTGTACACGCGCGCCCTGTTTGAGTAGTAATATCTAACCACATACGCAGGCGCCATCTTGTAGTAGTAATTTACGAGTACGTAGTCATAATACTTTAGAATATTATCAATTCTAGGATCGGGTTACTGCTAGACCACTTTGTCAGTAAGTACCATAAACTCATAGTTAATTATAATCCATTATTTCAATGTGGCGTAAGAAACGAAAAATAAGTGCTATTAATTATAAGCGCAACCCCCTGCGCTGTTTACATTCATTAATGTTTACACCCCACTGTTATGGGTATCTCAGATCGTATGTACGTGTATTAATGAAGTCTACGCATATTTCCACTAGTGTTCCTCATTATGTATATATTCCATTATACCAACATATTATATTACTACAATGAGTAATTCTCAATTTTCATTGGTCAATCTTATCAAGGTCCAATCGACCTACATCTGGCAGTGTGTGTCAGTTAAAAGGGTCCAAGTGGTATTATCATTCTGCTCTGGTTTAGCAGAGTTCTTACGTATATCCAGGAGTCAGGAAGATTATGAAAGGAGGACAGGGTAAGAATTACAGTAACAAACATAGTACATTCTATTCATCTGTACATCATTTAAGCTCTATCAGAGTAAAGCCATATACTTTGCTCAAACTCCATGAGTCATTCTTGTCCTAGATAGTATTCAAATTCGTGGTCAATGTTCAGACCACGTTCAACTGCCTTAAGCTTTAATAGCCACATGACTTCTCTGCGTCTTAACTGTAATTGCCTATTCCCACCTCTAACATCAGATTTGATGTGATCGATTCCATGATATTTAAAAACATGTTTCTCTTTTTCATGAAAATTCCTAACGATGTGGGAGGCTATGGGATAGCGAGTATCCCCTGTTTTCAGTGCTCGGAAATGTTCAACCATTCTGTCTTTCAATTTTCTGATGGTGCTACCAACATAAATCTGTTTACAAGAACAAACTATAACATAAACAACAAAAGTAGTATCACAGTTAATAAACATGTTAATCTGATGTTCACCTGTATTGTTATAGTTGAAAGTTCTGATCTTGTTTACCGCCCACCTACAGGAGCTACATCTTCCACATTTGTGGAAGCCTGTAGATCTCCCAGTGAGCCAGTCAGGAACTGTTTTCTTCAAAGGGTAGCTAGGACTGACAAAGTTGACTAATACTTATGCGATGTGCTGGCCAATTTGGAGTATACAGCAATTGGGCAGGAAGATAGTGGAGTGTGTTTAGCCTCAGTTTGACGTATGAGCGCTACAATATAAATATAGTGTATATTAATAGACACTAGCTTTACTTACAGATTATTACTTCGATTGGTTTGGACTGAAGAATTTGATTTTACCGTGAGGATTATGAATTACAATTATTCGCATTAAGAGTAATGGTGAGTTACTGAGGATGTAATAATACTAGCATGTTGACCAATCTGCTGTTGTGGTTGGTGACTGGGTCCTATCTGGTATTTTAGGTTACTTATAATTATACGATCTAAAATATATGTTGAATATATGTTGAAATGTACTCAGACTCGGGTACTAGATACTGATGGATACACTTTGGGTTTTCAAGCTTTATTCTTGGTGACGGGTACTTCTTTGACTTACCTTTCCTTATTACACGGATTCGGTGTATTCTATTGTGAATATTGAGTCCAGTACTACTTTTTGTAATTTTGGTTACTGTATTAATTACAGCCCTGAAGAAGTCTGTATATCATATACTGATCAGACGAAACACGTGTTGGCTGTTATTTTGTCATATATTGGATGAAGAAATCTGATGAAGAATTGATGGAATAAACGAATTTTGAACATTGGGATCTTACAGACTATATTTGAAGACGAGTGCTTGGTGGATTATTGCCTTAATAACAGAGGGGTATGTAATGTTCAAGGACTGCAAATATGCAGTCTAGTTCTTACGCACGTAGCCGTGCGTTGGCGCGGCTGTGACGTATCACGGCCGCGTGAGGTATAAATAAAGAGGGCGTGGTCACGGAGCTAGTCCGGACCACGCGGAGAACTAATAACCGTGTCCTGGGTCCTCTGTTCTCGCGCAGCGTTGATGGCGCTGCGCACCACAGCCCAGGGCCCGACAATGGCGACGAGGGCCTAGAGAGCCCATTCAGTGCCTCTGAAGCACTTCATGCCCCGCTCTGCCGCCGATCCTCGGTGTCCCCGGCCAGGACGGGCCACAGCTGCCAATCACACGTGGAGTGAGGAGCACCCCATCGTGCATGGGGCAATACACGCCGAGGAGCCTAGTAATCGGGGGTGAGGTAGTGCGCCTGACCCAGTGTGATGCCCTGAGGAGCGCGAGCCACAAAGGAAGGTACCAGCGCCGCCCAGTGCGTAACAGGGCCACCTACCCCCTGCACCACCTGCACCGGAGGGCGAAGGGGACAGTGCACGCCCAGGAGGCCCCTCATTCCTGGCCCCTGCTGACGCCAAATAGCTGCGGCGCGCCCCGTGGGTGTGATCCACCGACCCCGGGCGAGGAGGAGCACGGTGCCCGAAATTGTCCACACCTGTGTACCCAAAGCAGCAGGGGGCAGAATCTCCCTCCACCATGGCGTCCATTCCGCCTATTGAACCTTTCACCGTCGACGGTGCACCGACGTCCCTGGCCCCGAGATGGAAGGACTGGGTTGAAAGACTTCAGTTTTACTTTGAAGGGGCGGGTACGGCGAGAGAGAAGCGCAGGGCGCTCCTCCTGCATCTTGGTGGGAAGGATATCTATCGAATTTACAAGACTCTGGTAGAAGCCACCCCCCACACCTATGTTACGCTCCTCAACGCGCTCAATACCCATTTTGAGCCAATGCAAAGCAAAGACTATGAGCGTTTCATCTTCAGGCAGGCGCGACAGGAAGCCTCGACGCATTCCATGGTCGTCTGAAAGAACTGGCGAGCACGTGCGGGTTCCGCGACGAGCAAGAGGAAATTCGCGGCCAGATCATTCAAGGTTGCTACTCTTCCGACCTAAGAGAGAAGATCCTCCAAGAGGACGGCAAACCATTGGCGGACATTCTGAAACGAGGCCGTTCTAAAGAGTTATCCCGTGCGAGAGCGTCCCACATGGAAGCGGCGCTCCACAGACCGATCAAGACGGAGCAAGTCCACGTAGCGGAACACGTCAACGTGGTACGGCCAAAACAACGCCCTGCCGGGAGAGGAAGGCCGCCAGAACGCCGGACAGAATGTGGATACTGTGGAGGCACACCACACAAGGCACGTGACTGCCCAGCGCGCGGGAGAAAATGCGGTTCATGCGGGCGCATGAACAATTTCGCATCAGTGTGTAGGTCATCCAAGCCCAAACCTGAAGCTGCTCACGCCATAAGGGAGGACCCAGAGAGAAGACATGGAGGACGATGCTCACAGCTATCCAGTGCACTACGTATTCGCCATTGACCAGCCGCTGAGGAAACAACGGCGGCTCCCGAAGTGCAGGATAGCGATACAACACCAAGAGGTGAGAGCGACCATCGACACAGGGGCCTCGATCGAACTTATGGCGGCGAACGTCTACAACCAGCTGCGAGACAAGCCGACACTGAAAGCAGCCAAGATCAGAGTTTCCGCCTATGGACAAAAGACGCCCATACCGCTAATTGGGTGCTTCCAAACGGAAATACAGCATTTAGACAAGAAAATACAATCTACCGTCTACGTTACCAAAGAAGGTAGTGGGATGCTACTCAGCGGCCAAACGGCTGAAGAACTTCACCTGATATCCTTTGCCATGGCGGTACTAGAGGAAGAACTGGACACGATCCTTGAGGATTTTGCGGACGCCTTCAAAGGCATTGGATGCCTCCGTGGAAAGGAAGTGTCTCTGCATATCGACAGGTCCATTCAGCCCGTAGCCCTCCGCCATCGACGGATAGCATTCCACCTACGGAAGAAGGTGGAAGAGGAACTGGAGACCCTCGAAAAACAGGGCATAATAGAGAAGGTCAGTGGGCCCACCCCATGGGTGTCGCCGATTGTGGTGGCACGGAAACCTAAACAGCCAGGACAGGTCCGCATCTGCGTTGACATGCGACTGCCCAATGCAGCAGTGAAAAGAGAAAGACACCTGACCCCCACCATCGACGACATCCTGGGAGAATTAAATGGAGCGAAATGGTTCTCCAAGATGGACCTAAGGTCAGGATATCATCAGCTGCCCCTGCATCCGGACTCCAGATACATTACCACCTTCTCCACCCACGTGGGACTCCGGCGCTATCGAAGGCTCAACTTCGGGATATCAAGTGCTGCCGAAGTCTTCCAAAATACAATTCGAGAAGTATTGAGTGGGATCACAGGAGTCTTAAACGTCAGCGATGATCTGCTGATATATGCTGATACCGTGGAAGAACATCACCGGAGACTCAGAAGCGTACTCCAAAGGATCAAGGAATCCGGACTCACTCTGCACCGGGAGAAGTGTCAATTCCTACAGAACACGATCAGCTTCTTTGGATATACGTTTTCCGACAAAGGAGTGGCCCCTGACCCTGAAAAGGTGAGAGACGTGCAAGCAGCCCCAGCACCGACCAACACGTCAGAAGTTAGGAGCTTCCTCGGGATGGTGAACTTTTGCGGGAGGTTCATCCCCGACCTTTCTAATCTCACCAGACCATTAAGAGAGCTCACAAAATCCACCACCCCCTGGCAGTGGGGAAAGGAGCAAGAAGTGGCATTTCAGAACACTAAGGCGGCTCTGTCAGCAAACACGACCCTGTCATACTTTGACCCCACCAAAGCAACGAATATAGCCGTCGATGCCAGCCCGTACGGACTAGGAGCGGTTCTGACACAGAGCCGAGGAGGTGAGGACTAGTCGCCCATAGCCTACGCAAGCAGGTCGCTGACGGAAACGGAACAACGGTACTCTCAAATTGAGAGAGAGGCCATCGCAATACACTGGGCCTGCAGGCACTTCCATGTCTACGTCTATGGACACCCGTTCACTGTCTCCACCGATCATAAGCCTCTGCTCCCATTGTTCCGAGGGTCAGTCTCCAAGCCTCCCCCCAGAATCGAAAAGTGGATTCTACAACTCCAAGAATACGATTACAAGCTGGAGTTCAAGCCCGGTGCGACTAACCCGGCGGACTACCTCTCCAGGCATCCCCGAGCGGCAACCACCCAGGAAAAGGAAGACGCCGAAGAGACGGAGGAGTACGTGAAGATCATCTTGGAGCAATCACGACCACTGCCCATGGGCATCAACATGATCGTGGACGCCACCCGAAATGATGAAATCCTCCAGCTAGTGATTACCGCCATGAGACAAAACGACTGGAAATCACTCCAAGCTTCAATGAATCAGAGGACTCCCGAAGCCAAGCGTGCTCTGGAAACCATCCTCAAAGTGAAAGACGAACTGTCAGTGGACAGTCAAGGATGCGTCCTCCGAGGGCCGAGGCTCGTGATGCCAGCAAGCCTGACCCAACAGGCAGTCGAACTAGCGCACCGTGGCCACCAGGGAGTAGTGAAAACAAAGAGCAGACTTAGAGCAAAAGTGTGGTTCCCGGAAATGGACACGAGAGTAGAGCAATTGGTCAAGGAGTGCCGCTGGTGCCAGGCGGCAGGTCCACCCGAACCACCACCCCCAGTGGTCACCGAAGAGAACCCGGAAAGGCCCTGGGAGCAAGTGAGCGCTGACTTCGGGCACCTTCCGGATGGACGCTACATGCTCGTTGTCATTGATGACCTGACCAAGTATCCAGAAGTAGAGATAATAACATCGCTTACTGCCAAGGAAGTAACTGCAAAGTTCGAGAAGATCATCGCCACTCACGGCATCTTTGAAATGGTCAAGACTGACAACGGACCGCCGTTCCAAAGCCAAGAGTTTGCTGACTACCTCAATGAGTGGGGGATCCATCACAAGAAAATCACCCCCAGATGGCCTCAAGCTAACGGAGAGGCAGAAAGATTCATGAGGACTCTTAATAAAGTTATTCGGATTGCCCATGCCGAAGAGGCACCGCTGGAGAAAGCCATCTATACGTTCCTGAGGGAATACCGGCTCACGCCTCATCGCACTACCACAGCCGCCCCGGGGCCGTCAGCCATGGGCAGAATAGTCCGAGACACCCTTCCTCATCATCACACCTGGACCCCAACTGAAGCAAATCCAAGGCAAACGTTGCTCAACAGAAGGCGCTCAAATGAGTACGCCAGTTTCAGACGGCGCGCCAGGGAATCATCCATCCGGGAAAGAGACCAGGTCTATGTGAGGGACCGATACCCAGGGAGCAAGTTCAGGCTCCCGTTCGAACCCCGACCCTGGACAGTCACACGACGGTCAGGTACAATGGTGACGGCCCAACGAGACGGAGAAACAGTCACCCGAAATGTGTCCTTCTTCAAGCATGCCTCCGTCCCACCTGGAGATGGGCCCAGTCAAGGATCGAGCAGGTCAACGCCAAGTCCTACGCCACCCAGTACCAGTTCCCCGGCGAGGGGGCACGAAGACACGGAGGGACAACCCATGGTGAGCCCACCGGACCCCGAAAGGCCCAGTAATGAGCAGTCTCACCCCTCGGAGAGCGGGGTGTCACCCATCAGAGCCAGACAAGACACCCCACGAAGAATCCTATTCCGAGGAGAGGCTGCCGGTTACGGACTGAGAAGAAACCCTGCCCCCTCCTCGCAGTTGGCAGACTTTGCTGTAGGGTGAACTCGGGGAACCTGATCTTCAGACTGGTAACAGGCCTGCCGGCCACTCCATTTTGTTCACATATCTAGAGGAAGCAAGTGACTCTCTCTAAAAGACTGTTGGTGTTAAGTTTTGTTTTGTCTTAATAAAGGTTGAAAGGAGTGTAATGTTCAAGGACTGCAAATATGCAGTCTAGTTCTTACGCACGTAGCCGTGCGTTGGCGCGGCTGTGACGTATCACGGCCGCGTGAGGTATAAATAAAGAGGGTGTGGTCACGGAGCTAGTCCGGACCACGTGGAGAACTAATAAGCGTGTCCTGGGTCCTCTGTCCTCGCGCAGCGTTGATGGCGCTGCGCACCACAGCCCAGGGCCCGACAGGGTACAATTAGATAGTTTTTCGGACCGCTTTGTTGCCGCGCCCACATTCGCGTCCTGCTCCTTGAGGGTGCCGGGCGTGAACTCACGGCCCCATTGGTATATGCCTGCCTACAATTAGTCATACTTGCAGGCTTATGAGAAATCTGCGCGGAGGTGCGTGGGGCTGAATACACGGCTACATCGGTGCTGATACTTGCCTCTTTTAAAGAAAATTAATTGCGCTGAGGTGCGGGGGCTGAACAAATACATGCGCACGAGGGCAGAGGGGCAAATTACTGACGTCGTACATCATAGGGGCAGATCATTGTAGAAGGGCAAATTAATTTGGAGGGCTGGTGGGTTGGCTGCTTCATAGAGGCTACATTGCTTTGATTAAAGGGCGCAGAAATGCCTCCCAAGCACAACCAGAAGCGAAAGGTTGGAGAATCAGAAATTGCACAGCTATTAAAGCTAGTGCTTGCGAAATTGGGCTGGGATGATGACGATAGTGAAGAGGAACAGGGGTGCGAGGCACCAGTGCCCGACAGTGAGGAGGTATTTGAGCCAGTACCGGGGTTCGTCCGCGTAGAACCATAGTGCTACCAAAGGCAGCATTCCCTCTGTTGGTTAAAAAGCCCAGGGTGGGTAAGAAGGGGAGGGGAGTGGGGTGCCAGATGACTCACTCCCTGCACCTGTTCCCCCGGTAATGCCCATACAGCCAGTACTTCCTGGGCCTAGTGCCCCCCCAGTGCCAATCCCAAACTTGCCAGATGCAGCCCTTACAGTGCCTCTTGTGCTCCCAAGTCCAGTCCCTGTGGTTCCCATACCCATTGTACCGGCAGTGTCAATGCTCAGCATGCCTCCCCAACCTACTCTGATTCCCCCACAGCCAGTCAGCGTGCCACCGGCAGAGGCAAAAACGACAGGTGATGGACAGAATGCAAAACAATGTCATACATTCACCCCAGTACAGAGATCTGGGCCTAAATCCATCGTTTTTTTGCTCACCATGCCATTCCAGTTTGAACCCAGCCATATGCAAATCAGTCTTACCCTGTGCCCCATGGGAACAGTCCAGCCCGAACTGCCAAGCCAGGTCCTCCCTGGACTGGAAACAAGCATCCTAGGACCGGTTTCGGGCTTTCAGCCCTCATCAGCCAGGATAGCTTAATTCCAGTGGCATGGAGAGCACAGGGCGGGATGACGTTATTGGCAGAGATTAGAGGGGTTTTGAAGGCCTTGACGCCCGCTCCCAATCCTCCTGTCCTCATAGTGCCAGAGGTGGGCCATTGGTAGCGCCAATCATACAGGGGGCGACACAGCGTGGGGTAGTTCCTGCCACCGCTGGACAACCAGGGGCAAAATTAGGAGGTCAATCTGCCACAGCTACCATATTGACCACAGTAGCGACACTTTTGGCACAATTAGGCGCACCCAGGGTCAGCGCGACAGTAGTGCCATGGGCAGCACCAGCAGGGACAGGCGGTGTCCTTGGCGAGTTGAATAAACAGGTGGCCCTCTTGGGCAAAGCACACGAAAAGGATTTGAACATGCCTCCCCAGGCGCCCCCCGCGCAATCAGGGATGGCAGGCTCCTCTGCAGGTAAGGCAGTGGAATGCACAGGCAAAGAAAAAGATAAAGGGTGTGCGGCAATTGGTGGTCGTGAGTCCGTGTTATCCAAGCGTGGTAAGTTGGCGGCGCATGTTACGCTGGAAACAAGGGAAAAAATTTGGAAGGGAGATTTTGTTGATATATTCTCCTTAATTAGACCTAAGAGAAGGGAGGTGGAGACTAAAGAGAAAGATGGCAAAGAAGGCTCCTTCAGAGACAGGAAACCAAGAGTAGAGGAATCCATCAATAATTGGTTGTTTGGTTTCAATGTCTTTTCCATTGTGATGTTAGAAAAGAAGCCAGAATTGGTGATTCCCCTGATAGGTTATGCGAATCAGATTTTAAAAGCGCAGACAATGTATGGTGGGGGCGCCTGGTTGGACTACAATAGGGACTTCAGATGGGCCAAGGTAGACGACCCTGACATGGGTTGGGACCAGACAGAGGTTAATGTATGGTTAGAGAGTGTTAATAATAAAGCGCCCATGAAACAGCCCTTTCGGACTTCCCATGGGGGCGCTGGTGAGAAGAGGGGGGCGTGTTGGGCTTTTAACCGAAAGACATGCACCTGGCCCCCAGGGGCATGTAAGTTCAAACACGCATGTGCATACTGTGGCCACCCTTCCCATCCTGAGTTTAAATGCATTACGAAATCCAAAGAGAAGGGGAGGGAGCCCAAGCCCCGCCTCAGCAGTAAGTTACCCATGCCGGTGGATATTGGGAGGCTGGTTTTCTGGCTGAATCAGTACCCTGACAGGAAGGCAGCCAGGACACTGTTTGAGGGGTTTTCCACAGGTTTCCGCATTCTAACACACAGGGTACCCCCAGTGGACTATTGCAATAATCTTTTGTCAGCACGTATGCACCCCTCAGGAGTGTCACTAAAGGTTGATAAGGAAAGGGCACTGGGGCGGGTGGCTGGCCCATTCACTGCTCCTCCATTGCCGGGATTTGTGTGTTCACCCCTGGGCGTGGTTCCTAAAAAGGAGCCTGGCCGGTTCAGGATGATTCATAACTTATCAACGCCAAGGGGGGCGTCAGTGAATGATGCTATTGATCCATTCCTGTGTTCAGTGACTTATTCTTCCTTTTACTCAGCACTCCAGAGGCTGCGTGACTTAGGGCCCAATACCTTCATGGCAATGACATTGAGTCAGCTTTCCGGCTCTTGCTGGTACACCCTGAAGATTATCATTTACTAGGTTTTCAGCTGAACTCACAGTTTTATTATGACAGCTGTATGCCAATGGGTTGTGCGGTCTCATGCAAGTATTTTGAGATGTTCAGCTCCATGCTGCAGTGGCTGTTTATCTTCAGAACAGGGCATAAGGACATGGTACAATACTTGGATTACTTTATGATCATGGGACCACCAGCTTCAAGTGAGTGTGGCCAGGCCTTGAGCAAGCTAGTTGAGATGTTTGAGGAGCTGGGGGTCTGGTTGGCTCCTGGTAAGACGGAGGGTCTAGCTACTAGCATGTCTTTCTTGGGCATTGAGATAGACACAGTGGAGGGCGAATGCAGGTTGCCATCTGACAAGGTACAAGCTTTCTCACAAGCAATAGATTCTGCTCTTGCTGGTCCCAAAGTCACGCTGCATCAGCTTCAGGTTTTGGTGGGCCAGTTAAACTTTGCCCTGAGGATCATCCCAATGGGGCGCCCGTTCTCAAGGTCAATTGCACGCTCTATGGCAGAGTTGACGCAGAAGCACCATCACATCCGGCTAAAGGCTGATGTGAGGGAGGACTTGTGTATATGGCGTAGTTTCCTGAGCGAATTCAATGGTAAGGTAATTTGGCCAGAGCCTGCTATGTTTAGCACAGATGTGGGCCTGCTCACTGATTCAGCTGGGAGCATTGGATTTGGAACCGTGTTGGGGCCTCACTGGTGCAGGGCCCGGCATCTTGGCATGATTTAGGCTCAACTAAAAACATAGCCTTTCTGGAGCTATTCCCGATCATAGTTGCAGTAGACGTCTGGGCTGAATTCTTTAAGCTTCCGGGGGCAGAGCCAGCACAAGGCAGAATCCTAACCACACGCGGCTCTGGGCTTAGTAGCAGCAGGACCCCGAGGAAAGCAAGGGAACCTCCAGTAAAGAATACGGAGGAGTCATTTTTCTTGATATATAATCAAAAATCAACCCCAATAATACTGCACAAATGGTGTGAGTATGAAAATCTATGTTTGCGAGTCCTGACGAAAGCTCTATAGACCCCTAGGGCCCAGAGAGCTGAAACATGTCGACGTTTTATATAAAATACTGCCAGATCCAGTAACTCGATCTATTTAGTAGTACCTACCGTTTTAAACCTTAATTGGAAATCACGCCAACATTAAAAAAAAAATCAAGGGTGATTCACCAGTTTTTTAACTTTTCTTCCTTTTTTTGAGAATTTATTTTCACACTTTTCCACTTCACTTCTCTGGACACTGCACCCAAGACCAGAGGTGCCTCGGGTTGAGGCTGGCAAAACCACTACTTTGGAGTACCCAATGATAACTGCCTAAAACATCAATGCGGGGCGGATGAAACAGATATACCGCACAAACACAAAAGCATTGAGTTTTGAGGTTACTCTAATAGATTCCCTTTTTTTACCAGTGGTCAAAAGGTGTTACAAGTGTCTGTTTCTCTTTTGATAAACTATAAGCTTACCCAGGGGAATGAAACAGACGTCTCAATCCCTTATCCCTCCCTTTTGATTAATTACTGAATTCTTTAAGAACAAGTCAGTAATCTTTTGGTCAGACAACATGGCGGTGGTAGAGGCTATTAATAGGCAGGGAGCTACTTCAAACATGTTTTGAGGTCATTGAAGCATTTACTTCTGGCTTGTTTAATGCTCAATCTGCTGTTCAGAGTGGCACATATTCCAGGTGTGGAGAATCTGGCTGCTGATGCTTTGTCTCGCTCCAAGTTGCTGGATTTCTGAAGGTATCACCCTCACCCTCAGGCGGAGGAGCGGATGACTGTTCCCAACGTCTCTCTGGAGGATTGGAGCCACGGCCTAGCCGAGCTGGTGGGAGCTTCATTGAGCAAGCGCACTAGGAGGACTTACCAGCAACAGTTTCAAGCATACAGGACATTTGCTAGGCACAAAGGCCAGGCGCTTTTTTCAACAGGGGTGCTCTGCGAGTTTTTGCTAGCTCTGAAAGAGCAGGGTAGTCCGGCTTCTTACGCTAGGGCGCACGTGACGGCGATAGGCTTCTTTGCCAAACTAATAGGTCAACACGACCCAGGCGCAACGTTTGTGTTAAGGAAAGCTCTGGCAGCATGGGCTAGGCTAGAAGGGGATAGAAATGATAGAAGAAGGCCATTGGATGTCAAAACCTATGGGGACATTCTGGGAGTACTATGGTCGGTGTGCTCCTCTTACTATGAGAGCATTCTTTTTGGCGCTGCATTTACCTTAGCTTTTTATGGGGCGTTCCGGATAGGGGAGTTGGTGGGGACCTCCAAATCTAACCACGCTGGGGGGCTCCAGTGGCAGGACACAAGCTTAGTCCAAGGGGGCTTGGTGGTGGTTCTGAGGCGATCTAAGACTGACCCTTTGGGGAAGGGGACCACGGTCTGCTTGTCCCCCGCGCCGGAGGAAGGGATTTGCCCGGTGGCCAGGATGGAATCATACATGGCAATTCAGGCAACATATTAAGGAAAAACATGTATTGACAACGGGAAGAGGGAGAGTAGGAAACTGTCTAAGCAAAGATTAATATGCTGAACATAGCAATGTCAATGTTGATTTTAACCCGGAGATGCAAAACAAAATACATAGATGGGATGGTGTTTTCTCATACAAAATTCCTTTGTTGTTTTTCTACAGTGACCCCCGAAGAAGGGCAATGTTAGCCCGAAATGCATTGGGTATTAATTAAACACTGCTTTTTACGAAACCCTGCACTAGTCGTGTTCTTTCAAGAGGCCCCGAGTGGCACAGGCAGAACATTAGAAACCTGGGAAAAAGGCACAAGAAGTCTCAAGGGAACTATAATAATAAACAAGCATTTACAATGCAACGGTTTCGCCTTTGCCAAAGTTAGAGCTATTGGCATTGTAAATGACAATATTTTTATTTATGTGTTGGTTTTGAAAACAGATAAATAAATGGCATTGTCATTTACATTGCCAACAGCTTAATCTCTTGCAAATGTAAGACCTATTGTACCCTACTGGATTTCACTGAAGAAATTCAGAGTCTGGTCTGCAGGTGTCACGTGACAGATGCCCAATTGACAGCTGAGGGGGTTAAATCGTGCTGGGGTGGCACATTAAGGTAACGCTTGCTGAAAGCACTACACTACCCTACTGGAGTGTCAGTCTTTTTGGACATGGTCCACTCACTCATCTTGAAACAGGAAGCTCGCCACCAGTTCCACAAAAAATACAGTCATTAAATCTTTCCTTTTTAAGGGTTGGACATTTCTGTTGGCGTCTGCTCTCAGTCACGCTCGTCTTGTCGCCCATTGTCAATCATGCGCCTCTCTGTGCCTGGCTGTCAAGTGCCGGCGCCATCCTAGTGCGCATCTTCAGTCAGCCACGGTGTGCTAGCCAACCGAACTGCATTATGGGATGGCATGGTGGGTTAAAGAACCTGTTTTACAAACATGTGTCCGTGCTTGTGAGGAGGTAGTGCACCTGTTGAGGGAGAGAGAGTGTGTTTGCATATGTGCGTGCATGCATGTGTGTGTGTGAATAAGCACTTCCAAGATTTAGTGGGACTAGAGTTTTTATCTACAAATCATTGTTTTCAGCTGTGTTCTAATGGAATCAAAGCAACACTACACCCCCCATAATGCATAGTGTGATCACATAAAAGTACAGAACTGGAAAGAGTGTCCATAATGACCAGCAAGACGGTTTTCACCCTAAGAAGGATGTGCTTCAGTCTCCAGTGCCACGGGCGAGTGGAAACACACACTGTGCTGGTGGAGAAGTAGAAGAAGTACAAGTGTCCATAGAAGAGAAGTAGAGGGGATGCACTCTCCATTCCCTATGCACTCTCCACTCCGTATGCACTATCCACTCCCTATGCACTCTCCACTCCCTACGCACTCTCCACTCTCCACTCCCTACGCACTCTCCACTCCCTACGCACTCTCCACTCTCCACTCCCTATGCACTCTCCACTCTCCACTCCCTACGCACTCTCCACTCTCCACTCCCTACGCACTCTCCACTCTCCACTCCCTACGCACTCTCCACTCCCTACGCACCCTCCACTCTCCACTCCCTATGCACTCTCCACTCCCTATATACTCTGCACTCCCTATGCACTCTCCACTCCCTATGCACTCTCCACTCCCTATGCACTCTCCACTCCCTATGCACTCTCCACTCCCTATGCACTCTCCACTCCCTATGCACTCCCTATGCACTCTCCACTCCCTATGCACTCTCCACTCCCTATGCACTCTCCACTCCCTATGCACTCTCCACTCCCTATGCACTCTCCACTCTCCACTCCCTATCCACTCTGCACTCCCTATGCACTCTCCACTCTGCACTCCCTACGCACTCTCCACTCTGCACTCCCTATGCACTCTCCACTCCCTATGCACTCTCCACTCCCTATGCACTCTCCACTCCCTATGCACTCTCCACTCCCTATGCACTCTCCACTCCCTATGCACTCTCCACTCTCCACTCCCTATCCACTCTGCACTCCCTATGCACTCTCCACTCTGCACTCCCTACGCACTCTCCACTCTGCACTCCCTATGCACTCTCCACTCCCTATGCACTCTCCACTCCCTATGCACTCTCCACTCCCTATGCACTCTCCACTCCCTATGCACTCTCCACTCCCTATGCACTCTCCACTCTCCACTCCCTATGCACTCTGCACTCTCCACTCTCCACTCCCTATGCACTCTCCACTCCCTATGCACTCTCCACTCCCTATGCACTCTCCACTCCCTTTGCACTCTCCACTCCCTATGCACTCTCCACTCCACTCCCTATGCACTCTGCACTCCCTATGCACTCTTCACTCTCCACTCCCTATGCACTCTTCACTCCCTATGCACTCTTCACTCCCTATGCACTCTTCACTCCCTATGCACTCTTCACTCCCTATGCACTCTTCACTCCCTATGCACTCTGCACTCCCCATGCACTCCCTATGCACTCTGCACTCTCCACCCCCTATGCACTCTCCACTCCCTATGCACTCTCCACTCCCTATGCACTCTGCACTCTCCACTCCCTATGCACTCTCCACTCCCTATGCACTCTCCACTCCCTATGCACTATGCACTCTCCACTCCCTATGCACTCTCCACTCCCTCGAGCTGCACTCCCTATGCACTCTCCACTCCCTATGCACTCTCCACTCCCTATGCACTCTCCACTCTCCACTCCCTATGCACTCTCCACTCCCTCGAGCTGCACTCCCTATGCACTCTCCACTCCCTATGCACTCTCCACTCCCTATGCACTCTCCACTCCCTATGCACTCTCCACTCCCTATGCACTCTCCACTCCCTATGCACTCTCCACTCTGCACTCCCTATGCACTCTCCACTCTGCACTCCCTATGCACTCTCCACTCCCTATGCACTCTCCACTCCCCACTCTGCACTCCCTATGCACTCTCCACTCCCTATGCACTCTCCACTCCCTCGAGCTGCACTCCCTATGCACTCTCCACTCCCTATGCACTCTCCACTCCCTATGCACTCTCCACTCCCTATGCACTCTCCACTCCCTATGCACTCTCCACTCCCTATGCACTCTGCACTCCCTATGCACTCTGCACTCTCCACTCTCCACTCCCTATGCACTCTCCACTCCCTATGCACTCTCCACTCCCTATGCACTCTCCACTCCCTATGCACTCTCCACTCCCTATGCACTCTCCACTCTCCACTCCACTCCCTATGCACTCTGCACTCCCTATGCACTCTTCACTCTCCACTCCCTATGCACTCTCCACTCTCCACTCCACTCCCTATGCACTCTGCACTCCCTATGCACTCTTCACTCTCCACTCCCTATGCACTCTCCACTCCCTATGCACTCTTCACTCTCCACTCCCTATGCACTCTCCACTCCCTATGCACTCTCCACTCCCTATGCACTCTCCACTCCCTATGCACTCTCCACTCCCTATGCACTCTCCACTCCCTATGCACTCTCCACTCCCTATGCACTCTCCACTCCCTATGCACTCTCCACTCTCCACTCCCTATCCACTCTGCACTCCCTATGCACTCTCCACTCTGCACTCCCTACGCACTCTCCACTCTGCACTCCCTATGCACTCTCCACTCCCTATGCACTCTCCACTCCCTATGCACTCTCCACTCCCTATGCACTCTCCACTCCCTATGCACTCTCCACTCCCTATGCACTCTCCACTCTCCACTCCCTATCCACTCTGCACTCCCTATGCACTCTCCACTCTGCACTCCCTACGCACTCTCCACTCTGCACTCCCTATGCACTCTCCACTCCCTATGCACTCTCCACTCCCTATGCACTCTCCACTCCCTATGCACTCTCCACTCCCTATGCACTCTCCACTCCCTATGCACTCTCCACTCTCCACTCCCTATGCACTCTGCACTCTCCACTCTCCACTCCCTATGCACTCTCCACTCCCTATGCACTCTCCACTCCCTATGCACTCTCCACTCCCTTTGCACTCTCCACTCCCTATGCACTCTCCACTCCACTCCCTATGCACTCTGCACTCCCTATGCACTCTTCACTCTCCACTCCCTATGCACTCTTCACTCCCTATGCACTCTTCACTCCCTATGCACTCTTCACTCCCTATGCACTCTTCACTCCCTATGCACTCTTCACTCCCTATGCACTCTGCACTCCCTATGCACTCCCTATGCACTCTGCACTCTCCACCCCCTATGCACTCTCCACTCTCCACTCCCTATGCACTCTCCACTCCCTATGCACTCTGCACTCTCCACTCCCTATGCACTCTCCACTCCCTATGCACTCTCCACTCCCTATGCACTATGCACTCTCCACTCCCTATGCACTCTCCACTCCCTCGAGCTGCACTCCCTATGCACTCTCCACTCCCTATGCACTCTCCACTCCCTATGCACTCTCCACTCTCCACTCCCTATGCACTCTCCACTCCCTCGAGCTGCACTCCCTATGCACTCTCCACTCCCTATGCACTCTCCACTCCCTATGCACTCTCCACTCCCTATGCACTCTCCACTCCCTATGCACTCTCCACTCCCTATGCACTCTCCACTCTGCACTCCCTATGCACTCTCCACTCTGCACTCCCTATGCACTCTCCACTCCCTATGCACTCTCCACTCCCCACTCTGCACTCCCTATGCACTCTCCACTCCCTATGCACTCTCCACTCCCTCGAGCTGCACTCCCTATGCACTCTCCACTCCCTATGCACTCTCCACTCCCTATGCACTCTCCACTCCCTATGCACTCTCCACTCCCTATGCACTCTCCACTCCCTATGCACTCTCCACTCCCTATGCACTCTGCACTCTCCACTCCCTATGCACTCTCCACTCCCTATGCACTCTCCACTCCCTATGCACTCTCCACTCCCTATGCACTCTCCACTCCACTCCCTATGCACTCTGCACTCCCTATGCACTCTTCACTCTCCACTCCCTATGCACTCTCCACTCCCTATGCACTCTCCACTCTCTATGCACTCTCCACTCCCTATGCACTCTGCACTCCCTATGCACTCTCCACTCCCTATGCACTCTCCACTCCCTATGCACTCTGCACTCTCCACTCCCTATGCACTCTGCACTCTCCACTCCCTATGCACTCTCCATGCACTCTGCACTCCCTATGCACTCTCCACTCTGCACTCTCTATGCACTCTGCACTCCCTATGCACTCTCCACTCTGCACTCTCTATGCACTCTGCACTCCCTATGTACTCTCCACTCTTCACTCTCTATGCACTCTGCACTCCCTATGCACTCTCCACTCTCCACTCCCTATGCACTCTCCACTCTCCACTCCCTATGCACTCTCCACGCACTCTGCACTCCCTATGCACTCTGCACTCCCTATGCACTCTCCACTCTGCACTCTCTATGCACTCTGCACTCCCTATGCACTCTCCACTCTGCACTCTCTATGCACTCTGCACTCCCTATGTACTCTCCACTCTTCACTCTCTATGCACTCTGCACTCCCTATGCACTCTCCACTCTCCACTCCCTATGCACTCTCCACTCCCTATGCACTCTCCACTCCCTCGAGCTGCACTCCCTATGCACTCTCCACTCCCTATGCACTCTCCACTCCCTATGCACTCTCCACTCCCTATGCACTCTCCACTCCCTATGCACTCTCCACTCCCTATGCACTCTCCACTCCATATGCACTCTCCACTCCCTATGCACTCTCCACTCCCTATGCACTCTCCACTCCCTATGCACTCTCCACTCCCTATGCACTCTCCACTCTGCACTCCCTATGCACTCTCCACTCTGCACTCCCTATGCACTCTCCACTCCCTATGCACTCTCCACTCCCCACTCTGCACTCCCTATGCACTCTCCACTCCCTATGCACTCTCCACTCCCTCGAGCTGCACTCCCTATGCACTCTCCACTCACTATGCACTCTCCACTCCCTATGCACTCTCCACTCCCTATGCACTCTCCCCTCCCTATGCACTCTTCACTCCCTATGCACTCTCCACTCCCTATGCACTCTCCACTCCCTATGCACTCTCCACTCCCTATGCACTCTGCACTCCCTATGCACTCTGCACTCTTCACTCTCCACTCCTTATGCACTCTCCACTCCTTATGCACTCTCCACTCCCTATGCACTCTCCACTCCCTGTGCACTCTCCACTCCCTACGCACTCTCCACTCCCTATGCACTCTCCACTCCACTCCCTACGCACTCTCCACTCCCTATGCACTCTCCACTCCACTCCCTATGCACTCTGCACTCCCTATGCACTCTTCACTCTCCACTCCCTATGCACTCTTCACTCCCTATGCACTCTTCACTCTCTATGCACTCTTCACTCTCTATGCACTCTTCACTCCCTATGCACTCTTCACTCCCTATGCACTCTTCACTCCCTATGCACTCTGCACTCCCTATGCACTCCCTATGCACTCTGCACTCTCCACCCCCTATGCACTCTCCACTCTCCACTCCCTATGCACTCTCCACTCTGCACTCCCTATGCACTCTCCACTCTCTATGCACTCTGCACTCCCTATGCACTCTGCACTCCCCACTCTGCACTCCCTATGCACTCTGCACGCCCTATGCACTCTGCACTCTCCACTCCCTATGCACTCTGCACTCCCTATGCACTCTGCACTCCCTATGCACTCTGCACTCCCTATGCACTCTCCACTCCCTATGCACTCTCCACTCCCTATGCACTCTCCACTCCCTATGCACTCTGCACTCTCCATGCACTCTGCACTCCCTATGCACTCTCTATGCACTCTCCACTCTGCACTCTCCATGCACTCAGCACTCCCTATGCACTCTCTATGCACTCTCTATGCACTCTTCACTCCCTATGCACTCTCCACTCCCTATGCACTCTCCACTCCCTATGCACTCTCCACTCTCCACTCCCTATGCACTCTCCACTCCCTATGCACTCTCCACTCCCTATCCACTCTGCACTCCCTATCCACCCCGCACTCCCTATCCACTCTGCACTCCCTATCCACTCTCCACTCCCTATCCACTCTCCACTCGCTATGCACTCTCCACTCCCTATGCACTCTCCACTCCCCACTCTGCACTCCCTATGCACTCTCCACTCCCTATGCACTCTCCACTCCCTATGCACGCTCCACTCTATGCACTCTCCACTCCCTATGCACTCTCCACTCCCTATGCACTCTCCACTCCCTATGCACTCTCCACTCCCTATGCACTCTCCACTCCCTATGCACTCTCCACTCCCTATGCACTCTCCACTCCCTATGCACTCTCCGCTCCCTATGCACTCTCCACTCCCTATGCACTCTCCGCTCCCTATGCACTCTCCACTCCCTATGCACTCTCCACTCCCTATGCACTCTCCACTCCCTATGCACTCTCCACTCCCTATGCACTCTGCACTCTGCACTCTCCACTCCCTATGCACTCTCCACTCCCTATGCACTCTCCACTCCCTATGCACTCTCCACTCCCTATGCACTCTCCACTCCCTATGCACTCTCCACTCCACTCCCTATGCACTCTCCACTCCACTCCCTATGCACTCTCCACTCCCTATGCACTCTCCACTCCCTATGCACTCTTCACTCCCTATGCACTCTTCACTCTCCACTCCCTATGCACTCTCCACTCCCTATGCACTCTCCACTCTCTATGCACTCTGCACTCCCTATGCACTCTGCACTCCCTATGCACTCTGCACTCCCTATGCACTCTCCACTCCCTATGCACTCTGCACTCTCCACTCCCTATGCACTCTGCACTCCCTATGCACTCTCCACTCTGCACTCTCTATGCACTCTGCACTCCCTATGCACTCTCCACTCTTCACTCTCTATGCACTTTGCACTCCCTATGCACTCTCCACTCTCTATGCACTCTCCACTCTCCACTCCCTATGCACTCTCCACTCTCTATGCACTCTGCACTCCCTATGCACTCTGCACTCCCTATGCACTCTCCACTCTGCACTCTCTACTCCCTATGCACTCTCCACTCTGCACTCTCTATGCACTCTGCACTCCCTATGTACTCTCCACTCTTCACTCTCTATGCACTCTGCACTCCCTATGCACTCTCCACTCTCCACTCCCTATGCACTCTCCACTCTCCACCCCCTATGCACTCTCCACTCCCTATGCACTCTGCACTCTCTATGCACTCTGCACTCCCTATGCACTCTCCACTCTGCACTCTCTATGCACTCTGCACTCCCTATGCACTCTGCACTCCCTATGCACTCTGCACTCCCTATGCACTCTCCACTCCCTATGCACTCTCCACTCCCTATGCACTCTCCACTCCCTATGCACTATGCACTCTCCACTCCCTATGCACTCTCCACTCCCCACTCTGCACTCCCTATGCACTCTCCACTCCCTATGCACTCTCCACTCTCCACTCCCTATGCACTCTCCACTCCCTCGAGCTGCACTCCCTATGCACTCTCCACTCCCTATGCACTCTCCACTCCCTATGCACTCTCCACTCCCTATGCACTCTCCACTCCCTATGCACTCTCCACTCTGCACTCCCTATGCACTCTCCACTCTGCACTCCCTATGCACTCTCCACTCCCTATGCACTCTCCACTCCCCACTCTGCACTCCCTATGCACTCTCCACTCTCCACTCCCTATGCACTCTCCACTCCCTCGAGCTGCACTCCCTATGCACTCTCCACTCACTATGCACTCTCCACTCCCTATGCACTCTCCACTCCCTATGCACTCTCCACTCCCTATGCACTCTCCACTCTCCACTCCCTATGCACTCTGCACTCTCCACTCCCTATGCACTCTCCACTCCCTATGCACTCTCCACTCCCTATGCACTCTCCACTCCCTATGCACTCTCCACTCCCTATGCACTCTCCACTCCCTATGCACTCTCCACTCCACTCCCTATGCACTCTGCACTCCCTATGCACTCTTCACTCTGCACTCCCTATGCACTCTGCACTCCCTATGCACTCTTCACTCTCTATGCACTCTTCACTCCCTATGCACTCTTCACTCCCTATGCACTCTTCACTCCCTATGCACTCTTCACTCCCTATGCACTCCCTATGCACTCTGCACTCTCCACCCCCTATGCACTCTCCACCCTCCACTCCCTATGCACTCTCCACTCTGCACTCCCTATGCACTCCCTATGCACTCTCCACTCTCTATGCACTCTCCACTCTGCACTCCCTATGCACTCTGCACTCCCCACTCTGCACTCCCTATGCACTCTGCACGCCCTATGCACTCCTCACTCCCTATGCACTCCGCACTCCCTATGCACTCTGCACTCCCTATGCACTCTGCACTCCCTATGCACTCTGCACTCCCTATGCACTCTGCACTCCCTATGCACGCTGCACTCCCTATGCACTCTGCACTCCCTATGCACTCTCCACTCTCCACTCCCTATGCACTCTCCACTCTGCACTCTCCATGCACTCTGCACTCCCTATGCACTCTCTATGCACTCTCCACTCTGCACTCTCCATGCACTCTGCACTCCCTATGCACTCTCTATGCACTCTCCACTCCCTATGCACTCTCCACTCCCTATGCACTCTCCACTCCCTATGCACTCTCCACTCCCTATGCACTCTCCACTCCCTATGCACTCTCCACTCCCTATCCACTCTCCACTCCCTATCCACCCTGCACTCCCTATCCACCCTGCACTCCCTATCCACTCTGCACTCCCTACCCATTTGCTGTTAATCACCTTTGCAGCACGTACTTTATGGCCTCTGATGCTCTTCAGCGCTTTGCAGTGCGGTTAGGATATGAAGCGCTATATAAATTCAACTGTAATGCATTACGAAAAATGCCAAACCATGAAAAAACTCCCTGTTGCAAATCTTATGAGCAGTTTTACAAGTGTCTCACGAGGGGCACGAGATGCTTAGCCCATACGAGTCTATTTAGGCCGTTTGGGTACTGGACACCCGCAGTTTTAAGGACATTATTAAAACGGACTGTAAAGTCGAACTGAAAGAATGAAAAGTTATGCATGCTGCAACAAAGGGGATCAGCCGAGCAATTTCACATCAGACAAACCACTGCGGAGTCCTCACTACAAATAAAGGGGCAAAAACTACTTTTAGCGCCCATGCACTTGATGAACAGCCAGATCGTGGCCTGTGTCTTCATCATGTATTTTTAACCAACGTACACTGAATTCACGTGCTCCACCACTAAAAAACAAGAACTCACCTGGGCTTCCTCGCATGGAATGACCAAAACAAACACAGAAGGAAAAAAAACGAAACTCCGCCCACCGCCGCGATGACGACATCGCAGAGGCGGAGAGGGAAAAAATCGCGGGAACGCCCCCGAATCTGGTCCGGCCTTGACGGACAGATCCGGCTCCCAATGGCTAGCCTCCATTTATGGAGCTAGCTAATGGGAGGTGGGGGACGTTCCGATAGCCAATATGGTAAACAAAAGATTTCACCTGCGCGAACTGCTTGCGCAGATCGCCAGGTCGAAACCTAAAAAAGGCAATAAACAGAAGAGAAAAAGAATGAAAAAGTCCAAATGAATCAAAAAAGAGAGAAAGTAGCGCCGAAGATGGCATATGTCGCAGTGCATTTGGTTTGGGCCGGAGACACGGCCCAGTCTTATTGTGGTTAACGTTTTTCAGTGTCTGATGGGCATGACACTGCAACTAAGTAGCACGCATCAAGGAGTACGCAAGATAAACTGACATTAAATAGAGTGAACAGGTGTGCATTCCTTACACCCCCGTATAGTTTACATTATGTAATTGCCCAAACCGTGGGAGTGCACCCGCTGAATTAAAAGAATGACAAGCAAAAACTCTAATCTGGTTCCCCAAAAGACATTTGGAACATCAGGTTCGTGTTTAAACAGTGTGGAAAATCGGATGAAATGAACTTTGAAATACGGAACTGTGGATACACTGAAAACTATTGAGCATCATATGAGAACATCGTTATTGTTAGATTTAGTTGATTAAGATCATGTTGCATGATGGTATTGGTAGTTCACATTTAAACTTACACTCGTTGTCGTAGCTTTGCCTGAACGATGGTATTGGAAAACGGATGATTGGCGAGCAGTTTAAAAGCGCAAGGGATTGTGGGAGGGAGAAGATTGTTTGTGAATGAGGAGGAGAACAGGCGGTTTTAAACGATACTCGGCAGGTACGTGCACATATATGAACATGAACTAAAGATCAAAAATGAAATTGAACTCGTTTTTAATATGTTAAGCACGAGGTGGGTTGAGAAATACAGCGAGTGTCTAAAGAGAAACACGGAGTTTTACTGCTATAATTGATTGTTGGCTGTTGAAACAGGAGAGGGAGGGCAAGCTATTATATTAAGGAAAAACATGTATTGACAACGGGGAGAGGGAGAGTAGGAAACTGTCTAAGCAAAGATTATTATGCTGAACATAGCAATGTCAATGTTGATTTTTACCCGGAGATGCAAAACAAAATACATAGATGGGATGGTGTTTTCTCATACAAAATTCCTTTGTTGTTTTTCTACATGACCCCCGAAGAAGGGCAATGTTAGCCCGAAATGCATTGGGTATTAATTAAACACTGCTTTTTACGAAACCCTGCACTAGTCGTGTTCTTTCAAGAGGCCCCGAGTGGCACAGGCAGAACATTAGAAACCTGGGAAAAAGGCACAAGAAGTCTCAAGGGAACTATAATAATAAATAAAAGGTAATAAACAGAAGAGAAAAAGAATGAAAAAGTCCAAATGAATCAAAAAAGAGAGAAAGTAGCGCCGAAGATGGCATATGTCGCAGTGCATTTGGTTTGGGCCGGAGACACGGCCCAGTCTTATTGTGGAATTCGGGCAACAGGGCCTGGTCAGGCACTGTTCATACATGAGCAGGGCGAATGCTTGTCTCAGTTCCAATTCAGGGCAGTCTTTAAGCGTGCGCTGGTATATCTGGGCCTGGATCCTAGCAGGTATTCATCACTCTTTCAGGATTGGGGCGGCAACCCAGGCAGCGGGCACGGGCTTAACGGCTCAAGCGGTCAAAAGTGTAGGGCATTGGTCTTCGGCCTGTTTTAAGCGCTATGTGCGGCCTGAATTACTCTGAGACAATGGATTGATGTATTTGACATGACAATGCTGATGTTTACATTTCGCTTCCTACAACTAGTATGTCCTCGAAGGTGGTGTGGGTGTTGAGTCACTCGTTCGTGCAGCGGGCCACAGTTTGGCTACGGCAGAAGCGGGTGTCTAAACCACCAGGTTTAAAAAGAACGTTGTTCCTATGGCGAGGCGTGGGCGGCCTGCAAATCCGGCAGTTGCGGCGGCTGGTCGAGAAGACAAGAGAGCACGAGGGACATCAGTCCCCAGATTTGGTGATCCTGCATTTGGGCGGAAATGACATGGTGGAGTTGGGTCACATGGCAGTCAGGGAAGCTTTATTGACTGAGTTTGCCTGGATAGGGAGAGCTTTTCCTAATACTCGGAATGATTGGTCGTGTATGATACCTCGCCGGACATGGGCCACTGGAGTCAGATCCCGGGCCTTGAACGTATCGGTGAGGCGCCTCAACGTAGAATTGGCCAAGTTGTGCTCAGGCCCGGGCCGCTTGTGTCATATTCCACATAGACTGATTACAGGGGACTTGATGTTTCATCATGACGGCGTTCATCTGTCGGACATTGGCACAGATGTATGGATCAAAGGGATCTGGTCTTTTGTGCAGAACTTGTTTGCGGGTGGGGAGGGTGACGGACCTGTGGGCCCTGGTCACCCTAGTGGCGGAAAAGAGGCCAAGGAACATTGATTTGCAGGGGGGTTAACGGGAGGCCTGCTTACATACTCCCGAGGCCAGCACTGAGGGGAGAGACGGTAAGCTCTCCGCAGGGAGAATGGGGCCACCGGCTGAGGAGGCAAGGGTGCCAGGTCACACGAGCCTCCATGGCAGCCTGGTGGTAGAGAAGTGGGCCCCTGGATATGACGGACAAGGATCGAGGGCTGGGGGCTCACCGCTCAAGGACGCAGGTGGGTTTCGCCTTGCGTGGTTCTGAGATAGGCGATGCGAGCCAGAGGGCCCCTTGGTGTTGGAGTAAGTAGTTATCGCATAACCAGTGGTTATGAACAGTTATACTTGTACATATTTTAAAAAGTGTGATTATCTGAATTTTTAAAATGTGAATTTTGATAAAATGATCTTGTCATGTTTATGAATGTTTTGAAGTTATTTAACTTTTACCCACACTCTGGACTGGTCAGTTGATTGTAGGATTGCATGAGGTTGGGGCGGGGGACATGCTGGGGGTTCCGGGCTCTATGAGTCAGCCATGCGTGGGGTCACCCTCGTTCCATGGAGGGTTGTGTCATTGTGGAGGGAAGTAACCATCTTTTTGGGACCCAGGACTCTGCCATCGGTCGCAGTGCAAAGCAAGTAAAGGGCAGTGAAAAACGGGGGGTAAGCAAGTAGGAGGCACACAAAACAATCACTTAAGGGAGGTTATAGTAAAAGCTTTCCAAGGAGGGAGAGAACTCAACATGGTGTTTGAATTGTAGTGCCAATTACAGCGCTCTGTAACTGATAGGGGTTGTATCTCAGCTGCAGAAAGTGCTGGGAAATCGTTTTTTTTCTCCAATTGTTCAGTGTTTTAAATGGCTTACATTTTCTATATAAATTAAAATACAGAGCTTGATGCAAACGAGGCTTTGCATTTGCAAAGCTTGGGATGGTCACAGACTGCTGAGGGCAGGCAGGGCCCACTCGCAAAGTGTAGGGTGCTAGCTCCTAACAGCGCATAGTGACGTTAGTAGACAGCAGACATCAGACTCAGCAGACATGTTGATATATTCTGCATCATCCGTTCCTGATGTCATATTCACAATATGGCCGCTTCTGTGGCATTGTGATGCATGTCTCTTTAAGAGGCTGGGCTCGCAATGATGACACATTCCAAATGCGAATCACGGGTCTTAGGTGTTCTGTCCCATGCAGGCCTCCATTCTAGCATTTGCTCCTGTTTGCAGTCAGGGGGAAAGCCAGTTCATACTCCTATGGTGGTGGGGTTGGGTCTCGCAGCTGAACTGCCTTTGCAGTGGGACGGTTTGATAATCCTTTGCAGTGCAAGGGGTGATGGTGGCCATATTGTAACTGAAGGCCCTGCTTTGCATCAGCCCCTTTGGGAGTTAAGTCCTGCACAACCCTGCCCTGCAGTTCGCTAGGAGAGCGCTTTAGAAATACCACTACATAGGTACATACATGTATATGTAAATACGTACGGTGTCTGCTCTTTTTAAAGATTATCACTCATTGGGGGACATTGAGTGTCCAAATCACAAACCCAATTATGCATCTAAATCCATGCAGAGGAAGTAGTTGCATTCTAGAGTTTACATTTAGTCTTTGTAGTAAAAAAAAAAGACACTCGCTGTGTGATTTACTCACACGCATTGCACACGTCTTAGGAACAAGTACCAGCACAGGGGCAAGGGTGGGTGGGAGTACCTGAAGAAATAGGTGAACAGCCACACTTGTGTGGGTGTTCACAAAGGTTTGCAAGCAGTTTTGTACCCTAATCACATTTCCAACTTACTTTATTCAAGGGTAGAAGTGCACAGCATTCAAAGTGATAAACTGAAGGAAGAGCCCAAAACTGTTTGAGGTTAGGGACATTTTTATGTCCAGTGGGAAAATATGTTCCCTGCGGCGAAAAGTGAAAAAACAGGTTCTACAGTGTAAATACACACCTTAATTTTCGCTCTCCCCTTCTTTCCGTCTCCGGGCAGAGGACATGGGTTATATTTTATGGCACTTGGTGCGGTTCCCGCTTCTGAAACGATTTAAACCTAAAAAAAAAAACAACAAGCTCCGGCAGCAGCAGGGGGAGGCGTGGCAGCAGGGGGGGGAGGAAGGGGGGCCTGCACTTGCGGGAGCGATAATTGCGGCCAGATGGCGACGCGCACTCCTGCATTTAGATCGCCTCACGTGTACGCGTTTCCATTGATGGCAATGGAACGCGTGCAAGTTTTTGGCTAAAAAGCCAAAGCGATCAGAAAAGGCTGCGTAGGCGAGACCTAATGACCTTGCTCCATTTTGGAGCAAGAAGATACTATAGCGGTAGCTTCTGTGTGCTCCCTAAAATCTGAAAACAAAATAGTGCTATTTTTTTCTGTGTAACTGAAAGGAGTCATGCCTGAGCAGACCTCTCCTCACTTCACAGAATACAATTAAAGAAAAGGAATAAAATATACCTATAATTTGGACAGAGCAAAGCAGATGGACTGTTTGCTCGAGGGATGCGTCGAGACATATCTCCATTTCAGCCCATTTCAGCTCCGTTCAGCCCCACATACCTATATGGTATGTGGGGCTGAACGGAGCTCGGTACTCTAAACTGTGCTGTTACTTAGCTAGTTAATCATTGTTGGGGCTTACACGAATTGAGGAGGGATGTTTGATGAAGAATGGTTGGGGTGCATTTAGGGGTCACCCTTATATTCATTTTGTTTGCTGAATTACTAATAATCATGCAAATAATTCCTACTAAGATTATTTATAGTAGAATAACACGTAATATTAGTTTGTTGTAAAACATCAGTACTTGTGTCTATGTACTGATTTCTGGATTCAGGGTGGGGCTCTATATTTTCACATGCAGATGAGAGATTAACTGACCGTTCTGTCTGACTCTTAACTTAACACCCTTCTTTTTACAAGTATAACTCACCACAAAAAGTGACAGACAGCAGCCTGTTTCCTTTTCTTTGAAACGGGTGAGGTAGGTTTCCTCTTGGCACTTAGCCAGCCTATCAGGTGTTACCTCAATAATTCTGGAAAACACGACAGCACTTGCAGTGTACATTATTTCAAACTGTTTGGGGTTATATTTCGGAATTTTTTGTGTTGTTCATCTTTTTAACTTACCTAGATTAAGACATAACTCACTGAACATTGAATTTCTTGTTTGTCAGTACTTTGTCATACCATATCGGAGTTCCAAAACTACTATTTCCTGCTGGAATAAGCGTTGACTCCATGACATAGCTTCCTTTGTAGAGTTAGGCATACAAATGAAGTCATCCAATTTGAGTACCTGGGGTCCTCTGACACCAGTGGTGGATGCCATTACCCAACACAGATACTGTTCTTGAACCCAACGAAAGTCCTCTTTAATTGAGATTTGTTTGTCATTATTTCATTGCCGACAATTCCATGAACAATTACTCACTGAATGTCAATATCTTTAAATCCATAGTCAGGCTTATTTTTTACTATATTGGAGAGCCCACATCTCTTCTGTGCTACATGATGTTATATAGACTTAGGACCTGATTATGAGTTTGGTGATCCGACCGCCATGGGCCCTAGAAGACCGCTACGCCGGTGGTCTTACACCCGGTTCACACCAAACCTATTAAGACAACACAGTTGTACTGGCGGTTTCCTAACGGCGGCTCCTCAATAGCAATAGACCACAGCGGTATGCTTGCAGCAAAGCACCTCTACAGTGCCCATAGAATGGATTTAAAATTTACACAGCTGATGTCCTTTGGCCAAGTGGACTTGCCTGCAAATTACACTATAAAACACACCTCATGCCAAACCATAATCCATTGCCAGAGACAGAGAACACACTTTGTTGTTGAGATAAGGCAGCCCTTTTTCCCTATCCCATTTAAAACTCTCCACGCCCTTTTTAGGTTTCGACTTTTGGCGAGGGGCGAAGCCCCTCCCAGTCGAAATCTTTTGTTTTTAGTAGTGAGGTTAGGACAGCCTCTGTTTCCAATTGGCTAGCTCCATAAATGGAGGCTAGCCATTGGGAGGCAGAGGCTGTCAATCGCGCTTTCTCTCGAAAACGCGATTCGGGGGCGTTTCTGGTGCTTTTTTTAAGCCCCGCCCCTTTGTCCCGGGCCGCGCTGCGATTGGCTGCCGGCCCGGGACACCCCCGTGACGTCATTCCTGGGCCGCGCTGTGATTGGCTGCCGGCCCGGGACCTGACTTGTTTGTTTATTCTGCTGCCTGTCTTCTTGCCATCTTGTGGTTTATAGAGTTATTTTGTACACCCACTGTTTTCTAGGCCCTCTCCCACTCATCTCTGCGCCGGAGTAGCTCCTCTAGCAGGCCTATCACTCGGTGCCGTCAGGTGTGGTCCGCTCGAGGGCAGCGAGTCTGATTTCCGCCACGCACTTCACGGCGTCTGCACCGGTGTTGTAACCAGATGGTGGGTTTGATGGCCCTCACGGTCTATTTCCTCCGACTCCTGCTGGTGGACTGTTACGGATGAGCACCCTTAGAGTTGTTAGCCCTTCGGTGTCTGTGCTCGAGTGCTGCACGTTTTCACCGGACTTGGCAGTAATTATCTTACGCCGGTCGCTTACATCCACTGCATCCCGGGTCAGTTCAGCTGACTCAATGGGCCCCAGCCGCACCGGAGTACTACGCACACTGGTGGTCCTTCTTATGTCCCCGACCTCGGGTGCACCGTCCGACTGCGGTTTGTCGATGCACGGTGGTGGCTGCTTAACTTTTCCCCGTCAGTCGCGTCTACCTCAGTCCTGCATCGGCCCTTCAGAGCCCGGGAGCAGCCTTCACTCGACGTCCCGGTTGCCGCGTTGCGTCAGGCCGCTTCACCCCTGATGACCGGTCACAATGTCCTTGACGTGGGGGGCAGCTTTTGAAGTTGCCGCCTCCGGAGGCTCTGGGTGACTTGCGCAACTCTATCGTGCGACCTCCGGTGCCCGGCCGCGCCGGCAAAAAGCTGCAGTTGTGCGGGGCCTCTTCGGACACCAGTGGTCTCCCCCCGCGGCTATAATGCGCCGTCGCCTGTGTCACCTCCGCTGCGGGTGCAGCGATCTATCTCCGCATGGCGGGCCGCGGCCGATCCAGCGCGCCCTCAGTCTCCGGCCTCCACCCTCCCACAGCCTGCACAGCGATTCTAGAGCTAAAAATACAGTGCTTAATTTGTGCCGGTGCTTAGCACCGGCACTTAATTCTCAGGGCCGGGTCTACATCTCAGTCTCACTCCCACCTCACATCAACGACTCCACTACATATTAAGTGTCACAGTAAGTAGAATGGACTTTGCAAACTGTCTCCTGAGCCCCGGTGAAGAGTGCTGGTGCTGCCGAGCCATCAGCCGATAATAAATGCATGCCACTATTTTCTGTCAGTTCAGTGTTAGAAGTGGGCGCGCCACTGTTTGGGCTGGATTTGGTTCTGTAGGGTAGGGGATGAGGCAGCCGCGGTAGCGTGCGTGTGCGTAACATTTTTCAAAACTGGAAATGAAAGTGAAAATGAAGCAAAGCTAACGCGGACTTAGGGGCTCTCTGGAGGCTGGAATTGCTGCCGCCCGCCATAGTTTGGCTGTCCTCAACGTACATGCTGCTGCCCTATCGTGTGTATGTATGGGGCACGGCTGCAGGGGTCATTTTGTGTCTGCTAAGTGTCTTCAAAAGCCACTGAGACAGCCAACATGAGTGTGCGCACTCTGCGCAGCTCCTATGTTAAGTTAGTAGCTGGCGGCAATCATGACTGCGCAGCTCTCACGGTGCATCTGGAGCTCAGGAGAACAACAGCCCTCAGGATCATTCGTCGAGTCATGCCTGGGGGTCCCGTTGCCTAGGGGCAGGAGCTGGTGATGTACCTGCAGACTTACATGGGCCACTTGCACCAAACTCTGTATGTGACAACGGTTTGCAAGCACCCGTTGGGACTTCACCGACACAAGGCACCACTTTAAGGTGATTTATATGCACGTTAAGTTGCAAAGCTGTTGTTCTATAATTATTTTTATGTAGTGGTAAAACTGAAATTTGAAAGTGTTATAATGTGCCAAGGCGTTTTTTTAGTCTCTGCTACTGGGTTGATTTATGACTAGTGCAGCGCGATCAGGTTGATGTGAGAGAGGGCCTTGAGGTCAGTCAGGCATCTCGTTCGATCCTTTAGTAGCTTTTGTAGCATTAAATGTCAATACTTTATAACCTTGTCGTCGTGTTTGAATTCTAATTCAAGACTTTGGAAACTAAAATGCCCAGGAGTCTGACAGAAATTCAGCTCTATATTCTTCCAAGCAGGCCTTGTGTCCTGATGCAGATAGGAAGTTCCAAAGTCCTCAGAGGTTTTTAGCAGGTACCGAGAATGGAATGAAGTGAGAGCTTGCTTTGAGGGATAGTGGAATTATGGGCTGTGGGGCTGAGTGAGGGCTGGGGATTATTGTAGCCATGAAATACTTTATTTGTACATTTATTTTGGGAAATGTCGGCTTTACAATGCTTTGAAGCACTTGTGTGATATGTGCACTTGCACGAATCTGTCAGAAGTAAGATAATATAGCAAGCAATAACTTTTCTGTAATCTCAACATCTATATTTATCAAACCACTAATAACATTGACATTTCGTGACTTTTGCTTCCTTATTTGCACAAATCAAACCCAAAAACATTTAAATGACATATTTTACATTCAATTACTTTATTTCAACACTTCGAGAATATTGTATGTGCTGTGTGGTTTTTAGTATTCATTGTGACTGGCTCTCTGGGCTATTCGACGACGCAACTACATGTACATAACTGGAATACATATGCAGTAGCCACTTTGAGAGTACTGTATGTGCTGTGTGATTTTTTAAGAACTCTTCCAAGCCTTGGAGCCACACAAGACCCATGGCTTCTGGTTTGAAGAAAAGGAAGCAAACTTATCCAAAACTAAAATGAACTAAACCAACAGGCCTCCGTATTTTTAAAGTAAGAATGTCCTTCGCATTTCATGCCTTTCAAAAGCTGTGTTTGGTACTTCTCCCATACAGGCTGCAGTATCTTCTGCTCTTTCTAGAGCTCCCATAACCCCAACGGGCTCCTTTGAACAAACTGCCACCCAGGACAGATGCAAGATATACTCCCTGTAGATCTGTGTGCATGTTCGGTATGGTTGGTAGTAGAAGTGAGGTAGGACAGGTTTGCAACCTCTCTGTGCCACGGCGACGCAACACTGACACCTGCATTTAATTGACCTGTCGAATGTCACCCTCTCCAGCTCCGATTCCTAAATCCCACTTGAGGTAACAGCCTATGGTTGCCAGAAAACCTGGCGTTAAAACAGGTATTCTAATGGCACATTAAATATGTTTCACACTAAGGCCTAACCAGTAGTAAAAGTGGGGGAAGGGTGGGTAGAGAATCAGAGGGCGGGAATGACCTGAGGATTGGGTCAGGAGTCGGAGGTAGTGATGTGGCAAGGAAGAGCAAAACATCCCAACTGTTAGTATTTGTTTGGCATTTTACTGACCAGTGATAGCATCTTACGTTATTTAATTCCTATCAAAACATTACTTGGAGGAAGGCTCCCTTGCTGAAATTCAGATAGGGTGTTACATTTGACTTTCAGCAGTGCCATTTGAGGATGTGGGTAAGGCCCATAGGGTAAGGAGGTGGAGCAGTGGAGGAAGGGGGTGGAGCCCGGGGAAGTGGGTGGGCCCCCCAAAAACATTTGAGCACCTGGACTTCATATTTTACAAATTAAGCACTGTAAAAATACCTGCCTTATAGAAGCGTTCACCTCCTTCCTTACAGACAGACATATACCGGAGTTGCAGAGCTTACCCCTGGTAACGGATAAACGCACAGAATCAGCACTTTTTCTTATAGTGGTTAGTTTAGTTTAATTATGGTGTTCCACCCGACCAACAACAAACAAGCCGTGTTTCCTCTCGCCAGAACGTGCTCCAGCTGGCACCCATCTGTGAGTAAGGAGTGACTGAGTATGGGTTGACTAATCAAGCACTCCAGGTGCTCCCTCGGATACCTAGTTCCCTCGTAGAGTTCTCTTCCGCCAGACCGGAGACCCAGCACCTTCAGACACAAGTCCACAATAGGTACTTACCTGCCCACAGCACACAATCTCAGTCAGTTAATGAAACACTGACCACTAGTCGCATTTGCTAAGTATATGTTGTATGCATGCCATGCAATGGTCGTTTGGAAAGATATACCGCATCAGTGCTACCTTGAAGAATTACCCCCTCACCCCAGAGCAGCATGAATGAACCCCCCCCACCCCATACCGTTTAGCTGTACTACTTTCGTCTCCGCCCCTTTAATAGCCGCCCTGCTGGATCGGCGCGCCGAATACAGGGTTGGTGGCACACATTGCCCCTCCCTCACCAGCGCGTTATTTCCCTTTGAGTTAACCACCTGCCCCTCTGCACCCCCGCCGCAGCATACATGCGGACGCCTGGAGTGAGCCAGGCTGAGAGAAAAGCGTGTTTTGTTCTACTTTTCAAACTTCCTCTCTCGCGCCTTTAAATTTAAACTTCCTGTCTCACGCAGACAGGCGCATGAAAAGTCAGGCAGCAGGGACATACATATGTGAGCAGCACTCCCAGCAGGCCCCTGGTTGTAGGTGCATAACATGTGTGATCTCCACTAGCAGCAGGAGTCCATGTGCGGTGCTAAACACATGACACGAGACCTTGACTGGAGGCGCGTACACATCGTACTGGCAGATCCCCTTGGTACATGCGTGGGCACTACAAGCACCAGACCTCAGTCAGGGCAGCATGCACGTGTGCACTGCATTGCAAAAAGGAGCTCTTGCATGCAGGCCCCTGTGCACTTCCCTCCGGACTGGAGCTCATGCCTGGAGGCACATAGATGTCTACATTGCACTGTGTGCACTGCCCTCCGGACTGGAGCTCATGCCTGGAGGCACATACATGTGTGCACTGCCCTCCGGACGGGAGCCCATGCCTGGAGGCATATACATGTGTGCACTGCCCTCCGGACGGGAGCCCATGCCTGGAGGCACATACATGTGTGCGTTGCATTCCGAGAAGGATCCCTCTCCTGGGGCCACATACATGTGCACTCCAAGCAGGAGCTACTGGCTGCTAGCACATACATGCGTGCTCTGCATTCCTGGCAGGGGCCTTCGCGTGGAAGCACATACATGTGCACTCCAAGCAGGAGCCACGCCCACTGGCTGCTTGCACTTCCATGTGTGCGATGCACTCCGAGAACAGGTCCTCTAACGGAAGCAATGCTGTGTAACAGGGCCCAGCCCCCGTCTGACACGGAGCCCAGATGTTAGCGAGCCCCCGGGGCGGCCCCTGTCACGAGCTCTCAGGATGTCTGCAGAGGCCGGCATTATCAGATCCCGGCGGCTCGTGACTCCGTCTTGTCACAAGTAGAGTATCTGTGACAGCTTTATTTGTGCGGGAGCGTCAGATAAAGAGGAAGCCTCTGCACATGTTTACAACTCGGTAAATACACGTTTCGCGTCTCTATCTTTCCCTGCTTAAAAATGTATCCCTGCAATGTATCAAACACAGGCAGACTTTCTTTAACGGTTTTGTTTTTTGCACCTTATCATATTGGTTGAAATAAAATGGCAGAAAAAATATAAAATGTTGACTTTAAGATGATAAGTACATTCTGAGTTGAGTAAGTTACGAACAAACATAGATATGGTTTTTGTACTACGATTGTGTCTGAAATCATTTTTACCGAGTCTGAGCCGAATCTATCTTTCCAGATAGTGTGTTGCTGTGTTGTATTATTCCCAAGATGGAGGGTTAGCGGAAGTAACACCCCACACTCTATGACACCTTGTGACGGTGTCACAGTAAATGTCAGAGCATGATTTTTGGTCTACTTGGAGCTTCTTCCACCAGCTATTGTTATTTTTGAAACCTCTGTTAAAAAAATCCAGGTTGCAGTCAACAGGCAAAAACAACTAGATGATGTCACAATAGGTCACGTATGGTGAATTATGTCACAATAGATCACTTATGGTTTACAATGTCAATAGCTCAAACTTTTGCATAGGCGAAACCGTTGCATTGTAAATGCTTGTTTGTTTTAGCCTATACACTAAAATACCTTTTTCTCCCCTTCATTTGTCACTCACTTTATTTTTTAGCAATGAATTGCCCCAAAAATCCACGATTCTCAAAGGCTGGGTTGACAGTCATGGTGGATGTAATCATTAGAGCAAAGCCACACCTTTTTGGAGCCCAAATCCTACATGCTCCTCTCAGTAGGAAAACGGAATTGGGGAACAGGATAGTGGACAGAGTGAATGCTGTTGGTACCACCCTGCACACACAGGAGGAGGTGGCATGACCTGAGGTGGAAGGTGCATACACTGGCCTCCAAGCACTGCCTGGAGGCCCAGAAGACTGTTGTTGGCCCTCCCAGCGGCCCATTACAACTCTTTCCCTAGGAGGCGGTCTTGGCCATCCTTCATACTGAGGGCATGACAGAAATACCTGGAGGTGTGGAGTCTGGTAAGTTACATTTCAATAACTGTCACAATACCTCAATGTCCTGTTGGCTTTCAACTCTGCTTTTGCTATTGTGTTGTCTATCTAATTTCCTAACATGTAATTCTCAAAGTATCAGAGATGTTGGTCTGTCAGTGTAAATGTGTAACGTTGCAAATAAGATCACATGTATCAATCTCCATTCCGTGCTACATGTTAGAATGCTGTTTGTATGTGTATAATAAAAAAAATATAATCTCAGGACCCATGAATGGTCAAATACACATGTCACTTCTACGCTGTGTTGTCTGAAATATTTTAGAGATTTCATATTTATCCCTAAATCCAAAATTATACATATCAGTACATCTAATAAGCTGCTCAATTCTACTAGATGTATTGTATGTCTCCAAATATCTTGTAATCAACTTCGTACCATGCAAATAGACCACAATAGTAATTTCTACCTATCTTGTGTCATCCGTGGTCTCTACTTACTGTGTGGCTGTAGATGCCGCACTTCCACCAGTAACAATGTCCTCTTTTATCAATATGTCGAGCAGGCAAAGCAGCTGGTCAAAGCTTACCCGCCGAACAGACTCCCACTCCACCCGCGGATCAAGCCCTCAGTGATTTTGTTCATAACAAATGTTATTGATTTCAATCTAGATACATCGTGGTTTGTGATTCAGTGATAACAATGTGTAAATGTATACATCTTAGTATCCCATAACTAAACTGTGCTCCAAGTCCCCCTTCCCACCTCCCTCGTGTGAGTCAGCTACGTGCTAGTCGAATGGGCTAAGTGCTTGTCGGGTGCAGCGATTTGAGCGTTAGGTATGAGTAAGGGTCCAGGGTAAGTCCGGATCTCGCTGTCAGCCTAAGTGTTATGGTGAGGTAAGGTCTGTGCAGTTGGGTCTCAATCTTAAAGTAAGGCATGTCCCATTGAATACTCATTGGGTTCTCGTGGGAGTTCCCTTCGGAGTCTCCAGGTCAAGGTGCAATAGCGCATCCAAGGCTTCCCAGGCTCTACCCACTTCCAAATTCCCCATCTTCCTCCTGGCATCTCTTAGTACTATTCGGCCTTCGCAGCCCGTCCATTTCGTCAGCTCATTCTTACATGTGCCCAACTGAGGTTCCTCCGCTATTTTCCAATTTACGCCTATTTCATGATTGGCTAGGATAAATTTTTTTTTCACCTGAGTGATACAATGTACCACACGAGAATTGAAACCAATTTCTGTAATTAAACATTTCCGGGGACATAATCGATGAGTCACCAGACAATATCATTTGGTTCTACTTACTAGACTCAGTAGACATTTTCATTCCCCACACATACCCCGCCCATGAACAATGAGGCTCATTTGATCCCCTACAACATGGCCGACCTAGACGTGCTGTTTCTCTCAGACCGGGTCCACAATACAGCCTGCCCAACGCATCATGGCAAATCTGATCACTCTCCCGATCACGTGACAGACTCTTTCCGAAAAATAACCCAATTCCGCTAGTAAACATATCCTGGTCAGCTCTGAATGATTTATATGTAATAATACCCGGGTTTTATACTAACGATGCATAAATCCACACTTAGACTTTATTGGCCCATTAACGATGAGGTTGGTTTGACCATTCAATCATGGCCGACCCAGTCACCGCTTTTGGCACGTGATATCCACGGAAGGGCGGTAACAATTAGGTTCCCTAGGTACAGGTTACAATATAAACAAACACCGCGATCACCACCCATCTATCCGAGTTCGGCGGAGATGGGTAGGTGTCCCCACGCGGTCACGAGCTGATTAAGGTAAGATGCAATGGGCGATGGGGGGACCCGCTTCGAGGCTCCTTGACTGGGTCTCTCTAGAACCGATGCCTGTAACTCCTTGCGGAGCGTCCACATTGCAGCCTACTTCGAGTCCTTGGTACTGTTTTCTAAAACATGTTTACAATCCGTCTACTTTGTAGCTGAATCTGATGGCTTAACCTCGGTGTACCGACCCGCCGACCACTCATGTGGCATTTAGTTCATGACCATTAGGTGAGTTTGGCTCTTGCAATTTAAATCTTTAAATTGGTTAACATATTGGTTTGTAAAACCACCCGAAGTCATAGTTGGTGTCACTTTCACGTTTATAGCTCGCCCTGCCACTGTGAGCCATTATGGTGTTATTTGAGTTGCTTGCTGTTTTAAGATAATGTTTTTTAACCCTATACCTTCCCACTGACATAGTTTTAGTGTGTATGTGCACCCCACACTGCACGCTGATTTCACTTGGCATGCACAGATAGTGATTGCTCCTCAACACTGCCACAAGCATGTCATACTATGTCTGCATTCTGGCGCTGACCTTCCATGCCGATAAATGAGAAATGTACTTCTAATGTCTATCTTTCTTTTTTCTCATGATCTAGGCATAGGACTGTCCACGGAGGTAAAATATACCCACACTACATACATGACACTGGCATGTTTTTGAATTCTTTATTCTCACATTTCTTCACCTTCTTGAGGTCCTGATGAATCGCGGGAGATTAATCCTATTGCGAGAAACATGTTGACCACTTATTATTATTTTCCTTAGCTCGACAAGGGTCACTCTACCTAACGAGGTGACACCAAGCGAGCTGGTATTCACGATTTTAACTGTAGGAGGGGGACCACCAGAATAAAATAGTTTCCGGCACCCCTTGCTGCATTTTAATTATCACACCAGGCTCACCTGCTTCCTTGCCCACACACCCGCACTTCACCATCGGGCAGTTGGACACAAAAGATCTCCGCCAAAGTGCCCCTCTTTGAGGTGTGCCCGTCGGGGATTGCACCGCCCCCCCCCCCCCCGACGAGGAGCAACCGCCGATGATGAAGCATGACATCCCTCGGGGTGTGTGAGGCAAACACGTCCAACACAATGGATGCCCCAAGGTGTAATGTTTACACCTCCGGTCACGCCAGTCTTTACTTTGACCTCCCCCTTGCTCTAGGAACAGTTCAGCACCCCCTTTTTGTTGAATGCTATTACGGACACATGCTGTAACTGGACCTTCCACTCTCTTAAGTGGTAACCAGTGTCCACTGATCAAGTGATCACTCTCCCTCCCTTTGATAAAGATATTTGCACGGTGCAAACCGTGGGAGTTTCATATTGGTGGGTTAGTTTTGACATATCCCCCACTTTAGCGACCCTTAATCTTTTAGGCGTGTTGCTTACCATTCTCACACCCCCAATTGGGGTTTGAGTTCCTTTTCCTCACGTCCCTTTAGGACCCTCCTTTTGACCCGGAGCACGACCCTTGACTTCCTCCACCATGGAGGGACAGGGCTTGAGCTTCGGCAAAGAGGAAGCAGCAGCAATTATGAGAACACCATCACTCTTCGGCATTGACGTCGAACCGAGCTCATCGAGCAATACAACTGAGTGGCAATCTTTGTCAGACCTCAAACGAGAATGGATAAGAATAACAATACATGGTACCATGATGGCTGAATACTTCAAGGCCAAAATTGCTCCTAATGGCCTGATTGTAAAAAACTTTCCCAGAATTTTTTGGGAAGATGGCCAATTTAAGATCGAGTGGTCACAGGTCTCATGGAAATGCACCCATGACCTTTTGATTCTAATCGTGAACACGGCCAAACGATTAGCTGATGCTCTATTGGTCCGCATTCAAGCAGCAGAGGCCGCACTGAAGGCTGCGGCTCCCAATCCAGGTTTTAAAACTAAATTGGCTGATTTGAACAAGGAGATTGCGGAACACAAAGAGTACCTCATGAACCAAAAAGTGGCCAAACTGCAAAAGGACATTAAAAGATTCTCTAAAGAGAAAGTCTATCCCTATTTGAAGGATGATTATGTCCCCCCTGGAACAAGTTACAACTCGGACTCGAGCGCTACTTCATCAAGAAGAGGGTCGAATAGTGGCTCTGACAGTAGTGAAAGTAATGACCCCCAACAGATGCCACCTAAGCCTAAGAGGGGGAGAGGTCGTGGGCAAAACAACTTTCAAAACTTCCCGTACCAAGGGCAACAAATGGGCCCTCCGTTCTGGCAGTTCCCACAATTCCCACACTTCCAACCGCCACTAGCCCCGCAATATCCCCAGTTCTATGCCAATCAAAACCCTGCACACCCTCCTTTTTTAGGCAGAGGTTGGGGCAGAGGGCGAGGGCGAAGAAGAGGGAACGCACAAGAAAAGAAAGTACAATGGGAGGACAAACGCCCACAAGGGATGGACACGAGGACCACGACTCGCTCAGGACCAAAATGAGTCTAGTGGTTAATTTATCAGACCGTGTCTTAATTGAGGGAGAGGAACTTGTCCTCCAGAAAGGGTTGGGCTTCGTCCCCACCCCGAGGACTGACCTTTTCCAACAAACTAGAGAAATAAAGTCATTCTTCAGAAAAATAAGACTCAGGGCCTTCTTTGATGGCAAACCCTGTGTACCCACTGAGGACTCGGGTTTACATAACCCTTCAACCTTTACACCTCACAACGGGATGGTTCCTAACGAGGTTTTGACTTTTGAACAGACAGTTCTTAAGGAGATAAACCAACTGGATAGACAGACACCCTTCTCTAACATTTCCAGCAACGAAATGTTGGTCTTAAGATCACTGGCAGACGATCCCCTCATCACTATCAAACAGGCAGACAAGGGCGGGGCGACAGTCCTTATGAACACTGCGGATTATGATCTGGAATGTACCAGACAATTGAATGATCACAGATACTACACACCTATTCCCGGTGACCCAACGAGACGTCTACAGACCATAATAGCAGGTCTAGTGATGAGTGCAGAAAGTGAGGAATGGATTACCAAAAAGGAGGCAGAATTTTTGACAAAAATGGACCCCCGGGTACCATATTTCTACATTCTGCCAAAGATCCATAAAGGGACTAGTCCAGTACCAGGCAGGCCCATCGTATCAGGGATCAATTCAGTGCTGGAGCCACTTTCACAGTTTTGTGATCACTTCCTCCAACCTCTGGTGAAAGACATCCCCTCATATATCCAAGACACTACAGACGTCTTACGCCTTTTGAACTCCATTCAGGACACGACACAAATCGATCTCCTGATTACTCTAGATGTGGAGGCCCTCTATACCAATATCCCACAGAGGGCCACCCTAGAAGTAATAGAGGAGAGACTAGGCCTAGAAGTGTGGAACTCAAATACACCACAAACCTTCATCATGGAATGTGCCACCCTAGCGCTCACCGAAAACTATTTCGAATACAAGGGACAACACTACCACCAGATCCAGGGGACATCTATGGGCAGCACCTTTGCCCCTTCGGTGGCCTGTCTCTATATGGCTGAGTTCGAAGACAAACACATACATCACCAGTCCAACCCCTTTCGAGATAACATCATAATGTGGAAACGTTTTATAGATGATGTCCTAATTCTCTGGACTGGCCCTTCGACAGCCCATGGTGAATTCTTTGAGTGGGTCAATACTTTAAACCCTTTCCTACACTTTACCATGTCCTCTTCACCAAGGGAAATTGCCTTTCTTGACCTCACCATCAAACTGGAAGGGGGGTCCCTCAAAACCACCATGTACAGGAAGCCAACAGACCGAAATAGTCTACTCCATTTTCAGAGTCACCATCCCCAGGCCTTACGCTCTAATCTACCATTCGGACAATTTCTCCGGATAAGAAGAAATTGTAGCGAAGTGTCTGACTATAAAAAGGAATCCGCTCTCCTCTCCAGGAACCTCCTTGACAGAGGATATCCGAAAAGTGATGTCTATAAAGCTAGGAAACGGGCTGGCAATAATAATTGAGAAGCTCTACTTGAGAGACAGGAGGACACACCGGTTGAGAACCAACCCATCACCTGTGTCACTACCTTCACCCCCCTGTCCAATAAAATCAGAAACACCATCAAACACCATTGGGGAATCCTTAATACAGGGGATCTTGTTTTGGAACAACCCAGGTTTGCTTTCAAAAGATCACAGAACCTGAAAGATATTTTGATTAGCACCAGACCTAAGAAAATTACGAAAAAGACTCAACAAACCCTGTGGGATCTTCCACCGGTCATGGGCCATTACCCATGTGGCTCTTGTGTTGTCTGTAGGTACACACTAACATTGAAAACTATCAAGCTCTCCGAGACTTTCAATTGGGAACTCAGGCACCACACTAACTGCAATACGACACATTGCATTTACCTATTGACCTGCCCATGCAATTTGCAGTATATTGGGATGACCACCCGCCCGATAAAGACCCGTATCATTGAACACCGCAGCAATTTCCGCTGTAAAAAAACCCACACTAAAATGTGCAAACACTTTGTGGATTCTAACCATAACGCAGACTCCTTGACATGGGTTATTTTGGAATCTAGTCCTAACTGTCCGAAAAATGCTCTCTTCAGGAAAGAGCAGAGATGGGTCCATCGACTTTCCTCAGATAGCCGAGGGTTGAATGAGGATATCCCTTGGCACTCATTATAAGCCGCATACCAGCTATTCTGAGATACTTGATATGGCCCCGCACAATTCACATGGGCTTAAAACCTGGGTCAGGTCCTCACTGACTCACTTTGGGTGCATTTAACTCTAATAAGATCACCCATCCATTTTGGGTTGAGTTATACACCATGGTAACAATAACATTTGCCCATTACATTTTGATCGTACCAGCCACACAAAATACCATGTGACCACCTGAGTGATACAATGTACCACACGAGAATTGAAACCAATTTCTGTAATTAAACATTTCCGGGGACATAATTGATGAGTCACCAGACAATATCATTTGGTTCTACTTACTAGACTCAGTAGACATTTTCATTCCCCACACATACCCCGCCCATGAACAATGAGGCTCATTTGATCCCCTACAACATGGGCGACCTAGACGGGCTGTTTCTCTCAGACCGGGTCCACAATACAGCCTGCCCAACGCATCATGGCAAATCTGATCACTCTCCCGATCACGTGACAGACTCTTTCCGAAAAATAACCCAATTCCGCTAGTAAACATATCCTGGTCAGCTCTGAATGATTTATATGTAATAATACCCGGGTTTTATACTAACGATGCATAAATCCACACTTAGACTTTATTGGCCCATTAACGATGAGGTTGGTTTGACCATTCAATCATGGCCGACCCAGTCACCGCTTTTGGCACGTGATATCCACGGAAGGGCGGTAACAATTAGGTTCCCTAGGTACAGGTTACAATATAAACAAACACCGCGATCACCACCCATCTATCCGAGTTCGGCGGAGATGGGTAGGTGTCCCCACGCGGTCACGAGCTGATTAAGGTAAGATGCAATGGGCGATGAGGGGACCCGCTTCGAGGCTCCTTGACTGGGTCTCTCTAGAACCGATGCCTGTAACTCCTTGCGGAGCGTCCACATTGCAGCCTACTTCGAGTCCTTGGTACTGTTTTCTAAAACATGTTTACAATCCGTCTACTTTGTAGCTGAATCTGATGGCTTAACCTCGGTGTACCGACCCGCCGACCACTCATGTGGCATTTAGTTCATGACCATTAGGTGAGTTTGGCTCTTGCAATTTAAATCTTTAAATTGGTTAACATATTGGTTTGTAAAACCACCCGAAGTCATAGTTGGTGTCACTTTCACGTTTATAGCTCGCCCTGCCACTGTGAGCCATTATGGTGTTATTTGAGTTGCTTGCTGTTTTAAGATAATGTTTTTTAACCCTATACCTTCCCACTGACATAGTTTTAGTGTGTATGTGCACCCCACACTGCACGCTGATTTCACTTGGCATGCACAGATAGTGATTGCTCCTCAACACTGCCACAAGCATGTCATACTATGTCTGCATTCTGGCGCTGACCTTCCATGCCGATAAATGAGAAATGTACTTCTAATGTCTATCTTTCTTTTTTCTCATGATCTAGGCATAGGACTGTCCACGGAGGTAAAATATACCCACACTACATACATGACACTGGCATGTTTTTGAATTCTTTATTCTCACATTTCTTCACCTTCTTGAGGTCCTGATGAATCGCGGGAGATTAATCCTATTGCGAGAAACATGTTGACCACTTATTATTATTTTCCTTAGCTCGACAAGGGTCACTCTACCTAACGAGGTGACACCAAGCGAGCTGGTATTCACGATTTTAACTGTAGGAGGGGGACCACCAGAATAAAATAGTTTCTGGCACCCCTTGCTGCATTTTAATTATCACACCAGGCTCACCTGCTTCCTTGCCCACACACCCGCACTTCACCATCGGGCAGTTGGACACAAAAGATCTCCGCCAAAGTGCCCCTCTTTGAGGTGTGCCCGTCGGGGATTGCACCGCCCCCCCCCCGACGAGGAGCAACCGCCGATGATGAAGCATGACATCCCTCGGGGTGTGTGAGGCAAACACGTCCAACACAATGGATGCCCCAAGGTGTAATGTTTACACCTCCGGTCACGCCAGTCTTTACTTTGACCTCCCCCTTGCTCTAGGAACAGTTCAGCACCCCCTTTTTGTTGAATGGCTAGGATAAATGCCAGGTCGTGGAATTTACTGGTTACTTTAGTCTTGGAGGTATGGGGGACCCAGCCCAGCATACAATGGACTGGTGTGTGTGGTATCTCTTTCTCAATTACCTCTTCTAATAGGTTCAGGAGCTCTTCCCAGAACGCCCTTAGTCTCAGGCAAGACCCGTACATATGGAGGATATGTACCCTTTCCTCCTTGCAGCGAGGGCAAGCCGTCTCTTCCACTTGGAAGTATCTGTGTATGCCCTCTCGAGTGAGATAAGATCTATTCAGCAAGTATAATTAATAAGTTTGAAGGGCGCATTTCAGGATACTCTGGGTATTCCAGCTAGTATGCTGTCCCAGTCTTTAGGTGGGCTCCAGCTGTCTAGATCTGTTTGCCATTGGGTGAGTAATTTCTCCAGCGGGTTCTGCCAGTCTGCTCATAGGGTTCTGTACAAGCAGGACACTGCTTTAATAGTGCCTGCCCACAGGACCATATAGTAGCAGTTCTGTTGGGGTAGGGGCTCCGCGGTATCCGTCCACCAGTGTATGCGGACTGCTGAAGTGACCGCTGGGTGCAGAATAAAGTGAACCCTTGGTAGATTGAACTCTGTTCGGAACACCTCAAAGGGAAGCAACTCCTCGTTCCTATAAAGATCTCCAATCTTTGACGCTCCAGCCTCCACCCATATCTCTTGGTCCCTCCAGCTACCTCCATGTGTTAATGCCCTCAGCATGCCTAGATTAAGCCCTTAGTGATGCCCACACTCCTGGAGATGTGGATGTGGACGACCTACCTGGCCCATCTTGTCAGCCTGGGCAGACAGTAACAGTAGGGCTCACTGTGCCCACAACAGCACCTCTCACCACAGCTGCACACAGCCAACCCCTGCCCACCCAAATCTATGTACCTAGCACAGTCACCAACATCTTGTGCCCCCCCAGTCCTGAATTCTGAGGTGGCAAACACCAACCCAGTCACTGAGGAACCAAGACCCAGTAGGTAGGTGCAGTCTTGGCCATGGGCACAGGCCCGTGGGGGTTGTGTTCATGGGAGGGTAACTGTGGAGCCGCTGAGTGAGTCCACTGGGGCCACTGACACCCAGGCCACCGTCACCCAAACATTGGGAGGATTGATGGGCTAGAATAGCTAGGATTTTAAAAAAGATCTGCTCCATTGCCTTTCACTGTATTGGTACTCGCAAACATTTCTGTTGTGAGATCGAGGGCCGCATTGATGGCAGGTGGTGGGAGTAAGGTGGCTATAGGTGAAGCAAAGCATATATATATATATATATAAAGGCTGAATTACTAATTACGAAGCAAGAAAACCTGCCATCATTGCCTGCTTCCCCACTTGACCAAATTGTGTGATCCTAGACAATTGTTTTATTTCGCTTTACCTTTTTCTTCATTATCACATATAAGAGGACCTCGTAATACATGACTTCAGGATGAGCACTGTAGGAAACCTGCTCTTGTGTTTTATTAGCTAAACTATAATGCTATCCATGTATAATAGGAACCCTAGCCTCTCACAGGGTAAACATAACAACGTGACTTGCCTCTTAGATCACCATTTGCAGGGTTGTCAGGGTGGAGGGGAAGCAGGAATGTTTTTAAATTCATATTTGCAAACTATCACTTTAAAGAAAAAAAATCTCAATGCACTGATATATTCTTATGTTTTAAGACGAAACACATCTGCATGTAAATGAAATACACTTTTTGAATTTTGAAGAGATATCAGAATTTTACAGATGCAAAATCTTTAAAAATGTACGTATTCCTAAATTTAAGTGGGGCACAACACCTTAATTCATTACTTTAACTTCAGTTAAGCTTTAAATAAATGTGTGCCCCTTTATTTAACATATTTCTCAACGCTTAGTGCTGAGTCGAGAAACAGCAACCCCATGCTTTTCTCTCCAGAAGCAACTAGCCGGGGCCCCACCTGTGAGGTTGCGAGTAATGTAGTGAACCAGACCCCTAATAACTGCTACCGAAGAGGCATATAGGGGTCGCAGTTGTTGGGCTGTCAAAGCACCCACCTGAGGATGAGTGTAAGCAGCCAATACAGGCCAAGTAGCGCCTGGAATGAACCACGGTCCTTGTCTGACTGCTGTAACAACGTGAGGGAGGGCGCCATTAAACCAAACGGCATGCTGCCAAACAGAAATCGGAATTTTTACTGTCCGATATGGAGCGTACACTGCAGGAGCATCAGCGGGGCTATACGAGTGATAAACACCAGAAACAGCATCCACTGTGGGAAATGTGACCCAAGAGTAATACAACTCAAACGTGTACGCCACGTCAACAGAGACCACAAAAACCACCGCCTGTCCCTCAGGAGAAACTAGGTATTCCTGCAAATGATTACGCACAGCTACACGACTGTGAGCCGGGCGATCAACCGAAGTCATATCTAAACAGTAATAGAGAAGTACAAGACAATACTTGAACGCATAACTGGGTTGTAATTCAAAGACGAAACCTTTGAGAATTAACAAGCTTGAAACAACCTATGTAAATATAGGTAGGTTTTTTATCCGTCATTACCGTCAACCGGAAACAATAGTGAGGGGGTCGTAGACTGATATAAGCACTACTCAAGAGTCCCACAATAAGACCACACTCGGCGGCGCCATGTAACAAGGATTCTGCGCAAACACAGAACTGTGCAGGGACTTAGGACATCAGTGAATTAGGGTGTGCCAAAACTCACCTTAGCACCCAAAATCCCCTACCAGACTAACAATCAGTGTCACATTAGCTCTTCGTCCTATAGCAAAGGAACCAATGATTAGACAACCTAGAACATGCAACTTAGGACCATCTCAGGAATGGTGGGAAGTGAGAACACTCTTTTGTCATACGCTCATACCAGTCCACAACAGGAATAAAATAGAGACACGGTAAGGTTAAAATGTTTATTTTAACGACGTGATCTCAAGCGCAGTATTTTAATCAACATAAGCATACATTATATTACAAATAATACGGTTAGCATTGTTACAATTCCATAAAATACAAAAGGAGGAATCATGTTACAATGATAGTGCAAACAGGTGATAAAAGCGCCTATTTAAAGCACCCTCCCTATCTAGGAACTATGTATTATAAAACTATAGAAGGTCTCTTGAGCTTTCTTAGGGGGACCCCATTTACCTGTCCGCTCAGTAAGTGTAAATTACATCAGGACCGGTTAGTCTCTCTCTGCATGCCTGGAATCTTCCAAGTGTGTTTAATTCTGGCAAGTGTGCTATGATAAAGGCGCCAGAATCCTACTCTGCTTGCAGCTGCGAAATTGTTGTGTCTAGAATGTGTTACACGGACACGCCGATAAACAGGCTTGGACGTTATGATAACCTTGTCGGCTCAGCACTCACTGTACAGACTGGGGACACGATGTAAGGCTAGAGATGTCTAAAAACAAACCTTTTCTCATGTATAGACCTTCGTGAAAACTAACTCGGCAACAACAGCCAGGCAGTGTCGTGTGCAAAAAGCAGCAAAAAGGAAAAATGGCGTTTAAACTTCTAATAAGCCATGCTAACTTAACATGCACGCAGAAAGAGGTCCACAAACCATAGTACACTTCATATTCTAGACACTTCTGCTAAAATAATACCAATCTCTGTAAACAATCGCTGGTCCTTGGAGTAAGTATATGTGAAATAACAAAGCAAATTAACTTTGCTTAACCCTTTCTTATGAATTTTAGTCCATTTTTGTTCAATAATTTATAGCAACCTTCATGATTTTGTCTTACACACTTCAACAATGTGTATCGCCATATCAATGTATAAATCAGAAGATGCGGCGATTCAATATAAAAAGGATCTCCGACAAAAGTTGAGGAACAGGAAGGATCATAGTCTACTGATGACCCAAGTCAGGGGCGCAACTAGACCCGAACTTTGGGGGGGGCTAACACTCCCAGCCAGGGCTGGCCCTAGCACTGGTCGCACTCAGTGCAACCGTTTTTTTGGGCACCCCTTCCCCATTTCCTCGTTCCCCATGAATTCCCTCACTACCACTCACCAACAATGCACCTCATCTCACTATAGCACTTTTCTGACAAATATTTCATTTTTTTATAGCGCTACTCATAGTTTACTCACACTCAGTTCTGTGATCTGCATGGCACACGTTCTTTGTAGCAGGCACATTAACCCTCTGTGCTGTGTGGACAGTAGGAGTGCCCATGTGAGTGAATGGTGAGCGATGCGAATGTTTGAGAGTAGGGTAAGAGGAGTGACTGCAAGGTGAGTGAGGTGACCATATGAATTTGGGTGCGGATGTAAGTGCAGAGTGGGACGAATGAATGCATGGTTAGTGAGATTACAGATTAAGCAGTGGGGGACGTGTGAATGACGTTTCACATGAGTGCAGGGTGAGTAGTGTGATTCATGTGACTGCAGGGTGAGGTACAGGGTGAACAGTTCAAGTGCATTTTGAGTGCAGATTGATCACTGAGTGCAGGGTGAGCGGGTAAATGGCGTGAGTGCATGGTGATCAGTGGGAGTGCATTGTGATCCCTGTAAGTGCAGGGTGAGCGTGAAAATGAAGGGCGAGAATGAGGAGTGAGTGGTCTGAATGCAGGGTGCATTCCCAGACACTTGAAGTAACTCAGCTTGTTATTGACGGGAGATAAGGGTTTCAGATATAAGTTAAACTATTGCTATTATGGCATTAATCAGTAATCGAGGGTGGAGGAAATAAATAATGTGCTGATTTTTCAATAAACTTCCATTTTTATGATTAGGGTTGCCAGCTCACTATTTTGATGTCCCAGCCAGTACAAAAATAAACAGTCACCTAAAGCCGTATTTTCAGCGCTTATCTGTGCGTACATCAAACAGCAAATATAAATAGAAAGCACTTTTAATTGTGTTGTAGGGCTGCCTGAATGTAAAGACGAGGTCATTACTGGCTCTTTAAACAGCACATGGCTAGTATTTTTCTTTTGGCAACCCTATTTTATATTCCTTTTCGTGAAATGCCTTCTCACACTACGGCAGTAAATGTAAAAACTCAAATGTACGGTATAGGCAGCTTGGGGTCCCAGGGGATACTGGAAACAGAAGAAAAAAACCAAAGCCTCGGTAACCAGTGTACAAAGGTATGTAAATATGCAAATGGTCTTTAAAGACCTGTGAAAAACTCGGGTGTGCCGGAGATAAGACTTTAGGCACTGCCCAGCCAAGCCAAGCCAACAGCAGCTCGAGCTGCAGCAGCCCAGGTTGAGACACACAACGGGGGAGCTGAAGCCCTTTTAGCCCCAAGGGCGTTGCGTGATCTCAGTGGTTTGCGAGCAGATCCCTTGCTCCCATATAGAATCCACACTATGGTCATCACTGCTAGGTCAGGCAAACTCCAAGAGTGCATTTGCGTCTATTTAAATAGTTATCTTTTCATCTACTGTGCTCCAATCTTCCTGCAGCCCTTGTTTTTTGGATTGTGGCGTTATGCAAGTTCTTTGATTGCTGAGGACAACCAGTTCATGTTAAGTCAATAAACAGATAACTGTTGCATTGATCTTACAATGGAGGATGATCAGAACATTTCTTGACTAGTGCCTGTTGTAAATGGGTTCTGTACATTTAGTCCACCAGAATTTTTCACTTTTGATTACCCAGTTTTTGGACCTTAACTATGGGCAAGTCTCACTCACAGATATTTCTCAACAATTGGACTGAGCGTGTTTACCATCAGTGTCCGCCATTTCAGATAAGGCTTCTGAGGTGAAAGCTGGTTACGAGTGTGCTGCTGTGCATGTGAGACTACTACTGTGGGCAACCCGGTAGCTGTACACTAGTATCCTGGCATAGAAGGGACTCTGCAAGGGCCAAATTATTGCGCATTTAAAGATCTGACCTGTGATCCTAAAAGAAACAAGCATTCAGCACTTCACCATATGTTCAATAGTTACCCACAGGGTGAGCCAGAGTCCAATGGCCGGCGCTTTCTTTTTTAATTTAATGGCTGGAGGAGGTATGTGTGTGGTGATCCCTCCTTCGTTTCGAAATTGCCCCTGTGACCTCAATCTCTGCAGGGGATGTTGCAAGGTTGAAAGGGGCCACAACCCCATCGCCAGATACTAATTCCTACAGGAGGGCCAGTGAAGGAATTCAGGCCCTAAGGACCCCATCCCCAGAACCCCTAGCCAGCCTTGGTCAGGCATGCTGGCTGCCCCAGTGCCTGTGTTTGGGGGGCCAAGTTACACTAGCCTTACAGTACGCTGTCAGTGCTGCTGGGGTAGGCTGTATAATATTAGTGGACATCTGTAAATACGTCTGTAGGGTTTACTGTAAAGTCTGTAGTGCCTTCACATTATTATAGATGTGGGTGAAATCTACCTTAAACTGCAGTTTCACTCAACGTAGATGTAAATAGTCCAGCAATGTGTCAAACGTAAGGGATGTCAAGAATTGTCATATTTCTCTGGCTCAGCTCATTATCAGATTACAGGCCTTTGTCTCATCTTTTGGGTCAGTTTCTTTACTCTGCTTCCCAGCAGAGGGAACCCTGCCCCCCATACACACAAAGGGAGCAATTATCAGTAATCAACAATTATCAGTCATTAACCTAGTTCCTGGGAGAGGAAAGGGGCGTTTGGGAAATCTGCATCAGATAATTAACTGTCACCTTGACCCTGGCCTTAGTCAGCCCAGGCCCATTTAACAAATTAAAAGGCCCAGACATCTAGAACTAACACAGGAGGGACTTTCCTTTGAAGGTTAGGTAGGAAGCGATTTGACAATGATGTCAGGGATGAAGCTAAGCCCCTCTGAGGCGGCCTTCACAGAGAAAACTGGAGGGCACCATATTGAATTGTCCCAGAATGCTGTGCTGAAGGGTTAAGACAGGGGTGGAGGGATGATGTGGCATCCTAGGATAGACCAGCGGTTACTGCCATCTATAAATTCCAAAAAATACCCACACAATGGAGGAATAGAGAAGAACATCTTGGACCTGGGAGTAACAGCATCGGAATAAGGACAGCTGGAAAGAGGAGCCACTTGATGCCCTGCACAATGGACTAATGAGTTTGTCTCCAGCTGAACCCCAGAACTAGATGGGTCTCTCCATGGCCAGTGGTGCTGGCTCTTTTATGTCCACTCAGTACCAGCTGGGGGAAGACTTGGACTCCACTGCCTGTGTGCCCTTCAAGACAGCCAGGAGCTGGGAAGAGGAGAATGCTGTCGTAGGGAGCCAGTAAATACAGTCACCAACAAAGTGTGTCCTTTTAGAGACCAGGATGCCTGTTGAAAATACTCCTGGTAGCCTGAGGTCACCACCAGGAGCAAAACGAGCCATGGAGCGACAAAACCGATCCAAAATGCCAGATTTAAGCTCCTTTAAGGATCTGACCTTTGACCCTGAAACAGAGAAACAAGCATGTGGCACTCTGACATACCTTGAATAGTTATCCCCAGGGAGAGCCCAAGTCTAGGAGTCAGAGCATCTTTATTTAATCCAATGGCTGGAAGAGGGACGTATGTGGTGATACCTCGCTCATTTCAAAATTGCGCCTGTGGCCTCCATCTCTGCAGGGGATGTTGCAACATTGGAAGGGGCTGGGACCCCATCGCCATTCACTAACCCTTTGTCTCGGTCAGATGTGACCATAGGTACCCCCCATGTGCACCCTCCATCCCCCCTTCACTCCTGGGGGCCCGCAACGGGCCCCCAAACAAGAATCCGTATGCCTTTGCACGGCAGACATGCCGCCGTGTAAAGGCATTGAAAGTCAGACATCCTAATATGGCTGGCGGTGTCTGAGAGACACCGCCAGCCATGTTAAAGCTTTTCCGCCTCGGTCGGAAGGCGACCGCGGCGGAAAAGCTGCGGACTGAAAAACGATCGCCCAGCCATCCTAATCTGGCGGGGGGGGTCTTTTTCAGTCCGCAGCGGTTTTCCCTCATCCTCCGGGCCCGTCGGATGCGGGAAAACCGCCATCGTAATCTGCCCCATAGTTTGTACTCTCTTGCCTATGATGCCACGGATCCCTGTAGTTGTAAAAGTCAGTTTATCTGAGCTTATACTTAATATATGTATTGGGGAATTTTGATAGCCCGAACCTAGCCATGCGCTGTACACTGTCAAAGAAGAGTATAAGTCAACAAGTAATAGGAGAGGGAGCTGGGTTGTGGACGGTTATGCATTATGATGTAGAGTTCGTAAAGAAGTGACTCTTCATATCTTTCCTAAATTGATGTAGCATTGGGATGGGATTGTTGGATATAGGGATGTTGTTCCAGATTCTGGGTTTATAGATGGAAAAGCCCTGCCCTGTTATCGTGTTTTTTCTTTTTTACACTTCTTAGTCTGCAAATGATTGTGTCATTGCTGTGGGTGTGCCAAGAACCACCAGAGATGGTGAGCTTGTCTGTAAGATAAGCAATGGTGCTGGTCGTGATGGCTTTGTAAATTATGCAGCTAATTTTGAAGATAGTGTGGACCAGCAAGGCGATGTAATGGAGTTCTATAAGGATGAGGTGATGTGATCGTATTTCTTCAAGCCCTGGATGTACATGGTGAGGCATGTAAGATGCCTGTAAGGGGTGCAAGTGTGGAGTCTGGGAGGCTATGAAGTAGGGTATTACCACCATCCAGATGCAAGATTATGATGGCGTGAACAGTAATTCTGAAGTCGCTTCTTGGAATGGTTTGACTTTCTTTAGCAGATAGAACCTTTGTTTTGTTTGGTAATGTGTTCTTTGAAGGTTGGGTTGGTGTCCAGTGTAAATCCAAGCAACTCGGCATTTGGTGATAGTTGGTATTCGAAACTGTCAAGGTTCGTGACATTGAGCGAGGTTTGTACTGTATCATCTTTGTTCTTGGCAAATAACGTAAGTTCTGTCTTGGATGAGTTGAGCTTCAGATCCAGATGGTGGACAAGCAGCGTTTGAGGCGTTGGATGTTAGAAGCAGAGAAGACTTTCAAGTAGAGTTGTGTGTCATCAACATGTTGGGGAATCTTGATCTTTTTATCTTTGAGAAGAGCACCAAGTTGCTTCATGTAAAGTTTGAAGATGACAGGAGACCATATGGAACCCTGGGGGACTCCTCAGATTATAGGGATCTTTTGTGACATGAAGGTGCCTATGTGAACAAACTGGTATCCGTTGAAAAGATAAGAGGAGAACCAGTGAAGGATATTGCTGATAAATCCCATTCAAGATTCCTGAGCATGTAAGAGGGTGGGATGGTTGATTGTGTCAAAGACGAATATTGGATGCTACAACACAGGTATTTAGTCTGCATGCCTTTACTTCACAGGTGATGCAATGCGTGGGGCCTCTACAACACGTAATACTCTCTATGGCTTTACAACCCATGCATCTTTTACTCTGCATTGTAAAGTTATATATATATATATATATATATATATATATATATATATATATATATATTCCTGGATTCAGCTTCTCGTAAGCTCCTCTGAATAAATGGAACGGACCACCGAAATGTGCTTTCAGATGTTTATTTCAAGTTGCAAGTCTCGCAACAACGTGTTTCAGCCCACCACAGGCCTTGATCACATGAACATATATATATATATATATATATATATATATATATATTACCTACTGGCAGTCGCCAGTAGGTAGTTATAGTTAGGACGTAGTTTCCATAGGAAAAGCCTTTTTTCTTTTGCCAATATCTTTGGGGCCGGTTGACGAATCCCTGCGAAATTTTCAAAACTATGGGCCACTCCGGTCAGCTCCTGTCTTGAAAGTTTCGGGGTGATTCGTCAAGCAGGGGCCGAGAAAAAAGGGAGTCCCAAAACGCGTTTTCTCCATTCTGACACAAGCACACACCCATCCATACATCCTCTCTCACAATCACTCACTCTCACATACAGTCACTTATATACTCCAACACTCACATATACTGCCATTCACATATGCAGTTACTCACACATATACCACTGAGACATCCATTCACTCACCAACACAGCCATATGCACACTCACTCACCCATACCCTCGCAGACGATGCACTCATAAACCCATACACCCAGTAAATCACCCACTCACACATCCATACAGGTAGTCACACCACACAGACACTCAGACACCCATACAGGTACTCAACCAATCAATAACCCATGTAGACACTCATGTACCTATTCCCCAACCCATGCGGCTACTTACACACCAACTGATAGACTGATACAGACATTCATACAGATTAGTCACTCATCCATACATTCACCCAGACACGTATAATCACTCACTTATACAGTCAGTCACACACTGGTTAAATCATCATATATATATATCACATTCTTAACCCCTCCCATGCTCATGACGAGCTCAGCTTGTCATGAGCCACGGTTCCCATGTGCTCACTGTTAGAACGCTCACACGTGGGGCTAATTCCCCTGCTGTACGAGCGTTCTACACAAAACGGGTGTGGCCGTGACGAGCTCAGCTCGTCATGAGCACACGAGCACCTTGGCTCATGACAAGCTGAGTTCGTCATGAGCACCGAGGTGCTGTGCGCGCCCCCCCCCCCCCCCCGCCCAGCATGGGAATCAGCCCCGCAGTGAAGGAGTTAAACATTTTAGAAACACTCACAGTCACTGGATGATGTCATCAGTGATGTCATCAATAATGACATCTCAAATGACAGATCGTATAGGCTGTCACTGGTTCAAGAAAGTCATTTTAGGATTCTGGGACTAAGCCCCCTGGCCTGATAAAAAGTAAAAAAACATATAGGGTAGCAGGTAGACACACTGCTGTCCTATGGCTGGTGAGGTTATACATCCTAGATGGACCCCCCGGTGGGTCAAATTGCATTTTTGTAAGTTATACCAACAAATGAGCAGCGGATCTGCAGTAAAATGTACCCCCCCTCCACAACCCTGTGCGGGGTGGGCCAGAGGTGTCTTTTGGGGAGGGGAACTGGCACTCCTTCCTTGTGTCTTCGGAGGCACCAGGTGGCCCATACCCTAGGATCAATGCCTTATTTACGGGGAGTGGGTGGACATTCCCCTCCCCGATCCATCGAGTCTGTGATCAGTAATCAGTCAGTCATGAATGATGTCATCAGTGATGTAATTTGAGATGTCATGAGTAATGTAATATGTGAGATCATAAACAGTGCATGGCGGGGGCACAAGTAATAGTTAGCTCTGCTAACTATAATATGCTTGAGTTAGTTATAGAACTCCCTAACAATTTAAATACGCAAGCCACCCCCAGGCATTTGATGAGAGGGAAAGGCTTTCTCATAATAAACGTAAAATCCATTGGCAGGCAGTGGTCAGGTCTGAGATGGCCCTAAGGTCCGTATATGATAAGGTGGGCAAAGCATTGGAGGTATTTAGTTCTTTCAATGCAGGACCTAATGATGAACCAGCTGTACAAAGGGCAGTAGAAGTGCATGATGAACCAGGTGTACAAAGGGCAGGAGAAGTGCATAACTCCCTCTTTCATAGCTTAAAAGAGGACTTCATTAGAGATGTAACTAGCCATGGGCATAGGACTAGTGTACCATCCTGGTTCCATAAAAAGTGTAGTGTGGCTAGAAGTGTTCAGATTATTACCAGCAAGAGCTGTAAGAGGGACGAGGTTCAGAAAAAAAAGAGCCGAATACAAATTAACTATAGCAGCAGCAAAAAGGGAATGCGACTACCAGAATTGGGACCTTCTTTTACCTGCTTCTATGGGAAAATAATCAAACTCTGTTCTGGAACCTAATTGTCACTGGGAATAGAGAAGGAAGAACTAAAATGAATAAACATGTAGCAGCAGAACAACTACGCACACATTAGATGTAAATTGGGTGAAGTAACCATTTCTATTCCAGTGAACCGCAGCGTAAGACAGGGTTGTGTATTGGCCCTCACCCTTTTTCACCCTGTTTTAAAACGACTCGCTCGCAGCAGTGTTTGTGGGATTGCCTTACCGTCTGGATCTTTTTACTGGGGAATCTCTTTGCCTTGTAGGACCCAGGAGCTCAAGCGGGACTGCGAGGACCAGCAGCCGTTGCGTGTGATTACCGGCCGCAGCTGGGAACTCTTTCCGCCCACTTCCTGCCTGCTTTTAGCCATGCCTACATCCCCGTACCGCGGGACGCGCGCGGGTGCGCGCCGGGCAAAGCCCGGGCCAAGGGCGGGCCCGTTTTAGCCCGTTCTAGACCGAGAGAGACCGGACCGGGCCACCCCCCTTGGCTATAATTGTAAATACCGCGGCCTGATCTGGGCCCTACAGGTAACATTGGACATACTGTCACATGCTAAGTTGGACAATGACGGGCCGAGAGACTAGAAGAAAAGTGTTGGATTCCGTCCACTTAGCCCGCACACTGCAGGAATGTAGTAGGAACCAATCCACTTCCCCTGCCCATATGCCACTCACAAAGTTATAACTATGAGTGTGCCGATGAACCAGGAAAGAGGGTGGAATAAAATATATGGAGACACCAAGTCAAATTCCACCCTTGTTAGAACGATGAGATCACTGCTCCCTCCTCCACGCTTCTGCACCTAAACAGCCAAAAATACACATCAGGTATCTTTCCAATAGCGTCAGAACCAATGACCATGTCCTGTCACAACATTCACGTTTCTCTTACCAGTCAGGGAGGCAGGTTTTGGTTCGTGGAGACTTCGGGCAGCAGAAGATGCCAAATCCGATCCAAGATAACTCCTCTCGGATTCGGGGACTTAATAAGCACGTATCAATGCTTCCAAAGTGTCTCTCGGGTCATCAGGGAAAAAAATGCCTCATTACCGGCATAAAAAAACCCTACTCGTTCTCGTTTCTACAAGGCAAGGGACAGGACGTAAGGCAAAAGGAAAGCCGACTATCCCAGCACTCGGATCAAAAGCGAACTTGCGGAATGACCCAAAACGTCATTTCCGCACACAACAACATGGAGCGGTAAAAACCGACGCGAAAAGAAACAAACCAAACGTTTGTTTAACAACGCGTCTCCAAACTGCTCCAAAGAACACAGAGGCAAATATAAAGTAAAACAAAAGGCTTTCCAAAGGGGGAACAGGAGCCCCTATAAACCCCCCAATTGAAACAAGTGACGGGAACTGGAAAAAACGGGAAGGGAAAGGGCAGAAGGGAACTAACTACCTAACTAAACCAGGAAGCAAGGAATAGGGAAAAAGGAAACAGAAAGGACTAAATCCGAAGGGGGTCCAGAATCACTCACGAGCCCGTGAGGAAACGGAATCGAAACCAACAACCACAGGAACCAGAAACCAGGAACCAGGAACCCACACACTAGCGATATCAAGCAAGGAATGAAAGGTAAGACTGACCTATATCCCTGTCCTGGTAGGTCATGTGATGACAGTCCATGGTCACTGAAAGGGGACTTAACCCAAATCCTAACAGTACCCCCCCAACGATCCTCCCCACCGGGCGGGGTTTCAAGGGATGCTGTCTATGGAACAACCTGACCAAACGAGGTGCATGCACCCCCCCAGCCGGCTCCCACATCCTATCCTCAGGGGCGTATCCCTTCCAATCCACCAGATAATAAAGATGGCCCCTCCTGCGCCTGGAATCAAGAATAGCCTGGACCTCAAACTCATCCTGTCCATCGACTATCAAAGGAGGGGGCAGCACCTGCGCAGAGGGTACATAGGGTTTCAACAATGACGTGTGGAACACAGGATGGACCTTATATTCCTCTGGCAGCTGGAGCTTCATAGCCACCGGATTGATCACCTGAACAACCGGAAAAGGGACCACAAACCTAGGTTGCAATTTACGAGACCCCTGCATTCTCAGATTACGAGAAGCCAACCAAACCTGATCTCCCACCTGATAAGAGGGGGCAGGGGCCCGATGCCTATCTGCCTGTAGTTTCATAGCAGACTTAGCTTCCTGCAACTGCTCCCTTGCCACACCCCAGATGTCACTCAACCTCTTACACAAGTCATCTATGGCTGGCCCATGCCCAGTGGGTTGGATAGCTAACGCTCTAGGATGGTACCCCAATGAACAATAAAAAGGAGTCATACCCAAGGCGGAGTGCAGACTATTATTGTAGGCAAATTCCACTATAGGAAGAGCAGTCACCCAATCACACGACAAAGACGAAACAAGGCACCTCAGGTACTGTTCCATGGTCTGGTTGGTGCGCTCAGTCTGACCATCGGACTGCGGATGATACGCTGATGACAACCGTATTTCCATCTTGAGCACCAAACAAAGCTCCGTCCAGAAATGGGACACGAACTGAGGCCCCCTGTCAGATATGATTGCCGATGGTAATCCATGTATCCTCACAACCAAGGTCATAAACACCAAGGCCATCTCCTTAGCCGTAGGGATCTTGGATAGCGGGATGAAATGTGCCATTTTTGTAAATAAATCTACCACCACAAGAATGGCGGTAAATCCAGACACAGATGGAAGGTCAGTCACAAAATCCATACTGATGGTATGCCAAGGAGTAGGAGGGACCTCTAAGGGCTGCAAAAGACCAGAGGGCTTACAGTGAGAGGGCTTACTAATGGCACAAACAGGGCAAGCGGTCACGTAACCCTGGATGTCTCTTGCCAAAGTCTCCCATCAAAACCATCTCAAACACAACTCCTTTGTCTTCTGCATCCCAGGATGTGCCACCAATGCAGAAGAATGACACCACTGCAATACCATCTCTCTCAAGACCAGGGGAACGAACAACCGACCCTCATGATACAACAACCCATCCAGAGTCACAACCTGGGGCAGTGCTAACCAAGGAGCCAAATCCATCTGACGTAACCGCTCTTTCACCAGAGAAGGGGAGTCATCAGCTGTTGTAACTCCTATGATCCTCTCACCATCAATCATAGGTCTGTCTTCTTTCAGGGGACTCACTTCCCTGAGGTCTACATGAATCCGGGAAAGAGCGTCAGATTTGATCTGCTATGCTGCGGGTCTATCTATACTACTATTATAAAGTAAGACCTTTGAACCTTTGAGGCAGGTAAACTCGGGAACCACAGCGCCAATCCACACACCCGATACATCATTGTAATCGTCAGGGTGTGCAGATGGACATAGGCTATATAAACTATAAAAATATGCGTTATTTAAAAAATATACATTACAAAAAAAAGTAGTCCCTTCGAAGTAGCGCCGGCCGCAACCTGCGTGCTGACGTCAGGACCGCGGGGAGGAGCGGCGTCCAGGAGCGCGAGGAGGAGCGGCGGACATGGCGCGGGCGAGGAGCGGTGAGGAGCGGCGGACAGGCGGGAGGAGCGGTGACGAGCGGCAAAGCGGTGAACTGAGAAGCGCGGGGGAGGAGCGGCGGCTGAGGTAAGGCTCCGGGGGACCCATGGTTAATGTCGGGGCAGGCGGTGGACGGGGTGGGCTGGGGCCCGGGCTGCTGGACAATGTTGGGGCGGGCGGGGGTCGGTGATCGCGGCGGGGGCCCGGGCTGCTGGACAATGTCGGGGCGGGCGGGGGGCGGGGAAGCCTAATTGCTCCCGGACAAGGTCGGGACGGGCTGCTAGTAAGTTATAACAAAGTCATATTCATTGAAGAATAGGACCCACCGCATTTGACGCGTAGTCAAAGCACGAGCAGACCGAAAAAACTCCAGGTTTTTATGGTCGGTATAGATCGTGATAGTATGCCGGGCGCCCCATAAATAATGGCGCCATTCCTCGAAGGACAACTTCACTGCCAATAATTCCCTCTCCGCCACAGTGTAGTTGCATTCTGCCGGCAACAAGGTCTTGGAGAAAAAGGCGATGGGGTGCATATGGCCGGTCTCCTCCTCCCGTTGGGATAACACCCCACCCACCGCACACAACGAAGCATCAGTTTCCACGAAGAACGGCAGGGCAGGATCGGGATGCACCAACACAGGTGCTGATGTAAATTTCCTGAGTAACAGTTGAAAAGCGTCCTGAGCCTCAGTAGACCAAACAAAGGGAACCCCCTTCCTCAACAGTCGGGTCATGGGTGCCACTATATCGGAAAAATGAGAAATAAAACGCCGATAAAAATTGGCAAACCACAAAAGCACCTGAATGTGCTTAACTGTAGATGGTGTGGGCCAGGTCACGATAGCCTGTATCTTTTTTGGGTCCATCCGAATACTTTCCGCTGAGATAATGAATCCCAAAAACTCCACCTCAGAGGTGCTGAACTGACACTTTTCTAATTTGGCATACAGATGATGTTCTTGTAATTTCTGTAGCACTTGTGTCACATGTTCTTGATGTTCAGCACCAGTCTCCGAGAAGATGAGAATGTCATCCAGATAGACGATGACAGTTCTATTCAAATACTCACGAAGGACCTCATTGATGAAGAACTGAAATGCCGCTGGCGCATTACATAAGCCAAACGGCATTACACAGTACTCAAACAAGCCATGTTTGGTCTTAAAGGCCGTCTTCCACTCATCCCCGGGGCGAACACGTATAAGATGGTAAGCGCCCCGCAAATCCAATTTGGTAAACACCGTGGCTTTGCGGAGCTGGTCCAACAACACAGGGATGAGTGGAAGAGGGTACTTGTTCTTCACCGTGGCCTTATTCAAGGCCCTATAGTCCACACAGGCCCTCAACGACCCCTCCTTCTTCGGTATGAAGAGGATCGCTGATGACACAGGCGAACATCAGGGACGGATGAAACCCAACTTTAACATCTCATCTAGGTACTCCTTAAGATGCAGCTCCTCGGGTTCTGATAGTGCATATATGCGGCTACATGGTAAAGGAATACCCGGCACCAAATCGATTTTACAGTCAAAAGACCGGTGCGGAGGAAGACCCTGAGCTTGACCTTTATCAAAAACGTCTTTGAAAGCAGAATACTGCAGTGGAATAGCGCCTCGCCGCAGAAACGACCCGCCGCTACCCTGCGGACCTCAGCGCCTTACAGTTCGGGCGCTTCGAGGAGATGTGAGAGCCGATGTTGTGGGACAAAGACATTGCAGGTACTGTGTTGTTGCCCCTCCACAGTACTCACTTGAGGACAGTATTTTATGCACAAGACCCACAAAGCACCCACTATGGAGAAGTTACGGACTACCTGACCCAGAAAGCATTGCAGCACAAAGTCCCAATAGGGCGGGGCAGAATAGTATATAGTCCAAACAGCTGCTGGGTGTTGAGCATACAGCCAGTGATCAAGGGCGTTGAGCCCGAAACGCGTATGGCGCTTCTGATGGAGGAGTACACGCGCCTTACCTGCTACCTACAATAAAGAAGGTTAATCTCCATCTGTGTTGGCGTTTCGATTGCAGGGCAACCTTTGCAGGGCAACCTGGTGTGTGGAACATTTAATTGCGGCGCGGCGCGCCTCGCCGCGGAAACGACCCGCCGCTACCCTGCGGACCTCAGCGCCTTACAGTTCGGGCGCTTCGAGGTGATGTGAGAGCCAATGTTGTGGGACAAAGACATTGCAGGTACTGTGTTGTTGCCCCTCCACAGTACTCACTTGAGGACAGTATTTTATGCACAAGACCCACAAAGCACCCACTATGGAGAAGTTACGGACTACCTGACCCAGAAAGCATTGCAGCACGAAGTCCCAATAGGGCGGGGCAGAATAGTATATAGTCCACACAGCTGCTGGGTGTTGAGCATACAGCCAGTGATCAAGGGCGTTGAGCCCGAAACGCGTATGGCGCTTCTGATGGAGGAGTACACGCGCCTTACCTACTACCTACAATAAAGAAGGTTAATCTCCATCTGTGTTGGCGTTTCCATTGCAGGGCAACCTTTGCAGGGCAACCTGGTGTGTGGAATATATATATATATATATACACACACACACACTTAACTGAGGAGTAAAGTACTGAGTGGTAATGGAAGCGTGTTAAAGGTAGAAAACATTAAAAATACTTTCCTGTGCGGAGTAAAGGCTACATACCATATAAGGCAGCTGAGAGGTCCAGCAAAATCAGGAGGCAGGTGTCACCTTCATCAAGAGGAAATAATCTACAATGCTTAACGTAGTGGTTTCCGTGCTGCTCTGTGATCTGAAGCCAGGCTGGCGGTAGGGCAGGAGGTGGTTAGCAGTGATGTGATCTTGAAGTTGAACACAGACTGCTTTTCCGGTGATTTTTCCCTTGAATGGTGGGCCTATAGTTGGCAAGGTCATCAAGTTTTAGTTTAGGTTTCATTAGGAGTAGGAAGATCTGGCCATTTTGAGAGCTTCTGGGAAGATGCATTTAGTGAGGAGGCACTGACAATGATAAGTAGGATGAAAAAGAGTATCCTCAGAGAGCTTTGATGAAAAATGATGGTGAGATGTTATCTTCAAAAGAAGTTGCTTTGAGAAAGTTGAGTATGTCAGCGAGATCTAGGAGCGATAGGCCTTTGAAGGCTGACCTTTGTGGGATTCTGCTGGAAGGGGTGTGTAAGAGATAAAGCTGGAAACTTACTACTTTTTTATCTGAGCTGTTTTGAAAGCTAGCACATCTTTGATATCAAACTCTGGTAACATGCAAGGTTCCCTAACAAAGATCTTAATTTATGACAAATGTTTTTGGTATCCTACTGCTAGCCTGGCTCCAGTTATTGATAGGCTGGACCAAATCTCAACTAAACATTTTTCACTACGCCTGATATTTAGATTTCCGTCATGGCTTATGAGCTGTACGTGGCTTTGGTCACAATATCCCAAAGCATAAAATAAAGAAAAACATGCCAATGAAGAGTTGTCTGACATGAAAGAACCCGCATATAATTATCATTCCATGTCAAGGGAATATTTCACACGGCTCCACTCTGAGAGCCTCATTTACAAACTTTTGAAGCACTGCAGCACAGCAGGCCGTCCTGCTGAGCTGCCGTGCATCAAAATAAAAGGGCAGGAATGCAGCATATCTACAATTTACGGCGTATTCCTGTCCTCCCGAGTCAACGCAGACACACTTGCGTCATGTTTCAATGGTGCCTGCATTGCGGGGATGATTGTTTATTTTTGTGTAGGAAGGGACACACTTTCCTGCACAAAAACAATAATTAAAAGCATTTTCCTTTTTCTATGCACGCTGCAGAACGCAGCACGCATAGAAAGAAGGAAAAAACAAGGAGAAATAAAAGCCTCTCCTCGCTGTGCCTCCTCTCGCCTCCCTTGGGGAGACATAGGGTTTACAAAATGTTGAAAATCTGGGAATGCATCAAGTTCCATGGATGTTGCATGGGAACACCCACAGCAACACCCATGGAAAGCCCCTTTCCCACAGAGTTATGTGTGAAAGGGAAACATATTTACAAGGCCAAGGAAAGTCATGCAGGGTGACTTTACATGGCCTTGTAAATATGGGGAAGCCCATTGCGTCAATAAAAGTGACGCACCAGCGGCGCAGTTGGGCTTGGAAATAAGTCCCTGAGTCTCTAACAGTGTACTGTGTTGCTGCTTCATGGCCACAGCTCTGTCGAATTTTGGCATCTTCTCTCTTATTTACCAAGCTCCTCACCTATTAAGCTGTGTACATATGGACACTTCTTGATTGCAAATCATAAGAGATGCTCTGTTCCGGTCGGAAGTGATCTTTTATTAACCCAATTCATTCTCAGAATTATAGTCCTTGTAAATTTCACTAGCACCAACAAGACATAGGTAAATTATAGCATTGGAGAAAAACCTGGAGTGAAATACAGGGTTGCTGATGACATGGAATTATCTGGTAATCTTATGCTTATGGTAGCTCGCTGTCAAAAAGAATGATCCATTGTTAAGAACAATACAGAAGAGATAAAACAACCATGACTTACTTTCTTTTTTTTTTTTAAACCTTTTATGCAGTACAACTTACCACAAAGCGCTATACCTTACATTATTATAGTAGTAAGCACATCTCAAGTATGAAATTCTTTATTATGACTATGGCCCTAATTACATTGCCGCTTGGACGAGCATCCGACTGGCATCGTTGTGGTAAAGGGATTAGCTGACAGGTAGTCGGCAGTACTGACCCCCTAATTAGGATCCCTGGCCTCATATTGGAGGCTGTGGAGGGATGGGACCCTGTTAGGGGCCCCCAAATTCTGTTTCAGGCAGCCTACCGCCATAGAAAGGCCGATTGTAATCCCTATGGCGGTGCCCTCATTGTAGGGATTACTTTAGGACCGCAGGGCCGACGAGCTCCTTGAGCCCTTCGGAACCGCGTCGGTAGGTCCCTCACACATGCAGTCGGACCGTATTGTACTGCGGCGGTCTGACCGCTGCTTCAGATGTCGGTGGGACCTACACCGACGTGCTGTCGGTGTCTGTCCCATTGACATCATAACATGCCCGTATGGTAAGACCTGCTTAAAAAAGACTACAGAACCTAGGATTTGATGTGAAAGGTTGTGGGCATGAAATTGGGAAAGTAGACTATAGAGTTTTGTTTTATGACATTACTTAATTATACACATTTAAATGACAAAATATTATCTTTTAAGCCACAGCAAGATAAAGTGATTTTCTCAGAATCACTGGATTCATTTAATTGAAGGAACTGCCAACAGGGCAGCTTTCTTTCCAGAAATTGTAGGAATGTTAACACAGTTTTTCAAAAGCTTTTGCTGGATGTTGTCACCATTTTTTAAATGGGAGGCTTTTCTATATGTAGTCAGCACTGCTGTAAATAGACAACACGGTACAAAAGGGGGTGGTGATGGAGGGAGCATCTGAACCAATCAAACACTCACACCCAGTCAACAGATCTGGGTTTAATCCATCACCATTCTTTAGACCACTCTGCCACCCTAGTTCAGACATGGCTGTATGCAAATCAGTCTGACCCTGTGCCTCATGGGAACAGTCCAGCCCAAACTTCCAAGCCATGCCTTCCCTGGACCGGAAACAAGCTTTCTAGGACCGGTTTCTGGCATTCCAGCAGTCTTCAGCCAAGCTTGCTTGAATCCAGTGGCAAAGTGAGCAAGGTAAATAGACAACAAGCATTCAACGCCACATAATTCAACAAAATGCCACACAATTCCATAACACATAATTCACACCACACAACATAATTACAATCCACATAATACCACTCAACACCACATAATTCAACTCCGTCTAATTGCACACTACTCAATACCACATAAATACATCCCACATAAATCCACTCTATGCCACTTAACAACAATCCACATATATACACTCCACAACATGCCACATAATTCCATTCAACATATTTTCACTCAACACCACACTGTTCCATACCACACTATTCAACTCCACACAAATCCATTACACACCACATAATTCAACACTAAACCACATTATTCCACTCCACAACACTTATATAAAATGTACAGCACAGAATTCAACATCATACCACAAAATTCAACAACACACCACATAATTAAACGTTACTACATAACAATCCACAACACAAAATACCATTCTACACAATTCACTCCACATAATCCCAATACAGACAAAAACACCAAATTAGTATCCACATAATGCAACTGCACACCATATCACATAATTCAGCTACACAAATCCATGCCACACAATGCCACAACTAACAATTCCAATCCAACCCACATAATTCCACTGCACACCACATACATCCACTCCAATCCATAACACATAGGTTAAAAATTTACATTTCAACAGCCAATACCTCTAACTCTTTCTTTTTTTAACACACAGATCTTGAGCTTAGCTCTTACCTATTTGTTTTTTTTATCACCAAAAGCGCAAACATATCCACACAATTCAACTCCACGCATTACCAATCCACACCCCATAAATCAACACATAATACAACTCAACAACACAATTCCACACCACACAAAACCAATCCACACCACACAATTCCACATCATGCCACAAAATTCAATAGTGCTCCACATAATTAAACTCATCTACATACCACTCCACTACACAAAATACCATGCCACATATTTACTCTCTACAACACAGAATCCAGTACACTCAATACCACGTAATTAGTATCCACATAATTCCACTACACAAATCCACTCCACATAATTACACAAAAAACGAATCTAATACAAACCACTTGAATTTAAACTTTATTGTTTAGTTAATTAAAACCATAACAATTTCATTTACAGTACACACCAATATTAAAATTAGGGACTCATTAAAAAATTAAAATAAAAGGGAGTCACATAGTAATTGAATAAAATCTTAATAGTTTTGCTCCTAATACTAAAATCAAGACAAAAGAAAAGGAGACCGAAAATTAGACCATAAACATCGATTGACTCAAGTAGTTTTAAGGCGTTTCTCAAAGGCCTGCAAGAACTTTACCAACTTGCTGGTTTATTTGAGGCGCTGTTGAATCCAAGCCTCCAATGAAGGCAGTTCTGCAGGTACGTAGTCTCTTAATCCGAAAGATATTCTTTAAGAATAATGTTCTTTCCCTGATCAACATCTTGCAGTGGCAAAATATATGAATTAAATCTTCTTTTGTACTACCACAGAGACGACAGGTGACAACCTCGATCTGTTTCCAAGCGGGCTCTTCAGCTAAGGCCCGAAAGTTACCAAATCTCAGGGCCATCAGCTTTTTTTTAATAAAGATAGAATAAGTTGTATCCAAGTAGGCTGCCGGAGTGAGTGACTTGTAACTATTGATCACGGTGCAGGAGTGGGAACGATGGGAAAAAATTTCTTTGTCCGTAATCAATTAATGAAATTTAGCCACTTTGTTTAGTGCCTGTTTGAATGAAATGATTGGCAAATTTGTATTCCAAAGATTTGCAGAGCATGTTATCTCCAATGCCCGTGATAGGAATTTATTTGCCTCTGATTTTTTTATGAGTTGCCAACTCCTGCCATAGAAATGTATTAAGATTATTATTGGTTGCTTTCTTCTTAATCTGGTACCACACCTTGATGTATGAACGGTGCGTCCATTGGGGGCGTTGGGGCGTAGCCCCCCTCCCGCACACGCAGCTCCACTCCCTCGGCGTACTGAGTTTACTTAAGTTCAAACAAACATGTCGAGGCCGAGGGGACAATGCCTGCAGTGTCTGTCAGCATGATGCAGGACCGCCCACCCCCTTCAGAGTCTGAAGGGGGTGGGCGGTCCTGTGTCATGTTGACTGACAGGCATTGTCAGGGGCAGGCAGCAGCACAGGTAGGTGCGCATGAGTGGGGACGGAGGCATGTTTTTCAGCCTTCCCCACGCATGCGCACGTGTGCCTGCTCGGCTGGCGCATGCCCATTAGAAGAGCGCAACCTCGCTCTCCTAATGGGCAGGCGGGCAGAAAGCAACCATGCCCTGTGTCAATCCTGGCTGAGGACGGAGGACGGGGTTTCCGCTCCTGTGAAGGCGCCAAGGTCCCGGAAGATGCTGTGCTGACGGTCCAGCGGTCAGGTAAGTTTAACTTTAATTGATTTCTTCCTTCTTTTCTTTATACACACAATCGCCTCAGCAGCCCCCGACTCATGCTCTCCTGCCTCCTCCTTTCACCCCCGTGAGCCTCCGTACTAGGCCGGTGATAAATGTGTTCTCCGCGCGGCCTCTGCAATGTATGTGGAATTGCTGCACTATCCATACACATAGTGCAGCAATTCCACACACACTGCAGAGGCCGCGCGGAGAACACATTTTTACTTGGCTCCAATACACTGCATACATTTCATTCCGATCTTCGCAGGTGGGTTCACCAGCACCCGCTAACTGTGCGAAAACCTTGGCCATAATCTAGACATTGGCACAGTTTCTTGCTATTGCAGGAAGCAGCAGAAACGGTGGGTGCCGAGAATGGCACGTGAGACACTGCTGCTTTGAATATGTTACCCAAAGGAAACATATTTGTTATTTGTTAGGGTACCCAACAAAACCAATGTTTTAATATATTTTTGTCCCTTACAAAATGTGCATATTTCAAATTCATTACTATTGAACGGAGTATTTTTAGATACGTGAATTACGTTAGAAAGGGATCCGAGTAATTCGGAATGTTGAAATGCGATTTTTGGGAGGGTGGTGGGGTTGGAGGGGGGCGGAAGTGTTACTGCTGCTCGCACATTGCCATTCATCGTTTGGTTTCATACATTTGTTTCTTCTCGCGCATTGGGTGATTCCTATCTCCATTCTGCATGGAAATCCTTCAGCAAGGCAGCATTGTGTGGCATATATTATTTTCATATTATAGAGCCGAAGGATTATTGTTTGCCATGTGACAGGTACTATTACATGGTAAAGATGTTTCTCACAGAAAGAATGCGCCTTTAGTCTCTGTGTTACAGACCATGTTGCTGGTTTCACCATGGCATGCCAAGGGATCAAGAAGTAGTAGGGAGTATTCTTAAAGGTGGAAGGTGGGCTAAAGTCTGAAAATAGAAGCAGCGGGCAGTGTGTGCTTTATATAAACCCCAGGCCCACGCTCTGCACAGTGACACAGTTAGCATGCATGGTGCCAGTCTAAGGGTAGTTAGAATTACAGTGTGCAGAATGCCTTTGTTTTGGATTCTCACTTTTTTTTAAGTAACCAGGTATTATTTTGAAGTGTGTCATCTTTCTGAAACCCCGAAGCCCTAACCAGTATCTAGATAGGTCCCACCACAGTGTGTGTGTGAGCGTGAGTATAGGTGCGTCTTTATTTAACTAGCTTCTTTATAACGCCTCGTGGCCACAACGAAGCAGTGCAGCATTGTCTCAGAACGGAGTGCCTGAAGGAATACATGAGCTCCATTCTGTCCAAATGCATATTCAGAGCTGACTCACAGGGCAGCAGTCAGACCGGATCAAGAATTTCCATTTCCCATTCTGCAGCGCCGACAAACTTGCTTATTTTAATTGGATGGCTGACAATTAGAGAGTATGGGAGCTTGTTTTATTCTCAGGTTAAATGTTATTAGAAAGAGCATTCAAATAAATAAAAAATATAAAGTGAATTCAGGATTCTGCATTTTAGGCCTCACCGTTCTGGGCATAATCCTCCGTACTCCCTATGCGTGTTTTTGCTTGCATTGCATGAGCAAATGTTTTTATATTGCACAAAACAGTTACAATTGTATCAGTGTGTTCACAAGTAAATATGGGCAAATGATAACATCAGCATACGCAAATATTGTCCTCTATAGCTCATAAAATTTGGCAATTTCTCAAATGATGATTAATTCAATTGTATTGCTTTATTATCCTTCCTGCTTTCTTAAATTTGCATGAAAATGCACCATTTGTCCACTCTTTTAAAAAAAAATTCTCGAGGGGTGACCCCTCGAACCCCCTGTAGGTTCTTTGGGCATCCTCGCTACCATCGTTTGCCGCAGTCGGGTACCACAATAAGTTTACGCTCAACACTTTCAAATGTCACCAGCCGCCACTGTGAATAGAGTCTTCCCAATGATTCGTTCTGTAAGCCAAATTCTAGGCGCATTTGCGCTGGAGAAGCGGAATTGGGAAGTCGAAGGACCTTTTTGTAAATTTTAGTAATTAAGTTGTTTAAAAGGTCCGAGTCCTTTCCATGCATTGCTACACTTGCATATGTCAAAGTGGGTAGGACCTTATTCGCCATCACAGTTAAAAGTGGATTTAAGGATGGACCTTCCAGTTTCTTCGACAGAGTGCTTAGCCCAAATATTAAAGCTCCTGCTCTTTGAATCAGATATTTTTTCTGGCCTTTTAAAGCAAGCTTATCGTCGATAAGATATCCCAAGTATTTGTAATTTGATACCTTCTCCAACTGTTTTCCTTCTATCCAAATATTATGATGAGTTAAACGCCGGTTGGTAATTAACATTGTTTTGGTTTTGGTTGCGTTTATAGCCAGCTTATTTGCAGACAGGAAAACTGAGAGTTCTGTTAGGAGTCTGGATAGACCGACCTTCGTTAAACTCATAAGGACGATGTCATCGGCATATGCCAGATGGGTGAGCTGTAAATTGCCCAATTTCGAAGGATGTGCATTACAGATATTTAATTTCCCAGAAAGATCTGAAATAAAAAGATAGAATAAATGAGAAGCAAGGACGTACCCTTGTTTTAAGCCAATTGATGTAAACACTTTCCTCGATAAACCGGAACCATCCCCCAATTTCACTTGAATCCAGGTGTCAGAATAGAATAGCAACAGGCCCCTTAAGAGACTCTCTGGTATAGACCATGCTCTTAATTTCTTCCATAATAAATTTCGGTCCACGCTGTCAAAGGCGGCTTGCAAGTCTATAAAGCACAAATTCTGTTTACTGCGTAAGCATTTTTCCGCTATCAGATTGATGGATAAGATACTTGATATTGTTCCGATCCCTTTTCTGAACCCTGTTTGATTGATAGGGATCAATTCTTTTTCACCTGACCAATTTACCAAGTCATTTAAAAGAAGCGATGCAAAATATTTTGCCTCTACATCCTGCAATGCTATTAATCGATAATTAGTCGGATTAGTTCTTTCTCCTCCTTTATATATTGGCATAACTATAGAGCCTTGCCAGCTTTCTGGGACTCAGGTTATAAATTTGCACTTCTGCAAAGAGTTTCTCCAGAACTGAACTCCAATATTCGGGTGCATATTTATAAACAGCTTGCGGGATGCCATTCGGCCCTGGTGCCCTGTTGGTTTTGCCCTTTTTAATTATTTTTATTATCTCCTCTGCAGTATAGGGATCGTACAAGATTTCAGAACTTGAGGCATTGCATGAGTTACAGGTTGATGGCTGACTCCCTTGTTCTTTATCTGTTATCATTTTATTTTGATTTTTTAGGTCAAGTTCTTTACCTGAGGTTGTTTCTTTAAATTTTGACGAAAGGAAAGTCGCCAACTTTGTTTCCTGCACATTTGATGTAAGAACATTACGAGGTCTTATTAATTGATTTATAATTTTCCAAAATGTATTTGAATTCAGGAGTTTTGAACTAAAGAGCAGTTTGGGCCAAAAACTCTCATTTATCCTCTTTTTAAACTCACAGACCTTCTTTTTATATAAATTTCTTTGTGCAAGAAAGGTGACCAATTGACATGCACCATTATAGTTCGACTGCAACTTCTTACGGGTTCTTCGCAGATACCTTCGTAGAACCATCTCTGTTAGTTTTCATATTGGGTAACTTCATTTTCAATTTTAGTTTCTCAAGAAAGAGAGACCATGCTTGGATCTTATTCCTTGGGGCATTGCCTAGATCATTCAACGTGTCCTCTATTATCGAGAACCACTCGATTTTATTTGAATTAGACCAATTTATGCGTTTTAAATTAATTGTATATAGATGACCTTCTAACATGTACAGTGGTTGCATTCTTTCCATGTTGAAGTTGAATTTGGAATGTTGCATTGCATGATCACTCATCGGGGTGTATTCAATATAGAAGCTGGTTACTAAAGGGATTAATGAAAGACTTACAATTGTAACGTCCAAGGTTGATTGGGCATGTGGACCATAATAAGTTTTACTTGGAGGTTGATCTTCCTCTGTCCTCCCATTCAGGACACGCATACCTAGATACTCTAGTTCTGTTACTAATTGAAACCCTAAATGATCCTTTTTAATTCCTGCCCCACCTTGTATCTGTTGTGGGACACTCCAATGCATGTTATCAGCAGTTAATATATCATCTTCCTCTGGGGAGTATATCAAGTTAGAATTAAAATCGCCGGTTATTATAATGTTCGTCGATGGCTCTGTAGTACGAAAGCCCATTATTACTTTACACAGAAGCGCATTCTTTGTCTTTTTCACTTGAGATTTAGGTTGAGTGTAATAATTAATCAGGATTGTCGACTTGGTATTGCTTGCATTTTGTCCTGTTAATTTAATTAATTGGATGCTTGTATCAGGAGATTTTAGTTGTTCAGACTTAATTTTTAAAGATGTTGACACATATACTGAAAGGCCTCCGATGGCACGACCATAGATCTTATATTTTGCAGCAGCAACAGTGTAGTGTATAAAGCCAACCAGAGCAATTTCTTCTTGCAGCCATGTTTCTTGTAGAGCGATTATATCGCAGTCGGCCCATTCATCCAGTGCGAATCCTTCCTCCAGTAATCTTTTTGTGCCGGCAAAGTTCCATGATAATACATGTATGTCATTACATGCTGTTTGATTCACCTTATCTTTAATCGGTCAGATTTTCTGTTTTTCATTTAGCGTACTCGGTAGCCAATTCCAGTTATCTTTAGATAGTTGTGAAACCCCAACTTTATCGGATTCCAATCCTTCCCGAGTATGAGCTGCATCGCTTCTACCCTTGGCATTATGTAAAATTGAGTAGACTGGCTTATGTGGGTGAAATTCAGAAATTTTCCTGGTGAGTTGCATACTGCAAGGTTTCTTCAGTGGAAACAGGTAACGTGGGGAAGTGGGCTGTGATAAATGAAAGCCCCATGTTTGAAAAAGATCTGATCTCCCCAGGATTGCTTGCACTATTCCTAAAGTTTTCCATGTGGTCAATGTTTGTTCATTTGTTGTATCATTGGACCCTTTAAGAAATTGACCCTGTTCGAGATCTATTGATTTAATATCTCTTAGATCCTCAATTGCGGCCATGAGTTTCATGATATTGCTCCTATTCAATATATCATGACGACCCTGTGTCTTATACTCAGGAGTCCAGATGATTTGATGACACTCGTTGCCAAATTTAGAAGAATCTATCCTTAACTCAATGCCATCCGCCTCCTTTACTTGTATAATTTCTTTGTTCTTTACACAAAAATTTAATTTTCCCTGAATCAAATTGCTCTGGTTTTCTAAAGTCGGACTTTGCAGCTCACAGCGAGGATTATCAGTGATGACTGGGACTTCCGTTTCTGACACTGTTTGTGTTGAAGAGATAGACATTACCTTTGCCCCGGCTTCACTACACAGGTGCGTTTGTGCATGACTGGTTATTCGATCAGGAGCCCTATTTTTACCTGCTTGATGATTAGCAACTTGCAATATTAGTGGCATTGATTTTGATATAGTACTGGTTAGTTGTAAACGCCCCTCATTGTTGTAATTTTCCCGGACTGGGATTAGATCTTGCGAATAACTTTTGAGTGCGACCCGGACTGGGATTAGATCTTGCGAATAACTTTTGAGTGCGTGAGCTCTTTAGAACCTAGATCGCTATTTTTATTGTAGTTTTTATCGAGAGTAGGGATAGACAAGTGATTAACTCTTGGCATCTCATTCTGCTGATTTTTTTGCAGTATGTAAGGGACTAATCTCATTGCCCGATAATTGGGAGCCTTTAAATTCATTTTTGGACATTGGATTGCCTTTAATAGACATATCATCACTTTCTATCTCATCAGAGCATCTTTCACTAGCACAACCCTCTTTTGTTAATCCTGGGTTTCAGTTTGAAAAGATGGGATATATTCCGTTGCCTGAATGTGGATCTGCTTCACATTTCTTATTTCTAGCTTTCCGCTCTTTTTTCCTTAGTCTCTTTGTTAGATTTTGCTTTATTGGCACTACAATAATTGCCTCAGTAATGGCTGTTACATTATTGTCTTCACTCGTTTTAATATTTCCGGGTCCGAGGCTGTCTTCTTTGTTAAGTAACTCAAATGAAGATTTATTTTCGACTGGTGAATGATCATCGATATTGGGGATATACAGTTTATCGGTCTCCATATCAAAATTGATAAATCTTTGGTTTAATGTGAGTATCTGTTCTAAAATAATCGGTAATGAACTACATTTTTCAAGGACTTTTCCGCAGATGCAGGTGGATTGAAGTTGATATGTTCTTGCTTGAGCTCTATTTATTAGACTGTTTAAATTATCTAATTTCGTATTTATCCCCGCAATATAAGAAGCAATAATGTTCATTAAATCAATTTGAATGTCCAACTTATCAGATTGCATTATCAGTGTCGTTGTCGACGTTTGAAGTGCTTGTAAAAGTGGAGCGACTAGATCCAGCGACGCCGCGTCCTTAAGTAAATTAGTCTTGGCTTCATCTTTTGATGGATTACTGTGCCTTGTATTAACTAATAGTGAATGGGCCTTACTGAGACCCATTGACCTGTGTTGATTCTCTTTCAGACGCAAACTGGCTGGTTGGTTGACCTCTTCATTACTCCCCTTTTCAACTGCTACGACTGCCTCTTCGTTGACTGAGTTAAAAACGGCCAATGCATCATTCCCTTTACTTTTGTCTAGAGAATGGCTTGAGTTAGGCCGGAGGTGGGAAAACTCATTAAGGGTCAAATCCAATGATAGCATTTGGTCATGTTGGAATTTTCTTGATATTTCTGCGCTTGGGATTTAATTTATTGGAAACTGTGGCTGTGTAGTTGTAATGTTAGCCTCATCGAAGGCAGAGGGTACGATTGCTGATGTGATTATACCAGTTTTTTCCCCCAAAGGACTTCTTTTGTAGTCAGTGTTTTCCAATTGTTCTGACCCTTTAAGAGAGTCACGGATTTTCAACGATTGAGGACTTAGTTTCCCTGAAGTAGATGGATAAGTATCATCGTCCAGCCGCTGAACAATGGCTGCAGAATTTTTTCTAGGGGTTGTCGGAGCAAGGGGGCGATGGGAGATGACAGACCCGTCACACCCTCCATTGAAGAAAACAATATTGCCCCGGGATCTTTCAAAAACTGGAATCGTGAAATCGAAGAGTTTTTATTTAAAATGGACTTTTCAAATAGGGAAGCTATTGGTGAAATTAATGGATTTTGCACTGTATTACTTGCCTTGTTTGCGTTCATTTTATCAATTCTTTTCCGTTTGAGTACTCCCCTTGAGGTAGATGTCTTATCACCTAACGCCTTCCTCACTTTACCGGACCTCATAGTGAATCCGAATAGTGCTTATACTCCGAGAGACTTATAAACTTAAAAACCAGAATTAATAACTGGGGCTCGAGGGCCGAGGACCGTGGTCCCATGCTGATGTGCAGGGTCGGGTAGGCAAAATGAGGATCCACTTGCTTACCGGTTGCAGTTAGCTGGGCAGCGTTCTCTGCTGAAGGCGATCCGCAGTTGTGCTCACCCGCTCTCCCCTCACTCACAGCTTTTTTGCAGCTCTTGCAGCCCTTGCAGCTCCCTCGCCGTGGGAACCGAGATCCGGGAGCTCGGAGCACGGAGCACTCTGCCTCTGCGCCGCACTGCTCACCACCAGCTGACCCCCCCCCCCCACCGGGCCGTCTCGTCCCGTCCCGTCTGGCGCAGAGCCCCAAACGCCTTTGATAGGTATCAGGTTACGGGCGCGGGATTACCGCTTGCAAATTGCGGCTGCAGCTCTGTAGAACTCTAGAACTACTGAAGAGCAAGCCTGCTCGCTGCCCGTTACACCAGTATGGCGACTAGCGTACTGGCGTTCTGCATAGGTATTGCAAGCATAACCAAGCAACTGTGGAACTCCCCCGTATTCCAGGCTCCAGATATACTCCAGATAATTATAGCCAATGTCTCCGCAAAAAAACAAACTAGGACTGGCAAGAATGTCTGCTAATAATGTAGCGCTGGTCAGTAGCTTCAATGATTGTTATCGCGGAATGCTAAACAAATAAATGGGAAGGAGCAGTGTGTGAGGGAAGGAGCAGTGTGTGACTCACCATACGGAAGTGGCGGTTGGTCAGAAACGACGGGAGACTCATTCTGAAGGAGTTGAGTCCCCGCCTGGTGTGCTGCTGTCTGCCTGCGAAATACCTGGTGGTAGGCTTGGCTGGCCACCGGCATCGTCTTGGCTGGGTTGCTGGATTGCTTTGTCTCACCGTATCTTCGAGTATACATGTACGCGTCTGGAGAGTGGAAATCTGCTCCCGGAGGAGCCCTCCTCTCGACGCGTTTCATGTGGGCGTTTCCTGCTTGAATGCAACCAGCACCCAGAACATCTCATTCGGCTGGGTTCCAGGTAATTGACGGTGCGTCTTCGAGAGTGGAAGACTGCTCCTGGAGGAGCTCTCCTCTCGAGGTACTTTCACTATAAATCTTTTGCCTTTGATTCCTCGCGCTTAACGGTGGCCGAGTAATTACGCCGCTCGGGACGTTTTCGTTTCTTTACCAATACAACCCACTTAATTCCACTACACCCTCACATACATAAACTCCATAACATATTGGTAGAATACATTGCCATTTACAATGCCAATAAAACTCAAACTAATGAAAGGCTGATAGCATTTTTAGTTAAAAAAAATATCCCAGCAGTAACATAAGTAAGGGTGCAGTACCTTACGTGGCTAATAGAGGTTCTTTTACAACTTTAAAGGTACACCTAGTAACAGCCTGTGGCACTGCACCCTTTTCTTGGTTCCTGGATTTTATTTTATTACTTATGCTACTGATGGGATATTTCATTACAAAAAAAATACATTATTATTTGCAGCGCCAATAACTCAAACTTCTAGTAGGGGACGACATGGCAGGACAGTCCCGTTTTTTAGGTCGAGCGTAGCGATGGACCTTTTGTTGGCGTGTTAGGGGGAATGTGAGACCGCGTACAGGCACGAGCGTCTCCGATTTGCCATCGAGGGCGCGCACGGCGCCGTGCAGATGCCATGCCTCAGATTCACAGCCTCACTCACGCATGCGCACACAGACACACACTGCATATATATATATATACACACACACACGCGCGCGCGCGCGCTCACACAAATGCACGCATCCACCCCCCACTCACCTGGCTCTTTTGTCGTGACTCCCCGTATCTCCGCCGCAAAATCAAAGTTGCCTCCCCGTAAACACCGCCGCAGCCCGGGAACCTCGGGAGCCTCAGAATCAGAAATCCCGAGAGCAGCTCCTCTGACGTCAGACGAGGAGCCGCGCTGGGATTGGTGCCGGTGGGGCCGTTGCCTAGAAACGGAAGACTCGTCGACGCCGGGCGGGAGGGGCTTCTTCGCTCCTCAGCCGGGCAGCGCCTGTTTTTTTTTATCAATCTACTAGATTTCTCTGCGATTATTTCATGATGGCGCATGGCTGGTTTGTTGTAGGCAGCGCGCATGTAAGCCTGGGCAAGAATAATTGTGGCTGTGCGTTTGTTTTATTATTTACGGCGCGGAACGCTGCCCCATGCCTTTATTTTTATGAGTATTTGTTTTTTTACACAATGGCGGCACCATGTTTTTTTCTCTGTGAGTTACTGCTGCCTCCCCCCTCGTGGCTCCTGCTCCGTGGTTCATAAGCATTTGCAGCTTGCAGGATTGTTATGACCGCTCACCCCCCCACATTCCCACTCTCCAACCCCACGGACTGCGCATGTATGGCTGTTTAGACTGCCGAGAAAACATCATGTGTGCACTTTAACGTTTACTATGGCGGCCGTGCGTCAGACATCTGCATACTGTTCTGACGTGATCTCCTCTGCCAGTGTGCCGCTAATTAGGCTGATTTTCACTTAAAAGTTTCTATTGTCAGCCGTCTCTAAGGGCAATTAGGAATGGGTGGATCCGTGAGCCAAACAATCATTTTAACAAGCATTTGCAATGCAATAGGTCTCGCATTTGCGAGAGTTTAACCTATTGGCATTGTAAATGACAATGCCTTTTATTTATGTTTTAGACACCAACACATAAATAAATGGCATTGCCATTTACAATGCCAATAACTCAAACTCTAACAACTGCGAGACCTATTGCATTGCAAATGCTTGTTTTCACCAGTTATCCTGGCAGATTTCAGCAAATGTTTTCTAGAGCGGGTTGACTGTGAACAGTGGGAGGCACGTTTTTATGTGTTCCAAAGCTGGGATAGTTAGAAGCTGTTTCAAGAATGCAATTTAGTCCGCGTCTGGTTACGATGGGCTTTTCTTCGGATGGGCTATGCAAGCGTGGATGTGGCTTGAGTGCGACCTTTTTGCATATCCTTTGGGAGTGCCCGGTTGTAGCTGCTTATTGGACTGCTGTGCTTGAGGTGATGACTGCTGTTACGGATGTGGCCCTGCGGCCGGAGCCTCGCAGATGTCTGTTGAATGTGTGGGAGCCCACTGACTACTCTGTGGCCCAGACCAGATGGGCTACCCTTGGTTACATGATTGCGAAGCGGGATGTCGCGCAACTCTGGGGCGCTTCCAGGCCCCCTGAGGTCTCAAAGTGGGAAGACAATATGGACTGGTCCATGTTTCGTGAGAAGACGGTTTATGTGGCCAGGGGCAGGCCCAGGGCGTGGACGAAGGTTTGGGGCCAGTGGAATGATTATCGTGGGGGTATTTGCACCCCTCCCCTTGAAAACACTGCTGAGATTGTCCTTTCTACCTAGACTAGAGTTCCCGGAACTTTTCCGTAAGGTTTTTTATACTTCCGGTTCTCCCCGCTGCTCCCCTCCCCCCCCCTCCCCGACTTGATTGGAGCCTCCGGGCTCTGGGTGTGTTCTCCTGATCGTGGAACCGTCCCCTCCGCTCTTTGGGCTGACCTTAAGTATCGTTCATTCGCCTTTTAGTGTTTGTGTTTCTTTTTGTAAAAAATAAAAATACAAATTGTTCTGTGATGTCTATAGAGTAATGCTTTGTACTTGAGCTGTACCTATCCACGGGTGTACATTTTTCTTACATGCACTGTGCCTTGTTATTAGCGGCCAGCCCGTGAGGTTGTAGGCCCATTCTTGTACTTTTATATGCTTACTCCAATAAAGGTTTTGGAAAGAAAAAAAAAAAAAAAAAAAAGAATGCAATTTAGCTAACAGATATAATACTGAGTTTAAAAATTGCATTTTATTTTCTTAGGTCCTCTTCTGTATTTCTCTGTTGATGAGGCTGTCATTCTGTGAGAGAGTGAAAGGAACCAGCTTGGAAGCAGCCGCTCCGTGTTTCACGTGAATGAGCTACCCTCACAATAATGGGGAGCACTTTTCCTGTTTGCACAGGGCGCACCTATTATCTAGTGTGCCATGGCACAAACAGCGAAGGTTGCACCCTAAATAGGGCCCCTGCTATGCTGACTGTGCAGCCTCACAAGCCTGCCCTCCTGGCTGTCCTAGCATTGGCATGGGTCTTTCAAGCAGTGCGTGATAGCAATCCTTGCACTACCAGTTTCACCGGTTCAAAAATGTCAATGTTCTACAGAACTTTAAACCGCGATGTCTGCTGACTGACTCGGACCAGGATACGGCTCATTCTGAATCAAGTATCGTGGTCTGATCCTTACCCCGACGAATGCTTAGCCTCACCTGAAGCCTTATGAGGTGGCTGTGGGCACGCAATAGACTGGCAAACACCTCTTGTGACAGTGGTGGACCCCTCTAGGGTTCCTCGGTGTGCATATTCCAGAAGAAAAATTGAAGTGGCATGCAGTTAAGTTAAATGCTTCAAATCAGTAAAAAGGTTTGTGGATCTAAGTGCACGACAGTACCCTGCTTTTAAGGATGGTTAGAAACGAGTAGCTTATAATTGTGTGTTCTGATCGGGCGTAGCAAAGGTCAAGCCGCTTCGCATGTGGAGCCAAAGTATTTCTCTTTCGAATATTCGAAATATACGGTTATCGTTACGCACCTGGGGGCATATTACCAACAACTAGCGATATTTATCGCTAAATGCGCTTAGCGACTTTTTTTATCGCTGCCTATCGCTGGATATTTTAGCGGAGAAAACATGCTATTAGCAACGTTTTTCTCCATAGCGCTAAAATATCCAGCAATAGCGGCGTAATGCGAGAATATAGCTGAGAATATAGCGATATTCTCGCATTAGCGACGAAATGCTCTTAGCCATGTTATCCACCTCCCATTGGATAACATGGCTAAGAACTGGTCAGAGCAGGTGTTCGTTTTTGCCGATAGCAGGAATATTTCCATCGCTACGCCAGCCTTGTGAATAGGCGATAGCGACGTTATCGACTGCTTTCAGTCGCTAACGGGTTGGGTACGCCCACTTTGCATGTCATTAGCGATAAATATCGCTGACATGCAAAGCGGGCCCCAACCCGCTCGCTATCGCCTTCAAGCTGTCGCTAACTGCTGTTAGCGGCAGCTTGATAATAGGGCGAAAAGTACCTATCCACCCCCTTGATAATATGCCCCCTGGAGTCCACGCTCGTGCTGTCCCCATGTCCATCTTTTTAAATGCGATAGGCTGTGACCCCGTGCCAGGTCTGGAATCCTGAGGTTTCAGAGATTTAAAGACTAATGGCCACCGGCGTAGCTAGGGGGGGGGGGGGGGGGCGAGGGGGGCGGACCGCCCCAGGCGGCACTGTTTTGGAGGCGGCACTTGTGGCCCGTTGCGGCGGGTTTTATAATTTATTTGGGGGCACTCACTGTCTGACACTTTGTCAGTCATGTCCCCAGCCCCCAAATAAATTATAAATGTGGCGGCAAACTCACCTTCTTTCAACTGCTGTCTGCAGTGTACGCACGTAGCACGCATGATTGGGAGCTGCAGTTTCACCGCGCTACCGCGATGTGCGCAGCTTCCGGCAGGCAGGCTTGAGGGACGGGTATGATGTTAATGTGCGCGTTAGTGAGGTGTGATGAAAACACACAAAACAGCGGCTGGCCTGGCATAAGAGTGACACCACTTTCAATGCCCAATCTCTATGGGATACTTATTAGGGCAGTGCAGGAAAAGGGCGCCATTTCAAGATTAGTTGCAGTGCACTCACTGCTTGCAATACCACGGGCAGTACATACCGCGGGTGAGACGGGCCTCTCAGGCTCACCCGACCCTCACCAGCACAGTGACCGGCTAACTTAGACTCGCCATGGGCAGCCTGTAGCGAGGAAGCTGCTCGCCGCTGGCTTTCAGCTGCTGCTTATCTAGTTAATCCTCCCAGCGGCGCGGATCTACTCGTGAATCAATGCTGGTGTGATTTGAGATGGGCGGGCACGGATCATAGAGGTGAGCGCTGACATTTTTCCCCCGTTATTATACCTGCTTCACATAAGCCCAGATCAAAACTTGTTGTAATCAATCAAGCCCACTGTCGGGCCTTCCCACAGGCTTTCTTCAATTGAGAAAGAACAACATGACAATTCATATTATTATCCGAACAGCAGCCCCCACACACAGATCTGGTGGTACCTCGCCTTCCTTTTTTTAAATGCTGGCATCCAATGCACCCCAGACAGTTATTGTTATGCACTAGTGGTGCACAAATTCCAGACGGAAACGGGTAGTTTAGTTCTTTTTACCGAGCTGCCCTAGGCTATCCCAGCCTCTAATCTTAAATGATGTTGGCAGGATGTTTTCCCCCCTGTGTCACAATTACCTAAATGCTGATTCCGCCCTACCCCCCAAACATCATTTCGGTCCCAGGCAGCTGGTCTGACTCAGAGCAGATCGTTATCTCTGAGGCCAGTCCACTCTGCAGGAAAAGAGTGAGAAGCTGCAGTGGACAGTATAAGTGGCAAAATGTGATGGATTCAGGCACTCTGAAGACTGTGTTGTATTTTTAGCTATAGTAATGGAAAACTTACAGGCACGCAAATCATAGTCCCTGCTTTGATTTACTCACGAGGAAGTGCCACTCGAAGTGTCACACAATGAAAACATATAAATATCACACATAAGCAATTATAAATATTGGCAGCTATGTAAAGTTGTATGTAAGAATCGTGTCTAGGCCCTTTGCAAAATGTTACAATGAGAACAGAAGGCTGGTATTTTTCTCGGAGGTGGGAGACAGATGCAGGAGGGTAAGGGTTAGGGTTGTGAGGGTAGTTTCAATAACAAGCTGAACCATGCTATAAAATGTGCTTTTTAGGCTAGCGTGTGGTCATGAACAGATCATTCTGAGCAGCAGCAGTGCCTGCCAGCCTGCAGTTACACAGTGTGTCTCTGGTTTGTACACTTATATTTCTGGTGCCGTGCAGCAGTTCTAAGATGTTCTTAGAGTTTCTCATTGCTCAAATGGGTAGGATCTCTGATATTTAATATGTGCCTCTCATCTTGATTGCTTGATTTTTGCCCGCAAGATAGTGTCACTCATGGATGTTGGAATGTCACTCATAATTACTTTGGAATTATGAAAAATGTCGCATTGCAATCTGAAACCATGGCAGCTATGGTTGTGTGGTGCGCTGCGCGAGTCAGGCAGTCTCTCCTGGGCAATGTCAACCTCCCGCGCAATGTCAACCTCCCGCGCAAAGACACTGGCTAATGCTGGGACGAGCCACATGGCCCTGAGTCATGCTGAGCTCAGCTGCCGCCCGCGGTGCGCATCGAGCGGGTGGCATTTCAAAGGTTTCTGAACTACGCGACATCCTGGGACTCGGAGCCAGCCTCTAACTATTCGACCCTGTCCCGGTGCCCGTGGGGATCTTGAGGAATGGATTGATTCGGGATTCCCACCACCGACGCACCACAGTCATACAAATCCATGTTAGCAAAGATGTGTTGTCTTATAGTGAACGTTAAGTCGTCAGTTTGTTCTTCACGCTACAATATTTGATTTAAGAATTGCACTGCATATGTGGCGGTGCAGGTGCTGGAGAGAGCCGCAATTAAATGTCACAAATGTAAGTGTTAGTATGGTGGCAGTCTGTGTGTTCTCCTTTGTACAGCCGTTCACAGGTGTATTTAACTGTGTAGCCTTGGACCGTGTCATGTATGTGCATGCAACTTGCATGATCGAGGTAACTATTAGCGGCGATACTACGTGTCTCTCGGTCCTTTTTCCCCAGCCCCCTGCCCCCCTCCCCAGGGGCGGCAATCTGAAGGGTAGCCCCAGGCGCCACAAGCTCTAGCTACGCCCCTGCTAATGGCCGAACATATGAGCCAGTGCACGAGCGCCATGTGATCGCATTCAAATGTAAGGGTAGGCAGGCAAGGGCGAGTGCACGAGCAGAAGAGCTCTGCTGCAGGGGCTGTTCTCAGTCCTCGAGCCGAGGGGGGTCACACATTTGTACCAAACTGCAGCAAGACACTACTGGCACGCCTCAATAGGTACAACAACATGTCTGTAGCTAGCTCTGGCCATGAGGTTGGTTCAGGAAGGGAGGTGTAGGATACACAAGTGCAACACGTGATTTAATAGCTGCCAGAGGGAAAGGCGCCGGAGTTACTGCATGTGGTGGTGGTACTGGGTGCTAGAAGGGAGAATGGAACAGACGTTGTGCTTCGGAAAGGACAGAAGACGACCTCAGCAAGATCCGAGTCAGGAATTAAGTTTAAATTATAGCGACACTGCAGGTTTATAAACAAAACTTGACACAGGCAGCCAACTGGGGGCTCCAGGAAAATGGATGCTGTTCCACAAACATAGCTTGGGTCAGTGAGAGCTTCTGGCAATGTGGGATTCCTCATGCTGCGGCCAACGGGAAACAAGCCAAGACAGGATACACATTAACTAGCTCGATATGGGTGTCATCCGACCAGCCGTGGTCCGTGCTGGTAACAGCGGTGGGGTGGGATTTCGAGGGACGATGCCGAGGGCAAATGAATTACTTATTTAATTTTTCCTAGACATCATCACTCTAAATCCACCCTTACCCGCCCCCACTGCTGTTACCTGCACGGACCGCGGCTGCATCCGACAGGGAGAGGATGTGGCGTAAGGGCCAGAGCTGCCGACTTTGTAGCTGGGGAACTAGGCTCAAAACACGGCGGTGGCTCGCCATACTGTGATTCTGGGCAAATCACTTAATCTCCCCCTGCCTACCAAAAATAAATGTGTCCCTGTGTAACCTAACCGGTGCCCATGTAAAGCGCTCCAATATCCTCCGGGTCGAGTTCGCGCTATATAAAGAGGTCCTCGTTACATTTTTGTACCTTCATACGTTTTTATGACGTGTAAATAAAAATGTCTACTTACAGGTCTAAGGATTCTCTTGACTTCCTTCAGAACCGCCTCGACGCTCTTCACCGAACACAACACAATGGTGGAGACGACCACATCCACCGAGGCATCGTCCACTCCGGCCAGCTGTTCCCCAGATGCCACCAAGTAGCGCTCGTAGTGCAAGTGATCGTTTTCGGCCTGGCTCTTTTTCAGGAACTGCTGGAAGTTAGGGTTCGGGTCCGTGCAGGTGACACTGGCTCCCCGTGGGTAAAACTGGAAATTCGCTCCGGTCCCGCATCCGATCTCCAGCACCTTGAGCTTCACCGTTGAACCCGCGAATTCCAGCATGTTGCTGAAGAGCTGCTTCTTGCGGCCGTGCATGGCCTGGTTGTAGCCCATGGACAGCTTGGCCATGAGATGCGGGAAGAGCCTCCTGCTCAGAGGCTGCCACAGTCCCAGGCAGTCGAGGAGGTGCGCCGGCAGCGCCAGCAGCGCCACGCAGAGCTGCAGCACAGTCACGAGGAGGCTCATGTCCAGAGAACGGCGGGACTGACGGCTCTGCTGCTGACTGAGCTACCTGGCTCGTGGCGCGCGGAGCTCTCCAGCTGCCTGTGACGCTTGAAATGCACCACGTGACCTGCCTCGCGCCACAGGTGTGCCCCCAGCTGTCTCTTCAGTACATTTCGCTTCTTTTCTCCTAATCGCGGTCCCCTCTATTTATTGTGACATTAAGGGTTTTCTATATTTTTCCTTCTAAAGCATAATTTGTGTGCAGTGTTTTTTTTTCATTTGCTATTTAATTTGGTTTGGGATAGAAAATCGGTCCGGGCACGCAAAAAAAAAAAAATCGGGCCACATTTGGATAATGCTTTTCCTCAAATCATTGCCTTGGCGTAATCTTATAAAAAAAAACAAGCATTTACAATGCAACGGTCTCGCCTTTGCAAAAGTTAGAGCTATTGGCATTGTAAATGACAACATTTTTATGTGTGTTAGTTTTGAAAACAGATAAATACATTGGAATTGTCATTTTCAATGGCAATAGCTTAATCTCTCGCAAATACGAGACCTATTGCATTTGCAATGCAGTAGGTTGCGTATTTACGCGAGTTTGAGCTATTGACATTGCGAATAACAATGCGCACACACAGAGCCACACACACGTATTGAAAATGCAATAGGTCTCGTCTTTAGTAAATGTAAGCTATTCTATTTGTAATTAGGTGGGCTTTTAGTTTTGCTTTTATTAGTGTTTTTTAAAGTTCCATGTACATAACATGCATATGTGTGCATCTATGTATATGTAAGCATGCATTAATATTGTTATTCATATAGATATGCAGATGTTTATATGTTTATATCTGTATATATATATATATATATATATATATATATATATATATATATATATATATATATATATATATATCCATTCAATGCAGGCACTCTAATTGAGGGAGACCACAAGGAGCAACTTCGTTCAGGATTTTAATGGCAGCCTGCAAGCACAAGGTAGATCAGCAGCACCTCTCCCATAATGTGAACGCCGGACGCGTTTCGGGACTTGCTCCCTTCATCTGCGGCGTGTGATGAAAGCAACTGCTGGCACGTAATGTTTCTGCGCACATTGAAGTACTGCCTGCCTCACGGGCGTGGCTGGATCCCAATGCATCCTGGATATTGTAGTGCGCTATTACTTCACCCCAGTGGGTGTGCAAACAGTTCCAAAATAAAATCAAAGTTCTTTCCCCAGTGGGTGGAGGGGGAAGCTGGCTGTCACCCAGTGCGCCGCTTTGTGGATGCCTTCCTGGTGAGCGGGCGTTCACATTATGGGAGAGGTGCTGCTGATCTACCTTGTGCTTGCAGGCTGCCATTAAAATCCTGAACGAAGTTGCTCCTTGTGGTCTCCCTCAATTAGAGTGCCTGCATTGAATGGATATATATATATATATATATATAAATATATATATATATATATATATATATATATACACACATACATATATATACGCATATATATGCATGTTATGTCCATGAAAGTTTGAAAAACACTAATAAAGCTAAAGCTAAAAAGCCACCTGATTACAAACAGATTTGTTTTATTGTAATAAAGGTGAGACATATGGCATTTTGTTCACTAGTGCCTTTAGGAAAAGAGTAAAGGGTTGGAGTAAGGTCAGGCTGTTTTTGCAGATTTAGTAGTAGAGAGTGAGTAGTAGAGAGTGATTAGAGAGTGAGTAGAGTAGTAGAGAGTAGTAAAGAGTGAGTAGTAGAGAGTGAGTAGTAGAGAGTAGTAGAGTAGTAGAGAGTGAGTATTAGAGAATGAGTAGAGAGTAGAGTAGTAGAGAGTAGTAGAAAGTGAGTAGTAGAGAGTAATAGAGAGTGAGTAGTGGAGAGTGAGTAGTAGAGTGAGTAGTGGAAAGTGAGTAGTAGAGGGTTAGTCGAGTGAGTAGTGAGTAGTAGAGAGTGAGTAGTAGAGTGAGTAGTAGAGTGAGTAGTAGAGTAGTAGAGAGTGAGTAGAAGAGAGTGAGTAGTAGAGAGTGAGTGTGGAGAGTAGTAGAGAGTGAGTATTAGAGAGTGAGTAGTAGAGAGTAGTAGAGAGTGAGTATTAGCGAGTAGCAGAGAGTAGTAGAGAGTGAACAGTAGAGTGAGTAGTAGAGAGTGAGTAGTAGAGAGCGAGTAGTAGAGAGTAGTAGAAAATGAGTAGTAGAGAGTGAGTAGTAGAGAGTGAGTATTGGAGAGTGATTAGTAGAGAGTGAGTAGTAGAGGGTTAGTAGAGTGAATAGTGAGTAGTAGAGAGTGAGTAGTAGAGAGTGAGTAGTAGAGAGTAGTAGAGTGAGTAGTAGAAAGTAGTAGAGAGTGAGTAGTAGAGAGTAGTAGAGAGTTGTAGAGAATAGTAGAGAGTGAGTAGTAGAGAGTGAGTAGTAGAGAGTGAGTAGTAGAGTGAATAGTGAATAGTAGAGAGTGAGTAGTAGAGAGTGAGTAGAGAATAGTAGAGAGTAGTAGAGAGTGAGTAGTAGAGAGTGAGTAGTAGAGAGTGAGTAGTAGAGTGAGTAGTAGAGAGTGAGTAGTAGAGAGTGAGTAGTAGAGGGTTAGTAGAGTGAGTAGTGAGTAGTAGAGAGTGAGTAGTAGAGAGTAGTAGACAGTAGTAGAGTGAGTAGTAGAAAGTAGTAGAGAGCGAGTAGTAGAGAGTAGTAGAGAGTGAGTAGTAGAGTGAGTAGTGAGTAGTAGAGAGTGAGTAGTAGAGAGTGAGTAGTAGAGAGTGAGTAGAGAATAGTAGAGAGTAGTAGAGAGTGAGTAGTATAGAGTGAGTAGTAGAGAGTGAGTAGTAGAGTGAGTAGTAGAGAGTAGTAGAGAGTGAGTAGTAGAGAGTAGTAGAGAATAGCAGAGAGTGAGTAGCAGGGAGTAGTAGAGAGTGAGCAGTAGAGTGAGTAGTAGAGAGTGAGTAGTAGAGAGTGAGTAGAGAATAGTAGAGAGTAGTAGAGTGAGTAGTATAGAGTGAGTAGTATAGAGTGAGTAGCAGAGAGTGAGTAGTAGAGAGTAATAGAGAGTGAGTAGTGGAGAGTGAATAGTAGAGAGTAGTAGAGAGTGAGTAGTAGATGGTTAGTAGAGTGAGTAGTAAGTGAGTAGTAGGGAGTGAGTAGTAGAGAGTGAGTAGAGAATAGTAGAGTAGTAGAGTAGTAGAGAGTGAGTAGTAGAGAATGAGTAGTAGATAGTAGAGAATGAGTAGAGGAGTAGCAGAGAGTGAGTAGTAGAGTAGTAGAGTGAGTAGAGAGTGAGTAGTAGAGAGTGATTAGAGAGTGAGTAGAGTAGTAGAGAGTAGTAAAGAGTGAGTAGTAGAGAGTGAGTAGTAGAGAGTAGTAGAGTAGTAGAGAGTGAGTATTAGAGAATGAGTAGAGAGTAGAGTAGTAGAGAGTAGTAGAAAGTGAGTAGTAGAGAGTAATAGAGAGTGAGTAGTGGAGAGTGAGTAGTAGAGTGAGTAGTGGAAAGTGAGTAGTAGAGGGTTAGTCGAGTGAGTAGTGAGTAGTAGAGAGTGAGTAGTAGAGTGAGTAGTAGAGTGAGTAGTAGAGAGTAGTAGAGAGTGAGTAGAAGAGAGTGAGTAGTAGAGAGTGAGTGTGGAGAGTAGTAGAGAGTGAGTATTAGAGAGTGAGTAGTAGAGAGTAGTAGAGAGTGAGTATTAGCGAGTAGCAGAGAGTAGTAGAGAGTGAACAGTAGAGTGAGTAGTAGAGAGTGAGTAGTAGAGAGCGAGTAGTAGAGAGTAGTAGAAAATGAGTAGTAGAGAGTGAGTAGTAGAGAGTGAGTATTGGAGAGTGAGTAGTAGAGAGTGAGTAGTAGAGGGTTAGTAGAGTGAATAGTGAGTAGTAGAGAGTGAGTAGTAGAGAGTGAGTAGTAGAGAGTAGTAGAGTGAGTAGTAGAAAGTAGTAGAGAGTGAGTAGTAGAGAGTAGTAGAGAGTTGTAGAGAATAGTAGAGAGTGAGTAGTAGAGAGTGAGTAGTAGAGAGTGAGTAGTAGAGTGAATAGTGAATAGTAGAGAGTGAGTAGTAGAGAGTGAGTAGAGAATAGTAGAGAGTAGTAGAGAGTGAGTAGTAGAGAGTGAGTAGTAGAGAGTGAGTAGTAGAGTGAGTAGTAGAGAGTGAGTAGTAGAGAGTGAGTAGTAGAGGGTTAGTAGAGTGAGTAGTGAGTAGTAGAGAGTGAGTAGTAGAGAGTAGTAGACAGTAGTAGAGTGAGTAGTAGAAAGTAGTAGAGAGCGAGTAGTAGAGAGTAGTAGAGAGTGAGTAGTAGAGTGAGTAGTGAGTAGTAGAGAGTGAGTAGTAGAGAGTGAGTAGTAGAGAGTGAGTAGAGAATAGTAGAGAGTAGTAGAGAGTGAGTAGTATAGAGTGAGTAGTAGAGAGTGAGTAGTAGAGAGTAGTAGAGAGTGAGTAGTAGAGAGTAGTAGAGAATAGCAGAGAGTGAGTAGCAGGGAGTAGTAGAGAGTGAGTAGTAGAGTGAGTAGTAGAGAGTGAGTAGTAGAGAGTGAGTAGAGAATAGTAGAGAGTAGTAGAGTGAGTAGTATAGAGTGAGTAGTATAGAGTGAGTAGCAGAGAGTGAGTAGTAGAGAGTAATAGAGAGTGAGTAGTGGAGAGTGAATAGTAGAGAGTAGTAGAGAGTGAGTAGTAGATGGTTAGTAGAGTGAGTAGTAAGTGAGTAGTAGGGAGTGAGTAGTAGAGAGTGAGTAGAGAATAGTAGAGTAGTAGAGAGTGAGTAGTAGAGAATGAGTAGTAGATAGTAGAGAATGAGTAGAGGAGTAGCAGAGAGTGAGTAGTAGAGTAGTAGAGTGAGTAGAGAGTGAGTAGTAGAGAGTTAGTAGAGAGTGAGTAGAGTATCACACACACACACACACAGTGTGTCCCACACAGTGTCTCACACACAGGGTCCCACACAAAGTGCCTCACACACACACATTGTCTCTCTCTCACACACACACAGTGTCTCACACACACACAGTGTCTCACATACACACAGTGTCTCAAACAGTCTCACACACAGTGTCTGACACACACAGTGTCACACACACAGCGTCACACACACACAGCGTCACACACACACTGCCTCACACACACAGCCTCACACACACACAGCCTCACACACACACAGCCTCACACACACACAGCCTCAAACACACACTGTGTCTCACACACACAGTGTCACACACACACAGTGTCTCACACACAGTGTCACACACACAGTCACACACTCACAGTGTCTCACACACACACAGTGTCTCACACACATTGTCTCAAACAGTGTCTCACTCACACACACAGTTTCTCACACACACACAGTGCTCACACACACACACTCACACACGACTCTCTGCTCTTGTCCCCCACCCCGCTATACCTTCTGTTCCCACCCTGCCCCTGCCCGGTCTGCAACCTTGCCCCCTCCCCGGAACTCTTGCTGCCTGGTGCCAGCATTTACGAGGCCAGCCAATGGAAAAGAGGGGCGGGTTCAAGCCCCCTACTAAGAAACATTAAATCTTGGAGCTCCGCCACACTGCTGCACAGTGCGACACAGTCCTCGACCTAAAAATGGGGTTGTAATGCTGACATTATTTAAGTTTCAGACTGGGTTTAGTTCTCAACCTATAATGGGCATAATGATTAATTCAAAGCATGCTCATGGCAAAATCTGAAGCAGCCAAAATAAATTTCCAATGACTTGTTGTGCAAGGTTTTAAGTTTTCTATTAACTTATTCACAAATAAAGTGCATTGCGCCATTCTTTCAACTGAAATGCCTCTGTAAATGTTATATGTACGGTCTCATTTATTTTCCATATAAATAGTATAGAAAGCACTTTAATCAATGATTTTTAATGAGTGTGCGTTGATATTGCGCATTGCCTTCATACTGATGCTAAACAATAAGAATACATTCAGGAACCCATAAGACTTGTCAAAATGGCAAATGACTCAATCGAAAATATTATACTGTTTTTGTGTTACACAGCCAGCACCCTCTTCTGGGTATATTTGTCACATCCAACCCCCAGACCAGTGATTGTGAGCTGCAGATGCAACCAGTCATGTGCCCATGCTACAGAACTACCCCCAGGGCTTTATGTGGGCCGGTCTCACCGGTTCTGAGCACCAGCAGTTTTTTACAGGTGGCCTCGAAACGGGTCTCTATTGGACTCTGTTTTGTGCTCTGGCACAGGTGGTCTGTTTCTTTCCCGACTGCAGTGACAGCAGGCCCATGGATGTGCGCGTGCTCACACTGCTCACTTCTCACTAGTGGAGAAGTTACAGCATGAGGTCATGCCAGGTGAGCGTTGCAGGGGAAGGGAAATCCTTTAAAGAGAGTCATTTTCTCTCTGGATTTCCCTTCTCTTTTTGAAACTGGGGAGCAGCAACATTTTCGTGGTGTAATCAGGGCTTTAAGTGGAAGCTTTTTCAATATTATATACAAACCTTAGTTGCTGGTTATTTATCTTAAGCAACTAACAACCATTGACAAAGCCAATAGTCCTCACTTGAAGGTATGATGTTACTTGTTGTATCATATATCTGGCTGCAATTATAGAAACAGCAAAATACAAGTCGGGAGGCGCACTATGCTTAGCACAGATTTTTTGCAACGTGTTTTTAAGCCGCTCTCTTAATTACATTGGCACGCCCATTTGAGAGAACCCCCAGCTTTTTCATTCCACTTAAAGCCCTGACTACCCCCTTTACCTCCTCATTTGCTCAAGCAGTAGAACATACCGTGGCCTATGAACATAAATTGCAGAACAAATCCTGTAAGAGGATGTAGCCCAGCGGTCGATCTCGAAGCTGGGGAACCGGGTTCGAGTCTCGGCAACTACTCTCAACATCCTGTGATTCTGAGCAAATCACTTAATCTCCCCATGCCTAACAAAAATGAATGTGTTCTTCTGTAACAAAACTGGTGCTCATGTAAAGCGCTCCGATACCCGATGTCTTGGGTTTAGTGCACGCTCTATAAAACTCTTAAAAAAAAAAAACATTCTGCAGCACTATCTCCTCTCCCAAACTGTGGACATCAGCTTTAGAACCAACATCTTGGCCTAGGCATGCAATGCAGGGCCAACTCCCTGTCCGGTGCATGTGCGCTATGAGCCGCAGAACCGAGCCCTTGAGCTCAACATACTTAGCAGAACAGCAGCTTGAGTCTTGGGCACGCAGATCTAAACCCTCTACGTCATACCACTGTGCGCATTCGTTGTGTAGGAAAGCAAGCAAGTGCTTATCGGTCACGCGCAACAGCACCAAGCATTTCCTCTGTGTATATGGGACGTATTACCCCATTTAAGTCACAGGGTGCCACCGTGTGACACACAATATCGCCCCCAATCACACGCTCTCCCAGTGAGAAGCCGATATCACCCGGTGGCAGGGAAAATGAGCTGAAACTATTTTTGTTTGCACATTTATATAGCGTGAACTCGACCCAAAGGTATTGGAACTCTTTACATGAGCACCAGTTACGTTACACAAAGACACATTCATTTTTTTGTAGGCACGGGGAGATTAAGTAATTTGCCCAGAATCACAGGAAGCTGAGCCGACAGAGGCTCGAACCTGGTTCCCCAGCTCCAAAGTCGGCAACTCTGTATGGCCACAACCTCTCCCATTGTAAATGGTGGTTTTCCAGCACGTTTTCCAGGGCGTTGAGCTGCGATGTCCATCTAGGAAATCGGCACCAGCCTCAGCAAGCTTTTGGGGGGAGGGGGAGGAGCTTGGGGGCAGGGTAGGGTTCAAAAGTGCCCCATAGGTACTTCTAGGCACAAGGCCCCGCCCCATCCTCACACCATGAGATTGTTCTTCAAGTTGGCAGGTAATGGCGGAGACCAAGAGTTTAACGTGTGATTTAATTGTCAAAGGTGGATACTGCTGAGGTCTACAGGATCCGGTGGCACGATCTGCAATTCTCAGGACTTCTGATTTCAATAGACAAAAGTGAGGGTTGGGCGATTTGAGGACCTGTAATCTATACACTACAGTTTGTGACAGTCTTAGCTGGCTAGCTCTGATGGGGTTACACTTAGCCCGGGGTACAACGCTTCCACGCAAGAGTACAGGGAGGAAACCAAGACATGCAAATTCTATTAACCTACCGCGTCTTATTCCGCTTTCCACTGGAAAAAGGCAAAAAATGATTGCGTGTATAACCCCAAAACTGAAGCAAGTCTACATTATCCAATGACTTCAATTAGATCACCTTCTTAAACATAGATTTCAACCTTATTGGAGAAGAGTCAACGTGTTGACTGGTATGCATAATCGAAAACTGAAATATAATCATTCCATTTGCGGATCTAAATGTTCAGGTGGAGAAATTAGAGAACTACCGAATAACCTAAGTGAAATAGGGAAACGCAGTCCTCTCTGAAACCATGAAAAGAAAACGTTACTCAGGCCAAGTAAGGGTGTTGGCGGCGGGGTGCAGAGCCAGCCCTTACACGTTGTACATTACATGCACACTGTGTGAGTCACAGCGGCCAAGAAAACCAATACAAATGCAGGGAGAACCGAATGCAGCCGCAGGGGAAGACACGCCACGCACGAATCCTGCCTTGATCACGCTCTGCACGCCCCCGGGCGTCTGCACGGGCACGGTTAACATCTGCTTTGAAGAGCGCTCCTCCACCAAGCCCCTGACAGACTACAAATCACAGAATAAGAGATTGACACCAACAAAAAAGACAAGGTATTGTAAAAAAGTAAGAGAGTCCCCCAAAGAGAGTCTGGGCAGAAGAAAACCAATCCACTGAAAGGTGTGCACACTTTGCATATATATTTTTTAATTTCCAGATACCACTTCTTTTTAACCTAGAACGCTTACGTCAACTGCCGCAGTGACACCTACCCAAGGGCAGGCGCCGCAGCAGCAGTACTGTCCGGTAACAGGGCTGAAGGCTGCAGGGAGCCCCTGCTGCCCTGGCCCCCTCTTCAGAGCGGTCGGAGATTCACCGTACGCTCCTGCCGGGGGGACACATGTGACTGCAACAAGGAAGAAGCCGGTGAGGAAGTGCCATCGGCGCGGCCAACACCCATTGCCTCCCGGCGGCCCCAGCCGCGTCCCCCCAACGGGAGCCGGGCGGTATGCAGGACTCACCTGCAGACACGACCCTCCTGTCCGTCCGTCTGTCTGTCAGCGCAAGCAGCTGGAAGGAACGGAGCCGGGAGACTGTCGGTAAAAGGAAAGCAGCAAAAAACAAGGCTCCGGAGCGGGCAAGGGGCAGCGAGCCCTGCGCTCCAGAGGACAGATGCTAGACCGGAGGGGGCGGCAGGACTTTGTTTGGCTGAAGCCTCGGCTCGGAGGGTATGTTTAGGGGCAGGAGACCCGGGGCAGCAGTTCAGAAGGGTCTTAAGGCTTCAGCAATGAGGGATTTCGGAGCTGAATGGACAGAAGTCCCGCGTGGTCTGCCGCGTGGTCTGGAGTTCGGAGTCTGTCCTGGCTCGGGCCGAGAGCCAGGACAACCGGTCGGACAGAAATGGCTGCCGCAAAGCTCCGATATTTTCGGAATCGGGGGCGAGTTTTTTGTTGAGTGACGGATGACATCACGGTGAGAAAGAACGCAAAAAACACGCCCCCGAATCCGAAAAAGACGGGGCTTAAAGGGAGTGATGCGCCTCTCCTCCAATGGCTGGCCTCCGTTTAGGAAGCCAGCCAATGGAGAAGAGGGGCGAGTTAAAGCTCCCATACTAAGAATCATTAAATCTCGGAGTGAGACTGCGCAAGCGCATCCTACGGTCCGAGACCTAAAAAAGCAGTCACAGACATGGCGGTCTGCTGGTCTGCTGACCCCAGTAGGCCACCACCCCTGTGAGTGTGGGCCATTCCCAATGGGGTCGCAAATTGTGACCTGCCTCGTGAATCGCAACCAGTGTCTGAGACACTGTTGTACATTACATTGTGTGAGTCACAAACTGAAGCAATTTGCGAGTCGGAAAATGGAAGGGTTGTACATCAGGCCCTCTGTCTTTTATTTTTGCCCAGAGGGGACAAGGACAGTGTTCACTTCTCCTGCTCTGCTGCTAGGAGCTGCCCCTCCCTTTCTTTCTCTCCTCCCTATTTTTCTGCCTTGCTCCTCCACACTTACTGAAAACCGTGACTTCAAGAAACGGTTATTACACCTTCTTTCCACTCCTTTCATTTATTTGTTTGTCTGTAAAGTGGATCCAAAAAAGAAAAACCCCTTTGCTGGAAATGTCGTCTTTTTCCGACATTTTTCTATTCCAAAGTGCAGCCTCTGGACGGAGAGAAATAAAAGGTTCAAAATGAGAATAATCACTAAATAAAGCTAGACAGAGTGGGTCGCAAACACACACAAACACATTAGCGCCACTTCACAGAGTTTGCCAGTGAAGCGTAACTTTTGTTTTCTTGTCTTTCTTTGAACAACATTTTGGTGGGGAAGAGCACCATTCCTGTATGTACTGCAATACCTGCTTGATGGGTGGATTGGAAAACAAAATGTGCACCGCCACTCTGTGTTCAGGAATGTGGTCTTTATAAACCATACTGCTTACTTTTTGTAAGGATATAAGTAATGGACATTAAAACAAGTCCATTCTGGGCCCAAGAGTGATGTCCTTTGCCTTTCAGGGAAAAGCACTCACTGATTTCTGGATAAGAAGTGAAAAAACTTTAAGGTAACTATGTTGTTCCTTCTTACATTTCACATGTGTTACTTAATCTTGTATTCCCTTGAGTGTTTACTTTTTCCATGATGTTGTTACTTTTATTTTAGGCAGCATATTACTCTTGTCTAGTGCATAATTTAAATTGAGTCACAATGAGGTGTTTATAGCGGGGCACAACTGGGTTGTACCTGAAGACAGTGCAAGTTTCTCTCAGTGTGGCAGTATGGTGTTCAGTGGGGGAGAGGATGTGGCACTATGGTCTGAACTGTCAAATTTGGAACTGGGGAACCAGGTTCAGCCTTCATGACCAGTCCACCAGACCGCTATCGTGAGGGTGCACATTCCTGTGCTAGACCTTAGAAGGCCCCGAAAGACCTTAGAAGCCCTGGTGTCTTAGCACCAGCAGGTGGACCCTAGCAGAGGCAAGTGTGGGTTAACATTGAAGGCCTGTCCACCAAAACCCATACTAAAGCTCACCTCCAGTCTTTTGGGCAGACCTACGAAGCAGCACACCCCAGAGCAACAGTGACTTTGTCACTGAGGTCACAGGACCCTTGAGCAGGGAGGTTCTAGGGTGATGCAACCTGTGGGATCGCACCCGGCAATGACTTCGGGTTGAGCGTCATGTTTGCAAGTATATTATGTTTTTGAAAGACTCCATCCTCTTTCCAATTCACAAAAAAGGGGACCGCACAAAACCAGGTAACTATCGCTTTATTGGATCTAGAAGCCAAAGCATATGCAAGGATACTACTGAAAGATTTAGAAGCTTGGGTAAATGACAACAATATCCTTCCTCTCTTTCAATCAGGGTTCAGGCCCAAAAGTTCCACCACGGATAACATCCTAGCACTGAGTTACCTGGCACATCAAGCTACACAGCGGACACAACTGCCCCTCTTCTGCTGCTTTGTGGATTACAGTGCAGCATTTGACCATGTAGACAGAGGGAAACTGTGGGAAAAACTAGACTTCTGGGGAATCTCCTGGCAACTACTAAAAGCAATGATGGCACTACACCAGGGAAACCGGGTCCACATAAAGACCAGGCTATCCACTGCAACAGAAAAGGTATTAACCAACAATGGTCTGAAACAAGGCCGTGTCCTTGCCCTACTACTATTTAATCTCTACACAGCAGACCTGGGCAAAGCCCTGGATGGTGCATGCCTACTTACACCAATGTTGGGGAAAGTGCGGCTTCAAATCCTTCAGTATGCTGATGACATCGCAATAATGGACCACACGTGGACCGGCATACAGGAAGCTCTTAACGCACTCCACAGTTAAATCGAAATAATAACCTCACAGTGAATCAAGAGAAGACCAAGATAGTTATTTTTGGGAAGTATACTCAAAAGAAAACTGCCCAATAGCGCCTTGGCAATTAGCAAATAAAAACATCCACAGGCTACAACTACCTCGGCGTCAGGCTATCAGTTTGGTCAACACCAACAACCCACTTAAAACATCTAAGAAGTAAAGGGGCTGGCATCATTTACAGTTTAAAGCACCTAAATCAGCTGCTAAACAGTCCCACCGCACATCCCATTCTGAAAGTCCTGAGTGGCAAACTCGTTCCCTCTATCAACTATGGTCACCTTGCATTTCCTGGGGCCTTCAACAGGTTTTTAATGCATTTCTATAATACAGCCTACAAAAAGGTTCTAATGGTCCCTCGACAGGCTAGGAGATCCCGAGTCAGATTGGAACTGGGACTCGCCTGCCCGAACGCCATATGTTCAGGGGACATAATTAAATACTACATCAGCACCCTCCGTGCTCCAACACTCTCATTGAAAGCCCAAATCAAAACAATTTTTGAAGTGGCTGGCTCCCCATGGCAGGCCCAGCTGGCAGAGGCCCTAAATCTACTTGAAATAGAGGTACAAAACCTGCAAAACTATGATATCCCACTCACCTCCTGGAAAAAGTCGGTGAACGCACAGGTGAAGAAAATTTCATTTGAAAGAGATCTGGAAAGCCTACACCACCAAATCCATCTTCTCTAGACTGGATGCCTCCTATATCCTGGGTAAATCCCATCCTTACTTCGGGCAAGCCTTGACAGTTCAAACCAGTAAGAAAATCTCATACATGAGGCTTCTTGCACTACCAGTCGCGGACTTCAATCCATCTTGGGCCTGACAGGACAATTTAATCGCCTGTCGACTATGTAGCTACCAACGGGAATCTTGGTTTCACCTCTTGTGTTGCTGTCCAAAGTTGATAAGTGAGCAACAGCGTCTGGTAGTTCTCATTTGCAGGACCCATGGTCTTAGACATTGCAGAGAAGTCTCAGACCTGTGTTTTTCGGTCAAAACAGTACAGATTGCAGCCAGATTAGGGAAATTCACAGATGCAATACGGGTCGCCCTCACAAATACAACTAAAGCCACCAGTAGTAATTAGTTGGCCATCCAGCCAGAATTACAGCAACTTCACGGCTTACATAGCGAAGAAGGAAATACAATCAACCAAGTTTAGTAGATCAACCATGCACGTCAGACCAACCAAATGCATAGAACTGAGGCTAATATCCATAAACGCCGGCTTTTTTCCATAGACACTCCTATTCAAGGGTTGGAGAAGTTAAAGGTGTGCAATAAAACAAACACTAAAACGCTACGTTAAAGAGCCTGTATAAGTTATAAAGGTAATATAGATGCAGCTGCTATTTCAATGCACTAGCACTTCAGACTCAGCCTTGGCCGCAGTTTTAATAATCTTATAAACCTCAGTGAATCCAGACATTTTAGGTGGAATCTGCATGATGATTATGTATTTTAGAATTGTATTTTTTTAATCCTTTTTTTCTTCTTTTATTCTCCTCTTCTCTCTTTTCTTACGTATGAAAATGCAGCAGATTGTAAGAATTTTAATTAATGGAACAATAAAAAAAATGATTTTGAACGCACTTGCTGCCTCTTTCTTGGCCTCTATCAATTTTCAGCAAAAATACAAATGTCATAGTAACTCCAGTGAATAATGTTCATCCTAGAGAGGGAGTTTTGTCAAGTGGAAGTTTTGACTTGTGGAGAGGTAGCACAGAGGGTTAATGTGCCTGCTGCAAAGAACATGTACCATGCAGAACACAAAGTGCACATAATGTAAATAGGTCAGTGGGTTATTGCTTTTGTCAGTGAGATCTTTTGTTACTTGCAGTTTCTAAGTCAAAATCCTAATATAGAACAGTGAGCTATTAACTATCATCTAAGAGCTGCATGCAAACTGCAAGGTATTCATTTAGAGCGTTATGGTTGCTCCTCTGTCTTTGATTATCCCAATGTTGTAAAAGGGTTCAATTGAATAGAAATCAATTCTGGTTATTAAATAGAACCCCCAACCATGGTATTACTTTCCAGATTCAGAGTTTGTGTTTCTCCAGACCAATCACTATTAAGCTATACTGCCTACTAGTATGGTTGTCATGTGACTTTCACACAGTGTAGTCCTGTGTAACATTTCCTATACAGTGATTTACACACGCATGATTTATTGTCTCTGTGTAATGTGTGTGATGTAAAGTGCTCTGACACCCTACACAGGTATCAGTGCGATTGTAAATCAGATTAAAGGCATCTGAGCGAGAGTGTGGTTATAGAGACTTGAGGGGCACTGTTAAAGGATGGTAGTGATGGAATCCGTGGCGGAGAGAGTCAATGGGCAGCACCAACAAACAATTTCGCACAGGGCTCCACCAGCGCTAAAGCCTGCCACTACCACTTCCTACAGTTCTAATACCAAATCAATAACGTTGATTCGTAAACCCCTTGAATCTGCAGCATACCTTCACTTTAAACAGACCCAGATACAAGGCCTTCCCTAATGAATCAATACCAGGAAGCCAGTTAACGAGAGTAATATAGAACGCTGGAATTACTCTGTTTATGTTTCACTGAAATTGTATTTTTAGGTGTTCATTCTTCCATCATGGTTTGATTGCAATCTTTCCTTTTATCTTCTTTTTACAAGAAATGTATATTTGTTCACCTGTTCTCCATCCCCACGTCGCCTTGTGAGTAAAATGTATTAATTTTGTATTCTAAATCCAAAAGCGTTGGTTCTTGATTTTCGACTGCCCTTTCTTTGTTCTGCTCAGTGAGTTACATAGCTTTCAAATAAAAATGAAAAATACATGTATCTGAACTCAAATTCATCTTGCTATATTCCCTGTTGCATAATGTTTCCCAATGATGCCATTCAATTTGTTTACACAATGCTCTGGAATTTTTTATCCTACTCTCATCTGGAAACATTCTGTTAACATGGAGTAAATTTTATATTCATTTTTGTGAGACCTGCACCAAGCTTTTCCATCCAATTGGACGAATGAAATCCATTTATTACAATTTTGAAATATATGGAGTTACTTCATTTGTATATTTATCTTTTTGTCCATGTACTGATATTCACATTAGGTACCTTCAGTGATGCCAAATAAGATCAATAGTCCTGCAGTGTCACTTTCTGTGATGTCACTTCTTGTGATGTTACATTCAAATTAGAGGGACCTCACATCTTTCCTTTCGCCTGGGCCTCAGAAGTCCTAGGACCGGCCTTGTCTAGGAGCTCTAAGAAAGAAATACACACAACAATAAAATACACATAAACATACACACTGTGAAGATTGTAATAACGTTTTTCAGCAAAGGGCGTCTAGCACCTCCGCCGCCTCTCAAAACGAAGTCAAATGTATTTGTCCTGAACCAGAATATTAAAGCATTCAAACAGCTTTTAAAATGCCCAGATGACCACAATTAACTGGTCATGCCATCCATATATGTCCAGCAGCTCGAAAAGCAAACGTATTGGCTGCCAGTGATGAACATCTCTCATGACTGACTGTGAAAATAACCTCCTGGACACCTCTGAGGCGCACACACACCAAAATGATAAATTATTATCCCCAGGCTCTGCATTTCAATACTGCGTTCTTCATCTGCTGCACTCAAAAACTTCTCTTTATATATACATCCAGGTGACATTCTGTCTTTTTTAACCACTTTCTATATATGCTCCAATTTTCCTTGCTGCTCTTGCACAAAACCACCAAAGTGCAGAACTCCACTACAGCTCCCAGCAAGATCCCTTTAGGGGCCAGATGTAGGTAGCCAAATACCGGTCGGTAACGGCCGAATTCGGCCGTTACCGACCGGTATTTGGCTTTTGACATGTAGGGGGAAGGAAACAGGCCAATTCGGTAAATTTACCGACCGGTATTTTTACAGAATCGGTAAAATTGAGATGTAGGTGGGACTCTTCTGAGTCCCACAAGCCCTACAAATTCGGTATTTTACCATCAAATTCAATTTGATGGTAAAATACCGATTCAGGTGTGCATGCACATGTGTGCATGCACACCTGTGCCATATGACAGGCAGACCTGCCCTTAGGGCAGGTATGCCTGCCACATGGCCCCCGAACCTTTTTTGGGGGTGCTAGAGGGTGTCAAAGTGACACCCCCTGCACCCTTGTCAAAATCGGTATTTACCGATTCGGTAAATACCGACCGGTAATGCCCATTCATTCCTATGGGCTTTGAAGCCCATAGGAATGAATGGGCATTACCGGTCGGTATTTACCGAATCGGTAAATACCGATTTTTACCGATTTGGTAAAAGGAACATCTGGATGTTCCTACATCTCCCCCCTTCTTATTTACCGATTCTTATTTACCGAATCGGTAAAATTCGGTAAATAAGAATCGGTAAATTTTCCCTACCTACATCTGGCCCTAGGTCATTTAGTTTCCTTGTTTCTTTCCCTCAGTACACCACCTGACAACAATGCTGTAAATCACTGCACTTGAAATGCAGTGAAACTGGTTTCACAGCAAGAACTTTTAAAACAACCACTGCTCATGTACCCAATTGCAGCCTTAATCTGTAGTTCCAAACTTCTTACTGCCCAATTCAGCACTATATATCTTACCACAGGACTTCACTGATCTTGACACAGACATCTCCATCCCTTGACACCACTACCAACCGCAAACACTGATGCTGCATGTGATCCTAGACACACAGCCCGATGCTTGTTTAGATCATTTCTATATTTGGTTTTTTATTTACTTCCTTGCTAATATCTTCCCCATTTTTAGGTCTCACCCGACACATCGCAATGGCTTGCAAGGGATTGTGTTTAAAAAAAAAAAATAACAACGGCTTACAACCCACCCATTACTTGCATTTGGTTGGCTTCAATGTCACTATCATTTCCTTGCTTCGCATTGGTCAGCTCGTGCTGCTTTCACTTTTTTCTTTGTGTGCTTGTCCCTTCCATGGGGCATGGGCCAAGTACTGATTAATTGCTTTATTAGTGACCTTCCCTTGCTTGTGCTCGGATTGAAGTACTTTTTTTCCTAGTCGCCTCCCTCAACATTGTGTCCTCATTGTTGTTGTTCTTTCTTCCCTTCTCGTCGTTGCTTCACCCTTCCCCCCTCCCATGTCTTTGCTCACCCGTCCAACCCTCCACCCTCCTGCGTCATTGCTTAGACTGTTTTATTACGGCCCCTTCTCCTGTCTCCCGTTGTTGCTAAGGATATGCGAAGTGGGACTTCAAATTGCACGCATGCTCTGCGTGTCAGGCCATCTGAAGATGTACGTTTATGCTTCTTATTTACCAAGAGCCCTCCCTGGCCTCGCTTGTGCCAGCTTCGGTGGATGAAAGCTTGGCACATGTCTGACAATGGCTGGCATCCCTTCGGTCACCCTGTAATTAACCGTGGGTGCAGCTTGCGCGTCTCCTGGTTTCTCTAGGGCGGAGGGGTCGTGGAGGAAGGCACACCCTCAAGGGAGTCCTCATCCAACCTGATTTCCAAGGTGTGGGAAGGTTTTCTTTATTGGCTGGTTACTATCATTCTCTACAAGCCTGTGAGTAAAAGCACAAAAAAGGGGTGTTCTGGTGGCTTATTGAGGAGGGCAGGCTTTGCGGGAGAAACTGCCTCATTTCGTCTGCTGCATGAGTAGACCCCTACGATCGGCATTCCTGCTCCCTGTTGTTCTTACTTCAGTTGTCTTGTTTTCTCTCTCTTATCCTTTATTGTCATCTTAGTTTTTATCTCCTGCCTGCCCCTCTCTCCCCACACAGTTCCACCCCTCCTACTTTCTCCTGACGCCCCTTCTCTCCTAACCAATACTATCTCTTCCTTCTTACTCATCCCTACCTGTCTCTCCACACGTAGTAGTAGTATCTCTCCTTCCTTTCTTCTACCAGCTCCTCTCTCTCCGTAGCAGCTCCAGCTCTCCCTTTCCTTCTCCCTCCTCTGCCCCTCTCTCTGCTAATCTCTATTATCAATCAAGCAGCCAATCAAGGTTTTACAATGCAGCTGTTGTTTGGAAACTTGTACTTTGGTCATTTAGGTATGCACAGATAGGTGACACTCACTTAGAGAGGGATCTTTCCAGGGAAAAGATCGTGGAAAGTGTGTCGGATGTAGAACTTTCATCTGTGTATACTGAGGTACGGGGTCTGCTGCTAACACCTAGAGATTTTCTGATATATAATCATTTTGGCTTCTGTGGAAGGGGAGGGAGGTTAGACTACGCTGTTGTCTATAATGACAGCTCCATTTATGATTTCAGATTACTTGCTATGCTAACCGTATTTGTGTTAGACATTTTCCTACTTGTTGTGGCATGCATACTACATACCAGAGCACGATAGTCAAAATAAACATTTGAAATTTGCCTCATGTCTCTTTCAGAATGTATTGTGGACGAGTGTGTGAGCGAAAGTGTGTGTACTGCAACCACGATTCCTGAGACAGTCGGGAGTGTTGTGTTCTGGGGTGTCTAATCCCTTGTACCTCTGTGAGTGAGTAGGAGGGCAAGTGAGACACTATAGCTAGTCAGACCTGGTCTCATGGGTTCTCAGGTGGTAGGATGACTCAGTACCCTCCCATAATCCCAAGCATAGTTCTGTGACTCCCCAAAATCCCTGCAACAGAGGCAGTCCTGAGATGCAAGGGAAGGTCGATCCAAGCTTTGGCCACCAGTTGTATGATAGAAGCACGTATGGTTAAACCACGCGTGCCTCTACCACGCAGCCCAAACCACGAATGCGGCTTAACCATGCATGCCTTTACCATGAAAGTTTGTGGCATTGGCATGAAGGGCAAAGGGTATGGGTGGCTAAGGTCGCCACTACCCCACCCCTTACACTCTGTCCCTTAAACTACCCCAACCCCTCACAATGCACTAAAACCTAACCCGTTCCCCCAGCCCTAAAAACGACCCCATCTACCCATTCAGCTCCCACTTCCATATGGCCTAAAACCCTGTCCCTTTGCATACACTACTCCACCCCCGTGCTGTACCTTAAACTACCCCAACCTCTTCCACTGCCCTAAAACCTACCTGACGCCCCCAGCCCTACAAACTACTCCATCTAACCATTCCCCTCCCACTGCTTTAAGGCCTAAAATCATGCCCCTTTATGTACACTATCCCGATCCCCCACCCCTGCGCTGTCCCTTAAGCTACCCCAACCCTTTCCACTGCCTAAAACGTACGCCGACTCCCCAGCCCTAAAATCTACCCCATCTACCTATTCACCTCCCACGGTCCTAAGGTCTAAAACCATGCCCCTTTAGGTACACTACTCGACCTTCCGACCTCCACGCTGTCCCTTAAACTGCCCCAACCCTTTCCACTGACCTAAAACTTACCCTGACCCCCCAGCTCCAAAAACTACCCCATCTACCCATTGTCTTCCCTCTGTCCTAAGACCTAAAACCCTGCCCCTTTACGTACACTAACCCGACCCCCCCACGCTGTCCCTTAAACCACCCCAACCCCTTCCACTGACCTAAAACCTACCCACAGCCCTAAAAACTACCTCATCTACCCTTTCACCTCCCACTGCCTTAAGGCCTAAAACCCTGACCTTTTACGTACCCTACCCCGACCCCCACATCTGCGCTGTCCCATAAATGACCCCAACCCCTTCCACTGCCTTAAAACCTACCCGAAAAATGAACCCAACTACCCATTCCCCTCCCAATGCCCTATGGGCTAAAACCCTGCCCCGAAAGTTACACTACCCGACCCCCTTGCCCTATCCCTTAAACTAACCCAACCCCTTCCTCTGCCTTAAAACCTCCCAGATCCCCTCCCAGCCCTAAGAACAACCCCGACTCCCTCCTAGCCCCAAAACGATCTCCATGCCCCACTTACCTCACCGCTGTGTCTTCCTGCTTCTGCCTTCCAGCAGCTAGACCGCGCACTGCCTTAACCACAGATAACCGTGGTTATGACTTATGCATGGTTAAGGTAAGCGTGGTCGAGCTTGCGTAGTCGGAACATGCGTGGTTCATACTGCGGTGTTCTGACAGTTTCCCGTGGCCACCATGTGTGAGAAGGAGTGTCCTCTGCTGTTGCTTTGGCATATCTAGGGGGGTTCTGCAAGGAAGAGGGAGGCAAATTGTAGGTGCCTGGTCAGTTGATAGAAGGTCATGCATTTGTTGATGTATGCTGGTCCTTCATTGTGCAGGGCTTTGAATGCGTGGGTCAACATCTTGAACTGGCAACTACTTTGGATCGGCAGCCAGTGTAGCTTCTTGAGGTTGAGGTTGAGTCTTGCTGCTGAGGTTTGTATTGTCTGTAGTTTCTTCAGGCGGCGTGCAGTTATTTGTGTGTAGAGTGTGTTCCCGTAATCCAGGCTGCTGGTGATAAGGGCTTGCATGACGGTCCTTTTGGTGTTGACTGTGAACCATCTGAAGATCTTGCAGAGCTTGCATAGGGTGTAGAAGCAGAGGGATTAGACTTCATTAACCTGTTTCTTCATAGATAGCTTGCTGTCCAAAATGATGCCAAGGTTGCAGCCTTGGTTTGTAGGGGATGGGAATGGGCCAAGTTCAGCAGACCACCCTGCCTCGTTCCATGGTGAGGTGTTGTTCCCAAAGATGAGGAGTTCTTTCTTGTGCAAATAGAGCTTGAGCCAGTAGTCCTTCATCCAGTCGGCGACGGTCATCATACATCTGTGGAATTTGGCTCTGGTGGTGGATGGATCGTCTGCTGTCGAGAAGAATGTTAGGTGTCATTGGCATAGGAGATGATGTTGAGTCTGTGTGATCTGACGGTGTTGACCGGGGGTCATGTATGTGTTAAAGAGGGTGGGACTGAGGGATGATCCTTGGGGGGTGCCACAGATGATCTTTTTGGATTCCAAAGTGAACGATGGGAGACAGATTCTCTGGGTTCCTCAGTGAGGTCTGAGGCAATCCATTTGAGGGTGTCTCCCTGGATTCTGATGTGGTGGAGTCTGTTGATGAAGATGTGATGGGAGACGCACTTGAAGGTAGCTGACAGGTCCAGGAGGATGAGGGCTGCTTTTTTGCCACAGTCCATGAGGGTCTTGATGTCATTGGGGGCTGCGATCAGGACTGTCTCTGTGCTGTGGTTAGCTTAGAATTTGGATTGAGAGGGGTGCTGGAGACTGTTGTGTTCCAGGAGTTCGATGAGTTGCAGGTTGATTGCTTTCTCAAGAACCTTCACTGGAATGGGGAACAGGGAGATGGGCCGGTAGTTCTTCGGTTCTCTGTGAGGAAGATGACATCTGGGGTGAGGGATTAGATTTTGTCCCAGATCTCCGTGGCGTGTTTGCCGAGTGATTGTGCGTTGAGTAGAATGCACTAGAGTTGTGGTCCCGGTCAGCATGGTAGACTCAGTAGTGTTTGTGATGTCTCCAGCATTGTGGGTTCCTTCGGTGTTACAGATGAAGTGGCAGTGCTGGCAGGAGAATCGTCCTCTTATGGTGTGTGGAGATGTGCAGCAGCAGTTGTTGTCGATGCGCCTGGGATCTAGGTCTCAGAGGCTCTGCGGCGGTGTAGGTGAGCGGGTGGAAGAACCAGGGTTCCTGGTGCTGGGCGCAGTCCAGGCGCGGATGGGCACAGACACGCTTGCCTTTTACTTGCCAGCAGCACAGCCGCACTGCAGCCTCCATTAAATAGGTCTTGGGAAGGGGGTGGGGCCTGGGTGCCGAGAGCAGAGCAAACGAAACATCAGGAAACGAGGGGTAAGGCGGGCCAGCTCGCTGAATGCATTATAAGCGAGAAACAGTCACAAAAAAAAGGACAAAATCAGGCACAAAAGATAAACAGAGACAAATATCACTGAATACTGGCTAAACAGAAACAGAGGCTCTGCTGAAAAGCAGACTAATAGTGCAGAATAGCGGCAGGCGAAGGCGAGTGGGGGAAGTGAAAGTGAGCGCACACAGTACCACATGGGCAGAGTCTAGAGACCTGGTTGACTGAGCGGAGAGAGAGGGCACAGGACGTGCTCAAATGGGTCACACTGTGGCCTCAATTAAGTAGGTCATGGGAGGAGGGCGGGTGCTGGGTGGCAGGAGGTGAGAGCAAAGCCAAAGAAATGCCAGGAAGCCAGCAACCAAGCAAGCTGGCTCACTTTTACGTACAATAAGCGGGAAACAGTCACAAAATGAAAGGCAAAATCAGGCACAAAAGGTAAACAGAGGAAAACATTACAGAATACTGGCTAAACAGGAACAGAAGCTTCACTGAACCCAGGCTCTACCTAAACAGGAACAGAGGCTATGCTGAAAAGCAGACTAACAGTGCAGAACAGGCAGCAGCGAGCATGGGAACTGAAAGGGAACAGCACAGCGACACAAGGACAGTTTGATTGAGTGGGGGGAGCTGGCACAGGATCTTTCACTCCTTTCTCTCGCCTGCTCATTTCTCCCCTAAGCGGTTCCAGCTCTTCCCTCACAGGAAAGCAGAGTATTCCCTTTTCTCTGAGTTTATCCCCCGTGGTTTCCCCGTCAGTTCATGCCCAACCTTCTTTCTCCTGTCATTACTTCTATCCCACAAACGTTGAACTCGCTGAGCCATCCAGCTCTCGTCCTCTAGCGATTTTTCGCTTTCAGCAGTTCCGGATGTTCCTCCTGCCCCAACACCCTCAGGGGCATATTCTCAAGGAGCTATCGCTGAGTTAACAGCCAAAGTCACAATAAATGTATCGCCCCATTCACAAGCTAACAGCCCATAACACCATTTTACCCGGGATAGCAGCCGCAAAAAACATTGCTAGAGATGAACCCCACAACTATCGAGCAAAAAGCCGCGATAACACCACTCAGCAACATTCTCAACTACTAGGCAGATCATCGATAAGATCACAAAACAGGCGATAAGGCGCATTATCATCAGGAAACGAACACCTGCTCTGACCTGGTGTAAAGTCGGACCACAGCCTGCACCAGAAAAGGGAGCCCAGCCCAGAGCCACACCTGAAGAACAAAAGATGCAATGGAGCCACTGAACATGCAGCTCGGAGACCCAAGTGGGCCACAACACCCACCGCCACCACCCCCAGGGCCACCCCTCACCTCCCGGACCCTCCACAGCCCCCGACCAACACAGAGGCAACGCAGAGAAAGTCAGCAATCCTCCCAAAATGCTCCAACCTCACAGACCCAACACCAGAACATTTCATAGCCCACCACAGGCACAAAAGATCAACCGACCTCAGCATCATGACCACCATTGCACACAGGCTGACGATACCAACACAGCGGACAACCAACATCTCACCGCAGACCAAACTGCTGGTTGTGATGCACATGTTGGCCACTGGTACCCTCCAACCAACATTCCCACGAGTCGGAGGAGGCCCACAGCCAGGCCAATTCAAGTCCCTCACAACGGTCATGGATGACACCATCAGCTTGGTACCCTACCATCTAAACCTCCCCCACACTGCGCAGGGACAACTGAAGACCAAGCAAGGTGTCAACGCCCCAGCTGTCTTCCCGCAAGTGTCAGGGGGCAATTGACTGCACGCATGTCCTACTTGTGCCCCCTGGCAACACTGCACACAATAAGCGCAACAGATTTCAAGATTTTTCTAAATTTTTATTTTGGGTGAATGGTCTTTTTAAAAACAAAAACCATTACACCACATAACAGTTTTTAAATAATACTACTACATATAAACACAGAATCGTTTTCTGATTCTTACAAAAATATTCTATAAATTACTTTTATGCGTCCAATATTTAAAATTTTTTTTTTTTAAACAAAAGTTTAAAACAAAAAATCATGTCTTTCTAACATTATTATAAAAAACACCACTTTAACTCTTCTTAATTTTCTGGTTGGCCGTTAGTTTTTTTATAGAGAATCTTTTTCGCTCTCTATATAGTTTCAACCAATTTCCTTTAAATACATATTTAAAAGTTTCACCCCTCTACACCCTGGGATTGAGGTCCCACCGAGCCAGGTGGTTACAGCTTCTCTACATGAGCGTATATTCAAACTATTCAGTAGTGATTTTAAAAGTGCCTTCCGTTCATTTAGTAACAAAGGGCACAAACAAAAAATGTGTTGAATAGATTCGTCTTTATATCCGCACAGTCTGCAGTCTCGATTTTCCCTTTTATCCTTCCATGCTGGGATTAAGTCTATTGTTTCCCACATGCCCAGACGCAACCTCATGAATTGATGTTTTAGAGTAAGTGAGAAATAGGCTGATAAATATTCCTGAGGCTTCCTTTTCCCATATGAATTAATAACCATCCATGCATGCCGTCTTTGCAGTAGGGTGTTCTCATCCTTTGAGTGAGACAAACATTTTATTGTGATGTTAATTAGTTTGTTGAATGCCTTTTTTCCTATTCTAAGATTCCAAATATCTAGGGCAGAGAGGTCCTTTATCACCTGGTTTAAGTAACTACCCCAGGATCCTTGCATTTTCTTTCCTTTTTGTCTTTCTATTTCTTTCCAGCATAGGTGGTCTATGGTTCCGCTTGCAGAAGCATGTAACCTCCAGCACAGTTTTATGAAAGCTCCTTTGCTGCGACATCCCTGGTTTAATAAGCCAAACTCTAGCCGCACCTGAGCAGGCGATGCGCTTTGCTGAATATGGAAGACTTTTTTATATACTTTTGTTTGTATTTTGTTCAAGGCCGTGATTTCACATCCTTTCATTATTTCGGTGCCATAGGTTACTGTTGGCATTAACTGTGCCTACATAACTGTTAATGAGTTGCCATATGATGGACAGCTTAATTTCTTTTTTAATACATTGAAAACATATATCAGATTTTGAGATTTTGACTTCATTGAAATGAGCTGTGATTTGTGGGTTAATTTTTGTTCTACCATAAATCCAAGATATTTGTAGGAAGCAACTATTTCGACTTTCTTCCCTTCTATATACCATATATATTTCTTGTTTTTGGCATCTACTAGTCGTACGACCTTTGTTTGTGATAAATTCAGTTCTAGTCCTTGTGCTGTTAAATATTTGCGATACAAAAGGGGATGATGGACGGAGCGCTTGAGCAAATCAAACACTCACCCCCAGTCAACTGATCTGGGTTTAATCCATCACCAGTCTTTAGCTCACTCGGCCACCCCAGTTCAGACATGGCTATATGCAAATCAGTCTGACCCTGTGCCTCATGGGAACAGTCCAGCCCGAACTGCCAAGCCATGTCTTCCATGGACCGGAAACAAGCATCCTGGGACCGGTTTCGGATTCATAATCCTCATCAGCCAGGCTATCTTGAATCCAGTGGCCAAGTGAGCAAGGGACTCACGTCTGAGCATACCCTGCCACACTTAGGGCGAACAAAGCGATACAAAAGGGGATGATGGACGGAGCGCTTGAGCAAATCAAACACTCACCCCCAGTCAACTGATCTGGGTTTAATCCATCACCATTCTTTCGCTCACTCGGCCACCCCAGTTCAGACATGGCTATATGCAAATCAGTCTGACCCTGTGCCTCATGGGAACAGTCCAGCCCGAACTGCCAAGCCATGTCTTCCCTGGCTAAGGCATTCATTCCTCTTTGTAATCCTATTTGCGTTTGACTTAGGAGTGCTTAATCATCGGCGTACTGAAGGCACCTGTGGCTGATTATTGATTTCCACAAGGGCATCTTCAAGATCAGATATGTACAGGTTAAAAGTAGGAGCTAGCACGCACCCCTGTTTCAGATCATTTTGGGTGTTTATTTTCTTTGTTACCCACCGGTCATCTCCTACCTTTACCCGGCTCATTGTACGTAAATATAATTCTCTGATGGCCTTTAACAGATTTATGGGGATGCCCCAGCTGGCCAGTTTTTCCCAAAGACGTTCACGTTTCACGGGGCACGATGTCGAAAGCTTGCTTAAGGTCCACAAAACAGGCGAACAGGCAGGTGTTCTTAAATTTATCTTTTTTGGCTAACAATGTTAATGCCGTTAGATTTGTTAGAGTTCCTGCTCCCGCCCGAAACCCTGTTTGAGATCTCGGGATGCGGTTGTTTTCATCTGACCATTTTTTTAGTTTGGTTAGTAGGCAACTTGCGTATAGCTTTGCTTCAACATCAATTAAAGCAATTAGTCTGTAGTTGGTCAGCATTGTTGAATTTCCCCCTTTGAAAATTGGCTGGATAATACTTCCCCTCCAGGATTCAGGGATTCCATTTGTTTCAAACAATTCATTAAAGAGTGGGGAAAAATAATGTGCCCAATATGAAGCTTCTCCCTTGAAGAGGGCATTTGGAATGCCATTTGGTCCTGGTGCACCCTCCGAGTTTAGCTTTTTGATGATTTTTATTAGTTCGCTTACTTCTATTAATTTGTCGGAGCTTTTATTTTTCGGGGAGATTGGTTTGTTATTCACATTTAGGCCCGTAGGACGACTTTGTGTGTTTTGTTCTATATGCCTCCTACTGTCCTTTTTTGATGTTGGACTACCTGGGGTTGGTTTAAACTTTGATTCTGTATACATACTCATTATGTAGGCTGCCCATACTTGCTCGTTTATCCCTGCGTTTTGATGTGTGTTTTTTCCGAGTGTCAGTGAATTTATCTGAGACCAGAAGTGTTTTCCATTCCGAATAAGCGCAATAGAAAGCACACTTATCCCACCAATGTCCAGGTAATATTGAACCATCGGGGAATCCCCGCCAACGTCGCCACCAACCCCCCAGGCAGTGTGCATGAGCCCTACATCTTCCGACAGTCCATCATCAACCTGCGTTACCAAGATGGCACCGTGAGCGGAGTTGCCTGCGATCCTGTGCGCCTGCTGCACCCCGGGACGCTGGTCCCCGAACTAGGCCTGCCCGCCCCTAGGCACCCAGGCCTCAATGCTCACCTGCCGACACCGGCGTCTGTCAAAGAGGGACCACCACGTACCGGTGCAAGCTCCAGGCCCGAGGCCCGTGACCCTGGCAACCTGCTATGACCATCACGTCCCCCGCGAGCAAGGCCCACAGTACTCCTTTCTCATTGACGTACTCTACCGGCATACACAGCGTAGGTCACACATTTGGAACTTGATTACACTATGTTTTTTTTAAATATACATTTTTATTACCATTTGCACTTATTACACAGCTGAATGCCTACAACCCAGGGGCCGTCAGCATGAGATAAATGGATGTTAACACATAGAACACAGCCTGTATACCGACATCCCGGGGGACCGGCGACAAGTTAGGATTCATTGCAAACAAAGGAACCAGTGCAAACTTGGTATTCGCTCAATACTATGCATTTTAACTTGACTAACAAGATTTACAGAACAAGTAAACCCCCCCTGCCATGCCATAGGGTGCAAAAACACAAAAAATACAATCTATATAGATACCTGCAAATGTCTGCTACCTGCCACCCATAGTCCCCACCACATTGTACACAACCAACAATATGAGCAGTGTTCCGATTGATTCCCACAGTCAGCAATGAATAGGGGACAACATCTCCTACACAACACCACACGTCAGGCACTCACGTATTACTTTCAACCCGGTGGTCCGAGCCTCCCTGTTCCAGCCAACTCACGAAGGGTCCTCATATATCTAGAGGTCTCGATCTACTGGGCAGCAAGTCACAATAATTGGACAATTGATCCTTGCAGTATGTGGCTGCGTTTATCCATTCCGCTTTTGTAGGCGGACGTGATTTCTTCTAGTGTGTCGCTACCTGGCATTTTGCAAGCAAAAGCAACATGGACGTTAGCTTGCGAGAACCTTTTGGGATATCTAGTGTAAAACCTAGCAGTGCCACCAGTGGAGTAGTCTGAAGCTGATTGTTGGTAATGTTACCAATGTGTCTAAGGATCTCCGACCAGTAGTGCGCTATTGAACTGCAGTACCATGCTAAATGTATGAATGTTGCCTCTTGGGTCCCACATCTCCAACATCTCGTGCCTGATTGTATACCCATACGACACAACTGAATTGGTGTTCGATAAATTTTGTGTAAAAAAATAAAATGTATGAAACGTAACCTATAGTTAGGTAAAAGGTGTTCCAGTTGTGAACAGCAGAAGAGCCATTGTTTATCCGTAATTGAGGAATCAGATTCCCTCTCCCATTCTGCTTATGACGTACTTACAATTATAGGGGATGTCTCCTGTGTTATGGTGTATATCCGAGTTATCAATTTACGAGGGGGCGGGTTTGTTAAAATATTTTCCAACGCTGGTAATGGGGGAGGAGCACAAGGAAATTCAGTGTACCTTGCCTTGCATGCCGCCCTTAGTTGATAATACAACATGTCTGAGGCCAATGGTGGGTGGGGGTCACATAGCTGTTGAAGAGACAGGAAAGTATCGTCTGGGTATAAGTCTTTTTCTGTCATAAGATTGTGGTCCCTTGCCGGCTTAGTGGTAGCCTTATCTGTTAAAGGGCCTATAAGTGGGTTACCCCCTAGTGGCATAGATGGAGCGAATAATTCCCTGTGACCTGCCCTCTTTGCTATGTTTCTCCATGCCCAACGTGTTGCTTACACAGTATTTATTTCCGAGTGGGGCCGTTTATAAGGATGATACACTGTTTCATTAAGCGGGGTAGGTGCAGACATGTCTGTCTCTACTGCCACGTGGGGTTGGTATGGAGTTGGGTGGTGCCTAAAATGTAGGTATTGTGCCTGTGCACTAAAGGCATAAAGTTCAAGGTCAAGGGCCCCCAGGCCCCCCTGAGAGAACAGAAGCATCAGTAGCTTCCAGGCCACTCAAGGCTGTCTACCTGCCCAAACCAGCTCTAGGATACTCGTGCGGAGTCGTTTAAAGAAGTGAATGTTGAGTGGCATAGGTATATTCACAAATAAATATAACAGTTTTGGAAGTATTACCATTTTTGTTCTTGCAATACGACCTGTTAGAGAGAGCGGCAATCATTTCCACCTCTGTACTTTACTTTCAATCCAGTCCACTACTTTACCGTAGTTGGCCAGTTATATTTCTTGTAAGGATCTACTTATCCACATACCTAGATATCGTATATCGCCCATCGCCCACTGGATTTAAAACTCTGTTTCGCATTGGGTGGTACCATCATTGAGGGGAAGTAACACTGATTTTGCCCAGTTGATCTGCACCCCCGTTAGACCACCGTATTTTATCACATCTCTCATGACTATGTCAAGATTGTCTTTAGGGTTTACTAAGTATATCATCATGTCATCAGCATACATTGATATTAATAGCCCTCTAGATGTAAAACCAATACTTCGTTGCGTATGATGTTGCCGAAGCCTTGCAGCCAGTGGTTCAGTAGCGATTGCAAATAACAATGGCGATAAAGGACATCCCTGTCTCGTCCCCCTCGTGATAGCAAATGGTTCCGATATCTGCCCATTTACTTTCACTCTAGCTGTCGGGTTGGTGTATATTATTTGGATTTGCTTAACGAATATGGGGCTTAATCCCATAGGGCAAAAAGGAACTTCCATTCCAAAGAGTCGAATGCTTTCGTTGCGTCCAATAATGCTGCAACCGCCTGTACATGAGGAGCTAAGTAATGCAGCAGACCAAATAACACTCTGAGGTTATGTGCCGTTGATCTACGTGGTATAAATCCAGATTGATCTGGTAGCGCTATCTGTGGAAGCATGGGTTGTAATCTATTGGCCAGAAGTTTTGCATATATCTTGGCATCTAGATTAATCAACGATAATGGTCGATAAGAAACTGGCTTAGTAGGATCCTTATCTGGTTTCAATAAGGTTATTATCGTGGCTTCTCTAAGGATAGGAGGAAGTACTCCCGTTTCCATCGTCTCCGAGAACACCTGTAGCAGCCGGGGGGGGGGGGGGGGGGGTCGACAATATCTACATATTCTTTATAAAATGCTGCTGTGAGCCCATCCGCTCAAGGGGATTTGTCAGCTGGCATGCCACTTATTACTTGCTTTACATCGTCTACTGTTATAGGTAATTCCATGTATGCCCTAGCGCCATTGTTAAACCATGCCAGCGCCACAGTATCCAAATAGTCCGTGATGTCTGACTGTGTAGGGTCCGTATGAGAGGTGTACAGTGATTGGTAAAAGTGGGACATAGTACAGAGTATGTCCTGTGGAGTTCTGACCACCTCCCCAGCACCCGTGTGAAGTTCGGTAATATACTCGGAACCCCTCGGAGAACGGAGCAGGCCCGCCAACGTTTTCCCAGCACGATCCCCCTCTCCATAGCGCCTAGCTGGTGTATATTTATGCATGTATGCTGTTTCTCTCTGCGCCTCCTCCTGAAATTCTGTCGATTTGGACCGGAGTTGAGCAGTAGCTTCCGTGGATGGGGTGTCCCGGATTTCCCTTTCTAAATACTGAATGTCGCGTTCCAGCTGTTTTAACGTGTGGCGTATGGATGCAAGTACTCCCGACTTGAGCGCCATGCAATGTACCCTAGGGACCACCTTGAATGCCTCCCAAAGCGTCCCAGGTGAGTCTACTGTGCCCTCGTTCAATGTGAAATATTCTACTAATTTCTTCCTTAGTTCTTCGCGATAAACCTGGTCCAATAGTGCTCTGGACGGGAAACGCCAGTCCTGATCTGCTGAAATATTTTCTTTGCAGGAATTAATTCTCTTCAGGCTGCCTGTACTTGTAACGTGAAATCTGGGTAAATGGCTATGTTATTTCCCTTGTACTGTATGTCACCCTTTTCTCTTGCAAGTCGAAGAATCGTGTCTCTATCCCTGTAGTTAAGTACTCTGGCCAGAATTGGTCTTGTCGGCACTCCCGGTCTCGGACGCGGCCCCAGCGTACGATGCGCCCGTTCGATGAGAAACATAGCGGACAGGTCTGTCCCAAAGAGATCTTTCATCATTGTCTCAATGTATTTCTCCATGTTTGGAATGTCTGTCGTTTCTGCTATTCACGTGATTCGTACGTTATGTATTCGCGATCTGGCTTCCAAATCCTCGTTCTTCTGTTTTATTAACTGTAGTCCATCCCTCGCAATTTCTTGTCCATGTCAGTTTATCCTTCCTCCGTCTCCGTCAATCTTGTCTCCAGTACACTCAGTCGACCCTCCGGTTTCTCTACGCGTTGCGTTATTCTGTCCATTCTTTCAGCCAATGTATCCATTTTGGAGTCTATACCTTGAAGACTGGATTTCAGGTCTTTGAACATTTCCCTTATATCATCTGCAGGCGGTGAGGTCGCGGCGATGTCCCCGGGCTGTTCCTGTTGGCCGGCAGCACTGTCATCTGATTTATTAGCTTTCTTATCAAAAGTTATTTTTGGCTGGCGGGTGTCTGGTTTCCCCATGTTAGCACTCACAAAATCAATTGGTCAGCCCCAAACACCGTGTGCTCTCTCCCCGCGTCGTCCACGTTACACCATCCTAGCAGTTATCTCCTTCCGTCCACAAAAGTGGTTTGCCAGTGTTAGTACTTGCTGTTGGGACCTCACGCTACTGGTATATATCTTCTTCATACACGGTGGCCCCACATGTAATCGTGACCTGTAGGCTTCCGCCCGGTGGAGTTGACAATATATTGCCTTTTCTCCTGTGCAGTTGCCAATACAGCCCCAATTTGCACTTCCACTCCCACCACGGGCAGAGTCCTCTTCTCACAGTGATCAGGTGCCACCACATCCAGTGTTCAGTGTAATGACACATGCCGCAGTTGCTTTTCCACCTATGCAAGGCAAGTTACTGTGCAATGCATTCAGTTTCGTATTCCACCAATGGCGCAAGGCGCCGTCGCCGACACGCGGCGTGTCGCAGTGCACAAAGAGAGGCTACAGCATACCCAGCGATGCACCCCGCACAACCTGGCTCCACAGCTGAGCACCACCCCCGCTGTGCAGACTGGAGGACTTGTCTCAAAAACAGCACCAAGCAGTCACCAACACAGCCTGCACTCTGCAATTCAGGGCGTCCTTGATGCAACAATCTACCGTTTTCTTAACACTGCAGTCGGCCTGAGCGCACACCTTCTAAGTTTGTGGCCCTGCAATGTCAAAGTGTGCTCGCCTAATCTGCCTGCAGCATGGGTCCACACAATTCCTGTGCCTTTCACTTGCACGATGACAGGATTCAGGCCGCCCCCCCCTCAGCAGTCCCGGCCGATCTACACAAAATGGAAGCCACGCGGGTGTAGCCTAGTATCACTCCCCCACAGAATTAATTGAGCCGTAACCTGAAACCCACCCTCACTGTCCAGATCACAACGAAGGATTCAAGGCACCACCGCCAGAAGCGGCCACCGTCTTCTCACGAATCTGCCGGAGCCCCTGCGCTACAAACCGCGATTGGGCTTCCCGGTCTGGGGCTCACCGTGTCATAGTATTGTCCTGCTGCAGCACAACCGCACGAGCCACGCGTCCGCAAACACCTCCAGCCCCCTCCCCAGACATATACTGCTGAACCGAGGGGGGCCGGGCATCCGCCGATCTCCACACCTCCACGCTGATAATACAGCTGCAGCACAGCCGCAATCCCTCCCACAACGTCACTATGCAACACACCGGGGCCGCCCCACACTCAAGCCGCCGACTTCCCTCAGCGTCGGAAAGTTAGGCCCCTCTCCTGCAAGGTATCTCCGATCGTCTGCGCTTCTAGATCGCCAGCAGAAAGAGGATCTCTGTGAAGGGGTATGAAGGGGTACACTCAGGCCACGTTATTCTTGCTTTGGACTTCGGTCTAGCGAGTTATGAAGGGATAGATGGAGGATTTTGCTATCTCAGCCGGCTGAGCCGCTCTAGTCTGCGGCCATTCCGCAGCTCGGCGAAGCCACGCTCTTTGATTACACTATGGTTGAGGACGGTGTGTATGGCTGTGCTGAAGTCACTATACTCCCTTCGATGTGTTGCCACCAAGTCTGTGCATAGCAGTACAACCTCACATGTCTGTGGGCCCACGCGGACTACTGCTCCACTGCCACACTAAGCTCAAGTAGGTCATACATTTGGCCGGGTACACATGGCAATGCAGACTTTACATCACTATACTCCCTTCGATGTGGTGACACTATGTCTGTGTATAGCATCACAACCACACGTTTCTGTGGCACTTTGCTGGAAACGCCTACTGCCTACACTGCGTTCGAGTTGGTTGCACAATTCGAACTGAGCATCGATTTTTCAATGGCAGAGTACATATTGCACGCAAGGAGAGGTGTAAGATGATGATGCTTTGCAGTCTGGAGCACAAAAGGATCATTGTTACGGAGGTGATCTACACTACCAACAACTGCCCTGGGGTCACAAACTCTGCATCGCGAGCCAACGACGCATGGCTGTGGATCACTGCTGACCGCTGCCTCCGGCCTACACTGCGGTCCAGTTGGTCACAGAGTCTTGATTTAGCAATGGCAAAGTTCATATCAGTGTACACGCATCTTCGAGTTGGTTGCACAATTCGAACTGAGCATCGATTTTTCAATGGCAGAGTACATATTGCACGCAAGGAGAGGTGTAAGATGATGATGCTTTGCAGTCTGGAGCACAAAAGGATCATTGTTACGGAGGTGATCTACACTACCAAAAACTGCCCTGGGGTCACAAACTCTGCATCGCGAGCCAACGATGCATGGCTGTGGATCACTGCTGACCGCTGCCTCCGGCCTACACTGCGGTCCAGTTGGTCACAGAGTCTTGATTTAGCAATGGCAAAGTTCATATCAGTGTACACGCATCATCGCAGACTGCATCCCCTCTCAGCCCCGGTGCCACTAAGTCTGCTCCCCAACATTCATGGACACTCACTGGACGTACATTGGTGGCGTCTGAGTCTATGGACTAGGGGGTAGTTTCATCCTCATGCAGCTGATACCGAATTGGTCCTGGCAACGAGGCTGTCGCCTTCCACTCCACCATTTGCTGCTTCCAGATAAGATCAAACCTTCTGCATCATGCCCTGGAGGACACCTTCCACTGTCCCCCGCAACCCTCCACCACATTCACCTTAGATGAGGACCCGCCCATCGGCGTGGCCCTACTTCAGTGCACCGCAAGTCACCGTCCCATGGCAGGGTGCCTGTGCCGGCCGCTGTAGATCCTGGGCCACTAACACTGTGCTGGTCAGGTCCGGGACCCCTTCTTCTGAGATATTGAATGGCCTCTGAGGCGATGGCCTTAGGGTCATCAATGCCATGTGTCTCTGGCCCTGCGCTGTCCGCTGCCTCCGGCCTCAACTGCGGCCCATCAGAGGTCACACATCAAACCGAGTCTTGGCTGGCCCAGATGTTTCATCACCGCAGGAGGCACATGCCACCATCGCCAGGACCACCTCCAACCGCCATCTGCCAGAGTTGAAACTGTGGTACTGGCAGACTGACGGAGTTGCTTGCACCTGTTGTGGATGCCGTCTTCTGCCTGAGCCCCTGCTCAGCACTCCAGGTGCCACTGACTCAGTGCACCGCAACCTATGGACCTTTACTGATTGAGTTTTGTGCTGTGGAGAGGTTGTGCAGCAATGTCACCTAAGCAGTGTGGGAGACCTGGGACATTGATGAGGGAGATGATGCAGGTCTAACACACCCGACTGCATCTGCATCAGGAATATCTCGAAGGGACACAATACTAGACTTTTTCTTCACATGAGAGCGCTTAGCTCTAGTGCCCCAACCTCAGTGCACTGCAACTCACGGACACTACTGTTTGCATATTGGGTGACCTCTGTACTTGCTCCGACTACCTCCATGTTGGTCAGCAGTTGACCCTGTTATGCTGGAGTTTTCTGTTTCCGTCTTAATGGTGTTCACTGTTCAAGTTGTTGCCAGCACCAACCACTCCGTGTGGGCTGGCTTACACTCACCCCACACACATCCGGCACAAGCGTCACTGTAATTGTGGCCATGCCAATAAAAGGTCTCTGTGGTCTTGTTGTATGCATTAGGGCCCTGGGCCCTACAACATTAATTGTCATGTGTACAGCAGGCGCAGACATGTCACCGCAGCCAGGGGGTTGGAGGTTGGACATGTAGCTTTGTCATCACCCACTCAATTCATAAAAGGAGTGGCCTGGGCTATCGTACGCAGAGGGGAAACATCCTTTACCACGCATCAATTACAATGCGGTATGTTACATCGCAGTTTTGACTACGCAAGTCATTCTATCGACTTGCACTGGTGGGCTCCCTAGACTGAGGAATAGTGTAAATTACTATTCCAACACCTTCTCTACTGTACGTAGACTGGAGTCGGAATAGTAATTCACCCTGTCCCTAAGTCCAGCACCCTCCAGCGCAAGTCGATGTAACGACTTGCGTTGTCAGGACTGCGATGTAACATACCGCTTTGTAATAGAACGCATTGTATCATCATACAGCCGTACGTAGAGTGTGACTGCTATTTGCGTGCCCCTGGCCGTGGTTTCTGTACTGTAAATGTACATCTGCATGTGTCTCTATGGCAGTGTGGGTCTCCTTTGTGGGGTGTAGGTGGTCCCTGAAGGATAATAGACACCAACGTATGTGATCTAGTTCGCCTTCCATGGGTTCGGACCCCACCCACACCTGTTCGGTCACCTCCCTTTGGCGTGCTGACACCTGGAATTGGGGTGCCATGTGTAGGTGGGTGAAGTGTTGTGCGCCAGCTGTGCTTGCGGCTGCTTCCTGCTGTGTGGTCTGTTGTAGGGTTTGTGTTCTCCTCTAAGTAGTTTGGCTGCCAGGGTCCTGGTGGTGGGTTGTGTGGGATGTCCATGGGCTGTTGTAGGGCGTCGGTGTCGTAGGTGTGTTGTCTTCTGTGCTCTGCTGGAGGTGTTGCGTGCCCCTCTGCAATGTGAAGGGGAGATGCATGTTGACATTGTGTTGACATGTATGTTGGCACATTGTTCTAGTTTACATGCAGACTGTATGACAATGTACATTGTGACTGTTTGGGAGGTACTGAATATTGCTGCGGGACAGTGTACATTTGGACTACATGGCGGATGTGAGGTCATACACGTACATTTCCATTTCACAGGTTCCAGCTCTGTTAGATGTAGTAGGCATGTTACTGTGAGTGTGCGGAGCCACTTGTGTCCTCTGTTCTGCAGTGTCTGGTTTGCGCATTGTACCACGTTGTCGTCATTGTGGGTGTGCTGTTCTTGCAATGTGTGTGTGCTGCAGTGTGCCACGGTGATCAGGGACATAATCCAGGGTAATTGTGGGTGTGCAGTGTGCTACACCTCGTTGCGCATATGTGCCATTGTGCCCATCTCCCCCCTTTCCCTGAGTCCCTAGTCATTATACACCTTGTTGGTGTTGTGTCAGGTCCTCTCGAGCTGTGTCCGTACTCCCTACTCCTTGCACCATCTCCACACTGGTGACTATGGTCTACGTTTACTCCAGCTCCTCCTGTGGCGCTGGACTCCCACCTCCTGTTGCCGTTGCAGCCTTCCTGTTCGCAGGCTGGTTTAGGTTGTCACATCATGCCAGCCCCTTTTGGCTTCCTCGATTGGCCTCCTCGGCACTCCGACTGCATTCCAGGTGGTCTACTTGTGGGTCATTTAATGGTAGTGTTCTGTCACCTCCGGGAAGCTGATCTAGTTTTGCTGCGGACAGCACCCCGTCTTCCTCTCCCTCTTCTCCTTGGCCGTCCCAGTTGTTCCTTGCTGGTGGTCTGTGGGGGTTGTGGGGTTCGCCTTGGCCTCTGCACTCGGTCAGGGTGCATTCATGTTGCTACGCGCTTTGGATTGTTTCTGGCGTGTTGTTTCTGTGGTTTTTACGGTGCATTTTCCCGCTAGACGCGTAGGATTTGCAGGCTTGTCACTGGTTTTCACTGCTGTTTGTACCCTGATTGGCATAATCGCATGATTTTTTGTTGTACGTTTCGCATTTTTGCGGTGTGGCATTAATTTTAACATGGACACTTGACGTGTTATCTGGAGACTATCACATGGTACCGCCGTGTTGAGAATGCTTGGTTAAATAGATAAAAATGGGGACCCCCTCTCAAGAGTACTTTCAGGTCAGGGAGTAGAGGGGAAAAGGACAATTAGAAGCAAGAAAGGACTCCCTCATGACCTATAACCACTTTACTACTGGGAAAAACCTCTATTGTAGGCATACACAAACCACATTTTCAACGTATTTGTTTATTTATTTATTTTTTTGTTTGAAATCTTTTTATCGTTTCTTAAATCATTTTTTCTTTTTTTTTAAATACAGGTTTACTGTGTTTTTACATAATTTTCTTTAAATACATATACAAAAAATTCCTTTTATAATACCACAAATATCTTTTTAAAAAACGAAACAGTTATAATAACCAGGTCGAGAACCACATACATTCACACTCACTCACACATCCTAAACATGCATAACTCAAATATAACAAAAAAACATCCTGTTGTTTTACACCAGTTGTCCACTACACAACCAACAGGTTGGATCTAAATAAGAGAATGGCCGACGCGTTTCGGTGGAAGAACAGCAATGAAGACCACCTTCATCAGGACCAGCCAGGGGCAATTCAACAGAGGGTCTCGCAACCTGGAATTTGTGTCTGTAGGAATATATACAAAAAAGAATTTACAGGTATGCCCACATTACTTTACAATACCTTTTGAGACAGCAACTGTGTGGACCAAACACATAGAAACTCCCATTCTACACAGATTGTGCCACCTTATATCCCAGAATACATGTAGGTATGCATAAAGAAAAGACTCAAAATTATACAAAGAACCACCAGAATGGGGGGGGGGGTAAAAACAGAATCTTAAGGAGGCCCAAGTAACACCAAGCACATTGATATCTACCTCTCTATTAAAAAGTACCGAATGTACGGTAGTACAAGCCTTCTTCGTGGGACCACACCTCAATTTACAACATGCGGCTAAAGCTTTTTCAATTTAACAGCTGAAGAGCTGAACAACCAACCTGCAAGAATAAAGATTTGTGTTGCTAAGTAAGTGAGGTGACCAACAGGATGACTTGGACATAAATCAAATAACAATACAAGTTACCTCCAAACACCCTCCGTCAAAGAAGGAAGACAGTCAAAAGATTCTCAACTCCTATTGTTGTCACCATAGGATGGTTTCAGCAGAGTATGCTGTAAAGAGTGTAATAACAATCCTGTTGTTTATACCCACTCTATATTTCATAAATAGAACACATCTTTGGTTGTCAAACTCATCCTTAGTTACCTTACTCATTAGTACAGAGTGACCTTCTTAGATATTAGTCCAGTGTCGCGTAAGATAGATCACAGTTTCCTTCCTTTTTATAGTCACAAAAATTCTGTAAAGGAACATAAACATACAATTCTAGTCCTACCCAGATAGTTCACATAGTCAGGAACCTGATTACACAACCGGCAAAGATTACTTACTTCTTATCATTCTGTACGAATCATATAATGCTTTTAGTTGCATCTCATCAAATGCAGTAGCTCTGGTATGGTATATAGCGCTGTCAGCTGATAAGATACCTATTAAACAAAAAACACTCTGAATTTTATCCACCATAACACTAAAACACACTCTGTTAATAAGGATACGCTCCTCATTATACCTGGTTGAAGATGCTGACAGTATGTTAATTATATATAGTCAACGCTTGTCATAACCTGTGGCGTGTAGTCGCAGGCGAAATACACACATCATGGCCGCATTCATTTAAAAACAACCGGATAAAGTGTCGGACCGTGCATGGCTACATGAAGTATTTTTGCGTGGGCTTACGAATCGGTTTCGTATCGGTTACACTTGGTCTGTAACTACTTTCTCGATACACCCCCAAAGTGATGAAATATAAGCAACCTCTATCTTCCAACTGGCATTTCTAGATAGGGAACCTGCCATACGTGACCCCGTAGCATATTGCACAGTACGACCATAGTTAGTAGACCACACCCGCTCTAACTATTTAACCGTCACTCCCCTTACAAAGGAGCAGGCTACGCCTGGTGTCTTACCAAGTTTATGAGATCAGCATACATCCCAGAGCTCCGCCGGGCATTTCAACCCTCACGTTTGACCGCAGCAAGAATCAAAAGGAGAGAGAACGCCGTTTTTAAATCATCGCGGCTCCCCGCTAAAACACACAACACCTGTGCAGCAATTACGACTAACCCTTTCGAGTGCTTCCGGATTATTGCCATCAAACTAAATGACGGACTCACCAAATAACCACCATCTTAAGAGGAGACCCCTATCTACGTTAGGGGAAATCGATAAGCAAACTAGCTAACTAGATTGCAAGGACATCAGATCAGACTATAAATGTTGCCGGTATTATGCATTGCTATACTCAGCATCAACTATAGACCATTCCTTTCCATGAAATTCATAGCGTTTCTCATGTAAGGCCAGATCGAAGATCTGCCTTTACCATAAACAATGTGGCTGTGTTTACCGTGCACATTTAAAAGACAAACTTCAAAAAATATTATCTGCATGCTTATTTTCCAATCCACGATGATTATCACATACACATGGATAGGTAAAGGATAGTAAGGGCATCTCAATGATAGACTAGTAGGACCTAGCAAGTACACAGATGCTGTAGCGAGCTGTGAGGCTGACCTTTGACAAAAATGCATATTTCACCCCATCAATGAAGGGATCAAGATCTAAGTCCCCAAAACCGAAAAAAACTCAAATGCCTCCACTGGATACAATCAGGGTACAAATTCTATTTTTATTTCAAAGTCATAGGCATAGTCACTGCCTAGAACACTCACTTGCTCACAGAATAGGGAGAACTTCCCAAGTTGATGGTATATATTTCTCTACAAAACCAAAAGCTACCAACTAGACCCTCTCTTAATAAATACCTTTCATCCGATTGGTACCATCCTGATCCGAACATTTACCAAGGATTTGTGATAATCCATTGGATTTCTTCATTCAATCCCTGCTTAACAGAATCCAGATAAAATATCCAGAAACACTCGAGTCTTTTGCGAGCGATGTCCATGGGTATGCCACTTACCCCTTTTATTTTCTCAAGGATGCACCAACGAGCATCCTTCTCAGAGTGATTCTTATTATGGAAATGGTTTACAAGGGGGGCTTCCAACCGACCATTACGTATAGCAGATTTGTGTTCGCTATAACGAACTCTGAACTCCCGCGACGTTTCGCCAACATACACCATACTGCAAGGGCAAGTAATACAATAAATAATATTCTTGCTACGGCAGTTGGTGAGATTTCTGAGTTTAATTTGTTTATTCTGATGGACAAAACAGTCTGTGACTATGGCTGTGTCGCACGCATGACAGCAACCACATTTGTGATTGCCCAGCACCAAAGGTAGTCCAGTAATAGTTGTTTGCTCTACTCTATTTGACATCCTGGGCCTAGTATGTACTAAAATATCACGCAAATTGCGATTCCTGCGGAATGCTACCAGTAGTTGTTCCAAATTGAGATCCTCTTCTCCTGAATTAACTACTTTCCAGTTTTTCTGGATGATATTCCTCAACTTAAAGTTAAACGGGGAATGATTCACAACACAAACAACCTGGTCTTTCACAGTGCGGCTGTTACCTTCTAATAGGGCATCCCTATTGTAATATTTAGCCCTCTTGTAGGCATGGCGAACTAAACGTTTTGGGTAACCTCTGGCCAGAAGTCTAGATCTTAACGCATCACCATGTCTATGGAAGTCTGCCATATTGGTACAGTTTCTTCGAATACGAAGAAACTCCCCAAATGGAATTGAATCTTTCTGGATGTTTGGATGATAACTTTGGTATTGAAGAATTGTGTTCTTCGCTGTTGGTTTGCGAAACAAACTCACTTCCAATTCCGAGCTAGTCCCTGAGATTAAGATATCTAAGAATTCTACACTTTGTGTGCTGCTGTTAGCCGTGAAAGTAAGATTAGAATCACTGGCATTCAGCCAAAGCACATATTCATTCAGAGAGTCACTGTCTCCTCTCCAAATGAAAAAAATATCGTCAATGAAGCGTCTCCACGTAATGACATTGTCAAAAAATCGAGCCGCTTCATTGAAGATATTTTTTCTCTCCCACTCACCCATATAGATATTCGCGACACTGGAAGCACAGGAAGCTCCCATGCTTGTACCCTTTATTTGCTGGTGGAGTGATCCATTAAACTCAAAGAAGTTGTTAAATAGAATTATCTCAAGACACTCCAGTATAAATCCATCCGGTCTATCACCTGGAGTCCTAAAGAGAAGGTCTGACACAGACTGCAACGCCTGACATTGAGGGATGTTGGTGTAGAGCGCCTCAATGTCAAGCGTTACCAAGATGTCAGTCTGTGCATTGTACGGCATACCCTCCAATTTAGAGATAATGTCACCTGTGTCGCGAATAAAGGAAACATACATACGTGTGAGCGGGCATAAAAATGAATCAAATTTTAACAGGAGGGGGGAGAGAGAGAGTCAGTGGATTCAGTCTCCAAGGTCATATAAATAAACAAAGTGGAATCCACTCAGGGTGACAGTGATCCCTAGAGTGATGGGGAACACACAGTGTTGTTTAAATGCCCCTCACACACCAACAGGCCCCTTGGTGTCATGCTTCATCATCGGGGCCTTCGCACCCCTCTACGGGATGCGGCGTGCTACGACTCGCGAATACGCAGGAGCACTTGAAGTGAACTATGTGTGGGGGTGTGTGTTTTATATACAAAGGTGTGAGTGAGGTGAGGTGAAAAAAAGTGAATGGTTAAAAAATACCTGGCACGTGGGAAAAAAATACTTTATTAAATCCCCGGCTGGTATTATTAAAATAAAAGTGCAGGGCGTGGTTTAAATAGATACGTATTAGGGTATCCAGACCACTGTTTCAAAAAGTCAACATGTTTCGGAGGTCAAAGCCCCCTTCTTCAGGACAAGGGTTAATGCACTTACCCTCCCCTTACTCACATGTAAAATATAAAAGTGTCAATAAAAATTACCACAATGTGTAATGTTCCTAACAGTGTTATATGTTAGTGAATATCGTTGCGCCCAATTGGCGTAAGAACCTGTGGAGACAAAATCATAGATAAACATACAGATCTATAGTTTACAGGTTAAAAGAGAAGAATCAAGCTTCTCTGAAAAAACATCAGGTTGAACCAAAAATAATGGGACCCTGGAAAGAAAAAAGAAAAAGGACACTACAAACACATAGACACACACAACACCAAAATTACTCTCTGCTCAGATGGAAGGAGAGCAAACATAAAGAAATAGAAGTCTTACTTAAAGTTCCCAAATACAGGACTTCATGGGCCTAAGCGTATATTGGGGAATCCTTCCTTTCTAATCAGAAACCTAAGAAATCAATATCAGGGGTTCAGTAGGAAAACTTCGTAGTCAATGCATCAGTAGTACAGAGAACAACTGCTTCTCTCAATGGTCTATAACTCACGGTTACTGCCACAGCTAATCGCCTGCCTTCCCTCAACGCGGCTCCGGTGAAGTGAGCTACGAAGAATTCAAGGCCCTTATATATGTTGTGCCTGTAGGTAATTAGTGCCGGTAAATTGATTAATGCAGCCCGGGGGAATGCCCAAATACGGAGATAACAACCTCCGAGGGTCCGGTGTTGCGCTAGCGCCTTTCACTGCTCTGTCGCGCATGCGCATTACAGCTCTAAAGGTGCGCATGCGCGGCGAGCGAGGCTGCCGCGCATGCGCCGACGGAGACGCTACGTTAATACACGGAGCAATCGGTTTAACAACTAAAAGCCTATTAAATGAATGGAGCTTCAATGGCAAATACAAAATAAGCGCTTCGGTGAAAAAATAAATAAAGTATGCGCATATGAGGCAGTGCATTTGACAAATTTACAGCTAGATGCTGAACAAAAAATAGGCAATAAGCACAATGGTGATGAATTAAACTACCTTTAAGGAGTAGACTACCTTAAAGGAGTTTTTGAAGGGCAACAGTGTACTGGTTGAACTCAACAGACGGTGATTATTTCACAGGGCTTGTTGTTAAAAAAGTGGGAACTCATGGAACATGGTCCCTACCGAAGGGGATAAATCCTCGATCACAGCTAGGTAGTATCACATTGCCATGGTGTATTGACCCAAAGGAACCCCACAGTCATATTTGTTGGATGTAACCACACGTGTACATCAATGGTTTGTGATGGGTAGTCAGATAAGGTTTATCTGAGAAGGTTCCATGGAATAGAATCGTTCAGTCCGGTGGTGTCGGTTCCCAACCGAAACACCCACCGTTGCTCTTTTTCCAGGAGACCCACCTCTGAGGGTAGTTGTTCTATGATCATCCACTGTAACTCATTCACACAGTGTTGATGTTCAATATAGTGGGTTGACATCTTGGTCGTGAGTTTCTTGCACCTGATGTTGCTTTTATGTTCATTCAACCTGACTCTCACAGGTCTGGTGGTCATCCCCACATACTCTTTTCCACAGGGGCAAGTAATCAGGTAAACAACATTTTTACTGTTGCAGTTCGTAAAAGCACGTTGTTCCCATTTTGTCCCATTGGTAAAGGTTAGATTCCGGCTCTTTTTTGTGAGGTGGCAGTTATTACAGTTGCCACACGGGTAATGCCCATGTACACCTTGCAACCTCGTCTGATCCTTAGTAGGAGGGGGTGGTCTCGTATGAACGAGTATATCTCTTAAGTTCCTACCCCTTCTATGTGCAAAGAGAGGTTTCTCCAGAGTCAAGCCACCACTCGTTAAAGTGCGCCAATGTTTGTGGACCAATTTTGTCACTTGGTTGCTGACCGGACTGTATGTGGTGACACAAACCGTCCTGTTTTCAGCATCCGCCCTTCGTGGATTGTCCTCCAAAAGGGCCTCACGGTTGTTATTTCATGCTCTTATGAAAGCTTTTTTAATCACAGTCTCCGGATATTTCCTCTGTCTCAGTTTACCACTGAGATCCTTGGCCTGAGTTTTGTATCTTGCAACATCACTACAGTTCCGCCGGAGGCGTAGGAACTGTCCATAGGGAAGGTTCTCTCTCAGATGACGAGGATGAAAACTGTCAAATCTGAGGAGACAGTTCCTCGCCGTTGGTTTAAAGTGAGTTTCTGTTTTTAAGATGCCAGCTTCGTGGTAGATATTCAAATCTAGGAAGACCATGTTGATATTAGATGCCTGATGAGTGAATTTCAAAAAGGCATTTCGATTGTTCAGCCAGTTGATGAATTCAGTTATCGTGGTTGCATCTCCTTCCCAGATGACCAGGATATCATCAATGTACCTCCGCCAGGTGCGAATCCTCGCCCTGTAAGGATTATCCGGATGCAGGATTTTTGTAGATTCCAAATGGTGGACATACAGTCCAGCCAGACTTGGGGCAAATGTGCTGCCCATACTGGTCCCATGCTTCTGCCAGAAGAGAGTGCCCTCATATTCGAAAAAGTTTTTCGTGAGTGCCAAAGAAATGCACTCCATCACTACATTCCGTGGAGTGTGGTATTCCCAATTAGTAGAGTGCAGTACCTCCTCAATGATTTGGATAGTCTCATCGTGGGGTAGACTCGTATAGAGGCTCTCCACATCCAGACTAAGCAGCATCTGTGAAGTTGGATCAAAGGTTTGATTATTCAACAGTTGTAGTACTGCTTTAGTGTCACGTAGATATGTGTCAGTAGCCTGTACAATGGGCCTCAAGAAGGCATCCGCAAACTTAGATAATGGTTCCAGGATGGATGAGATTCCGGAGACTATGGGGCGACCTGGGGGGTTCTCCAGGTTCTTGTGCACCTTAGGTATGGTGTAGAAGTAAGGGATGCGGGGGTTCCTCTGTGTCAGGAACTCGGACTCCTTTTTAGTAATCCAGTCGTGTGCAAGTGCCTCTTCCACCATACCACCTATCTGGACTCTTAAAGATTCAGTGGGATCTTCTGTAAGTATTTGGTAGTTCCTGTCATCAGAAAGAAGCCGTCTGCATTCCATGTCATAGGCTGTGGTTGTTTGGATAACCACTGCCCCACCCTTGTCTGCGGGTTTTATAACAAGGTTTTTGTTCATCCTCAATTCCTTAATGGCCTCGTTTTCTGTTCTGCTCATATTCTGAAAGACCCTTTGTCTGGTTTCTAGACATTTTAATTCCTGCATCATGGCTTTTTCAAAGGCCAGTACTTCAACCGGAAGTTGGTTGTCTAATGGTGTAAATGTTGACTTAGGTTTGCAAGCCGGTATCAGAAGTCTCTGTGGGTAGTTCCTTGTCTTGAAAGAATGCTCGTAATTTTATAGTCCTTATAAACTCCTGCATTTCCTTATGTAATAGGAAAATGTCTGGTTTATTGGTGGGGACATAACCCAGGCCTTTATTCAGTACCTCTTTTTGCAGATCAGTGAGGGGCCAGGGGGTTATATTGATAACTAGGTCCCCCTGTGGCTTGTTGACGCTTGATTGGCTGTCATGCTCCTCGTTACTGCACGTGGGTCTGACTCCTCTGTGGGTTGCCAATTCACGTTGTTGCCCTTCTTGTTCCGCCCTCTGCGGGATCCCTGACCCCAGGATAAAAAAGGTTGTTGGTTCTGGGGTACATTAGTTTGGTCTGGAACCCACTGAGGGTACATTTGTCCCATTTGGGGTGGGACAAACTGATATTGCGGGAATTGAAAAGGGGGCTGATAAGGGTTGAATTGAGGTCCTTAAAAACCCCGCCAACCTCTTTGACGTGGAAATTGGGCTCTTTGTTGGCGAAAACCTCCTCTTTGCTTTTTTTGCTGGAAACCTCCCGATTTGTTACTTGAGTTGCTGCCATCTGAGTTAACACTATCTGTATCACTCATGTTATCTTTCATGACATAATCTGCTCGAGTGTAAGGGTAGGCTCTCTCAGGGGTAAATCGGTCTTTGTCTTTTTTCAATTTATTGAATTTGCTTTGTTTTAAGCCAGCCTCAAATTCTTTCATTTGTTGGTTTAGTTCCTCTAAGCCCTTTTTAAGATCCGCTGGTGAAATGAAGGCCTTTAGCTGTACTTCAAGTCTTTGGATCTCTACTTTCAGCTCCATTGACTTCCTAGCTGCGGTCTGGACTATAAGTACCAACCAATCCCTGGTACAGTGCCAAGAGATAAGTGACCATGCCTTTTTAAAAACAAGGTCATCCTGGAAGATAAATGGTTCAGTTTTAACCAATAAACCTTGCGGGGCCATCTTGTTTCTTAAATACTCCCTCATTAGTAAGCCATGAAGGGCTGTCCTGATTTGGATTTTGCGGGTGTTCATCAGCTCATCCCAGTCCGCTACTGCAGGCCCCGGGTCGCTATTACTGAGGCCTTCAAAAGGTCTATCATCTGCTAAAATGCGGTCAATGTCATCCTCGCTAAAGGTCAGTCCATGTTCATCCTCCATGTTGACAGATGAGGAGAGCAGGAAGGTTTTCGAAAAACAAAATTGTTATGTGTAAATAGGTATGTGTGTAGGTCCAAAGGGAAAGGGGAAGGGGACTCCCACAGCTGCACGCTGTCTATAAACAAATTTTAACAGGAGGGGGGAGAGAGAGAGTCAGTGGATTCAGTCTCCAAGGTCATATAAATAAACAAAGTGGAATCCACTCAGGGTGACAGTGATCCCTAGAGTGATGGGGAACACACAGTGTTGTTTAAATGCCCCTCACACACCAACAGGCCCCTTGGTGTCATGCTTCATCATCGGGGCCTTCGCACCCCTCTACGGGATGCGGCGTGCTACGACTCGCGAATACGCAGGAGCACTTGAAGTGAACTATGTGTGGGGGTGTGTGTTTTATATACAAAGGTGTGAGTGAGGTGAGGTGAAAAAAAGTGAATGGTTAAAAAATACCTGGCACGTGGGAAAAAAATACTTTATTAAATCCCCGGCTGGTATTATTAAAATAAAAGTGCAGGGCGTGGTTTAAATAGATACGTATTAGGGTATCCAGACCACTGTTTCAAAAAGTCAACATGTTTCGGAGGTCAAAGCCCCCTTCTTCAGGACAAGGGTTAATGCACTTACCCTCCCCTTACTCACATGTAAAATATAAAAGTGTCAATAAAAATTACCACAATGTGTAATGTTCCTAACAGTGTTATATGTTAGTGAATATCGTTGCGCCCAATTGGCGTAAGAACCTGTGGAGACAAAATCATAGATAAACATACAGATCTATAGTTCACAGGTTAAAAGAGAAGAATCAAGCTTCTCTGAAAAAACATCAGGTTGAACCAAAAATAATGGGACCCTGGAAAGAAAAAAGAAAAAGGACACTACAAACACATAGACACACACAACACCAAAATTACTCTCTGCTCAGATGGAAGGAGAGCAAACATAAAGAAATAGAAGTCTTACTTAAAGTTCCCAAATACAGGACTTCATGGGCCTAAGCGTATATTGGGGAATCCTTCCTTTCTAATCAGAAACCTAAGAAATCAATATCAGGGGTTCAGTAGGAAAACTTCGTAGTCAATGCATCAGTAGTACAGAGAACAACTGCTTCTCTCAATGGTCTATAACTCACGGTTACTGCCACAGCTAATCGCCTGCCTTCCCTCAACGCGGCTCCGGTGAAGTGAGCTACGAAGAATTCAAGGCCCTTATATATGTTGTGCCTGTAGGTAATTAGTGCCGGTAAATTGATTAATGCAGCCCGGGGGAATGCCCAAATACGGAGATAACAACCTCCGAGCGTCCGGTGTTGCGCTAGCGCCTTTCACTGCTCTGTCGCGCATGCGCATTACAGCTCTAAAGGTGCGCATGCGCGGCGAGCGAGGCTGCCGCGCATGCGCCGACGGAGACGCTACGTTAATACACGGAGCAATCGGTTTAACAACTAAAAGCCTATTAAATGAATGGAGCTTCAATGGCAAATACAAAATAAGCGCTTCGGTGAAAAAATAAAGTATGCGCATATGAGGCAGTGCATTTGACAAATTTACAGCTAGATGCTGAACAAAAAATAGGCAATAAGCACAATGGTGATGAATTAAACTACCTTTAAGGAGTAGACTACCTTAAAGGAGTTTTTGAAGGGCAACAGTGTACTGGTTGAACTCAACAGACGGTGATTATTTCACAGGGCTTGTTGTTAAAAAAGTGGGAACTCATGGAACATGGTCCCTACCGAAGGGGATAAATCCTCGATCACAGCTAGGTAGTATCACATTGCCATGGTGTATTGACCCAAAGGAACCCCACAGTCATATTTGTTGGATGTAACCACACGTGTACATCAATGGTTTGTGATGGGTAGTCAGATAAGGTTTATCTGAGAAGGTTCCATGGAATAGAATCGTTCAGTCCGGTGGTGTCGGTTCCCAACCGAAACACCCACCGTTGCTCTTTTTCCAGGAGACCCACCTCTGAGGGTAGTTGTTCTATGATCGTCCACTGTAACTCATTCACACAGTGTTGATGTTCAATATAGTGGGTTGACATCTTGGTCGTGAGTTTCTTGCACCTGATGTTGCTTTTATGTTCATTCAACCTGACTCTCACAGGTCTGGTGGTCATCCCCACATACTCTTTTCCACAGGGGCAAGTAATCAGGTAAACAACATTTTTACTGTTGCAGTTCGTAAAAGCACGTTGTTCCCATTTTGTCCCATTGGTAAAGGTTAGATTCCGGCTCTTTTTTGTGAGGTGGCAGTTATTACAGTTGCCAACCGGGTAATGCCCATGTACACCTTGCAACCTCGTCTGATCCTTAGTAGGAGGGGGTGGTCTCGTATGAACGAGTATATCTCTTAAGTTCCTACCCCTTCTATGTGCAAAGAGAGGTTTCTCCAGAGTCAAGCCACCACTCGTTAAAGTGCGCCAATGTTTGTGGACCAATTTTGTCACTTGGTTGCTGACCGGACTGTATGTGGTGACACAAACCGTCCTGTTTTCAGCATCCGCCCTTCGTGGATTGTCCTCCAAAAGGGCCTCACGGTTGTTATTTCGTGCTCTTATGAAAGCTTTTTTAATCACAGTCTCCGGATATTTCCTCTGTCTCAGTTTACCACTGAGATCCTTGGCCTGAGTTTTGTATCTTGCAACATCACTACAGTTCCGCCGGAGGCGTAGGAACTGTCCATAGGGAAGGTTCTCTCTCAGATGACGAGGATGAAAACTGTCAAATCTGAGGAGACAGTTCCTCGCCGTTGGTTTAAAGTGAGTTTCTGTTTTTAAGATGCCAGCTTCGTGGTAGATATTCAAATCTAGGAAGACCATGTTGATATTAGATGCCTGATGAGTGAATTTCAAAAAGGCATTTCGATTGTTCAGCCAGTTGATGAATTCAGTTATCGTGGTTGCATCTCCTTCCCAGATGACCAGGATATCATCAATGTACCTCCGCCAGGTGCGAATCCTCGCCCTGTAAGGATTATCCGGATGCAGGATTTTTGTAGATTCCAAATGGTGGACATACAGTCCAGCCAGACTTGGGGCAAATGTGCTGCCCATACTGGTCCCATGCTTCTGCCAGAAGAGAGTGCCCTCATATTCGAAAAAGTTTTTCGTGAGTGCCAAAGAAATGCACTCCATCACTACATTCCGTGGAGTGTGGTATTCCCAATTAGTAGAGTGCAGTACCTCCTCAATGATTTGGATAGTCTCATAATGGTTCCAGGATGGATGAGATTCCGGAGACTATGGGGCGACCTGGGGGGTTCTCCAGGTTCTTGTGCACCTTAGGTATGGTGTAGAAGTAAGGGATGCGGGGTTCCTCTGTGTCAGGAACTCGGATTCCTTTTTAGTAATGTGGAAAAGAGTATGTGGGGATGACCACCAGACCTGTGAGAGTCAGGTTGAATGAACATAAAAGCAACATCAGGTGCAAGAAACTCACGACCAAGATGTCAACCCACTATATTGAACATCAACACTGTGTGAATGAGTTACAGTGGACGATCATAGAACAACTACCCTCAGAGGTGGGTCTCCTGGAAAAAGAGCAACGGTGGGTGTTTCGGTTGGGAACCGACACCACCGGACTGAACGATTCTATTCCATGGAACCTTCTCAGATAAACCTTATCTGACTACCCATCACAAACCATTGATGTACACGTGTGGTTACATCCAACAAATATGACTGTGGGGTTCCTTTGGGTCAATACACCATGGCAATGTGATACTACCTAGCTGTGATCGAGGATTTATCCCCTTCGGTAGGGACCATGTTCCATGAGTTCCCACTTTTTTAACAACAAGCCCTGTGAAATAATCACCGTCTGTTGAGTTCAACCAGTACACTGTTGCCCTTCAAAAACTCCTTTAAGGTAGTCTACTCCTTAAAGGTAGTTTAATTCATCACCATTGTGCTTATTGCCTATTTTTTGTTCAGCATCTAGCTGTAAATTTGTCAAATGCACTGCCTCATATGCGCATACTTTATTTTTTCACCGAAGCGCTTATTTTGTATTTGCCATTGAAGCTCCATTCATTTAATAGGCTTTTAGTTGTTAAACCGATTGCTCCGTGTATTAACGTAGCGTCTCCGTCGGCGCATGCGCGGCAGCCTCGCTCGCCGCGCATGCGCACCTTTAGAGCTGTAATGCGCATGCGCGACAGAGCAGTGAAAGGCGCTAGCGCAACACCGGACGCTCGGAGGTTGTTATCTCCGTATTTGGGCATTCCCCCGGGCTGCATTAATCAATTTACCGGCACTAATTACCTACAGGCACAACATATATAAGGGCCTTGAATTCTTCGTAGCTCACTTCACCGGAGCCGCGTTGAGGGAAGGCAGGCGATTAGCTGTGGCAGTAACCGTGAGTTATAGACCATTGAGAGAAGCAGTTGTTCTCTGTACTACTGATGCATTGACTACGAAGTTTTCCTACTGAACCCCTGATATTGATTTCTTAGGTTTCTGATTAGAAAGGAAGGATTCCCCAATATACGCTTAGGCCCATGAAGTCCTGTATTTGGGAACTTTAAGTAAGACTTCTATTTCTTTATGTTTGCTCTCCTTCCATCTGAGCAGAGAGTAATTTTGGTGTTGTGTGTGTCTATGTGTTTGTAGTGTCCTTTTTCTTTTTTCTTTCCAGGGTCCCATTATTTTTGGTTCAACCTGATGTTTTTTCAGAGAAGCTTGATTCTTCTCTTTTAACCTGTGAACTATAGATCTGTATGTTTATCTATGATTTTGTCTCCACAGGTTCTTACGCCAATTGGGCGCAACGATATTCACTAACATATAACACTGTTAGGAACATTACACATTGTGGTAATTTTTATTGACACTTTTATATTTTACATGTGAGTAAGGGGAGGGTAAGTGCATTAACCCTTGTCCTGAAGAAGGGGGCTTTGACCTCCGAAACATGTTGACTTTTTGAAACAGTGGTCTGGATACCCTAATACGTATCTATTTAAACCACGCCCTGCACTTTTATTTTAATAATACCAGCCGGGGATTTAATAAAGTATTTTTTTCCCACGTGCCAGGTATTTTTTAACCATTCACTTTTTTTCACCTCACCTCACTCACACCTTTGTATATAAAACACACACCCCCACACATAGTTCACTTCAAGTGCTCCTGCGTATTCGCGAGTCGTAGCACGCCGCATCCCGTAGAGGGGTGCGAAGGCCCCGATGATGAAGCATGACACCAAGGGGCCTGTTGGTGTGTGAGGGGCATTTAAACAACACTGTGTGTTCCCCATCACTCTAGGGATCACTGTCACCCTGAGTGGATTCCACTTTGTTTATTTATATGACCTTGGAGACTGAATCCACTGACTCTCTCTCTCCCCCCTCCTGTTAAAATTTGTTTATAGACAGCGTGCAGCTGTGGGAGTCCCCTTCCCCTTTCCCTTTGGACCTACACACATACCTATTTACACATAACAATTTTGTTTTTCGAAAACCTTCCTGCTCTCCTCATCTGTCAACATGGAGGATGAACATGGACTGACCTTTAGCGAGGATGACATTGACCGCATTTTAGCATATGATAGACCTTTTGAAGGCCTCAGTAATAGCGACCCGGGGCCTGCAGTAGCGGACTGGGATGAGCTGATGAACACCCGCAAAATCCAAATCAGGACAGCCCTTCATGGCTTACTAATGAGGGAGTATTTAAGAAACAAGATGGCCCCGCAAGGTTTATTGGTTAAAACTGAACCATTTATCTTCCAGGATGACCTTGTTTTTAAAAAGGCATGGTCACTTATCTCTTGGCACTGTACCAGGGATTGGCTGGTACTTATAGTCCAGACCGCAGCTAGGAAGTCAATGGAGCTGAAAGTAGAGATCCAAAGACTTGAAGTACAGCTAAAGGCCTTCATTTCACCAGCGGATCTTAAAAAGGGCTTAGAGGAACTAAACCAACAAATGAAAGAATTTGAGGCTGGCTTAAAACAAAGCAAATTCAATAAATTGAAAAAAGACAAAGACCGATTTACCCCTGAGAGAGCCTACCCTTACACTCGAGCAGATTATGTCATGAAAGATAACATGAGTGATACAGATAGTGTTAACTCAGATGGCAGCAACTCAAGTAACAAATCGGGAGGTTTCCAGCAAAAAAAAGCAAAGAGGAGGTTTTCGCCAACAAAGAGCCCAATTTCCACGTCAAAGAGGTTGGCGGGGTTTTCAAGGACCTCAATTCAACCCTTATCAGCCCCCTTTTCAATTCCCGCAATATCAGTTTGTCCCACCCCAAATGGGACAAATGTACCCTCAGTGGGTTCCAGACCAAACTAATGTACCCCAGAACCAACAACCTTTTTTATCCTGGGATCAGGGATCCCGCAGAGGGCGGAACAAGAAGGGCAACAACGTGAATTGGCAACCCACAGAGGAGTCAGACCCACGTGCAGTAACGAGGAGCATGACAGCCAATCAAGCGTCAACAAGCCACAGGGGGACCTAGTTATCAATATAACCCCCTGGCCCCTCACTGATCTGCAAAAAGAGGTACTGAATAAAGGCCTGGGTTATGTCCCCACCAATAAACCAGACATTTTCCTATTACATAAGGAAATGCAGGAGTTTATGAGGACTATAAAATTACGAGCATTCTTTCAAGACAAGGAACTACCCACAGAGACTTCTGATACCGGCTTAAAACCTAAGTCAACATTTACACCATTAGACAACCAACTTCCGGTTGAAGTACTGGCCTTTGAAAAAGCCATGATGCAGGAATTAAAATGTCTAGAAACCAGACAAAGGGTCTTTCAGAATATGAGCAGAACAGAAAACGAGGCCATTAAGGAATTGAGGATGAACAAAAACCTTGTTATAAAACCCGCAGACAAGGGTGGGGCAGTGGTTATCCAAACAACCACAGCCTATGACATGGAATGCAGACGGCTTCTTTCTGATGACAGGAACTACCAAATACTTACAGAAGATCCCACTGAATCTTTAAGAGTCCAGATAGGTGGTATGGTGGAAGAGGCACTTGCACACGACTGGATTACTAAAAAGGAGTCCGAGTTCCTGACACAGAGGAACCCCCGCATCCCTTACTTCTACACCATACCTAAGGTGCACAAGAACCTGGAGAACCCCCCAGGTCGCCCCATAGTCTCCGGAATCTCATCCATCCTGGAACCATTATCTAAGTTTGCGGATGCCTTCTTGAGGCCCATTGTACAGGCTACTGACACATATCTACGTGACACTAAAGCAGTACTACAACTGTTGAATAATCAAACCTTTGATCCAACTTCACAGATGCTGCTTAGTCTGGATGTGGAGAGCCTCTATACGAGTCTCCCCCACGATGAGACTATCCAAATCATTGAGGAGGTACTGCACTCTACTAATTGGGAATACCACACTCCACGGAATGTAGTGATGGAGTGCATTTCTTTGGCACTCACGAAAAACTTTTTCGAATATGAGGGCACTCTCTTCTGGCAGAAGCATGGGACCAGTATGGGCAGCACATTTGCCCCAAGTCTGGCTGGACTGTATGTCCACCATTTGGAATCTACAAAAATCCTGCATCCGGATAATCCTTACAGGGCGAGGATTCGCACCTGGCGGAGGTACATTGATGATATCCTGGTCATCTGGGAAGGAGATGCAACCACGATAACTGAATTCATCAACTGGCTGAACAATCGAAATGCCTTTTTGAAATTCACTCATCAGGCATCTAATATCAACATGGTCTTCCTAGATTTGAATATCTACCACGAAGCTGGCATCTTAAAAACAGAAACTCACTTTAAACCAACGGCGAGGAACTGTCTCCTCAGATTTGACAGTTTTCATCCTCGTCATCTGAGAGAGAACCTTCCCTATGGACAGTTCCTACGCCTCCGGCGGAACTGTAGTGATGTTGCAAGATACAAAACTCAGGCCAAGGATCTCAGTGGTAAACTGAGACAGAGGAAATATCCGGAGACTGTGATTAAAAAAGCTTTCATAAGAGCACGAAATAACAACCGTGAGGCCCTTTTGGAGGACAATCCACGAAGGGCGGATGCTGAAAACAGGACGGTTTGTGTCACCACATACAGTCCGGTCAGCAACCAAGTGACAAAATTGGTCCACAAACATTGGCGCACTTTAACGAGTGGTGGCTTGACTCTGGAGAAACCTCTCTTTGCACATAGAAGGGGTAGGAACTTAAGAGATATACTCGTTCATACGAGACCACCCCCTCCTACTAAGGATCAGACGAGGTTGCAAGGTGTACATGGGCATTACCCGTGTGGCAACTGTAATAACTGCCACCTCACAAAAAAGAGCCGGAATCTAACCTTTACCAATGGGACAAAATGGGAACAACGTGCTTTTACGAACTGCAACAGTAAAAATGTTGTTTACCTGATTACTTGCCCCTGTGGAAAAGAGTATGTGGGGATGACCACCAGACCTGTGAGAGTCAGGTTGAATGAACATAAAAGCAACATCAGGTGCAAGAAACTCACGACCAAGATGTCAACCCACTATATTGAACATCAACACTGTGTGAATGAGTTACAGTGGACGATCATAGAACAACTACCCTCAGAGGTGGGTCTCCTGGAAAAAGAGCAACGGTGGGTGTTTCGGTTGGGAACCGACACCACCGGACTGAACGATTCTATTCCATGGAACCTTCTCAGATAAACCTTATCTGACTACCCATCACAAACCATTGATGTACACGTGTGGTTACATCCAACAAATATGACTGTGGGGTTCCTTTGGGTCAATACACCATGGCAATGTGATACTACCTAGCTGTGATCGAGGATTTATCCCCTTCGGTAGGGACCATGTTCCATGAGTTCCCACTTTTTTAACAACAAGCCCTGTGAAATAATCACCGTCTGTTGAGTTCAACCAGTACACTGTTGCCCTTCAAAAACTCCTTTAAGGTAGTCTACTCCTTAAAGGTAGTTTAATTCATCACCATTGTGCTTATTGCCTATTTTTTGTTCAGCATCTAGCTGTAAATTTGTCAAATGCACTGCCTCATATGCGCATACTTTATTTTTTCACCGAAGCGCTTATTTTGTATTTGCCATTGAAGCTCCATTCATTTAATAGGCTTTTAGTTGTTAAACCGATTGCTCCGTGTATTAACGTAGCGTCTCCGTCGGCGCATGCGCGGCAGCCTCGCTCGCCGCGCATGCGCACCTTTAGAGCTGTAATGCGCATGCGCGACAGAGCAGTGAAAGGCGCTAGCGCAACACCGGACGCTCGGAGGTTGTTATCTCCGTATTTGGGCATTCCCCCGGGCTGCATTAATCAATTTACCGGCACTAATTACCTACAGGCACAACATATATAAGGGCCTTGAATTCTTCGTAGCTCACTTCACCGGAGCCGCGTTGAGGGAAGGCAGGCGATTAGCTGTGGCAGTAACCGTGAGTTATAGACCATTGAGAGAAGCAGTTGTTCTCTGTACTACTGATGCATTGACTACGAAGTTTTCCTACTGAACCCCTGATATTGATTTCTTAGGTTTCTGATTAGAAAGGAAGGATTCCCCAATATACGCTTAGGCCCATGAAGTCCTGTATTTGGGAACTTTAAGTAAGACTTCTATTTCTTTATGTTTGCTCTCCTTCCATCTGAGCAGAGAGTAATTTTGGTGTTGTGTGTGTCTATGTGTTTGTAGTGTCCTTTTTCTTTTTTCTTTCCAGGGTCCCATTATTTTTGGTTCAACCTGATGTTTTTTCAGAGAAGCTTGATTCTTCTCTTTTAACCTGTGAACTATAGATCTGTATGTTTATCTATGATTTTGTCTCCACAGGTTCTTACGCCAATTGGGCGCAACGATATTCACTAACATATAACACTGTTAGGAACATTACACATTGTGGTAATTTTTATTGACACTTTTATATTTTACATGTGAGTAAGGGGAGGGTAAGTGCATTAACCCTTGTCCTGAAGAAGGGGGCTTTGACCTCCGAAACATGTTGACTTTTTGAAACAGTGGTCTGGATACCCTAATACGTATCTATTTAAACCACGCCCTGCACTTTTATTTTAATAATACCAGCCAGGGATTTAATAAAGTATTTTTTTCCCACGTGCCAGGTATTTTTTAACCATTCACTTTTTTTCACCTCACCTCACTCACACCTTTGTATATAAAACACACACCCCCACACATAGTTCACTTCAAGTGCTCCTGCGTATTCGCGAGTCGTAGCACGCCGCATCCCGTAGAGGGGTGCGAAGGCCCCGATGATGAAGCATGACACCAAGGGGCCTGTTGGTGTGTGAGGGGCATTTAAACAACACTGTGTGTTCCCCATCACTCTAGGGATCACTGTCACCCTGAGTGGATTCCACTTTGTTTATTTATATGACCTTGGAGACTGAATCCACTGACTCTCTCTCTCCCCCCTCCTGTTAAAATTTGTTTATAGACAGCGTGCAGCTGTGGGAGTCCCCTTCCCCTTTCCCTTTGGACCTACACACATACCTATTTACACATAACAATTTTGTTTTTCGAAAACCTTCCTGCTCTCCTCATCTGTCAACATGGAGGATGAACATGGACTGACCTTTAGCGAGGATGACATTGACCGCATTTTAGCAGATGATAGACCTTTTGAAGGCCTCAGTAATAGCGACCCGGGGCCTGCAGTAGCGGACTGGGATGAGCTGATGAACACCCGCAAAATCCAAATCAGGACAGCCCTTCATGGCTTACTAATGAGGGAGTATTTAAGAAACAAGATGGCCCCGCAAGGTTTATTGGTTAAAACTGAACCATTTATCTTCCAGGATGACCTTGTTTTTAAAAAGGCATGGTCACTTATCTCTTGGCACTGTACCAGGGATTGGCTGGTACTTATAGTCCAGACCGCAGCTAGGAAGTCAATGGAGCTGAAAGTAGAGATCCAAAGACTTGAAGTACAGCTAAAGGCCTTCATTTCACCAGCGGATCTTAAAAAGGGCTTAGAGGAACTAAACCAACAAATGAAAGAATTTGAGGCTGGCTTAAAACAAAGCAAATTCAATAAATTGAAAAAAGACAAAGACCGATTTACCCCTGAGAGAGCCTACCCTTACACTCGAGCAGATTATGTCATGAAAGATAACATGAGTGATACAGATAGTGTTAACTCAGATGGCAGCAACTCAAGTAACAAATCGGGAGGTTTCCAGCAAAAAAAGCAAAGAGGAGGTTTTCGCCAACAAAGAGCCCAATTTCCACGTCAAAGAGGTTGGCGGGGTTTTCAAGGACCTCAATTCAACCCTTATCAGCCCCCTTTTCAATTCCCGCAATATCAGTTTGTCCCACCCCAAATGGGACAAATGTACCCTCAGTGGGTTCCAGACCAAACTAATGTACCCCAGAACCAACAACCTTTTTTATCCTGGGGTCAGGGATCCCGCAGAGGGCGGAACAAGAAGGGCAACAACGTGAATTGGCAACCCACAGAGGAGTCAGACCCACGTGCAGTAACGAGGAGCATGACAGCCAATCAAGCGTCAACAAGCCACAGGGGGACCTAGTTATCAATATAACCCCCTGGCCCCTCACTGATCTGCAAAAAGAGGTACTGAATAAAGGCCTGGGTTATGTCCCCACCAATAAACCAGACATTTTCCTATTACATAAGGAAATGCAGGAGTTTATAAGGACTATAAAATTACGAGCATTCTTTCAAGACAAGGAACTACCCACAGAGACTTCTGATACCGGCTTAAAACCTAAGTCAACATTTACACCATTAGACAACCAACTTCCGGTTGAAGTACTGGCCTTTGAAAAAGCCATGATGCAGGAATTAAAATGTCTAGAAACCAGACAAAGGGTCTTTCAGAATATGAGCAGAACAGAAAACGAGGCCATTAAGGAATTGAGGATGAACAAAAACCTTGTTATAAAACCCGCAGACAAGGGTGGGGCAGTGGTTATCCAAACAACCACAGCCTATGACATGGAATGCAGACGGCTTCTTTCTGATGACAGGAACTACCAAATACTTACAGAAGATCCCACTGAATCTTTAAGAGTCCAGATAGGTGGTATGGTGGAAGAGGCACTTGCACACGACTGGATTACTAAAAAGGAGTCCGAGTTCCTGACACAGAGGAACCCCCGCATCCCTTACTTCTACACCATACCTAAGGTGCACAAGAACCTGGAGAACCCCCCAGGTCGCCCCATAGTCTCCGGAATCTCATCCATCCTGGAACCATTATCTAAGTTTGCGGATGCCTTCTTGAGGCCCATTGTACAGGCTACTGACACATATCTACGTGACACTAAAGCAGTACTACAACTGTTGAATAATCAAACCTTTGATCCAACTTCACAGATGCTGCTTAGTCTGGATGTGGAGAGCCTCTATACGAGTCTCCCCCACGATGAGACTATCCAAATCATTGAGGAGGTACTGCACTCTACTAATTGGGAATACCACACTCCACGGAATGTAGTGATGGAGTGCATTTCTTTGGCACTCACGAAAAACTTTTTCGAATATGAGGGCACTCTCTTCTGGCAGAAGCATGGGACCAGTATGGGCAGCACATTTGCCCCAAGTCTGGCTGGACTGTATGTCCACCATTTGGAATCTACAAAAATCCTGCATCCGGATAATCCTTACAGGGCGAGGATTCGCACCTGGCGGAGGTACATTGATGATATCCTGGTCATCTGGGAAGGAGATGCAACCACGATAACTGAATTCATCAACTGGCTGAACAATCGAAATGCCTTTTTGAAATTCACTCATCAGGCATCTAATATCAACATGGTCTTCCTAGATTTGAATATCTACCACGAAGCTGGCATCTTAAAAACAGAAACTCACTTTAAACCAACGGCGAGGAACTGTCTCCTCAGATTTGACAGTTTTCATCCTCGTCATCTGAGAGAGAACCTTCCCTATGGACAGTTCCTACGCCTCCGGCGGAACTGTAGTGATGTTGCAAGATACAAAACTCAGGCCAAGGATCTCAGTGGTAAACTGAGACAGAGGAAATATCCGGAGACTGTGATTAAAAAAGCTTTCATAAGAGCACGAAATAACAACCGTGAGGCCCTTTTGGAGGACAATCCACGAAGGGCGGATGCTGAAAACAGGACGGTTTGTGTCACCACATACAGTCCGGTCAGCAACCAAGTGACAAAATTGGTCCACAAACATTGGCGCACTTTAACGAGTGGTGGCTTGACTCTGGAGAAACCTCTCTTTGCACATAGAAGGGGTAGGAACTTAAGAGATATACTCGTTCATACGAGACCACCCCCTCCTACTAAGGATCAGACGAGGTTGCAAGGTGTACATGGGCATTACCCGTGTGGCAACTGTAATAACTGCCACCTCACAAAAAAGAGCCGGAATCTAACCTTTACCAATGGGACAAAATGGGAACAACGTGCTTTTACGAACTGCAACAGTAAAAATGTTGTTTACCTGATTACTTGCCCCTGTGGAAAAGAGTATGTGGGGATGACCACCAGACCTGTGAGAGTCAGGTTGAATGAACATAAAAGCAACATCAGGTGCAAGAAACTCACGACCAAGATGTCAACCCACTATATTGAACATCAACACTGTGTGAATGAGTTACAGTGGACGATCATAGAACAACTACCCTCAGAGGTGGGTCTCCTGGAAAAAGAGCAACGGTGGGTGTTTCGGTTGGGAACCGACACCACCGGACTGAACGATTCTATTCCATGGAACCTTCTCAGATAAACCTTATCTGACTACCCATCACAAACCATTGATGTACACGTGTGGTTACATCCAACAAATATGACTGTGGGGTTCCTTTGGGTCAATACACCATGGCAATGTGATACTACCTAGCTGTGATCGAGGATTTATCCCCTTCGGTAGGGACCATGTTCCATGAGTTCCCACTTTTTTAACAACAAGCCCTGTGAAATAATCACCGTCTGTTGAGTTCAACCAGTACACTGTTGCCCTTCAAAAACTCCTTTAAGGTAGTCTACTCCTTAAAGGTAGTTTAATTCATCACCATTGTGCTTATTGCCTATTTTTTGTTCAGCATCTAGCTGTAAATTTGTCAAATGCACTGCCTCATATGCGCATACTTTATTTTTTCACCGAAGCGCTTATTTTGTATTTGCCATTGAAGCTCCATTCATTTAATAGGCTTTTAGTTGTTAAACCGATTGCTCCGTGTATTAACGTAGCGTCTCCGTCGGCGCATGCGCGGCAGCCTCGCTCGCCGCGCATGCGCACCTTTAGAGCTGTAATGCGCATGCGCGACAGAGCAGTGAAAGGCGCTAGCGCAACACCGGACGCTCGGAGGTTGTTATCTCCGTATTTGGGCATTCCCCCGGGCTGCATTAATCAATTTACCGGCACTAATTACCTACAGGCACAACATATATAAGGGCCTTGAATTCTTCGTAGCTCACTTCACCGGAGCCGCGTTGAGGGAAGGCAGGCGATTAGCTGTGGCAGTAACCGTGAGTTATAGACCATTGAGAGAAGCAGTTGTTCTCTGTACTACTGATGCATTGACTACGAAGTTTTCCTACTGAACCCCTGATATTGATTTCTTAGGTTTCTGATTAGAAAGGAAGGATTCCCCAATATACGCTTAGGCCCATGAAGTCCTGTATTTGGGAACTTTAAGTAAGACTTCTATTTCTTTATGTTTGCTCTCCTTCCATCTGAGCAGAGAGTAATTTTGGTGTTGTGTGTGTCTATGTGTTTGTAGTGTCCTTTTTCTTTTTTCTTTCCAGGGTCCCATTATTTTTGGTTCAACCTGATGTTTTTTCAGAGAAGCTTGATTCTTCTCTTTTAACCTGTGAACTATAGATCTGTATGTTTATCTATGATTTTGTCTCCACAGGTTCTTACGCCAATTGGGCGCAACGATATTCACTAACATATAACACTGTTAGGAACATTACACATTGTGGTAATTTTTATTGACACTTTTATATTTTACATGTGAGTAAGGGGAGGGTAAGTGCATTAACCCTTGTCCTGAAGAAGGGGGCTTTGACCTCCGAAACATGTTGACTTTTTGAAACAGTGGTCTGGATACCCTAATACGTATCTATTTAAACCACGCCCTGCACTTTTATTTTAATGATACCAGCCGGGGATTTAATAAAGTATTTTTTTCCCACGTGCCAGGTATTTTTTAACCATTCACTTTTTTTCACCTCACCTCACTCACACCTTTGTATATAAAACACACACCCCCACACATAGTTCACTTCAAGTGCTCCTGCGTATTCGCGAGTCGTAGCACGCCGCATCCCGTAGAGGGGTGCGAAGGCCCCGATGATGAAGCATGACACCAAGGGGCCTGTTGGTGTGTGAGGGGCATTTAAACAACACTGTGTGTTCCCCATCACTCTAGGGATCACTGTCACCCTGAGTGGATTCCACTTTGTTTATTTATAAAAATGAATCCACATATTTCGATAATGGCTCCGTGCTGGAGCCAATCGTCGAAATTATAGTTTGCATAGGTGGGTCAGTAACACACTTGTGTGTTTTTGGGAGCCCATAGAGTGTAGGAGTAACAGGGCAGGATCTATTCAAGAAATTGAATTCCTGCTGGCAAATATCACCTCTCTACAGGGCTCTACCTGTGATATCTTCAATGGTTTGTTTGAGCTTCACAAGATCCCTCGGATAAGCCTTTTTATAATGATGTGTCACCGCTAGCATCCTATTTATCTTGTCATCATACTCGGATTTATTCAGTACAGCAATTCCGCCACCTTTATCACAAGGCTTAACAATCACCTCTTTGTTGGTCCTAATACTTTGTAGGGCCTCATTTTCTGTGATTGTCAGATTGCTTCGGACTGGTGGGGAACTTTTTGTCAACCTGGCCACTTCCTTTAGGACAGTCTGCTCAAAAATGTGAACCTCAGGGCCCACCATTTCTAATGTAGGGGTAAATTGAGACGGGGGTTTACAGTTGGAACGATTCTCTTGATTCGTCACAGCCGGACGTTCTTGAAAAAACTTTTTCAGACGGACTTTTCTAAAAAAAGCGAATAAGTCCTGGTAAAGCCTAAATACATTATGGCGGGTGCTAGGGACAAAGGACAAACCTCTGCTAAGCAGAGTCAGTTCTTCTTTATTTAGATGCGTGGATGACAGATTGAAAATTGGTAGGTCATCCTCCCTTTCTACTTAAGTCATATCATCAGTGCTCAGCGCCAATATTGTTTGTGTCTTGTTTTCACATAGGGCTGCTGATGTTGAGGGGCCCCCTGCTGTGGCTCCCTCCTGTCTGGTTCCCATCGTTTGTTCCTCCCACGAAACTGACCTCTCGCTAAAAAAGGAGACGATTGTCCTCGATATGATTGATGTCCCATTGGTCTGCCCCGAAAGGGCCGCCCATCATATTGTTGATCATCATTATCTTGACCAATCTCATCTGAATCCGAGGAAAATGTTTCTGAAAAGTTAAAACCCCGTCTACGAAATCTATTAGAGTTTGCCTGTTGTCCTTGGTTATAATTGCTGTCCTGATAGAAGGTAGTCTGTAAATAAGGATATGCTTTCTCATGAGTGTACCACCTGATATCCTTCTTCAACTTTTCTGTTTTCTTATTAGTCAGGTACACCTCAAAATCTTTCATATCAGTATTAATGCGATCCAATCTGGCCTTAGCTTCATCAAGCGCTGTGGAGGAATTGAGTTTTTCTTCTAAGGACATAATTTCCTTATTTAAAGCCTCCATCATGTCCCTTGCTGTTTCGATAATTAACATCATCCAGTCCCTGGAGCAGCGGTTAGCTATAAGCGACCACCGCTTCAGGAACTTTCTGACTTTGATAAATAATGCTGGGACATTCCTAACACGTAGGCCAGATGGAATAACCCCAGATCTGAGATACTGAAGCATATAGTGTGCATGTGACTCCATACGCTTCAATTTCTTTCTCATATTCAATAGATTGTTCCACTCTACATTATCACTCTGCTGTAATGGAACCACACTGTCACTAGTGAGAGCTCTATCATTAAATGAAGAATTCTTTCCTACCTGTCTACAGATATGACTGATCAAACAGATTTAGAGATGGTATGAGCTCCCTGGCTGCCTTGGGAATTAATTTGGATATGAGAAGATTCACAGAGTTGAAACCCTAAAAAGCTAAAGATGGTAACTACACGTACATAACCCTACTGTTCGCCATTATCATTCCATAAGCAAGTCAGTTATTAGTAAGTAGTAAGACTGACACTATTGAACTTGTGCCCGCGCCTGCATCTTTTGGTGGAGTGGGAGCCGGGGACTCGGAGGTTGCGCGCACTGCTTGTCGCGCGAACCTCGACTTTCTGCATACTAAGTAGGTGGCCATTTTTGTTGTTGTTTTCTTTGTTCCTCACGGAGTTTAAACGTTGGAGCATCGTTTCAAGTGCTCAAGCCCACAGCCTGCGCAGAGAGTCCCCAAATTAAGCCCATTCTACTATATTTACGTGTTTGGGCTGTATAATTTCATTAGGCATTGCCTAGAGTGGCCTGACTTAAGCAAGCCCTCCCTCCACATTTTATAACTTTGAGGTCAGGTGGCTACCTACCTTCCTGGCTTGCTTTAGGGTTGTCACTCCCCCTGATTTTGTCTTCACGACTTATTGAATATTTTGTCACTTCCTCTTGTGGGCATATATCTTATACACAGTGTAACTATGGGTGATTACTATGACGAGGAAGATTATTACTATGATGAGGAACCCTCTGGTTCCATGGAGCAGGATTTAGTGGACGCTCTGGATCAGGGAGTTCAGCGCTCCTTTAATAAGGCGTTGGTCCGCGCAATTGCGCCTTTAAAGCGTAATTTGTCTGAGTATGCTTCTCAGCAAGGCTGGCTACCTTCTTCTTCTACCAAACGTTCCTCCAAGTCTCCAAAGAATACACATCACTCTGACTTTGCGAAATTGGCCAAGACCCTGTCTTCCGAACACACTTCTGGGAAGGCGTCCAAGGATGCTCACACATCCTCAGAGGATGAAGATACGTCTTCTTCCTCTTTGTCTGGTCCTCAAGCCCCTCCTCCTGCGAAAAAGGCTCTTAAGGAGCATTTTGTGAATGCGCCCTCTCATCCCCAATTACTTACCTTCGATCCATCTGATATTATTCACCCTAATTCAAAATCTTCAGAAGTGGCGGAGTATGTTCATGCGCACATATGCCAACCGTTCGACCAGGACGTAAGGGCCCGTCTTAGGTCTGAGTGCCCGCGCCCTGACTTGGCAGACAAGTTGGCAGACACCCCTGAAGTGGATCCCACTATGGTTACTTATCTTAAAAAATATGCCAAGGATCTTAAAAAAGGTATCGACAGGTCTTGGCGTTTGTGTCAAGATAAACTTTTGGATCTCCTAGGACTCCTCACAAAAATTCTAGATCTGGGCTTCCGGGCCAAGGAGTCTGCCTCCTTCACTTGACCCTGATGAGTTGATTGGCTGGTCCCAAAGAGCTATTTGCCAGTTAGGTAATGGTAACTGTGCCATTTCATGTGAGCGCCGTCGCTCTTTTCTATTGAAGTTGGATCCCAAGTTACCTGAGTTGGCTACGTCTGAATCAGGATCCCTCGCTCAGGGTTTGTTGTTTGGCCAACCATTCCTTAAGGAGTTAACCAAATTTGTAGCTACTTTTAGTGGGCTTGACAAAGCTCAATCATCTCTCCGTCGGGCGTTCCGCCCGGTTTTTGGAAGGGCCGGACGTTCCAGGGGACGTTCGTTCGGCCGTGGATCCGGCCAGCAAAATCAACGTGGCAATCAGTCCCAGAGGGGAGGTGGCCAGTATACCTCTTACTCTGGTAATAAGTCCAACTTTTACCCCTTCCGCAAAGGTCGAGGACAGTCCAATAAAGGCCGTTACGGTGGAAACCAGGGAGGACGTCAGGACTCCTCCAATTCAGGTGAGCTTGATACCAGTTTCAGAGGTTGTTCTGGGGGGCAGAATACAATTTTTTCTACCAAACTGCCGTCTGATCTCGAGCGATGCATGGGTGTTGGAGACTGTTCTCGGTTACAAGATAGAGTTTTACAGTTGTCCTCATCAGACCCACCCTCTTTCGCCCCTTGTTTTTTCCCAACGTGATCAGGAGGTAATTTCCGTGGAAATCGAGTCTCTTCTGGCCAAAGGCGCCATAATTCAGACTTCCCATCATCCACAGGGTTTCGTCAGCAATATCTTTCTGGTCGAGAAGAAAGGGGGTGGTTCTAGTTTGGTTTTCAATATCAGAGACTTCAACGGCGGAGTTGTTTATCGCCATTTCAAGATGGAGGGAATCCATCTTCTCAGGGATCTTCTTCAGGAAGGGCACTGGATGGTCCGCCTCGATCTGAAGGATGCCTACTTGTCGGTTCCGATCTACGGCCCTCATAGCCGATTTCTCCAGTTCCAATGGTTGGGGACTTGGTTCGAATACACTGTTCTCCCATTCGGTCTCTCGTCAGCACCGCGGTGCTTCAAGAAGCTTCTGAGACCCGTGGTGGAGTCCTTACGAGCTCGCGGTGTTCACCTGGTAGTGTATCTCAACGATATTCTCATCATGGCGCAGTGTCCGATCCTGTTACAGACTCATTTGAACTGGTCGATAGATCTGTTGCAATCACTAGGTTTTCTAGTGAATGCTCTGAAGTCTGTCTTTCGCCCCTCCCAGTCTCTAGAATTCCTGGGTTTTCTCGTCGATTCGGTTTCCTGCCAACTCTTCTTGCCCTCTCAGAAGATCAGATTCATCAAGAGGGAGTTGAAATTACTTTTGTCCAAACAGAGTGTGTCATTGAGATCGGTGGCTCAGATTGTCGGCCTGTTGGCATCTTCCATTCAAGCGATTTTCCCGGGTCCCTTACATTACCGGGCTCTTCAGCGTCTAAAGACCAGGCATCTCCAGAAGGGCCTTCGCTATTCCGATCTGGTTCCTCTGACGGAGGACGCAAGGTTGGAGATGTTATGGTGACTGGACCACATGGAATCTTGGAACGGGAAAGCCCTGTTTGGAACATCTCCGGATGTGGTGTTGGAATCCGATGTCAGTCTGTGAGTCTGTGGGGTTGGGGAGCCCGTTGCGGTCCCATCTCGACAGGCCGCCGTTGGTCGCAGGAAGAATTGAATCTCCACATAAATTGCTTGGAGCTTCTGGTGGGTTCTTTCACGATTAGTTGTCTTGCACCTCACATGACGAATTGTTGCATACGCCTCCGCATGGACAATATCTCAGCGGTCCGGTATGTCATCAAACTGGGGGGACGAGGTCGAGACTTCTGGCAGAGATTGCAAAAGATTTTTGGCATTTTTGTCTGCAACGCAAGATCACTGTTATTGCAGAATATCTCCCGGGTAGCGACAATCAGATTGCTGATTGGAATTCTCGTCATCTGAGAGACTTCAGCGATTGGAGGCTTCATCCCCGGGTATTCCGGTCTCTGTCCTGGATTTGGGGACGGTGTCAGATCGATCTGTTCGCATCTCGCCTCAACGCTCAACTACCCCAGTTTTTCAGTTGGCGTCCGGATCCAGAGGCTCTGGCCACGGATGCATTTCTCCAGGTTTGGCCTCCTCACCTGTGTTATGCGTTTCCCCCGTTTGTGATGATCCCCAGGGTCCTGGCCCGCACAAAGCATTTCCAGTCGGAGCTCATTCTGATCACTCCTCTTTGGAGGGCTCAAGCTTGGTTCCCTGATCTTCTGGAGATGAGTTGTTCGACGCCGCTCCTTCTTCCCCAGAAGTGGAATCTGTTGCTGGACCCTCTTCTCAATCCGCACCCTCTGGTTCAATCGGGTCAACTCCTTCTGGTTGCGTGGCGTCCCAGGCCTTTCTGGAGACGCTGCACGGTTTATCAGTGAAGCTTGGGCCCCCAACACACACAAACGTTATGCTTGGAAACGAAGGTGTGGTTGGTGTTCACAACGGGAGGTGGATCCCGCTTCAGCAGATATCGCTTTGATTGTTAATTTTCTGGCCTCTCTTGCTTCTTCAGGCCTGGCTTATAGGACTGTCAGTAATTTTCGTTCTGCAATTTCTGCGGGCCACATTTCTATAGATGGGAAACCTGCAGGGGAACACCCTTTAATTTCTAAATTACTTAGAGGTATACGGCTGGTAAAACCGCCTTGTCCAAAGTATGTGGCTCTATGGACGTTTCTCTTGTTTTGCGTTTTTTTGGAGTCTTGGCCTTCCAACTCTTTGTTATCTCGCAAACAACTTTCAGCAAAATTGACAATGTTGCTGTGCTTGGTATCTTGCAAACGTGTCTCCAACATTCGGGCTTTGGACCTTGCAGGTCGTTCTTTTTCTCCAGAAGGTGTTACTTTTTCCATTTCCAGATGCACCAAATGCAATACGTCCTCTGTGACATAACCTTCTTTTCCTCAAAATCCACAATTGTGTGTGGTTCAGTGCATTAAGGATTATGAGGTGAGTACCGCTCCTTTTAGACAAGATTTAACTGGTCAATTGTTGATTGCTTTACAGAAGCCTTTTAGGCCTGTGACGCCTGCTACGTTGGCACGATGGGTGCATTGGCTCATGCTGGAAGCCGGCATTGATGTTTCCATCTTTGGTGCGCATTCTGCACGGGGGCTATGGCTTCTAAAGCTTTTTCTATGGGTGTGAGTCTGCATGATATCATGAAGGCCGCTAATTGGTCTTCTGACTCTGTGTTTAAAACTTTCTATTTTAAACCTATTGTTGATATTGCTTCTGTTGTGGTGGCTCAGCTTTAAACAAGCATAATCGGAGCCTCCAGTCCTGCCATAGAATTAAAAATTTGAAATCATACGTGACAAGAATTTTCAATTATATTAAGGACACAGAGGCGAAGATTATCCCGCCCATTTTCTCTGCCTGCATTTATCATGTCTGCTTTTATATCATTGACTGATGCATTGTTTTATGATGATCCTTGCTCTGTTTACCCTCCCTTGTTGCTTTTGCTATTTTGACTTGTGCTGGGTATAGTGTATTACGATTCTGATTTCCCTTTCAGGTTCTGATCCTAAATGAAGTTCCTGCTGTGTGTTTCCTCCTTCTGCCTGTTGGCCGTTGATCGTCACAGAGTGTATTCAGCTACTGCGACCATCGCTTCTGTTTTTCCAGTGGATGTTTTTTCTTCATGGTGTTGTTCCTTCCTCCATGGTTTTCGTTTGAAACTGAACATTTTCCGACCTTGAACTGCTTGGTTATGGACAAATAAAGAGGATGGCCTATTCTCTATGGTCCCTTATATACTGTATATACTCTATGGTTACCCAGAGTATTCATGGGAAATGTAGTTCTGTTTCTTTTTTCTTCATTGTGATTGGCTGCTGAGTATTTCTTAGTAAAGAAATGAGACAGCATAATCTTCGCCTCCGTGTCCTTAATAGAATTGAAAATTCTTGTCACGTATGTTTGCAAATTTTTAATTCTTTTATTTCCTTATCTCCCCTCTCATTTATGTTTCCACCCCCATTTGTGTTGGGTCGGGAGCTCCCTCTGACAATGCACTGCTGTAGGTCGGTGTCAGACCCTCGCTTGTTGTATTCCTGTGTGGGTATAGCCTCTGGGAGCGCCCTGAGGAGGCCTGTTGACACTATAAATGATGAAAGTCCGTTTTTCAGGAAAATAACTGAAATATATCATTTCATCTCAGTATGCCAGTTTGGGCCTGTTGACAATAACAGGGCGAGTTAGTGAAATATGTGTACATTTTTCTGTAGTAATAAATACATTAATGGTGATTTGGCCCTTTCGTTCTGGGATAGAGAGATGGGTTTTGTTTGATGAAAATCTGAGACACTCAAGGAAACTCGGGTTGTTAGCTAAGCATCAAAGTAAATACATTGTTTTCTTTATATTGTAAAACGAAGTTAAAGGATCGCTGCTTTTTTTGTCCTATGGTTTCCGACAGGGAATGAAGACCTGTTGATACTTTTGAATTAACTTTTGCTTTTTTTCCCGTTTCTTTAACCCTAATCCAAATCCCTTCTTAGGGTTTATTATTATGTGAAATAAAAAAAAATATATTTTACAGTTACAAAACAAGGAAAAATGATGAAATGCCGTTAAACAAAATTGCAGAGGAGCCCCTTAAAACCACCATCACCTTTGCTTTCATTTTCAATCTACTGGTTCTGAGCTGTCCGACAACGTCACACGTGTTGGCCGATTTTTGACCTTTTTAGGTCGAGCCTGTCCCAATCCGCAGGAATGGATAGGATCGAATTCATGTCGGCAAAATCCTCTTCAAACTAAGGGGTTTCTGCCCGGCGTTTTCTTGCAGTTCACGTGAACATGCAAGAGCTTTCACGGCCAGGGCTTCTCCTCCCCTAGCAGCACTCCTCCCACACCAGCAACTCCCCCCTCCCACACCAGCACCTCCCCTCTCTCTCCCCGCAAACACAGCCTTGCCGTAGCAGCACTCCTCCCACACCAGCACCTCCCCCCGCCCACACCAGCACCTCCCCTCTCTCTCCCCGCAAACACAGCCTTCCTTTCATTTCTCCTCCCCCTCCCCAGCCAGCTTCCCCCAGGCCGTGTTCCCTCAGATATGCTATTGCATATCGTTTGCTACCTCTTGTATTTTGTTGCTCTTGATACTTGCACAACTGTCACTATTGTCTCATGTAACGTAACGTTTGCTTTTGTAACATGCTCACTTGTAATTTTGGCTTCATGTATGTAAAAAAGCCTCCCTCGCGCTCCTTTCTCCCTCTCTCCCGCTGCCTAGTCCTCCCACCCCCTCCCTCTCCAGCACGCGCTCCACTCGCATCTGCCTGCTGCTCCCCCGCCCACCCCCCCACTCCCCCCACCAGCAATTCACACACAGCAACGCCACTCACACACGCAACGCAACTCATCCACGCAACCCCACTCATCGACGCAACCCCACTCATCGACGCAACGCAACGCCACTCACACATGCAACGCCACTCACACACGCAATGCCACTCACACACGCAACGCCACTCACACATGCAACGCCACTCACACACGCAACGCCACTCACACACGCAACGCCACTCACTCACGCAACGCCACTCACACACACAACGCCACTCACACACGCAACGCCACTCACACACGCAGCGCCACTCACACACGCAACGCCACTCACACACGCAACGCCACTCACACACGCAACGCCACTCACACACGCAACGCCACTCACATGCAACGCCACTCACACGCAACGCCACTCACACACGCAACGCCACTCACACACGCAACGCCACTCACACACGCAACACCACTCACACATGCAACACACGCAACGCCACTCACACACGCACCGTCACTCACACACGCAACGCCACTCACACACGCAACGCCACTCACACACGCAGCTCATCCACGCAACCCCACTCATCCACGCAACCCCACTCATCGATGCAACGCCACTCATCGACGCAACGCCACTCATCGACGCAACGCCACTCACACACGCAACGCCACTCACACACGCAACGCCACTCACACACGCAACACCACTCACACACGCAACGCCACTCACACACGCAACGCCACTCACACACGCAACGCCACTCACACACGCAACGCCACTCACACACGCAACGCCACTCACACATGCAACGCCACTCACCCACGCAACGCCAATCACCCACGCAACGCAACTCACCCACGCAACCCCACTCACCCACGCAACCCCACTCACACACGCAACGCCACTCACACACGCAATGCCACTCACACACGCAACGCCACTCACACACGCAACGCCACTCACACACGCAACGCCACTCACACGCAACGCCACTCACACACGCAACGCCACTCACACACGCAACGCCACTCACACACGCAACGCCACTCACACATGCAATGCCACTCACACACGCAACGCCACTCACACACGCAACGCCACTCACACACGCAACGCCACTCACACACGCAACGCCACTCACACACGCAACGCCACTCACACACGCAACGCCACTCACACACGCAACTCATCCACGCAACCCCACTCATCCACGCAACCCCACTCATCGACGCAACGCCACTCACACACGCAACGCCACTCACACACGCAACGCCACTCACACACGCAACGCCACTCACACACGCAACGCCACTCACACATGCAACGCCACTCACACACGCAACGCCACTCACACACGCAACGCCACTCACCCACGCAACGCCACTCACCCACGCAATGCCACTCACCCACGCAATGCCACTCACCCACGCAACCCCACTCACCCACGCAACCCCACTCACCCACGCAACCCCACTCACCCACGCAACGCCACTCACACACGCAACGCCACTCACACACGCAACGCCACTCACACACGCAACGCCACTCACACGCAACGCCACTCACACACGCAACGCCACTCACACACGCAACGCCACTCATCATATTGTGCTGCAAAACTAAATACTTATAAGGTCCCACAAGCGAGACCTATTGGCAATGCCAATGCTTGTTTTGCCCGAAGGCATTGGGTATTACCAGATGGCATATTTTCCACATTACATAAAAATAGTTTGTCTTTTTTTACTCTTTTTTACATCGCCTTTAGGCCCTTAAGATTGCTTTGTGGTCCCAGAGAATGGGGTACATATTGTTTTAGTGAGTGATGGTTAGACATGCTTTGACTAAATGAGTAAATAGTGTTTATTCGGGCAACGTTATTCATTAAAATGATAGTGTATTTTATTAAGTTATGCGTTTTAGTAAAAAAAACAATCGCAGGAGGCCACTCATAATCTCCCCTCACTGGAGTGCCTGACGGGGGGGGGGGCGGGGGGTGAGTGTATGCGGCATTCTGGAGGGGCCCGCCTCCATTGCTCATCCCTTACGGCCCCTGAGTGCGTTGTTCTTATCTTGGACATAAAGCAAGTGAGTGAATAGCTGAGGATTTACTAGGAGAGAGTGAGTTTAGTCAGATCTGGTCTGGAATGATCTGATTGTATTTGTTTTCCTCAGGAAGCAGGCAAGGTCGGGCTGGCAGGTCACCAGGCCATGTGCAGAGAAAGAGTACAGCGCCACATGCCCCCGTCGTTACAGCGCAGCGCTGGCCTTGCAGAGCCACGTGCTGCTTCCTTATAGGGAACAGAGTGCATCTCTGGGAGTGCAGCCTCGGCCCTGCAGGAAAACGTCCCAGCCCCACCCCCACCGGATTCATGATAGCTGAAGCCAGGGCTTTTAAGTGGGATGAAAGAACTAGAATGTCTCCCCAAGGGGTGTGGCCGATGTAATTAGGGCGTGGCTTAAAAAGTAATCTAAAACTCTGTGGTGGTGACTGGTAATTTGCTACTTCTGTCATTGCATCACCACATGTAACATTCCACCTACAACAAGACAGGACTATTGCCTTTGCCAGTGGTTGTTAGTTGCATAATATAATAAGCAACAACTATGTCTTCGTGTCAGGGTCGGATTGGGATTGAAAATCGACCCGGGCACACAAAAAAAATCGGCCCGGTCACACAAAAAAAAACGTCCCGGGCACACAAAAAAAATCGGTCCTCATTTGCATAATGCCTTTCCTCAAATCACTGCATTAAAAAAAGAGGGGGGGCTTAAAAAAATGCACGCATTCGTTTACACTAGTGAAACACACCTGAAAACAAGTGAGGCCTCTTCTACTGAGGCCCCCTGCCCCGCTCAATATGTGCACACATTAATGTGCCGGCCAGCGAGACAAAGGAAGTGTTACCTCTGCCTGTTGCTAAACCGGGGGTGGGGGACCGGCCCGGCGGTGTTGCTGGAGGGGGATGGGGGGGGGGGGGGCGGCGACGGTGAGGGGTGTTACGGGGGGGGGGGGTGGCAATGAGTGCCCAAAGGCCACTCAGCCACCCACTGGGCCGCTGGCTGTATTCCGAAAATAGAGACACCGCCCAAATCGGCCCAGACTGCTCAAAAAAGCAGCCCACAGCAGGATCTCAGACACCGGCCCCTCTGGCATTGCCCGAATGCCCGTGTTACCAATCCGAGGCTGCTTCGTGTTATAGAATATTGAAATGCGTCAGTGCAGAAACGATGAAACTGTAAAAGAATTATAAGGAGTCTCGTTCAAGTTACATCACAGGCAGTGAAGGGTGGCACTGCTTCACAGTTGGTTTATTTGTTCGGTGAGGGCTAAAACGGAGAGCCCGATAGGGACCCATCTCAGCATCTTTTTTTTAAGAACTGCCGGCGCTCTGCACGGGCAGGACCCGGCCCACTTAAAACCCTGGCTAAAGCCCACTACTGAAGGGCGCCAATGGTTTTTGCCACAGCATCACAACACAGTGATTTAGTTTCTTGCGGCCGCGCCGCTGCTGTGAAGTGCTGTTCAAATACACAGTGCAGTCCTCAGGGCTTTAAGTGGGCGGGGTCTCACCGGGTATGAGCACCGGCAGTTTTTTAAAGGGGGCCTCGAAACGGGTCTTTACTGGGCTCTGTTTTGTGCCTTGCCACAGGCAGTCCGTTTTTTTCCAGCCTGCAGAGACAGCAGGCACATCCATATGCGTGTGCTCACACTGCTCACTTCTCACTAGTGGAGAAGCTACGGCATGACGTCATACCAGGTGAGCATTGTAGGGAAAGGAAATTCTTTAATGAGATTCATTTTCTCTCTGGATTTCCCTTCTCTTTTTAAAACTCAGGAGCAGCAACATTGTCATGGTGTCACAATGGCTTTAATTGGAAACTTTTTCAATAATATTTATAAGCCATAGTTGCTGCTTATTGATCTTATGCAACGAATAACCATTGACAAAGCCAATACGCCTGACGTTTTGTAGGTGTGATGTTAATTGTTGTATCATATATATGGATGCAGTGAGGGAAACCGCAAAATACAAGTCAGGCGGCACACTATGCGAAGCATACATTTTTAGCTTACATGTTTTAAGCCACGTCCTTAATTATATTGGCCACAACCCTTTGAATACCCTCCAGTTTTTTCATCCCACGTAAAGCCCTGGCAGTCCTGTTCACGGGAACTTGCACACTCTCTCTGCACTCAAACATGAAAAGCGAGGGACTTGAGTGGGTACAAGGCAAATTGTACTTGTCGAAAAACACTGGCACTTTAAAACAAGCATTTACAATGCAACGGTCTCGCCTTCGAAAAAGTTAGAGCTATTGGCATTGTAAATGACAAACTTTTTATTTATGTGTTGGTTTTGAAAACAGATAAATAAATGGCATTTTCATTTACAATGCCAATAGCTTAATCTCTCGCAAATACGAGACCTATTGCATTTGCACCCAAACACAGAGAGCCACACCGTCAGCCACTCTAGCCCTTGATCCACTGCCTGCTTCACCTTACAGAGCAGGCGAGCTTTGTTATTAACCCTACCTCCTAGAGGAGCTCATTTCCCTGGACACCTCTATCTGAGAAGGCCCTCTTCGTCTAGCGCCGACTTCTAGGTTAGCACGCTATATCTGGTAACCACTCAAGGAGAAGCACACTGTACTGCCCTCTACTCCCTATGGCAGCAACGCTGTCCCCGGCACCTCGTTCATACAGCAACATACCGTGACCCCATGACTGCTCCCTAGTTCCTAGAGATGTACACTTTCCCTGGTTCCTTCATCCTAGACCACTCGCGGCGCGTTCTAAAATAGGATTTAATTATAATTGAATGCGATTTTATATAGCGCGAACATTACCCGAAGGTATGATGAGGGAGTGACATACTACTAGGCTTGGCGCAAACTACGGAAGAAAGGATTGAGTAACGATTTGCGGCGAAAGGGCATGCTGAAGCAGGAAAGTGCAGAGGATTACACAAGATCTACACACAGTAGGATGGCTGGGGCCCTATGGTGACTGCGGGCGAGGATCTTCAGACTCACCAGTCGGGCACATTAACAGAGGAGGAGGAGGAGGGGGGGGCTCAAATGGCGGGAAAGACAGTCTGCCTATGGTGACTGCGGGCGAGGATCTTCAGACTCGCCAGTCGGGCACATTAACAGAGGAGGAGGAGGAGGGGAGGGGCGCAAATGGCGGGGAAGACGGCCTGCCTATGGTGACTGCGGGCGAGGATCTTCAGACTCACCAGTCGGGCATATTAACAGAGGAGGAGGAGGGGGGGCGCAAATGGCAGGGAAGACGGCCTGCCTATGGTGACTGCGGGCGAGGATCTTCAGACTCACCAGTCGGGCACATTAACAGAGGAGGAGGGGGGGGGCGCAAATGGCAGGGAAGACGGCCTGCCTATGGTGACTGCGGGCGAGGATCTTCAGACTCACCAGTCGGGCACATTAACAGAGGCGGAGGAGGAGGGGGGCACAAATGGCGGGGAAGACGGCCTGCCTATGGTGACTGCGGGTGAGGATCTTCAGACTCACCAGTCGGGCACATCAACAGAGGAGGAGGGGTAGGCGCAAATGGCAGGGAAGACGGCCTGAGCTCTGAATGGAATGTCACCCGCCAACGAGCCTTTCAGTCACGAGCAGGAGCGTCTCATGCCCCCGGCCTGAGGAGCACTTCCCGGCCCTCCCTGCTCTTCCTGTCCGCTCCTCTCTTGGTACACCGGCAGTAAGTTCATGCCCCGCTCCGGCGCCCTCCACACCGGCCTGTGTCCCGGCAAGTAACCCGTTCCCCAGGCCCTCTCCTGCCGGACCCCACACACCTTGTGGCAGTAGGGGCAGCTGATCTTGCTGAACACCACGGCTCCTCAGGTCCACGTGGCCCCCGGTGGTGGGCGGCATGTTTGCAGCCAGTAGGAAAGATAACTAGAAAACACAACAATGTAAAGCACACGTCTTACACTTTTACAGGAACACTTTTGCCTATAAGCCCAGTCCTTTTCAGACTGGGGGGTGTGTTTTTGAGTTAGAACGTCACTAGGTAGAAAGAAAGTAAAAAAACACGTCCCCCAATCCGAAAAGGACGGGGCTTAGATCCAAAGAAGAACGTCACTGGGACCTCTTCTCCAATGGATGGCCGCCGTTTAGGAGGCCAGCCAATGGAGAAGAGGGGCGGGGCTTAACCTCACTGCTCCAAGTCATTAAATCTCGCCAGCAAGACTGCGCATGTGCGCAGCCTATGCTAGCCGAGACCTAAAAAGACAATGAGGCATTCGCCCAAAAGTGGCTATTTTTCCTTAATTTGTTCCACGACCTAAGCAGTAGACAGGAGGTATCTGGGTGGTGGGGGGTTGTTTGGAGGGTGCATTGTCAGAAGGGGTGGTGCCAACTTCACATTCAAAAGTATTGGCCTTTGTCTATTTTGAAGATGGAAAAAGAAAAAAAAAAGAGTGTTGGACCTGGGGGTTTCCCAGTCACATCGGGTAGCCTGGTACCGAACAGGAGGGCCAAATCTAGAGGCAAAGTATTAAGCGTGCGTCTCACCCTCCCAGTAACTCAGTGTCCATCCATCCAAAAATGACACTACACCATAATTCTTTTTTTTTATAAAAGTAGAAAAGCTTTATCTTTCCTTAAGTTAGTTTCTTGGTTCTCTTAGTTTCAAGGACGGTTACTTATACACATTCATCACAGTACAATAACTTTTCCCACTTATGTAAGTTTTGTCACCTTCATAGTTACATAGTTACTTTAGTAAAGCGTTTTCAATTCCAAGGTTTCATTTAGCACATTAGGTTACTTTCAATCAATTAGGGACTTCTTCATCAATCTGGATCAGAAGGGGTTTTCTACACCAACCCCCCTGAGTTGTCTAACTCGATTCCAACCTGTAAAAGAAGGCACACTAGTTTTTCAATAGCATCACAGTAGTACTTTACATTTCACATCAGTACTATCCCCCTCTCCTAGTGTAATTCTAATTTTTAATGGTGATTTCACATGGAGGCAGGTTAGCTCCTATGGCTGATGTAAGTCCCTGCCTCAGTCCTGTTCTACCATCCACAACAGTTCTCCTTCATTGAACTAAAGTAGTTCAAATGCTCCCGGGGGGGGGGGGGGGGGGTTCAGGCTCTTTCTAGTGGCGATTCTGTTTCAGTCTTGCAGGCCTTAAAGTTCCCCTTCGGGTCACTCCCTTTTCACTTTATACTGCCGGTTTGCTAATCTCTCCAGACTTTCAGGTAGTTCGTACGAGACTAGCGTCTTGATTTGACCCACTCGCCCGACTTCCTCCTGGCTGTCAGCACTTTCTAATGAGCCGGTGTCAGGGCAAAACTCCTCTTTTCCTCCCCCCTCACCCAGCGCAAAGTCACGAACAAAAGCGGGACTCTCCTCGGCTCCAAGGGGAGGTCCCACGCACTCCGACCGTCTTACCGGGCTCTTTCGACTTCCTCACGGACAGAGGGTCTGCTCGCGCCGCCTCTACTGGTCAAACCCTCGAGATGCGGCTCCACACACTGCTGCGACGCTGTCGGCTCTCCGTAGCTGGTGAAGTCGAAGCTTTCCTGAGGCTCCCTTGATGACGCCTCTGGATCCGCGACCCGCCCTCTCCTGGCTTGACGGAGAAGAAGGGAGCGGAGGGGGCTGGTCTGGTTCCCGCCCCTTCCCTACCGCTCCTCCCAAGTCACTGCGCTAGCATCAGGAACCGGGTCCTTTTTCACCAGATCTCCCCACCGGGGGCCCGCGTCCACAAGTCAGGCACGCGATGGCGGGGCAGCCGTGGACCCGACTACCAGGTGAAGTTTCCCTTCTACCAGAGGGAGGGGGTGAAGGTTATCGTGGAACACTCTCTGTCACCTCAGCTGCTCCCTGCCAGCGAACGACTGCTCCCCATAAAGTGAGGAGGGGGAGGGGGGGTTCGAAGTCGCTTCCCACAGGGATCTCTTCAGGAGTCGTGGCCAATAACGTCAATGGTCTAGTGTAAGGGCTTGGTCAATGGCTAGGGGGAGACGTCCTCAAAGAAGAAGCTGATGACTTAGGGGACGATCTAACCACTTCCTGTGCGCCTACCTCCCCAAACCACTGCCTCACTCCTCTACTCTCTGGTCAGTACAGTACAACATGTCCGCCCACCCACTGGCCTTATATATATGCAGGTCTCAGGCTACCAGAACCAGCTAGAAGGTTCTAGAGCATCCCTATGCTATCCTATTGTCCCCTCTCCTTCAGTGTCCGTTATGGCAGTTACTGGCCACCATTTTCTGGGTTTTGGTAACTTCAATCAGAAAGGCACCTAGGCCTCAGGAAAAAGACTATGAGGGCAAAGAGCACTTAACCCCTAGGTCAACACCTGAAAAGTCCAGTGGACATAAAAAGAAAAAGATTGAGGGGCAAAAAGGGGACAAAAATTTATAAACAAGTAAGAGGGACAACTCAAAGGGTAGGCAGGTCTAACACGCGTCCCCCCCAGCTGAAAGTGGGGAGAGCTACCCAACCCCTTGGGAGTCCTCATCACTAAGGCGGAAATACCTAGAGATACCGTCTGCATTGGCGTGGTCCACTCCAGGCCGATGTTCCACCCGGAAGTCCATTCCCTGTAGGGAGATGGACCATCTCAACAACTTGGGATTTTCTCTCTTCATTTGCATCAGCCAACGAAGGGGTCGGTGGTCAGTCTGAACCAGGAAGTGCGAGCCAAACAGGTATGGCCGCAACTTCTTCAGAGCCCATACCACTGCAAAAGCTTCCCGCTCAATTGCACTCCACTTCTGTTCCCGGGGAAGCAGTCTCCTAGACAGAAAGACAACAGGCTGATCCAGACCCTCTTCATTGAGTTGCGATAACACTGCCCCAATGCCATGCTCTGATGCATTTGTCTGGACAATGAACTCCTTGGAGAAATCCGGGGCCCTCAGGACCGGTGCTGCACACGTTGCTTGTTTCAGCTTCTCAAAGGCTTGCTGACAAGCCTCCGTCCAGACTACCCGTCGAGGTTGTTTCTTGGATGTGAGCTCAGTGAGGGGCGCTACAATAGTGCCATACCCCTTCACAAAGCGACGGTAGTAACCTGTGAGGCCCAGGAAAGCTCGGACCTCAGTTTGGGTCTTGGGGGGCTCCCAGGCCATGATTGCCTCAATCTTTGCCTGGAGGGGTTGCACTGCTCCCCTGCCCACCAAGTGGCCTAGGTACACAACCGACCCCTGCCCGATCTGACATTTACTGGCTTTGATTGTCAAGCCAGCCTGTTTCAGGGCCTGGAGAACAGCTTGTAGGTGACACAAATGGTTCTCCCAACTGCTGCTGAAGACAGCAATGTCATCCAGATAAGCAGCGGAGAAAGCCTCCATTCCAGAGAGGACCTGGTTCACCAGCCGCTGAAAAGTGGCAGGGGCGTTCTTGAGCCCAAAGGGCATCACACAGAACTGGTAGTGGCCCTCAGGCGTGGAGAAGGCTGACCTTTCCTTTGCTCCATCTGTAAGGGAGATCTGCCAGTACCCTGAAGTAAGGTCAAAGGTACTCAGGTATTGGGCAGCTCCCAGCCGGTCAATAAGTTCATCCGCACTAGGGATCGGATGTGCATCAGTCTTGGTCACTGAGTTCAGTCCCCGGTAATCCACACAGAACCTCAGTTCTGGAGTGGTGCCCGGTGGGGCAGCTTTTGGTACCAGAACCACCGGACTGGACATGGGGCTACTAGAAGGTTCAATGACTCCTAGCTCCAGCATCTTGGTAACTTCACTGTGGATGCTGGCCTTCACCTTGTCTGACAGCCTGTAGGTCTTAGACTTCACTGGTGGGCTGTCTCCTGTGTCCACATCATGGGTACACTGGTGGGTCCTTCCCGGGACAAGGGAGAACAACGAGGAGTACTGCTCCAAGACCTGGCGGCAGTCCTCTCGCTGCTCAGGAGTTAGGGATGGGGAGAGAATTACTCCCTCCACCGACCCATCCTTTTCCTGAGACGAAAAAAGATCAGGGAGAGGCTCGCTTTCCGCTTCCTCTACGCCATCAGTCACCATCATCAAGATGACCTCGGGCCTCTCATGGTGGGGTTTGAGGCGATTGGCATGCAGCACCCGTAGGGGCTGTTGAGGGTTCTTAAGATCCACCAGGTAGGTGGCCTTACCCTTCTTCTCCAACACCTCAAAGGGGCCTGTCCAGTGATCCTGGAGGGCACTTAGCTCCCCAGGTTCCATCACCCATACTTTCTGGCCAGGCTCCAACTCCACGGGGTGAGCGTTGTGGTCATACCACTCTTCCATCACTGCTTGGCTGCTTCCAAGTTGTCAGAAGCTTGCTTCCACAACTTAGCCATTTGGTTCCGGAAAGCCAGCATGTAGCTCACCACATCCTGGGGAAGCTTTCTGGGAGACTTTTTTCCCATCCGTCCTTCACCAGGCTGAGAGGTCCACGCACAGGGTGCCCATACAGAAGCTCGAAGGGGCTGAAGCCCACTCCCTTCTGTGGCACTTCCCTGTAGGAAAATAGCAAACAGGGTAGGAGGACGTCCCATTTCCTCCGCAGGCTCTCAGGCAGACTTCTTATCATGCCTTTCAAGGTCTTGTTGAACCTTTCCACCAGACCATTGGTCTGTGGGTGATAAGGAGTGGTAAACCGGTAGGTAACTCCACACTCCTTCCACATAGCCCGCATATATGCTGACATGAAGTTGGTCCCCCTGTCGGACACAACCTCCTTGGGGAAACCCACTCGGGTAAAGATCCCCATCAGGGCCCTAGCCACTACAGGTGCAGTGACAGTTCTCAGAGGAATTGCCTCTGGGTACCGTGTGGCGTGATCCACCAGAACCAGGATAAACCTGTGACCAGCTGTAGTTGGTGGATCCAATGGCCCCACAATGTCGATGCCCACCCTTTCAAAGGGGGTGCTAACGACAGGAAGTGGTTCCAGGGGAGCTTTCAGCTTCACCCCTGTCTTCCCACTGGCTTGGCAGGATACACACGTCCGACAGTATTTGTCGGATGCCACTTTCATCTGAGGCCAGTAAAAGTGGGGGACAAGCCGGGCAAAGGTCTTGTCCTGTCCTAAGTGTCCTGCCAAGGGAATTTCATGAGCCAGTTCCAAAAGAAAGGCTCGGTAGCGTTGAGGGACTATCAAGGCCCGTGATGACCCGGGCAAAGGTACCTTCGGTTCACTGTAGAGGACTCCATTCTCCAAGTAAATAGGGTAGTTCCCAGCAACGTTCCCTGCTGCCTGGGCTTCGGCCTGTCGCCTCAGTCCCTCAAGGGTAGGGCACTCCTTCTTGCCCTTACAAAACTCCTCTCTGGTAGGCCCTCCTTCCACATGCCACTCAGCAGGGATAGGTAAGTCCTCCAGGGAGACTACTTCCCCCTCCATGGACTCCTGGTCCACCACTGCAGGTGGCCGATCTGTCTCATGGGGCGTGGAAGCCGAAGCAGGCTTCTCCTGTCCTCGGTTCTTTCCCTTTTTGGCAGCGGGCTGGGCCATTGTTCCAGGCTCCAGCCCAGGCGAACTTCCCCTCCGGGTAGTCGCGGACCTGGTGCTAGCACAGGCCCAGTCAGGTGTACCCAGCATCTCCGAATGAGTCTGGTATTCCACCTCCTTCCACACATTGTGCTCCATGTCATTCCGCAACAGACAATCGACTGGCACGGCAGGGCTTACGTCAACTCGAAGTGAACCTGCAACCCCTTCCCACTCAAAGGGAACCTCAGCCACAGGGTAGTGGCCCAATCTGCCGTCAGCCATCGCGGCGGGGTGGAGTACATGTGGAATCACCTGCTCTGGAGACACCAGTTGACTTCTCACCATAGTCATACTGGCTCCTGTGTCTCTCAGAGCCTCCCCTCTTTGGCCATTGATGGTGACCCATTGCCCATACTTTACAGTATTTGAGGGCACCTGGATCTTAGGAACCATCTCCCGATCCCCCAGGGACACTAATGTGACACCCGCCCACTCACCCCCCTTATCTAAGGGCAACTCCTCCCCGAGCACTACACTAGCGACTCCCGGGGCTTTTCCTCCGGTGGGAAGGGGTGGTCTCTTTGGGCACTTGACATCTCCCTTATAATGTCCAACACCACCACACTCAAAGCAGTGGACAACCCTTGGCTGCTGACTTTGGCCAGGATGAGGGTTTCTGGGCGGGTTAGCCTTAGGGGTGAATCCTGTTCCCTTTCCCTGGAAACTGTTTTAGGGGACTTTTGAGAACTCCCTCTTTTTATCTCCCCCTCTTTCTTCTGGGGGGAGCCCTGTCCGGTCCTTTAGGAATCCCCTCCAGTCCCCTTTGAGGACACCCGGGTACTTGCCCAGATGTCCGCCTCCTCTGCAAGCTTCCGGGGGTTGGTCAGCTTGCTGTCCACCAGGTGTTGGCGCAGCTCGGGAAAACATTTCTCGAGTAGGTGCTCCTTGAGAATAAGGTCGTACAACCCCTCATAGTCTCCTACTTCGCTGCCTTGCACCCAGCCCTCTAATGCCTTCTTTGCGTAGTCCAAGAAATCCACCCAATTCTGTGTGCCTAGCTTGTGACTACCCCTAAACTTTTGACGGTATTTTTCTGGAGTCAGTCCAAACTTCTTGATCAGCGCCACTTTCATGGTGGGGTAGTGGGTCTGCTCTTCCTGCTCTAGGGCCAAAAGTGGGCTCTTAAGGAGACCTCATAGACAGCCAGCCACTTGGCGATATCATCTCCTGTACTGTAGCTGGCGACTACATTCTTAGGTAGGTACGGTCTGGGTTCCCTGGTCACATCCTTAGATTCGCTGCCACCATTTGGAGAACTGGGAGTCCCTGCCTGTAGGACCTTGAGATCTAACTCTCTGAGTTTCAACTCGTGAGCCATCCTCTGCTCCTCCTTCTCCTTTTCCAACCTGGCTAACTCCCATTTTAGTTGTCTTTTTTCCCTCCTGTCCGCTAGTTCGGCTTCAGTTAAGCTTCTTGCTGAGACACTGCTGCCCTCTCTTGAGAGTGTTCTGGGACCTGTCAGTAAGTTCTCCCTCTCAGATTGGAACAGCACATCTACCCCGATGACAGTTTCCCTGTCTGTTTCCTCCTCCTCCTTCCCATCTGGGTGAGCTGCCAACCACGCCCTCAAGCTGGTTTGAAGTTCCCCCTTCTTAGCACCACGCTTGAAAAACACTCCCATATTCTGACAAAACTCTCGGAGTTGAGCCACTGTATATGTCTCTAGCTCTTCCAGAGCAAACTCCATTTTGCCAATGGGAGTTCGGGACAGCCACTTGGAAGGAATTGGTTTAGAGGGTAATTAGAAGCTACCTCCACCCACCACCAGGAGTAAATTTGGAAAACAAAAATATAATTTGGGAGTCCGCAAGGAGAAAACTCCAGGTGTAGGCCTATGGAGTACACCAAGTTACTATAGAGTGGACGCAAGCACAGTTCTCATCCCACCGCTGGACACCAATTATGTTGGACCTGGGGGTTTCCCAGTCACATCGGGTAGCCTGGTACCGAACAGGAGGGCCAAATCTAGAGGCAAAGTATTAAGCGTGCGTCTCACCCTCCCAGTAACTCAGTGTCCATCCATCCAAAAATGACACTACACCATAATTCTTTTTTTTATAAAAGTAGATAAGCTTTATCTTTCCTTAAGTTAGTTTCTTGGTTCTCTTAGTTTCAAGGTCGGTTACTTATACACATTCATCACAGTACAATAACTTTTCCCACTTATGTAAGTTTTGTCACCTTCATAGTTACATAGTTACTTTAGTAAAGCGTTTTCAATTCCAAGGTTTCATTTAGCACATTAGGTTACTTTCAATCAATTAGGGACTTCTTCATCAATCTGGATCAGAAGGGGTTTTCTACACCAACCCCCCTGAGTTGTTTAACTCGATTCCAACCTGTAAAAGAAGGCACACTAATTTTTCAATAGCATCACAGTAGTACTTTACATTTCACATCGGTACTATCCCCCTCTCCTAGTGTAATTCTAATTTTTAATGGTGATTTCACATGGAGGCAGGTTAGCTCCTATGGCTGATGTAAGTCCCTGCCTCAGTCCTGTTCTACCATCCACAACAGTTCTCCTTTATTGAACTTAAGTAGTTCAAATGCTCCCTTGGGGGGGGGGGGGGGGGGTTCAGGCTCTTTCTACTGCCGATTCTGTTTCAGTCTTGCAGGCCTTAAAGTTCCCCTTCGGGTCACTCCCTTTTCACTTTATACTGCTGGTTTGCTAATTTCTCCAGACTTTCAGGTAGTTCGTACGAGACTAGCGTCTCCATTTGACCCACTCGCCCGACTTCCTCCGGGCTGTCAGCACTTTCTAATGAGCTGGTGTCAGGGTAAAACTCCTCTTTTCCTCCCCCCTCACCCAGCGCAAAGTCACGAACAAAAGCAGGACTCTCCTCGGCTCCAAGGGGAGGTCCCGCGCACTCCGACCGTCTTACCGGGCTCTTTCGACTTCCTCACGGACAGATGGTCTGCTCGTGCCGCCTCTACTGGTCAAACCCTCGAGATCCGGCTCCACACACTGCTGCGACGCTGTCGGCTCTCCGTAGCTGGTGAAGTCGAAGCTTTCCTGAGGCTCCCTTGATGATGCCTCTGGATCCGCGACCCGCCCTCTCCTGGCTTGACGGAGAAGAAGGGAGCGGAGGGGGCTGGTCTGGTTCCCGCCCCTTCTCTACCGCTCCTCCCAAGTCACTGCGCTAGCATCAGGAACCGGGTCTTTTTTCACCAGATCTCCCCACCGGGGGCCCGCGTCCACAAGGCAGGCACGCGATGGCGGGGCAGCCGTGGACACGACTACCAGGTGAAGTTTCCCTTATACCAGAGGGAGGGGGTGAAGATTATCGTGGAACAGTCTCTGTCACCTCAGCTGCTCCCTGCCAGCGAACGACTGCTCCCCATAAAGGGAAGAGGGGAAGGGGGGGGGGGGGGTTCGAAGTCGCTTCCCACAGGGATCTCTTCAGGAGTCTTGGCCAATAACGTCAATGGTCCAGTGTAAGGGCTTGGTCAATGGCTAGGGGGAGACGTCCTCAAAGAAGAAGCTGACGACTTAGGGGACGATCTAAACACTTCCTGTGCGCCTACCTCCCCAAACCGCTGCCTCACTCCTCTACTCTCTGGTCAGTACAGTACAAAATGTCCGCCCACCCACTGGCCTTATATATATGCAGGTCTCAGGCTACCAGAACCAGCTAGAAGGTTCTAGAGCATCCCTATGCTATCCTATGGGCCCCTCTCCTTCAGTGTCCGTTATGGCAGTTACTGGCCACCATTTTGTGGGTTTTGGTAACTTCAGTCAGAAAGGCACCTAGGCCTCAGGAAAAAGAATATGAGGGCAAAGAGCACCTAACCCCTAGGTCAACACCTGAAAAGTCCAGTGGACATAAAAAGAAAAAGATTGAGGGGCAAAAAGGGGACAAAAATTAATAAACAAGTAAGAGGGACTACTCAAAGGGCAGGCAGGTCTAACAAAGAGTATCTATCGTTCAGAAGGGGGGTTGCATATGAACTATACATGATTTCTCCTATCGCCTATTAAAGTTTGAGCTTTTGGCATTGCTAAATAATGCAACACCAATAGCTCAAACTTTTATAATGCGAGACCTATTGCTTTGCAAATGCTTGTTATTGCTTCTCGCTTGCCTACTCATATTGTTTTGAGAGGTTTCTCTTCTTTTGGCAATTGTATGTAGATGTTGATAAATTTCAACCTACATCTAAAGTGACATACCCAGAGAGTCCAATGACCCTTAGACTTTAAACAATCATTTACAATGCAACAGTCTTGCGTTATTGGCATTGTAAATGACAACATTTTTATTTATTTGTTGGTTATGACAACATTTTTATTTATGTGTTGGTTTTGAAAACAGATAAATAAATGGCATTGTCATTTACAATGCCAATAACTTAATTTCTCGCAAATGCGAGACCTATTGGATTTGCAATGCAATAGGTCGCGTATTTACACGAGTTTGAGCTATTGCCATTGCAAATAACAACGCGTTTTATTTATGTTTCAAAAACACACACACACAGCCACACACACAGAGGCACACACACACACACAGCCCCCCCACAGACACAGAGCCACACACACACACGCAGAGCCACACACACACGCAGAGCCACATATACAGAGCCACACATAGTGATTTAGTTTCTTGCGGCCGCGCCACTGCTGTGAAGTGCTGTTCAAATACACAGTGCAGTCCTCAGGGCTTTAAGTGGGCGGGGTCTCATCAGGTATGAGCACCGGCAGTTTTTTAACAGAGGAGGAGGGGGGGCGCAAATGGCAGGGAAGACGGCCTGCCTATGGTGACTGCGGGCGAGGATCTTCAGACTCACCAGTCAGGCACATTAACAGAGGCGGAGGAGGAGGGGGGCACAAATGGCGGGGAAGACGGCCTGCCTATGGTGACTGCGGGTGAGGATCTTCAGACTCACCAGTCGGGCACATCAACAGAGGAGGAGGGGTGGGCGCAAATAGCAGGGAAGACGGCCTGAGCTCTGAATGGAATGTCACCCGCCAACGAGCCTTTCAGTCACGAGCAGGAGCGCCTCATGCCCCTGGCCTGAGGAGCACTTCCCGGCCCTCCCTGCTCTTCCTGTCCGCTCCTCTCTTGGTACACCGGCAGTAAGTTCATGCCCCGCTCCGGCGCCCTCCACACCGGCCTGTGTCCCGGCAAGTAACTTGTTCCCCAGGCCCTCTCCTGCCGGACCCCACGCACCTTGTGGCAGTAGGGGCAGCTGATCTTGCTGAACACCACGGCTCCTCAGGTCCATGCGGCCCCCGGTGGTGGGCGGCATGTTTGCAGCCAGTAGGAAAGATAACTAGAAAACACAACAATGTAAAGCACACGCCTTACACTTTTACATTAACACTTTTGCCTGTAAGACCCGTCCTTTTCAGACTGGGGGTGTGTTTTTGAGTTAGAACGTCACTAGGTAGAAAGAAAGTAAAAAACACGTCCCCCAATCTGAAAAGGACGGGCTTAGATACAAAGAAGAACGTCACTGGGACCTCTTCTCCAATGGCTGGCCGCCGTTTAGGAGGCCAGCCAATGGAGAAGAGGGGCGGGGCTTAACCTCACTGCTCCAAGTCATTAAATCTCGCCAGCAAGACTGCGCATGTGCACAGCCTACGCTAGCCGAGACCTAAAAAGACAATGAGGCATTCGCCCAAAAGTGGCAATTTTTCGTTAATTTGTTCCACGACCTAAGCAGTAGACAGGAGGTATCTGGGTGGTGGGGGGTTGTTTGGAGGGTGCATTGTCAGAAGGGGTGGTGCCAACTTCACATTCAAAAGTATTGGCCTTTGTCTATTTTGAAGATGGAGAAAGAAAAAAAAAAGAGTATCTATCGTTCAGAAGGGGGGTTGCATATGAACTATACATGATTTCTCCTATCGCCTATTAAAGTTTGAGCTTTTGGCATTACTAAATAATGCAACACCAATAGCTCAAACTTTAATAATGGGAGACCTTTTGCTTTGCAAATGCTTGTTATTGCAAATCTCTGCTTCTCGCTTGCCTACTCATATTGTTTTGAGAGGTTTCTCTTCTTTTGGCAATTGTATGTAGATGTTGATAAAATTCAGCCTACATCTAAAGTGACATACCCAGAGAGTCCAATGACCATTAGACTTTAAACAATCATTTACAATGCAACGGTCTCGCCTTTGCAAAAGTTAGAGTTATTGGCATTGTAAATGACAACATTTTTATTTATTTGTTGGTTATGACAACATTTTTATTTATGTGTTGGTTTTGAAAACAAATAAATAAATGGCATTGTCATTTACAATGCCAATAGCTTAATCTCTCGCAAATGCGAAACCTATTGGATTTGCAATGCAATAGGTCGCGTATTTACACGAGTTTGAGCTATTGCCATTGCAAATAACAACGTGTTTTATTTATGTTTCAAAAACACACACACACACACAGCCACACACACAGAGGCACACACACACAGCCCCCCCACACACACAGAGCCACACACACACAGAGCCACACACGCAGAGCCACATACACAGAGCCACACACGCAGAGCCACACACAGAGCCGCATCCTTCATCTGTCACAGCAGATTAGGTCAACAGAGGAGGGTGAGCTTGGAAAGTGGTGGGGGCTGCCAGGGGAGATGTGCCAATTTAAAGCCCTCTCTCTCTATTGAGATCCTATCCTTGTAAAGGGAGAACACTGACCCCAAGGCCCATTACTCCCCCATGCTCTTCCATCCATTTCTCATACTTGCCACTTTATACTTCTAGACACCAGTACAGTAGCCACTGTGGTATGGGATTTAGTGCGCGGACGCCCTCCCTATCTGCTGTTTGAATGATAAAATACAGCAATAATCATGGTTCAGTGGGCCACTCTGGCTCCCGGTGCACTGCACCTGCTCCACCAACGGACACCCCTCCCCTTACACCTCCAACACTGTGTTGAATAGCAAACAGCACATAAAATGTGGATTCCAACCAGGCACAGTGCTCAGTCTCGAAGGAGACGAAATGAACAAAATCGAATACACCACACAGTCCTCACCACATCCGTGTTGGCATCCGTGGTGCCCATCACCAGAGGGTAACAGTATTTCCAGGCAAGGCATTTCTAGCTGGGGAAATGCAAACCCCCTGCACATGGACGCGCGCTAACACACAGAGAACTCACCTAGGGCGCCTGTTGATCTTAAACACTATAGCAACAAGGCAACAGCAGGAATGTGGGGTATGCGGCTGGGGGAGGGGAAGGAGTCACGAGACGGCAAACACCGCCCGGGCCAACGTTTCTTCAGCAGGCTGGCCGCATTAAAAGTACAATCAGCAATATCAAAACTGCATGCTTGGAGCAGGTAAAACAAACTAGCCATCGCACGTTTCAATGGAAAACATATTTGTGAATTCGGAGGAAATGCAAAGAAAAGGGAGAGCTTTGCGGATGGGTTTTATGTTTGCAAAGTCAGGGAGGAACGTTGTGCAGTGCTGAGAAACATTGGTAACAGATTTGCGCACATAAAATAAATACCATTATAGGCACACGAGAATAGCTGGCAGAGTGGCGAAGAATGTTGTACACGATCCCAGAATGCATTAGCCTCGCATTGCCGTTACTGATTAACTGCTTGTTTTTCTGCCGCTCAAGTTGAGACGCGAAGGGCGGGCATGTAAAGCTATCTTTGAAACACCCTCCCCCCACACTGCAGCCAGTGATGCTCTCCCCCCAGAGGGAGACAAATGCAAAAACAATCCTGGCTATCCTGGCTGAAGACGGCTGATAGCCAGAAACCGGTCCTAGGATGCTTGATTCCGGTCCAGGAAAGACATGGCTTGGAAGTTCGGGCTGGACTGTTCCCATGAGGCACAGGGTCAAGGCTGATTTGCATATGGCCATGTCTGAACTGGGGTGGTGTGGAGTGCGAAAAAACGATGGATTTAGGCCCAGATCTCTGTACTGGGGTGAATGTATGACATTGTTCTGCATTCTGTCCATCAATTGTTGGTTTTACATTTGTCACCCCCAGAGGGAAGCAGGGACGGGAGAATGGTTGTTACAGGAGACGCACCACAGAGCTGTGAGCATAGTACTGCTGGTCAAGATGGAGGTGCGATGGCAAAGTTGTGTGTGGGGGAGGAGTGCATCGACCCTATCACTGGAATATCGGATTTGTGGGGCAGTGCTTAAAGTCACGTGTGACTTTCTTGTTCAGTGTTGCACCTAATTCAAAGTGTTGGGGCAGCAAATACTGCTGAGTATGGGGCGCTATGAGAGGATACAGATCTGCTGACAAAGTGATCTCCACAGTAGTACCCCCGCGATTGGGAAAGCTCGAAATGACGAACATCGAGAACACACTAGTCTTGCTGATCTAGTGAAAAAAAACCTTAAGACAATAGTGAATGTCTGCAGCTCGAAGCAGTATCAAGCTCTCGACACGCTTAAACGGTTGAAAGTACTTTAAAGTATATCATAATGTCCATAAAAAGCTAGGTACTTCCTGTTGCCTTGTGTTTTTCACGCACTCGATGTGTCTCTGACAGAGAGTTGGGAACCTCAGGGGGTTGAACGGTGTGCCTCACACTACAGGGCATCGAGTAGAGGACACACACCCGGGGTTACACAGTGGAGCCCGACAGAATCTCGTACCCCAGGGTGCCGGACAGTGAAGCTCGCCTCAGGGGACAGTGGGTGTCACGCGCCAGGGCCCGTGCCCTAGACCCACCCACCCAGACGCGTCAAGTACGGGGTACACTACTGCTGGGGCAGGCGGCGAGCGGGCTCACCTGTGCCCCTCACACACACAGCTCGTGCATGCAATGTGTGCGGGTGTTCGTGTCCGCCTGTGGGGTGAGGCAGGCGAGTGGTCATCTTGGAAAAGCGGCTCCTTTGAGTCTGGCCGGGTCGGTAGGAGCGGTCTTGGCTGAGGTGCGAGTTTGATTTATCGGTGATTTTCGGATTGGATTTTTTACTGCGAGCTCCAGACACCGAGCTCAGAGCACTGGCCTTCGGGAGTGGAGTGCGTGTTTGGGGACGCTCATTTGTGCCCAGACATAAATAATCAGATGACACTCACGTACAAGCTCATCATGACAACTACTGCCACCACATTCCCCTGAGCGGGCCCCAGCACTCTCGCTCGCCACCCTGTCCCAGGCACCCTCCCCTCCGATGTCCTCGGATTCCCGGATCACCCAGTGATGGCGTCGCCGGCAGCAGAGATAGGAAGGGACGACAGAATGCAGTCTCACGAGTAGTCGTACTTTGCGTCCTTCTTCCATGTTTAGAGAGAGGGGCAGACATTGCTCATTGAGGCAGGCGGTGTGGTCCCTATGCGTTTTACGTGATAACGCTTAGCGGGGAGTTGTGGGTAATGATTGGGTTAGCTCTCAGAAGGAAGCGTATGGTAACCGTGCACATCGCGAAAACATTACTTAGTGCTATGGTCGTGTGATCGCGTCTTGGGAAAGGCAACTGGACTAGAGTATTGTACGAGAGATCGAAAGCAGGTTACAGTTTGGTGAATGACAGCCGAACTAGAGTATAGTATGAGTGCTCGGAGGCGGGTTGCAGTTAGGTGCTGAGATGTGGTCCTACCGTAATGAAGAATTAAAGCGGTCTCTGCGGTCCCACTAACAAAGTCAGTTCCGGCACAGGCCGCGCTCAAATATATTCGTTCTTAGTCTGACATCAGAGTCAGTGGGATGTATGACATTACAACGCATGCTTTTACATCGCATGCTTTTACAACGCTGTTTTTACAACGCATACCATTACAACGCATAGTGCTTTTAGGCGCTGGATAGTGAATTGTTTAATTTACTATTCCAACTCCAGTCCCCGTGGATAGTAGGGAAGGTGTTGGATAGTACATTAAACACATTCCCTATCCTAGAGCGCCCCCCAGCGCAATGCGTTGTAATGGTTTGCGTTGTAAAAGTTGCGTCGTAAAGGCACTGCGTGGTAAAAGTTGCGTTGTAAAGGATGTTTCCCGAGTCAGTGTGTGTAATAGCGTGCTCCGGAGGCACAGTGCAAGGGAAGAGTTAGTATCTTAGGGTCAAAAAAATTAAATTGTAAGTTGGAATATAGAAGTCAACAAGCGCTCGCCCTTTGTCTTTAAGCCCCGTCCTTTTCAGACTGGGGGCGTGTTTTTGACTGAGAACGTCACTAGGTAGAAAGAAAGTCAAAAACACGCCACCCAATCCGAAAAGGACAGGGCTTCGGTCGAGAGAATGTCGTCACTGGGACCTCTTCTCCAATGGATGGCCACCGTTTAGGAGGCCAGTCAATGGAGAAGAGGGCGGGGCTTATCCTCGCTACTCAGAGACATTAAATCTCGCCAGCGAGACTGCGCATGTGCGCAGCCTACGCTAGCCGAGACCTAAAATGTTATGTTTTCCCTTTTTAGCTGTAGGCTTCAGAGAAGATAATTTGGCCTTAAAGATGTCTGACCTTCCGGCCTTTGAGAAAACTGTTTATTTTTTCACGAGGGTATCGACAGTTTACTTATCCGAGAGTGGGGTACTCTAGGGTACTGTAGGGTCATACTTACTCCTTTAGTATTTATGTTTCTAACCTAACTTAGAGTATCGAAGCCTGCATGTTATTTTTCTCAGTCACTGCCTTCCTTTTGGCTATTAGTCCCTGAAGGTCAAAGAATGCATGTTTTGTCTCTTAAAAAGCAGATGTCTATGCATTCAAAGAGGGCTCTTCAAGTTGTTCTGTTGTTATCCGTCGTGCAGGAGAGCAAAGCATGCAGACTTTTTTTCCTAAACTAAAAATCGAAAATGCTGGGTTCTAACAGGTTTGAATCAAAGGCTTTTATATGGCCTGGCTTGACAGTGCAGCTGTCACCAAACTATTATGTGAGCTTCACCAGAGGGGCTTTCGAACCGTCCACATGTTGGCAGCCAGGAGTACATGTTTTGATTGGGCAGAAGTTATATGCTTCCACAAGAAAATACCTGCACTCAATGCAGCTGTCATCATTTTCTTTATTTATCCAGCTGGCTGAGCTTCAACTTTCAGGGGCACACTTATTACAGATAATGCGGTAAAAGTGCCTTAGATAACTAGATAGTTTATGGTGTTTGTCTTTCTCTGGCAGCAGCAGTGATAGTTAGAGGGGACTTATTAACCTACGTGTATTTGCAGGTCTGGCTTAACAGCGCAACTGTCGCCTTACCTTATAACCTACACTAGTAATATTCTACAGTTCTTTGCTTCTACACAAATACATATTCATTCCCATGCTGTTTGTTTGTAGTGCTTCACATTAGTAAACAATATTCCGGTAGAGCCAGACCTGTTAGCATTTGCCAATGCTTGTCTTATTGGCTAATGGGTTCCAGGGATAGACAACATGTTAGAAAATACTCAATTCAAATAGAGAACGAGTTTGAGGTACAATTGTAACATATTCCAAGCAGAGACCTAAAGGGGAATAACAATTGTGAATGTAGTGATGCAGTTTGGATCAACTATTGTTTTGGGTAGTTGCTGAAATACTAGAAGTTTGGCTTAAACATACTTTATACACTTAAATCCCAATAGATTCTGCGGAGATCTCAAACTGACACCCCCTGGTCGGTACAGACGGTACATCCAGCCCTCCACAAAAGCCAAGAGGAGGAAAAAACGGTCATAGTATTAGCAAAATCTGTCTGCCACTTTGGAGAGATGCCTTTCACACTGAAATGCACCTCTATAAAACACAAGAGAACAATTACAACGACCCAGATACTGATTGTTTTGGATTCTTTTGACTCGTTTTTCTTTGCAAAGCATATCGAACATGTTCCCTTCATGTATCACGCATCTATTTATCCCTATCAGGTCTTACAAAAACAGCAATTCCATTATGTATCTTTGTCGGGACACTCCTTCATCTCGTGGATTTCCCATAATGCATTTCATACATATCCATCTCTGTTCAGTAAGTGCATGATCGTTTGAGAGCTCCATCATAGCTACCCAGTACGTATGAGACTGGACGAGTGCTTGGTGTGGTTTAGAGGCGAAGGTTCATTCTTCATGGTGTAAAGCGACCCCGAGGCACTGAAGGTAAATAGCCACCTGCACCAAGATGGCCTTAGTTCAAATGATTTGGGGGTTTTGCTATATTAAACGAGACATAACTTTTCTTTAGTAAGTAAACAAAAATTTACAAAGAAAAAGGAGCAAGCAGCTGTTTTTTTTTAGAATGGTAGCATAAGATTAATTGTGTTTTATTTGACTTGATTTAATTAAGCTACAAAGACACTGCCCCATATTAGACAATGAATAACATAGCAGCTATAGTACATGATAAGGTGGTAACGGGTCTTATATTCGTTATTCTTTTTAATTATGTTCCATGTGACTTCCTTACATGTATTTTCACATACAGTCTATGCTCCTTGTTTTTTTTATTTTTTATTTTTTATAAAGAGAACATTGCATATCAAAAACGCTTCTCGTTTTGCTTGAGAAAGGCAACTGAGTTACGTTCTGGAAGAGAGCTAGAAAGGTACACGTGTTTCTTCTATAGTACTTGAAGAGTTCTCTAAATTCTTGCAGTGCGGTTGGTAACAGCCAGTCTTTCAAGCAGGGTCGGATTGACCTATAAGACAATCGGGTAGTGCTCGAAGGGCTGGTCTGACAGGTCAGAGTGTGCGCTATTTCTATGGCTGTTTGTGGGTCTGTTTTATGGTCTACTGGGCCGGTATTTTTCAGATGATTTTCTTAATACTACCACAAACGTTGCCTATAGCAAGTTTAAATGCATGCACTTCGATATTTTGCAAAACTCCAATAGAACATGTCTTTACTAGTTCAAATGTACACAGTTTGCAAAACGGCCCATGATTTAGCTCTCTAATTCACAAATGAAGGCCGCTTTTATTTTGGTGCCAGTGTCTGTTTTCTGTCCCAGTCCGACCCAATTTTCAACCTGAGCAGAAAGGTGACACATAGGTAATACTTACCATGCGAGGTACCTCATTATAACTTAATTGGCAAATTATATCCCACATCTCTGAAAACTCTGTATCAAGTAATTAGAAAAGAAAAACAAGACAACTCCAGTAAATGTTTCGTTACTTCAGTAGGGTACCACTATTTCACTGCATATCCCATAATGTGAGCTCGCGCAGGATTCCAGTCCATGGGCGCCCATATGTGCTGTAGGTTTACTTTGGAGAAATGTGCCTTCTCAATGTCTTTCCAAGTCTCTCTGACGAGGTGACATCCACAGCACACAGTCTTCCAAGTAGGGTGGTAAATATGTTGAAAGAAGAAGCTCCATGTAGATTTGTCTGCCGCCACATGTTCCAGAAAATAGAATACTCCACCCTAGAAGGAAAAGTTGTGTATCAGAACATGCTTTTGCAATATTTATTTTTTCACTTGCTGATTTTTATTTCCAACATTAAAGCACCTGTCTGTCAATCAAAACACATATATCATAAAAGTACAAATTTATATAGACAAAACATCATGTAATAGAATATCATGAACAAATATTTAAAAATATATTTAAAAAATCGATAAAACAGCAAATAACAGGAATACAGTAAAACCTATTGATCTTAACTACTGTTGTAATCTCCTTGCTTTTAGTGAAAAAGCATAAAAAGTTTGCTACACAGTAACAGACATAATGGTCATGAAGCATTTGTAAAAAATGTAATCGTGGTAAGCATTGCCTGATTTTGTAGTTGAGGATTATAGTAAAAATATAGGTTTTACGATTTACTGCATACATTTTACAGGAAAAAAGATATGAAGGTTTGATTGACTAGATACTCCGTCGCACAGACAGGGAGGCAGGGCTTGCTGAAAATAAATGCCAGAAGGGTAGCCCAGCAACCATGTGATGAGGTTTAGTCTTAACCGTAATAATACAAAGCGATGACGGTGGTTTGTAACAAATGACATATAGGAGGCTGGCCCCCTGGAGATAGGGGGTACATTCAAATAGATTGAGACCGTAGATTTAGTGCAATTGAAGTTATATCATTCCGTCTCCATTTTGCTTGAAAAACGATTTTTATTTGTTTTTTTTAAATGGCCATACATGTGGCCGAGGTCTCAAACAGCTGTTGCAAACCCCAAAAATGGAAGGTATTAGGAGCATAAGCGATCCAAGGGATCTTATATGCATTATCAAGAGTTAAACAGTCTTTCATAATATGTTGTGTAAGATAAATTGACTCACTTTGCCAAATCGAAAGCCACACAAGATTGGGGCTAGGCGCACCTGATCAGATATATAGGGTGCTTCCAGCTCACGATGGCAATTAAAAGAGGAACTACTATGGAGGGCTACTAAATTTTCAAATAGGTGTCCTCTGTGGTTTGGACTGAGTCTGAGTTTGTGTATCCCTACACTCCTGCACCATATGCCGCAACAGAAGTAGCTTTAGCCCTGTAGATCTTTTTAATGACGTGCAATGGTTTGGAACCCAGTTTTTTAATAAAAGAAAAAATTGTGTTAATGCTTTTTTCCAAGAGAACGATTCTATTAACTACCATATGTGTCCAAGAGGGAATTTTATTAAACAATACTTCTAAGTACAAGAAGGTATCTGTGTGTTATACTCTACGGCCAGCTATATAAAAAGTAGGTAGTTTCTTTGCTCGATGGCCGGCCACTAAGATGAAAGATTTTGCCTCTTTCACCTGTAAATCCAAGTTTTGCATACATTTCACATACTCCAGTATGAGTTTCTGCAGTGCCATGCCAGTACGGGCGATTAGCACTTTTTCATTGGCGTAAAAGAGTATGGGAATGCGCACCTGGTTTACCACAGGGACATCTAGGGGAAGACCTAGCAGGGGTGCCTCCACGCCATTCGTATAGATGGAAAATAAAAAGAGAGCGAGGACACCTCCCTATCTGATCCCCCTATCAATCTCAAACCACCTAGTGCCCTCTCCATGGCCTCCAAATTGGACACATGCTGATGCCTGAGTATACAACTGCATTATAAATGAGATTATGGCCTCATCGATGCCCATCTCTTCCACGATTCTCCATAGATGACGATGGGAGACACAATCAAAAGCTGCCGATAGATCAATGAAGGCCATGTAGACCGTTCCCCTTTTAGCTAAGGTATTTTTGTTAATTAGCATACTTAGGTTAAGGCATTGGTCTATTGTGCCTTTCCCTTTCGTAAACCCATATTGTGCGGGTATCATACTATTTTTCTGAGTGGCTAATTCTTCCAATCTGTTTAGTAAAATTCTACCCATTAATTTAGCCGTGCCATCCGATAAGGAATGGATCTGTAATTTTTGGGCACTGATTTCCCACCTTTGTTATGAATAGGGACCATAATTGTTTTTTTACCATGAATCAAGTGGCCCCCGCACTAGTTATGGCATTAAAAACATTAGTTAAAAGGGGTTCCCAAAGGTCTAGGCCTTACTGCTGCTGTACTGCTGGAGGGCATATCTAACCTCAGTTACATTAAATAGTAAACATGATTTAGATGTTATTAGTGTGCCTCTCGGTTGGAGTTCCGAAATGTACCTGTCAATAAACTAGTAACTGCATAATGGCTGTAGTGACAGGTTACTAGGTGTTGTATTTACCTGTTTATAAATATATATTATTTTAAAGAGGCTTAAGGCTCCTTGAATTATGGTACACAGCACTAACACAATTATACATTGCAGCAGTGATCCGTAAATCTGCAAATCCCCTTCCACCTGGACATGGTGGCTTTTATTTTAAAACTGTGTAAAAAGGAGAGCTAAAGCATAGGAGTTCAAAACACCCAATATTGTTGCAAAGCAATTGAGATTCATTAATTCATTTGTACCTAGTTATCAAGCTTAAAGAATAACATTTCTGGTGTCTGCTTTGTGTGGTCCTAGGTCTCCGGACCAGATCTCCCAGGCTGCTTGCTCTGCCAGGCAGGTCCTCGGATCTGGGAAACGGCCTTTACAACGAAGCCGTTTCCCCGAAATCTTTAACCACGCATGCAGTACAACGCATGCGTGGTTACCACTAATGCCTTTACCACGCATACCTTTACTACGATGTTTGTAGTAAAGGCATATGTGGTAAAGGTAAAAAGAAAAAAAGGGGGGCTTGGGGGGGTCTCCCCCCCCAAATAAAACAACTCACCATAAGTCACGTCGGCGTCAGCGTCGTTAAAGAGAAATCGGAAAAAAATGCCGTTTTCTCTTAACGACGTATGACGTCACCACGCAATTATTCGAGGAAAAGTTTATCCGTGGTAAACGAATTCCGTTGTAACGCATGCGTGGTAAAGGCATGCGTTGCAACGGAATTCGTTGTATCATCATATATCCCTCGGATCTCCCTGAAGGTTCTCATCTGTTTCTATGCTCCTTGTTCTCCTTCTAATCTCGTTTTACCTTGCAGGGCTCCTATTTACTTTTCAGGCTCCCTTTACCCTTTCTCACTCCTTCTAACTCGTTTTCACTTTGCAGACTCCTCAACAATTTACTCTTTGAAACTTGCTTTTTCCCTTCTAAACTTTACCCCATTTTACTTCCAGGCTAACCTCTTTTTCCTGCTTTTTCCTTCCCAGCGTTCTTCCCTGCTTTCTTCCTCCCGCTTCCCACTGACCCCATCCAGTGCCACGCCCCCCCTCCCGGGATACCTACTTAATGGAGGCCGCAGCGTAACCCCATTGAGCAGGTCAGCAGGGCAGTTCTCCCCTGCTGCTCGCTCTGCCAGGCAGGTCCTCGGATCTCCATGAAGGTTACCATCCGTTTCTGTGCGTCTCGTTCTCCTTCTTAACTTGTTTTACCTTGCAGCCCCCCTTTAACTCTTCTCTCCTTCTAACTCTTTTTTACCATGTAGACTCCCTTTAACCATTCTCTCTCCTTCTAACTCGTTTTTACTTTACCCGCACCCTTATCTCTTTTTAGGTCGAGCCCAGCGTTGCAGCGCATGCGCTGCTCGCTCTGCGAGGCATATTGTAGTAGGGACAGATGTGGCAGTGCTGTGGAAGCTCTGCCCATATTTTTCATTGGCTGGCGTCATCGTCCATGGTAAATGCTGACTTTCAATTGATAATGAGGCTTCTTAGTACCGTCTTGTTACCGCCCTGCCTCCTTTTGGGACTGCCCATCAGGACTGGATCTTTCACTTGCGGCGTTACACCGTCTCCTTCATTAGATGGTAAGCACTTTTTTTCTTCTTCATTCAGCTTTGCAAATGCTTGTTTTCATCGTTTGGAGTCCAAATTATCTTAAACCATCCGAGAACCTTTCAAAGGTAGGTGCATGTGTAGTGATGAATTCAAACGGATGTGTGTAGTGCTGCTCGTGGTGAATTGCTGTAGTTCGTTTAAGCAAGAATGAGATGGCAGAGCAGTGTTTGCCAGAGAGATGCAAAGCAGGTGCTGTTGCCTCCTGCCAAAGCCAGGCAGCTGTATTCTAATTCTGCCTCAGCCCTTCCGGACAGAACCATATTTCCGCTTTGCAGTTGCTTTCATGACGCACACAATTTAAAACGCCACAAAGCCCATCCGAGCTCACCTTGTTACAATTGTATCTGCCTGCCAAGCCTAGTGCTGCTTTCAGAAAGGAGAGACTAACTGCGCAACTACTGTCTCGTGCTGCTTTCCAAGTGTCGAGGTCACAGAGCTCTTCTGTACAATGTCAAACCCTGGTCCGCGTTGTGGTTTGTCCTTTAGCAAGGAAAAGAGGGCATGTTATTTACAGCATCCTTTTGCTGCAGGCTGCTGTTTCTGGGTGCGTAGAGTTTCATAAGTTTATGTCTCCAGCATATAAGCAGGCTTTTTTCAAGACACAGTAACAAACGACTGCACGAGGCAGCGCCATAATATGCATTTTTGTATCCCCGTCTTATTTTTTGCATCAACGTACCCCCCACCCCTGGTTTTGCATCAGTGCCGCCCACCCCACGCCTTCTTTTGCATAAGTGCCTCCCCTCCATCACTCCTGGTTTTGCATCAGTGCCCCCCCTCTGCCCCCCACCCAACGCCTGTCTTTGCATCAGTGCTTTGTGTCTATTTTGCTTTACTAGAACGACCCTCCATTATGAGAGACAGAGTCCAATTCTATAGTAATGTTTTAATGCTGATTGGTGCATGTGCATGTTTTTATGTTATTTTACTTTAACACGTGCGTTAAAATGTATTCTAATTCAAAATATAAGTGCAGAATGTTTCCTTCACGACAAAATCCTTTGCAAAGGGGCCTCCGTTAGATATCTGTACAATGAAATAACACACAAGTCACTCGAGGCAGTCTAAGGTGTATCAATCTGTTAGGAACATAGACTGAAAATGCTAGAAAGGCAACATCCATCCCCCAAAAATAAAATAAAATAAATATACCCAGCCGTAATGGAAAGGAAAGATGTGACTTTCAGATGTGATGAAACAGTCAGCTTAAAATAACTGGAAAATCTTCAGGGTTTTACAAACAGGTATGCCCTTTCTCATATGAAAGAACAAATGTCTACCGTGAGCCTCTCGAAGCGAGATTTGTGATAGAGTCGTCCAAATATTAAGCGAATTTCCATAATATTAATGGAAGCAAGTGTTAGAGCTGGCAGCTGTAATCTTTGGGCGGTACAGTATGGGAAATAATGTTTTAATGATATGGTTTACTTCAAAGAGGAAGTATGTCTTGAAACTTCTTTTTTACCAAAGTAAACGATATATATCAAGCATTCTCTGATAAAACTATAACCCAATCACCCATGCCTGACTGTATGACACAGGACACCGAACTGTCTCAGTTCACAGACCTCACAGAGACACAAATTAAAGAAATCATTGCCACCATTAAATCTGGATCAGCATTGGATCCCTGTCCTCTCAAGGTTATCCGTCCAGTTATGGATTGTTTGGCTCTTGACATCGCCTCAATCTGTAATGCAATGTTCAGAACCGGGAAATACCCGGATTCCCTGAAGAATACACTAGTTAAGCCTCTCTTGAAGAAAGCCAACCTGGACAAGGAGCAATTAAAAAACTACCGCCCCATAGCCAGCCTACCTTTTTTAGCCAAGGTAGCTGAGAAAGCTATGAACATACAACTTTCAGAGTTTGTAGAAAAGCACCAACTACTGGACAACACCCAATTCGGCTTTCGCAAATACCACGGCACTGAGACTGCCCTAATTAAAGCAACTGAGGATATCCGAGTGATCCGGGACCAGGGAGGAACAGCGATACTGGTACTGCTTGATCTATCTGCAGCTTTCGACACGGTCGACCACAAGATTTTGGTGGACCGTGTCGGAAAGATGGGCATTCGCCACCTGGCAAAGAACTTGCTTTCATCCTTTTTAGCGGGGAGAACACAGGTAGTCACATTGGGGCCTTTTCAATCTGACAAGCTCTCACTGCCATGTGGTGTACCCCAAGGCTCATCCCTAAGTCCGACACTATTTAATATATATGTGTCGGACTTGGCCTCTGTCATCAAGGCCCACGGGATGAGCCTCACCTCCTACGCAGATGACACGCAGCTCGTGCTGGCCATCAATGGTGATGGAGAGAGGGTAGCAGAAAATTTTCAAGGGGGCATGCAAGCGATTGGAGAATGGATGGCCTCTAATTGCCTAAAATTAAACTCCGATAAAACGGAGGTGGTCATTTTTGGACATCTTTCACCCAGTTGGTCTACCACCTGGTGGCCACCGACGTATGGCACCCCCCCAAAACCGGTCCTTACTGTCAGAAATCTCGGAGTGACTTTTGACGAGAATCTGAATTTTATGGCCCACGCAAATAAAACAGCAGCCACAGCCTATCATAAACTCAGGCTAATGAAGAAAATTATGCCGTTCTTGCCAGTTGGAGCAGGAAAGACACTGGTAAGCTCCCTGGTGTTGTCCTCCCTTGATTATTGCAATGGCTTACTCATCAATGCCCAGGCTAGAGTGACCAACAAACTGCAGACAATACAGAACGCTGCAACCCGCCTCCTGTCTGTATCTCCAGAGTTCACGCCAATCTCGGAGACCATAAAAGATCTTCATTGGCTCAAGATCCGGAACAGGATCAAGTTCAAAACCCTTTGTATAGTTTATAAAGCATTGCATAATCAGGGCCCACACTTTCTCAAAACCCACTTTAGGATTCATTTATCCTCCAGATCTCTTAGATCCAACAATCTTAATCTTTTGTTGGTACCGAGAACCAAAACAGTCACCTGGGGCGATAGGCGCTTCTTGGTGGCCGCTCCTAGACTTTGGAACTCCCTGTCAGTAGCCATCAGAGAAAGCCCATCACTGATGCAATTTCGCAAAAAAATAAAGACCTGGCTTTTTTCTCAAGAATAACTGTCTTCAGCCTCTGTGGGGAATCCTATGCACTGTTTCAAGCGCCGAGACGCCTACGGGCAATTGTTCGCGCCGTATAAATTGTAAAAATAAATAAATAAATAAATAAATGGTCACATAGCAAAAGGGTCGGTGTGCTTCATTGAGCAAAATATATCCGAAAACACAGGTGCGTGTCTGTGTGTGCGCACACGCCCATATCAGCAGAATCTTGGCGTGCTCGAAGTTTGCAGCAGTTCCTTTTCTTGGCTGCGAGGGGAAGTGAATAACTCCGTAAGAAGTCCTGCAATTACTTTCAGATCAAAGAAACACATCTCTCACATCAGCCATATCACCAGAGACATGTGAGAGCATCACGAGCTTTCAGTGTGGATTTTTATTTAAGTGAAACAGAGGACGCTGTGAAAAGACAGGAATGTGTAAGTGGTGTGTGTTTAGGGGTTATTCTGCAATCATGTGCCATCAAAGTGATCTCAGTGGTGATTGCTGCATTGTCTACGGAAAAAGTCCAGGTTATGCTACTAAAGGCAAAGTATAGATTGCTCTGTGTAAACAAGCATTTGCAATGCAATAGGTCTCGCATTTGCGAAATGTTTAGCTATTGGCATTGTAAATGACAATGCCTTTTATTTATCTGTTTGAAAAACCAACATGTAGATAAAAGGTTGGTCATTTACAATGCCAGTAGCTCAAAGTATCGCAAATACGAGACCTATTGCATTGCAAATTCTTGTTCTCCTTTTAACTCTGATTTACTGTGCAGGCTACCTAACTCTTTTTCTCATTCAAACTCGCATTTTCTGTGCAGACTACCTAACTCTTATTGTTCTTCTAACTCGTTTTTACTTTGCAGGTTCCCTTTAATCACTCTTTCTCCTTCTAACTCATCTTACTTTACAGGCTCCCTAACTCCTTTTCTCCTTCAAACTCGTTTTTACTTTGCAGGCTCTCTTTAACCATCCTCGCTCCTTCTAACTCGTTTTCACTTTGAAGGCTCCTTAACGATTTTCTCCTTGAAACTCACTTTTTCTAATTTAACCTTACCCCATTTTACTTCCAGGCTAATCTCTTTTTCCTTTTTTAACAATACTGATCCAGCACACAAAACTAGTGTTATAAGAGTCTATACAATAATATACACATTTCAGTTACAATGTAAAGTCATTCAGTAGCAGAATCGTTGGATGTTTATTTGGACGTTCAATCTTTATTGAGTTCTTCAAAAAATGTAGCCAACGCGTTTCGTCCTCCACGGACTTCTTCAGGGCAATGATAATGAGATTTTCGTCAATGTGCAGGGATTCTTTCTTTCAATTTGGTGGTAATTTTTTAAAGTAGTAATTCTTTTCAACAAAGGACGCCACGCGATGGAGCCGGCTTGAACCATGCTTTCAACCATTATTACATTGGCTAACTTACCTTGAGAGATTCGAACTTGTGAAACCAATGTGCCTGAAACCTACTAAGAAAAGAATTAAGATTGAACGTCCAAATAAACATCCAACGATTCTGCTACTGAATGACTTTACATTGTAACTGAAATGTGTATATTATTGTATAGACTCTTATAACACTAGTTTTGTGTGCTGGATCAGTATTGTTAAAAAAGTTGCAAATTAGAACAAAAAATTCTTTTTTTGTTCTAGGAGATTTAGGGGTAAAAGAATCTCCGATCCGTGTCACCATAAAGAATAACTAAGGCGATACAAAAGATAGGTGCAATCGTGTATATAACCCCTTTCCCCTTTTCTATTTCTTAATAATCTCTTTTTCCTGCTTTTTCCATCCCAGATTTCTTGCCCGCCCTCTTCCTTCCACTCCCCTTTGACCATGCCCAGCGACCTGCCTGCCTCCCAGAAAACCTACTTAATGGAGGTTGTACTGCGACCATGCAGCAGACATGCACAGTAGGCGTGCTGCCGGTGCGCAAATGGTGCTCCTAAGGCAAGCCCGTCTGTTCCCGTCCGAGCCTGGACCACGCCCAGCACTCGGACCCATGGTCCCCCACTCATCCACAGATACACCGGGACCGAACTCCTAGACCTCCGCACCAGACAAAACAACTTCAACTGCGCCTCTCCTCGATCAACAGTAGGACTCTTCTCTTGCCACCACTGCTGCTTCCACTGCAACACACACTTTATTTACTTCCAGATTCCTCACCAGTTCCACACTCATCTTTTCTGAAGAAAATGTAAAGGTCTTATAAAAATATGGCAATTTAGTTTGTTGGACTAAAGCTGTTTTTGTCTAGACATTACTCTCGTCCCCGCCTACCGAGATGTGGTTAAACACCAATGAGAACTGACATCAGGGCTCTGGGGTGGGAGCTATATGGCTTTAGTGATGTCATTATGACTTTGTTTCTGGAATCTGGTGGGAGCCAGTGCTCCCCATTCGAGCCAGGGAGCTATGTCAGACGTTTCTGGATTCAGACTGATAAATTCAAAGATTAGAATTCTACAGGTTGATAGAGTAACCGCCAGAAAGATTGCTACAGAAGATAGGACCGTTTTTCATCAACACTTCTCTTCTATGCTTAGGATAAGTATGCAGGTTTTGTCACTTTGACCTCTCTTTCGAAAAAAGTCTAAAGTTTCTACTTGACTCGTGCACTGCAAAGTGATTAGCATATATTAATATCCTAGGATTCCTAGCTGAGCTACTGTTAAAAGCATTAGCGACACTCTGAGCACATTATGCACTGTCCAAAATGTATAGCAGGTGCAACATAATTCTGACTTAAGAATCCTGCCTGCTCTGTCACAGGATAACCTTAAGCTAAACTACAATACTTTGGTCTTTAGAAAAGTTCAAGTTAAATGCTCAAAATAGTTAAAAGTTTGTTTGACTCAACTTTCAGAATACTACTTGTATTTCTGAAGTTCTTCAAGACAACCCAAAGAATGCCACAGTTCTTGTAAAGGAAATCCTAGACCTGCGTACTAGTCCTGGCTACAGGAGCATAGTATCATGATTACTTAGAAAAGACGCCGTTGGCTTCAAGAGAAGCTATAGTCAGAAATTCAGGACTGCCACCACATCTCCAAACTACATGGGAGTTCACAGCCTGCTGGAACATGTAGGTCATCATCAAGATGCTGCCGTATAGTGTGTATTCTGCTCCTTTGGAGCCTCTTTAAAGACAGTGCCATCACTCAGCAAGAACTACCCGTTTTTCCTTCCCTGAGATGGGCTCAGCACGAGCAGGTTTGGAGTATCGCTGCCCTATGCTCGCAGTGTCTTAAATGGCAAGCCAAGCCTCCAGCTATGCTTCCTAACACCATCTTCCATCCTTTCCAGATGCATTGACACATTTCCATATGAATCAGGAGTTTGTACTGCTTTCTTTTCCCTCCCCGTGTCCTTGCATGCAGAGTGGACTTTGCATACTTTGGATGTCAGGTGATCATTTTAGTTGGACAGACCAAAATTATTTTCACTAGATGGGCTGTTCGTCAGTTATGGTGGTTGGTGCCTAATAAAATATGCCGGCCTCAGGGCTGTAGCTATAGTAATTCAGCAGGAGAAGTGGGCAGATGTCCAGGATTGTGAAGAGCTCTCTGCTAACACAGGTATAGTTGTCTTGTACTAAACAGCATTGATTGCACTAGCCCCTGGAACAGCTCCCATTATTCCCAGGTTCAAGAAAGAGTGAAAAGTGGAATAAAATAATAAAGATCAGACACGAGCAGGAAACATCGCACAGACGTAAACAGAGATACAATTAATGGTAACAGGTGTTTTCCTCCCTCCTGCGTCTTATATTTCACTCGAGGGTGTCTTACCTGTCTTTGTTGCTGCAGCGCGTGCTACAAAATTAATCCAAAACAAACTAGTAGCTTATGAAAAATAAGTTGGATTCCATAGCCCCCAGGAGAATCGAGCAAGTTCACTTGGAACTTAGTTCACTCGAGAGTGTCAAAGGAAAAAAAGAAAACACCCTCCAGTCTGTAGATTTTTAAATTGTAAAGAATTCAAGTCACACGTGTGCTTCTTTTTCTCGATGACCGAAACTATTCTAAACAAAATAAACCCACGTGTGGATGGATTTGTCACAGAGGGTTAACAGCATAGACGTTGGCATCCAAAAACAAAGTTGCACTTAATTCCTGGTTCCATAATAACGGTTTCTTCAATATTACATAGGTGTGGAAAGTGCTAAAACCTAATAGCACGTTTTCACATATTCTGTGCTGTGCAAACCACAGTTTGCCCACACACTTTTTGTCGACTTTACATGACAATAATTGCGCAAGCAAAAACCTGCAGTGAGCTGTGAGTGCATGAGTCAGAACCCTGTTAAAGAAGCAAAAAGTAATTTGCACCCCAGCAGGCCATTCCAGATTGAGCCATAAATCTTTTAACAGAATTACGTTTAGAATAGTGAAGTGTTCGACTAACCTTACACGTTTATGATTGTACAGTAATCCCCAAGACAGCAGCTTATCTGTTGCGATCTTTCTTTCTAATACAAGAAGGCCAGCTCGTAATGGTTGGAGAATACCTTCTACTGAGTTTGCCATCTTAAGGGTTCAGTGTTTTCGGCACAAGTTATTCTCGCAAACAGTGATATCTGTGCAATCTATGTTTACAAGGCCTTTTGCAAATGGAAAAATGTGCCTGAGGTCCCAGGATCCAGTCCTGCAAAATTCAGAACTCTTCTTGGAGGTAGAACTTCTACCAAAACTTGAGGAGTGTGGAAAAGTGGGTCTGCTATCTTGCCATTCACTCCACCATTTGAACATTTAGTGGCTTCAACTTTGTGGTTATTCCTCATTCTGGGCTTTTTGAACAGAACCTTTGAGTATATAGTGTGATTACCTACTTGGGGAGACTTTGCTGACTACAACTTCCCCCTGAAGATTTTTGACTTCCTGTAAAGTTTCTCATTCTACAGATTCAACCATTCAACCGTAAACCAACGCACTTGTTTATCTGTCAGACATAGGGGTTGCAGAGGTCTTGATAAACAACATGCTGAATGCTTTAAAATGTTTACAGTCCCGCTGCTTTTTTTGTTTTCTTTATGCCACTTTTATACAATTTCATGATATTTTCCTCCTAACAGTGCAGTATTTTTAGCTGAATTGGTTTGGACCTTTTATAAATTTCATGGTTTGATATTGCTTGGCCAGGTTTTACACCTTTATCATAAGCATTGAAGAAGGCCGGTCTGCTTGAGGCAAGGACCCAAGTGCGAGCCAGAGACATGTGAATCCCCTTTTTAGAGGTCACATCTGGGTAGATATTCTGAGGCCCCAGAAGAATATCCTTAGCCTTGGCCTATTTGTAGAAAAATACTACAGAGGGGCTTCCCTGCTCTCACTGGGCTTTACTCACAGATGTTTAGGGATATTAAAAATAAAGCATACCTGCCAGAAAATCGCTTGCGGGACATAGATGAGTAGGCATGCCCTGGACCCCATGCTTAAGTATACACACTCCTAACAAAGTTATAATTTTTTTTTCATTATGTGCCAATCTATATAAATGTATTAGGATTTCCATCATGATCCCGGATAACCGAGCAATAATGAATATTATTAGAGTGAATAGAATATGCACAGCTAGCATTCTTTATCATACATCCCTAATCAACTAGCCAATCCTCCAGACTTGCCTTCCGGCACTATATCGTTGTGCTGCTTTGTTTCTGAGCCATAAACTACCTGCAGCAGCCAGAATGTCCTCAGTGTATCATCCTATAGTACTGCAAGCCTCCCAGAACTCCTACTTGACCCCCTCCTCAATAATTGTGCATTACAACTCAAGCATTTCCCGGGGAGCTGCAGATGGCGCCTTTCATTCTGAGCCCCAAGATGGGCGGGTTGCAGCATTTAGCTGAACACAGTGCTTTCATTTGAAGCATCCCTTTGTTAGTGCTGAAGCCCAGTGGTATAATGTGAAATGATACCCGCACCCAGTGCTTAATTTGAGCCGGTGGTTTCCAGCGCTCTGCACTGGCACTTAATTGTAAACACCGGCACTTATGACAGTCTGCCACATGGTGGTGCAGTTAATCTAATTTAGAGATTAGCACAACAACGGTTGTTTATAAATAAGGCTCCCCGTTTCCCATTTTTACAGATTTTTACAGATAAATACAGGAAGAAAACCATTTATTTTCCTGTCTGTATTTATTTTTAAATGAGTATAAAAACGGAAATTAGGTTGTTTTTGAGTGATTCCAAATGCTGTCAGTCATGACGGGCAGGCCAAATGCTGTGCGGATTGACAGGTATGGGGATAAAATAAATATAGGAATTTTAGTAAAGCGCCTTAAACAACAGTAGATTTACACAACCTTGATACTAAAATGTACATATTTTCTTACAAGTGCATATTTTACCATCTGAGTGTGTATATATCATTGAAACTTGTGAGGCGTTCAGGCACAGGTGCACATTAACTTGTTAAATAAATGCAGAAATATACACATTTCAGCATAATTTTTTCTCAAAACCTAAAATAAATATGGATAAATACAGGTAAAATTGGCAACAAATAAATATGGATAAATACAGACGGAAATGACAAAAATATAAATACCATAAAACTGGGAGCCCTATTTATAAATAGAATATACATTTAAAATTACTATAACATGTCTTCCCAGTCATTTCTTTAGCTTTGGGAACCTGGAATAGTCTGAACTGTCGCACTTGCAGGAAATAGATGGTTAGTAGATGTTTTTGTACCTTCACTGGCAGCCAATACAGGGGCAATGGGTCGTGCAAGCTGCAGTAGCCCCTGGTCAGGGTCCTGACCTTTATTATTTTACAAATTAAAAATGAAGAATTGCCTACCCCCTCCCACAACCGCAAAATGTGAGGAAGAGCCCCTGGGGGTCCCATATCTCGGAGATATTAATTGGCCTTGGGCTGAATGGAGGCCCCTGAAGGAATTGGAGGGGGAAGGGGGCTGCCTCAAACCAGACACCTAAGAAGAAGGATACTGCGAGGAAAAGTGAAGCAGGGCAGAAGTGAAAAGTCCCTTTTCAGGCTACACAGGGTAGAGTGGAGCAGAAAGTACATTACAATTTACACACAAGAAAAAATAGTTTGTTATTTGTCAGGCTCGTCGCAGACAGGTCACTTTTTTTTTAAACACATTCATTTAAAGGCAATGAAAGAACCTGTTTTAGGTGATTACACTTAGACGCACAAATAATTCAAGACAGGCCCTGTTAATATGTCAATAAATGCTCAGACCATCAGAAACACAAGGGGCTCTGTATCACGGCCCCCTTAGAGTGTCACTAGACAAGTATAGCCGTTGTTGTAGGCGAGGACAAAGAAGAAAACAGACACGTGACAATTTGATGTACTTCTGTGAAAAGTGTGCATCACCAAGTGTACTAAGCTGCAAAAAAAATGTAGAGAAAAAAAATAGCATGCCGGGATCTAAAAAAAAAAACAACCGGAGAAGTTATTCACTAGAAATGAGCACACACACTGAATTTGCTCTCAGTGAAGTGATGGTAACAGCGATTGAATCAGTTGGTGCATACCATCAGAGATATAGAAACACACTTTCAAATCGACGGTAAATACCGAATGTGCTGAAGAAGTTACATTGTGGCACCATTGGGAACAGCAGAGGAATCTCAAATCCTGGCATATACGGAGCCTCTAGACTAGAGTGAATGGAGTATTGCTTAAGTGATGAAAGCTGTGGTGGTCTCATAGCCCGTCTTCTAGTGGCCGGCTAGGGGCAGAGGGTAAGCACAATCGGTGCATGCCGAAAGCCAGTAATGACTCATAACGTGGACTCGTCTGTACACCAAGTTCATGAGAAACAGCTCGAATGCAAGCACCATTGTCATGTGCGAGCATGGTTGTGTCAGCGCTTGCCAGGCTGTATTATTTCTCGAATGAGGAATAAGGGAAGCAAAATAATTCCTCTAAGAAAGACTGGAGTCAGGCTGAATGCAGGGCGTCTAGAAACTGATCCTGTGGCATGATGGAAAACAGTTGGTAGTCCTGTACACAGTGACCAGTAATACTATTGGAGAAATGAAGAATAGTGCTTAGCGCTTCAGTGAATCAAGATGAATAATCGGTCATTAACAACTGAGAGCCTTATTAAGGGCCATGGCCGGACTGGCCGTAGCGGGCACAGGGCAATCTCCCGGTACGCTGCACGGGTGGGGGCCGGTTTGGGGCCCCTGGGGGCCATTTTTGTTACAGGGCCGTTTTTGCGGCCCTGTAACAAAATCGGCCGAAAACCGGCCCTGGCAAAGAGCTCGGCGGTGGGGGGGACGATCACTTTGCCAGGGCCAGTTTTGGTTCCCAGTCCGGCCCTGTTAAGGGCCCTTAATATGATGCGCCAGTCCCACCAACATCATTTCGGAATGAAAACTGCCTGACTAGTAGTCGGCGGTTCCATCTGAAAAATTAGGATACGGTCTGAAACCTCCATTTTTCCATTGTGGCTGGAAAAGAGCGACAGCACAACCTGCATTAGACAAGCATTTACAATGCAATGGTCTCGTCTTTGTTAAAGTTAGAGCAATTGGCATTGCTCATTACATTATTTTAGTTTTTAAAAAATAAAAAAATGGCATTGTCATTTACAATGCCAATGGCTTAATCTCTCGCAAATGCGAGACCTATTGCATTTGCACCCACACACACACACAGAGCCACACGCACCCACACACACACAGACAGAGCCACACACACAGAGCCCAACACACACACACAGAGCCACACACACACACACAGAGCCGCACACACAGAGACACACACACACAGAGCCACACACACACAGAGCCACACACACAGAGCCACACACACACACACACAGAGCCACACACACACACACAGAGCCACACACACAGCGCCACACACACACACAGAGCCACACACACAGCGCCACACACACAGCGCCACACACACACACAGAGCCACACACACAGAGAACCACACATACAGAGAGCCACACACACACAGAGAGCCACACACACACAGAGAGCCACACACACACACAGAGCCAAACACACACAGAGCCACACACACAAGAGAGCCACACACAGACACACACACACACACAGACACAGGAGCCACACAGAGAGCCACACACAGAGAGACACACACACACACAAAGCCACAAAGACACACAAAGCCACAGAGACACACACACACCCTCACCCCGGGGAGTCTCCTTATTTACAAATGGGTTATTCGAGGCCCCCACCAACTCCCAGAGCTCACCCGTTGCTTCCCTCAATGTAGGTCAGCCACACGCCCATCTCTTTCTAGTAACGCCCCAGGGAACAGAGGCAAGAAAAAAAATGATCACAAGCAGGGAACAGAGGCAAGAAAAAAAAAACTATCACAAGCAGGGTAAATGCTGTGTCTGGAACTCGGGGTGCTCATTTCTGACTGTGACGAGGAACACAGACGAGGATGGTAATGGAAATATATAAATGCTGGTACACACTATCCCAAAGTCCTGTTTGTTAACACGAAGTGCTGGTACTCTCCAATTCAGAGTATTTAATCCATACTGAGAAATGCAGGTATTCCCCTCTCAAATGTAAGTACATATACTCAGTGATTGCGCATTTAAAAAAATTATCCCAGGCCGTGCTTGATTAATTATTATAACACGCTAAAACAGTACTCGAACGGCATGTGTGCATACAAGAGAGGAGACGTAATAAAATTTAAAATCAGCTTAAAAAATAAAACCACCACTGAAAAGTTGCAGAATCAACGGAGGTCAGGGGCAAAGACCGGGCTGTATCTATGACGTGTATCGGAAATTCGCTCATGCTATTAGGAAGATGTTGTACCATAGCGGAGATACGTTTCTACCTCCGCTGCAGGTCTAGCAAGGGCTCTGGGTGGCCGAAGAGACGCGAAGCTCAAGAGTAGCGTCAAGGTGTCAGCGAAGAGAGAAGGTTATAATCTATACTAGAACAGGGGCAGTTCTTTGTTGATATCAAAGAGCATATTGCCAGCTTCTGTTTCTCTCATTCAAAGGGTGAACAGATACACGGCGCACCCACCCTGGAGACACTGAGGGCGTGGGCACCCGAGCCACAGGCCCTAACTTCAAGATGGGTGGGTACCACCTCTGAGAACAGCCCTGAATAGCCCCCCTTAATAAACTGCACATGGAGGCACGACAAACATAAGTAACCTAAAACATCTAGTAACCTCTCTCTGGAGATCTTAAGGAGCAGCTTCTCTGCACAATGTCCCCGCCCATTGCCGCCTATCCCCTGACCCAGGTGTGCCTTCTCTTTTCAGGTGCCTCGCCTTCCCTGTCCTCACCTTGCTGAGCACCCCACAACGCTCCACTGGAGCTCCGGACTCTGTCTCCAGGTCCTCTTCGGAGCCGGACGAGTTCCAACTCTGGTTATCGGACATCAGTGGCCCTGGGGGCAGGATGGTGACTGCTTGAGACTCCAGCCCTGCGGTAGATGGTCCCTGAGGGACTGTGCTGGGCAATCAGTGCAGACAGCTTCACAATCTCACCGGCGTCTCTCTCTTCTATCGAAACAGTGCTGAATGGAAGTTCAGACGCAGCTGACCTGTAACCACTCTCGATCTGGAGCCCAGAAACTGGTCGTCAAAACCCCGAGACAGGAGCTCACACTGCCGCCATCTTCTCCTGTGACGGAACTAACTCCCAGACTGTCCGGAGCTCAGCATAGAAATAGAAAAGGGACCAGCTTAATGCTGCTAAACATCACGAGAAAAGACATACAGAAAAGACAATGTTCGAGACATATGAGCTGCAGATTGCACACTATGCATAGATCGCCATCTAGTGTTGGGGCCGGATGTTTGCAGTTTGTTGTTGTCCTGGAAAGTTCTTTGGAAGTCACGAGATAGGTGACTCCTCCTTAGGACCACATTGCGCATGGGCATCGGCTCCATCCCCAGATTGTTTTTTTCCACCATCGGGCTCGGATGTATCTCCTGCGCTCTGGTTTGGAACCAAATTCCTTCGGTGCGCAATCCTCACCCAGTTCGACGGTATTGTCTCGATCGCGATCTACCATGCGATTCTCAACTAACTTCGAAGTCTTCGATTCCGGTCGTCGACGAAGGCCTTCGGGCCTACCTAGGCCTCACTTTCTGGCTCATGGAAAGGACGCCATTCAAGAAGTGTCCTCAATGTGGGTCGAAGTTTCCCCACACCGACCTACATGAGGTGTGCAACCTGTGCCTTTCACCGGAGCACGAGGCCAAAGACTGTTCGGCGTGTGCCTCATTCCACTCCAAGAAGATGGTCCGGGACCGACGAGCTCGAAGTACTATGGCTCGCTCGTCAGCTCCGATTCCCGACGACATCTTCGATGAGGGCGTTAACGTGCCAGAACACCAGCACGCCGAAGAGAGTATCGGATCATCAGATGCCGAAGACTTCGATGTCGAGGAGGTCACGCCAGCTCAACGGGTCGTAAATAAGACCGTTGACCCCACCCCTTCCTCGACACCAACTAAAAAGGCTTCGGTCACACCCTCGCCTTCGGGCTCGGGTGCACACCGAGAGACTGCTTCTAACGCCCCGCCTTCGAGCCAGGCAAAGAAGACCATAAAGCCTTCAGGTGGCTCGGGCTCGAGCCAGCCTACTTCCGGTGCCGACACCGAAGAAAAAGCCATCTTCCTCTTCCACCTCGACCGTTGCTTTGAAACCCAAGCATACGGCGCCGAAGACTGGCAGCGGTTCGTCGACACCGAAACCGCACTCGGAGCCGAGTAAAAAAATCAACCAAAGCTCCAGATTCGCACGCATCGGAACCGAAAAAACCCTTGGAACAAAAAAAACAGGTTTCCATAAAAGACACTTCGAAAGGGCACACTCCTAAGCCAACTGCCGGCTCGATGCCTAAAAAAACCTACGGAGCCGAAAATCTCGACGCCAAAGGATTTATCAGGCTCACAAGAGCTTTTTACACCGGATCCACAACAAAAAACCCTTGTAAAGGATCCCAAAACTGGACAATTTACTCTCAGCTCCAAGAAGAGACCACTTGAGGCGCCAGCATCTCCTCCCCCTGCAAAGAAGAGAGACATTGCAACCTCTCCATTAAGGGTCCCTTCTCCTCCACCTCCCCATACTGTTCCTACTCATACACCTCCTCCACCACAGCATTCACCTACACCATCTCCTAATCAAGACGATGATGTACACACAGACTCTGATCATGAAGGTGGGGGTGCACATTACCCACCACACACTAATAGTCCCCCTCAGTCACCTAATCCATGGGATGATCACAACACCCCTGATGTGCCTTATGTCCCACAGGATGATGTCTATCCTTCCAGACATTCCCCACCAGAGGACACCATAGGTTGTAACCTGCTAGTCCAGAGAGCTGCACAATAACATGGGGTGGACTTACACACTGATGCAGTGGAGGAAGACTTCCTATTAGACACTTTTGACAACACACAAAGGTCTACGGCCATCTTACCAATGCTTAAGGGCGTCATCAAGCATGCAACAGAGGTCTTTAAAGACCCCGTTAGAGCTAAGGTCCTCAATCACCGCATTGAGAAAAAATATAAAGCTGCCCCTGCAGACCCAGCTTAGATTAAAGGCACGGCACAATTAGATTCTTTAGTGGTATCCAATGCACGTAAACGTGCTAATTCCCAAACAACAGGTGAAGCCTCACCACCAGACAAAGAATCTAAACTCCTTGACACTTCTGGCAAGAGAACTGCGGCACAAGCAGCTAACATCTGGCGCATTGCCAACACTCAAGCCTTGCTGGCAAGATATGACAGGGCACATTACGACGAACTAGAGTCCCTAATGCAGCACCTACCAGACAAATACAAAAACAGGGCTAATGAACTTATACAGGAAGGTAAAAATATCACTAATACTTCCATCCGTTGTGCCCTAGACGCTGCAGATACTGCCTCAAGGGCAATCAATACCAGCACCATACTAGGCAAACATGCCTGGCTACGTATTTCAGGTTTTAAACCTGAGGTGCAAAACTCTATACTTAATCAGCTATTTGATGAAACACATTTATTTGGCCCAAATGTTGACGTGTCTTTATAAAAAAAATGAAGAAAGACACCAACACTGCAAAATTGATGGGAGCCTTGCAGTAGCAAGCTCCCAGATGTTCTTTTCGTCGCTCATCGTACAGATGCAACACAAGAGGCTACTCCTCAGAAAGTCCCTCCTCTTCCTACAAGACCCCTGGCCAATCCACATTCACCAAGGGCTACCAGAGAGGGGGTTGCAGGGGTAACAACAACAAAGGCAGAGGCAAAAACAACACCCCCCGCTCTGCCTCCACCCCTACCCAATTACTTTCCTCCCCTTCCCCCCAAACATTCCACTCCTGTGGGGGGAAGACTTCAACAGTTCCTGCCTGCATGGATCAACATCACATCAGACAGGTGGGTGCAACAAATTATTCACTCAGGTTACTGTCTAGAATTAACATCTACCCCCCCAAACATACCACCCAAACAGTGTCCAATGTCACAAGAACATCTGTCACTGTTAAAGCAAGAAGTGGTGTCTCTGCTAAAAAAAATTGCAATAGAACTAGTTCCTCTGCACCAGCAAAACAAGGGGGTTTACTCTCTATATTTTCTAATCCCAAAGAAGGACGGCTCTCTAAGGCCTATTCTAGACCTCAGACCGCTAAACATATATATACAGTCAGACCATTTTCACATGGTCACACTCCAGCAAGTCCTTCCTCTCTTGTCACAAATCGACTTCCTGGCTACTCTAGACCTCAAGGACGCATACTTCCACATTCCCATTCACAAAGCTCACAGGAAGTATCTCAGGTTTGTAATAGACGGGCAGCACTACCAGTTCAAAGTACTCCCATTCGGAGTCACAACAGCGCCAAGGGTCTTCACCAAGTGCTTGGCAGTGGTGGCAGTGCATCTACGAAGACAGCACATCCATGTCTTAACGTACCTCAACGACTGGCTCATAAAAGCCAGCTCACACAATCAATGCGTAAACCACACTCATACCACCATCCACCGGCTCCACGACTTGGGGTTCACAATAAACCACACCAAGTCTCATCTACAGCCATCCAAAGTACAACAGTACCTAGGTGCCACAATAAACACCTCAACAGCGCTAGCTTAACCCACCCCAGCAAGGATAGCCAGCATGCAAACTGTCCTAGCAAAGTTTCAGCTACAACACTCCCTCCCAGCACGAGTGTTCATGCAACTCATAGGGATGATGGCCTCTTGCATCTTCATAGTGCCCCATGCAAGACTACAAATGTGTCCGCTACAAGAGTGCTTATCACGTCAATGGAACCAGGTTCAAGGTCACTTAACAGACCTAGTGTTGGTAGACGGTCAAACTCATCGCTCTCTGCAATGGTAGAACACCAAGAACCTTTCCAAGGGACGACCGTTCCTAGAGCCAGTTCCCCAAATAATCTTGACTGCGGACGCATCGCTCTCCGGCTGGGGAGCCCACCTACTGCAACACACCATGCAAGGCAGGTGGACACCGCAACAAAAGTTACTCCACATCAATCACCTGGAGTTACTAGCAGTATTCCTAGCACTAAAAGCTTTCCAGAAGCAAGTAGCAAACAAAGCTGTGTTAGTCCGCACGGACAACATGACAGCAATGTATTAAATACAGAAGCAGGGAGGCACGCACTCCCTGCAACTATCTCAACTAGCACAACAAATATGGAGGTAGGCCATACCTCAGAACATATTCCTTCTAGCCCAACATGTCCCAGGAGTACAAAATACTATAGCGGATCTGTTAAGTCGTCAAACACAACAGACCCACGAGTGGGAACTTCATATGCAAGTTCTTCAGCCATTCTTTCAGAGGTGGGGACAACCTCAGATAGACCTCTTTGCCACCCACGAAAACACAAAATGCCCAAGCTTTGCCGCCAGATATCCACACCCACTGTCCAAAGGCAATGCGATATGGATGAATTAGTCAAACAGATTTGCGTACGCTTTTCTACCTCTACCACTCATGCCACTAGTAGTACGCAAACTACAGCAGCATTCTCTGACCCTCATCCTAGTTGCTCCAACGTGAGCCAGACAACCGTGGTACACCACACTGCTACAACTGTCTGTGGTACCACATCAAAAACTGCACCTGTCTCCACACCTCTTAACACAGAACCGTGGAGAGATCAGACACCCGGACCCAGCTCAGCTCAACCTTGCGATCTGGCTCCTGAAGTCCTAGAGTTTTGATATCTGAACCTTCCTCCAGACTGCATGAATGTCATTAAAGAAGCTAAACGTCCTACCACTAGGGCATATTATGCAGCCAAGTGGAAACGATTTGTAATTTATTGTCATAACAACAACATTAATCCCTTAGATATGGCTATTCAACACATCATAGGTTACTTACTGCATCTTCAAAGATGTAACTTAGCCTATACGTCTATTAGACTACATCTTGCTGCAATAGCAGCATATCTGCAAAACAGACAACATCTATCTCTGTTCAGAGTGGCTACCATTAAAGCCTTTGTGGAAGGCCTTAAAAGAATAATTCCTCCCAGAGTACCACCTTCACCTGGAAGGTTGCGTTCCTAGTAGCTAATACCTCCATGCGCAGATTTAGTGAACTACAAGCACTAACCATTCATCCCCTTTTTGCAAATGCATCAAAATAAGGTTGTTCTGCGTACCAATCCAAAATTCCTGCCTAAAGTAATTTCTCCATTCCATCTCAATCAATCTGTGGAACTGCCCGTTTTCTTCTCGCAACCACAGTCAGTAGCAGAAAGAGCTCTTCACACTTTAGATGTCAAAAGAGCGTTGCTATATGACATAGAAAGAACACAACTCTTTCGTAAGACAAAACAACTTTTTGTGTCTTTCTCACCACCACACAAGGGCAATCCCATTTCAAAATCTGGAATAGCTAGATGGATTGTCAAATGCATACAGATTTGCTACCACAAAGCAAATGTATGCTATCTGTTCCTCCTAAAGCACACTCTACCAATAAGATAGGGGCTTCAACGGCATTTTTAGGGAACATTCCCCATGACGACATCTGCAGAGCAGCCACATGGGCTACACCGCACACATTCACAAAACACTATTGTGTAGATGTGCAAACAAAACAACAAGCTAATGTGGGCCAGGCTGTTCTCAAAACATTTTTCCAAACTACTGCAACAGATAGGGGTGGTCGCCGCTAAGAGTGGGTACTGCTATATGATCAATGCATAGTGTACAATCTGCAACTCATATGCCTTGAACGGAAAATGCTACTTATCAGTATGCATCTGTTCTTGGCATGTAGAGCTGCAGAGTTGTACACGCCCACCAGCCTCCCCGGCTACCCTTGTCTGTTCCAGTATTATCTTAATAAGATACAAATTACACGGGCATCCTTCCTGTACTTGCAAAGCTCCATCATTTCCCTAATGGCGAAAAATAATCTGGGGATGGAGCCGATGCCCATGCGCAATGTGGTCCTAAGAAGGAGTCACCTATCTTGTGACTTCCAAAGAACTTTTCAGGACAACAACAAACTGCAAACATCCGGGCCCAACACTAGGTGGCGATCTATGCATAGTGTACAACTCTGCAACTCTACATGCCAAGAACAGATGCATACTGGTAAGTAGCATTTTCCTTATTACTATTGTGGAGAGCAAGGAGTGGTCATGACTAACAGGAGGGACGCCTCGAGTGAGTCGTCATGATGCTCCTCCCTTCACTCTACAATGGTAATGAAACAGCGTGTTATACTTTCCTAAACAAGTTTTCTGATACAGAGCCTAGCGGCAGGCAGGGAGCGCATGGTCCGGGACGGGAGGGGGAGAGCCGAGAAGGAGAGAGGTGAGAAGAGGTGTGGAGGGAGAGGAGGCGATGAGAGGAGGCGACAAGAGGAGCAGATAAATTAGCGCCCCGGACGCCTGAGAGGAATCAATTAACCAGCCCCGCTTCAGCAGCTTCCCTCTGAAAGGGTGGGAAATGGGGATGAAGGGGAAACAGCGCTGCTCACGCTGCCTGCACGCGCCAGTCGGCCCTCTGATTGGTTAATAAGGAACACCAATGTAGAGCCGACTTGGGCGTGCAGGCAGCGTGATGGGGGGCGTGTTTTTTCCTGAAGACGTCACAGAGAGAAAGGACAGGGAAAAACACGCCCCTCAATCCTAAACGGATGGCGCTTAGAGTGACAGGCAAAGCTCTTCTCCAATGGCTGGCCGCCGTTTAGGAAGCCAGTCTATGGAGAAGAGCTGGCTTGTTTAAGCCCCGTACTAGAGACATAAGATCTCGCCAGCGACACTGCGCAAGCGCAGCCTAGCAGGCTGAGACCTAAAAAACTGAGGTTTTCAAACTTTCATGCACCATGTGTCAGGCACCCTGTGGTGCCATGGCACAGGGGGTATGGATGTTTGAGGAGGCATCACAGGTGCCCCCAGGCATTATAGTGGAGGGTGCAGGTGGATGGAGACCCTGCTAGGGGTCCCCAAAATCAGTTTCCGACAACCTTTCTATGGCGGTCGGCAGTCTGAAAGGGACATTGTAATCCCTATTTGGGTGCCTGAGCAGGCCCCGCCCCTATTGTAGTGTATTACACTCCAACCGATAGTCCGCCAAGCTCATTGAACCCGTCAGAAGCATTGGTCGGTCCCTCTGCTCACTGTCTCTGACTGCCCGCATCATAATGTGGCAGTTGGACCACGGCACCAGATGTTGGTCGGACTTCAACTGACAGCTTATCGGTTGCGATCCATCCAACATCATAATGAGGTCCTGAGTTAATGTGACTGGGGTCTATACAAGGTAATTAGCAGACAAGAATGACCATACGTCTGCTAATTTTAGGCTAATGAAAACTTGTTACTCTGATAACAATAGGTGCTTCAATTTTTTCCCATCTTTTTTTTTCTATCTTGCTGAGGATGTAAGTGAACTTGGCAACACAGAGGGTCACAGCCTTGGCTAAGGCTGGTGTCAAAAAGACCAGGTTAATCTTGTCCAAGGACCCCTGCATTGCCAGTACGGAGCCTTTTGGAACCGAAAGAATCTACAAACCTCTGACGACAGGAAAAACATCCCAAAAGAACAGCTTCTCTATATTTCACTGTACAATAAAAGGTGAAGAAATTAGTTATTCCTCTAGCATTCAAATTCTTTTGTTGTTATACTGGTTTACTATTTTCTTGCCTGGGTCCTGGGAACATGCCGATTGCTGGTACCGGCCCCTGGCAGTGGAGACAAATGAGGTGAGCAGGCTGTGAGACCGGGGAGGCCTAATGTGCTGTGTGCCCAACGACTGCATGGAATAGGCGGGCCATGTAGATCTGGACCGGCCGCGAGTTACAGGATGACCGGGTCTGCAGTCCTCGCTTGCACACTCCTCTGCGGGGTGAGGTGGACCCTGTTGCCGCCGGGACCAGTGCAATGAGAGGCATACAAAACTGGGTGGCACTAAAGGAAGAGGACTGGCACCTGTGGGGTAGTAGGGGCAGTGGTAGGGCCTTGCTACCATGACACGCAGCGGGGCCCTGGCCTCCTGGCGACTCAGAAAGACTATGGTGTAGCGATGGAGCCTGGAACCATAAGACGGCTGTGCCACATGGATCCCATAAGAGAACTGAGGTGGTGGGCCTGCATGCAGAGGCAGAATACTAGGATGCACATGATCAAATGAGGTCAGTAACAGTGGGCAAGAAAATGAGCTGAAGTCATAGCTCCACAGCTCCAGTCACATGACTAGCTGGCACTTACCTCCCATTGTGAATCAACTGTTCCGTACTTACTGGCTGAATTATTTGTTGTTTCGTATTTTTCTCTTAGGTTGAAAGTTTGATTGAGGGTGGAGAAACTCACCTAGTGTGCAAGGACCATTGGAAAATGAACCACGGCATATCCCACAAGTTCCCACTCTTCAGCTAATTCCAAAGAGGAGTGCTGATATACCTGAGATGCAACCTTGCAGTATGTAGGAAAGTAGGATCTGCTTTTATGGTTACCCCCTCTTTTTGCCTGGTGCTAAGCTGTTTTTGACTAGTCTGACTGGGGTCCTGTTAATCAGGACCCCAGTCGCTCTGCTATCTCCCTTAACTTTTTATGTTTAGTACTTAGTTACATCCTAGATTGGATACTGAGGCACCCTTGTCAGTCCCTAGTATATGGTACTGAGGTACCCAGGGCATAGGTACCCCAGAGGTCCCCCATGGGCTGAGAAGCATGTATTATGTCACCCTTGGGAAACCATTCAAATTGTAACTGCAGGCCTGCCATTGCATCCTGTGTAAGCTGGTGCTAGCACCACTTACGAAAGATATAGGTTTCCTATATGTAGGGTCACTGCACTTAAAACCTATAAGTCCCCCTTATAGCAAGCCTTTTGCAATCCTGAAAGCAGGGCGCTTGGTTCTAAGTGTAAGGGTGCCCCTGCATGAGCAGGACACCCTTACAGCCTACGGAGTCCATTCTCCTCGGTTGTAAGTTAAGCAGCCATATACTATATAGAGGGGCACCACGTAAAAACGAAATGACCATCTGGAAACTGGCTGTAACTCATCCAAACATGTTTGGTATCAAACATGTTGGAATCATACCCCCACGCCTTAAACGGTGTAGGAGGTATAGTTCCAAGCACTGGAAAGGGCCTCCATTGGGCTCTCAGTGCTACCGGTGCCAGTCTTCTAGACCCAGACAGCACAACATGGCTTCTGCCGACCAGAGATACGATTCAGCCCTCCTGCTGCTGAGCCAAGCGCGAGCAAGGGAAGGCAGAACGATAGGTATCTTGTCACAGGGAGGTGTGACCACCTCCCAGACAGGATTTAGTGTATTGGGGCCGGGTGGGTGCACTTGTCAGCGCCACTCAGTCTGCATGAGGGGCACATTTGGTGCCTTCTTGCATAGTCTAATTCAAACCAGCTCTGGGAGCCAGTGGCTCCCGCTCTGGCCCAATACTGGACATAGGTCATGGGAGTATCCTCCCCACTGTCCAGTCCCTCCCCTGGGAGGGAACCATGAATCGCCCAATCCTTTCCTTAGGGTACTTAAGGGCTTACCTGGCTGTAGGCCCTAGATTCGTAGTGGGACACGGTTCAATTCAGACACCACTTCATCTTCTATCGTATGGGCACTCTGGACTTCCCTGGACTTCGTTTTGGCCTGACTTCGTGTTCCTTTCAGTCTGATGCCTCGTCTGTGCCTATGCACCATACAGGAACCTTCCAAGGCCTGTGGGCATCAAAGACACCTGAAGGAATCTCCCTTGGAGTGAAGGAGTCACTTCCCTGCATCTGCAGTCACCACAGCAAAGCTGACCGATCCGCTGATCCTGAGCTCCCATGGACTCCAAAAGACTCAGCAACATAGGTGATAGTTCTCAACATATTTTGAGGCCTGCCCTGCCCTCTCACTAAGTTTGAGACCAGTACCCCTCATAGGAGCTGCAGGATCCAAACCCCTGTGCACCGCGTCGACTTGTCGTTGGAAAGGCTTGTTGACTTCCTCCCACTAAGATCTTCGGGCTCCAAGTAGCCCCAACCTCAAGCATCTCCAGTGACCAGAATTTTCATCCACATCAGATCGTTTGCATCGTGACCTGCATCTTTGAGTGAGCTGCTCGAGATCCTCTTGCAACTCCAGTGCCTCTGGCCTGTGGGTCCTGTTAAGGGGCACCTTTGTTTTTTTGGGCTTCCCAGATTGCTCTGGGCCAGCCCTGACTTCCCTGCTTGTGGTGAGTCCCCTGAACCTTGCTGGTTCTGATATTGCACCTTCTTCGACTTCCACGTTACTTGCAGTTGCCAAGGCTTGTTGGTGCTTTCAACAGACACCGACCCCTCAACTCTCAACATCCGACGTGGGACAGCTCGTGTATGGCTCCTGGTCTTCCTCAGCATCACCTGGTCTTCACAGCTGCAGAGTCATGGTCACCTGCAACACCAGAAATCAGTGGGCATTCGTCTTCCAGGTCTCCTGCTCGCTCCTAAGTGACATAGACTCTGTCCCCTCTACTTGCAGGTACCTCGCAACTTGAATCCACTTCGGACTCCACCGGACACTTTCTTCTTCTCCAGCAGCAGTACTTTCCTGAAGTCCTCCCTTATGTTTGACTGCGGTTTCCGACACAACTTTACACCTATTAACCTGGCTTCCCTGGTGTAGGTAATGTGGGTACTAGGGTATCCACGGGTGGGGTGGCTCTCCAACCTTCTGTCTTCCACTGGGTTTCTTGAGGGACCACTGGGAAGGGTGAAGTTTTTTTTAATTGCACCTGCGACTTACACATTGATTTGCACAGGGAACTCGGTCGTATTCCTACATTGCACACAATCTCCGTGGGGTTCCTAGTCACTCACCTTGGGTGGTTCCTTGGGTCCCCGGCACATCTACATTCTCTTAGCATTGTCTTGACATGAGTCGTGGTTCTTATACCACTTTCTTAATATATGGTTTGTTCCCCCTGGGGTTCACTGTGTATTTTGTGCTATTTACGTAATGTCTATGCAAAGTATTGTGTGCTTTGTGCATACCTCCAGGTAGGAGATATCTAAACGTGTTAGTGAGTATTATATAATAAATACATATTTTTATAGATACCTTGTGTTGTTCTTTTTCATTTAATCTATACCTATAAGATTGCATTCTGGTAAAACAAGCTGCTTTACACTCCTTCTGGACTAAGCCTGAAGGCTGCTATCCACAGCTACCATGTAGAGAGCTTTCTTTGGTTGTCTCAGACCTCCTAAATCACCATAAGGGTTGTCTGGACTGGTGCTGGATGTCCACTTACATAAGTGCACATCATATACCAGGCCAGCCTCTCATTCCGTGACAGTCGCACAGACCTACACTGACATGGAGGGCAGATACCTTGTTTTGGTGGGAAACTATACTGTTGACCTCTAACCATGGCTACAATCTATGCCCCTAACTCTGCCCAAGACTTTTTTCTAATTGACTTCCTTGAAAAGTTGACCGGAATAGCCAGAGGCAACACCATCCTCACTAGGAACTTTTTTTTTTTCAGAACCAGATTTTATTGATATTTCAAACATGGATTGCGGAAATATTCACAGCGCTCCAGACACTGGAGAGGCTGTAATCAAATAATCAAGAATCATAGTGGCAGCAACCAGCAGAAAACGCTGTATAAGAAAAATGACATTAACCTCCCGGATCCCTCCCTCCAACCCCACAACATCCCCCCACCCGGTTCCCACCCCCGCCCCGTTCACGATGGTCACCAGAGCCTAAAACAACATAAGCTGTACAGAAGCATTGATGCACTCTCACTCTTGTCCCGGTATACATGACAGTTGGTCCATTAGTGTGTCCTGCTGCGGCGGCTCCAGCCACAGCCCCCTATATTCCGCCCATCTCTTCCAGATTTTATAATGTTTGCGGGGGCAGCCACGGGCCTCAAATACAGGGCGTTCCAGTCCCATGCAATAGTCCATACCCCGTTTCCAGACCCCAATCGGGGGCGCCCCCGGATCTTTCCAGGCACGGGCCACATCCCGCTTAGCAACTGTAAGGTCCAAGAGCAAGAGATGCCTCTTATAGATGTTGCCGCCCACCTGCTCCAGGACATGCAGAAGACCCAGCTGCGACGTGCGCGGGAGCTGCCAGCCCAGGACCTCATCCAAGCAGTCCCAAACGCGCTCCCAGTATCGGGCTATAGCCCCACATGTCCACACCGTATGCAGAAACGTGCCCACCTCCCCACCACACCTCAGACAGTCAGGGGAAGCAATCAACCCAGCCCGCCACAGCCTCTCTCTCGTGTAATAAGCCCTGTGAAGGTATTTAAATTGGATAAAGCGCAGCCGCACTGCGACAGCCGCCTCCCTCGGGGCCGCAAGAGCCTCCCTCCACCCTTCCTCATCAATCGCACCTACATCTCTCTCCCATTTAGACCGTAGGCCATCCAAGGAGGACGCACAGTGTGTGACTAGGGATTGGTATATGCATGATATCTTCTTCTCCGTCAATTCACCCATGAACAATTTAGCCTCTATGGGACTAAACTCCGGCAGGGAGTCCAACCCCTCCAGTGCGGGGGAAATAGCATGGCGAAACTGCAGGTATTGGAAGAACTGGGTACTCGGCATTTCAAACTCGTCCCGCAACTCCTGGAAAGACTTAAGGGTCGTGCCCTTCATAACGTGTCCTAACGCCGAGATTCCTATCAAGTCCCAGCCTCGAAACCCTGATAGGGTCGACAAGGCCGGCAGCCGACCATTCTGCCACATCGGGGTCTCCCCCGTCAGCCTATTCCACCACCCCATATGACCAAGCGCTCGACGCCAGACCTGAAAGACAGTTTGTGTAACCACCGGGAGCTTCTTCCTTTTCCCAGCTGAGTAGAGGAGTGTATGCAGGGTGTCGGGTTCCATTAAATACCTCTCTAGAGCGTACGCCGGGTCGCTCCGATCCCCATACCACCATTCATTAAGTATCAAGAGATGGGATGCCTGATAGTAGGATAGAATGTCCGAAGACGCCAGGCCACCGCAATACGTGGACAAAAAGCAGGTGTGGAGGGCCACCCGCACCGCTCCCCCAGCCCAGAGGAAGCGGCCCAGGGCCGAATTGACCTGGCGGAACCATTGTGGCAAGATAGGATACGGGTGGTTCTGCAGTTGGTAGAGTAAGCGCGGGAGGGCGACCATCTTAAAAATGGCTGAGCGGCCATATATATTCAAGGGCATACGGGACCACGTCTTTATGTCCGATCGGACTCGGTCCCAGACCAGAACAATATTACGCTCCCACGATACCCCAGGGATGTCAGTCAGGAACACCCCTAGGTACTTAAGGCCTCCCGTCGCTATTTGTAAAGCCGATGCCCAGGTACCGGGAGCCACCCCGCCGCCCAGGGTCCACAAAACTGACTTCCTCACATTGAGATTCAGCCCAGACACCTCACCAAACACTCCCATGATCTCTAGAATTCTGGGACCTGACCTGTCGAGGTCTGTAAGAAAGAACAGCACGTCGTCCGCGTATAGCGCGATGCGGTCCGACGGCCCAGCCTCCCACTCGAACCCCTTCATTTGTGCATCAATTCGCACCCATGCCGCCAGGGGTTCCATTGCGAGAGCAAATAGGTATGGCGAGAGCGGGCAACCCTGCCGGGTGCCCCGCCCGATGGGAAAGGCGTCGGAAATCGCACCCGCCACCCGCACGGACGCCGTCAGGTCCGTATAAAGTAGTCGCACATACGAGAGGAAGTTAGGGCCAAGATTCAAGCGAGGCAGAAGTGCCTGTAGGTATGTCCAGCTCAGCGAATCAAAGGCCCTATCGATGTCAGCCAATAGGAGCGCCGCCTGGGTGCCAGTGGCTTTCATCATTTCCAGAGCCACTTGGGCCCGCCTGATGTTGTGCCGAGTGGCCCTGTGGGGCATGAAACCAGCCTGGTCCGGATGGACCAGAGTGGCAATGAGAGGCAGGAGACGATTGGCCAGTGCCTTCGCCAGAATCTTCGCCTCTACATTTAAGAGCGAGATGGGGCGGTAAGATTCGTGTCTATCCGGCGGCCTCCCTGGCTTACAGAACACCACTATCTCGGCATGCCTCCAATCGGACGGCAGCCGACCTCGCTCCCTTGCAGCATCCAGCGCCTTCTTGAAGTGGGGCCCTAACTGAAGGTGGTATTTCCGTAGAAACTCGCACGGGAAGCCGTTCGGCCCAGGGGCCTTCCCAGCGTTCAGCTCGCCCAATGCTTTGCCCAGTTCCTCCGCGGACAGAGGGAGCTCTAGATCAACACGCTCCTCGTCGGAGATCCCCCGCGGCGGGAGATCCGCCAGAAATTTGTCCACCTCCGCCGCCAAAAGGGAGTCCCTGGGGGCGTATTGCGCCTCATAATAGTGCGCAAAGCTGGCAGCCATGGTCTCAGGGTCAGTGATAGGGGTCCCGGCCTCATCCACCAGCGCCGGCAGTGTCTGAGAATGGAACGCGCCCTGGCACAGCCTGTACAGCATAGAGCTGGATTTATCCCCCCACTGGTATATTCTACTCTGCGTAGCAAGCCATATATGTCGCGACTCCTCAAGCAAGAGAGAAGCAGCATCATTCTGCGCCTGCAGGAGCCGCCGCGTATCCTCCTCCGCCCCCGTCTCCGTAGACCGCGCTTCCAGAGTGCGGACGCGATCCTCCGCTTTCTCCAGATCTTCCTTCCGAGTCCTACGGGCCCTTGCACACCAGGCTATGTCCACCCCTCTGAGCGTCGGCTTCATGGCCTCCCACAGGGTCACCGCATCCGAGTCCGGCCCCTCATTCTCCTCCCAGTAGTGAGCTATGGCTTCGCGCATATGGGATTGATAATCATCACGTTGTAGATGCCAGGTAGAGAGGCGCCATCGAAACGGCTGTCGCCGCCTGTCAAGAAGGATATCAATCGTGACAGGGGAATGGTCCGAAAGCCCCCTGGGCAGAATAGCGGTCGACGCCACCCTACCCATGACGGCGCGCGGGACAAACAAATAGTCCAGCCGCGAGAACGAGCGATGTACCGCCGATACGTATGTGAATTCCCTACTGTGTGGGTGTTGGCAGCGCCAGGCATCCATCCATCCCATACCCCCAACCATATCACTCAGTTTCGTAGGGGCAGCCGCTAGCGGTCCGCCATCAGGCCTGAAGCGATCCACAGAACCATCCATTACATCGTTCCAGTCTCCACCTATCACCGACAAGACGTCCGGCACCTCGGCCCAGATCGCAAACAGCTTCTCCACTAGAGACCATTGTAAGGGGGGGGGGGGAGCATACACACTACCAAACACCACTTGTTCCTCACCAATCAGTCCTTTAATGAAGACATATCTGCCCATGGCATCTATCCACTGCGAGGAATGGATATAAGAAACCCTCCGGTGGACCAAGACCGCCACCCCCCGGGACCCCCGGGCAAACCCTGCATGGTACACCTGGCGATACCCATAGCGTTGCAGGCTCAGAGTCTTCGTACCTAGGAGATGGGTTTCTTGTAGCAGGAGGACGTCTGCTTTTTCCCTTTTCCCCTGTCGCAGCACAGCCCCACATTTGATTTTATCTAGCATGCCCCTCACGTTCCAACTCACAACTTTCAACGTAGCTCTGGGAAGCTCCAAAGCATGACCCCTAACCGTCATTAAGAGCAAATGGGCGCAGCCGCCCGGGCATAGGAGAGCGCAAGTGCTCATATAACAAGAGGCGAATCTGGTGAACCATCGTGCGTGAACATGTTACCCCTGTGGACCCAAACAACGTGCATCCCCCCTCCCCCAGCCCCCAGACCCAACCCCCACCCAACTCCCAGCGAACCGACCACCCCCTCCCCTATACCTCAACAACATTGAAGTACCTGTCGCGGTGTAGGAGCGCCCTAGCCCCCAACGGGAGGTCAGCGGCCACCCACTCCAATGGATCCCCAAGAACCTCTCCCCCAACAGTCCCAACTACCCACCCAGCTAACCGACTCCCCCACCCAGCATCTCCCACTTGAGTAGGAGGCAAAGCCCTTATAGAAGAGCTATCTGAACCCCCCCCGTCCCCCACACCGTCCCATGACTGATAAAGTATAACAAGCAGCAATTACACAGTCTAACAGCAAACCGCAGTCTAAACAGAGTTAGGAAATTCCTTCTCCCAGCGGGAGCCTGTAATCAGCACGAGTAAGTTCAGTCCCCTGAGGTACCACCGTCCTTGCCAGAGTGGTCCGAGTCTGCGGGCTCGCCATCTCGCTTCCCACCCAGTGAAGGGGAGCGTTTTCGTGACCGTGACCTTCTATTTCTTCTGCCCTTGACGGCTGAATCCTCCCGTTCCGGCGATGGGCCCCTCGAGTGGCCCGGGTTCAGGCCCGGTTGAGCGTGCGGCCGGACCCTCACTGTCTCATCAGTCCATTTAAATACATCCTCCGGTGTGTCAAAGAAGTGAGTTCGCGACTGGAATATTACTCGCAGGCGGGCCGGATAAAGGAGAGAGTATTGGATCTTCAGGCCTCGCAGTTTTGCCTTGGCTGCGATGAACGAGTGGCGCTGTTGCTGCACGATCCTGGTATAATCCGGGAAGATCATTATCTTCTGATTTTCAAATAGAAGTGAGTCCTTGGTCCTTGCCTCCCGTAGGATAGCGTCCCTATCGTGGAAGTTTAGAATCCTTGCGATCACCGGTCTGGGCCGCTCCCCCGTCGGCGGTTTCTGCGTCAGGGCCCTATGTGCACGCTCAATCACAAAGCATCGTGACAGTACATCGGGGGGAAGCCAGGACTCCAACCATTGGGACAAGAATAGTTCCATGTTACCCTTCTCGCAATCTTCCGGGAAGCCCACGAAGCGTAGGTTATTTCTGCGCGCCCGCCCTTCCGCATCCTCCACGCGGAGCGCAAAGCCTCTCTGGACATTTTCCATCGCCGCCATTTTCCGCTTCAGGGTCACGACGCCGTCCTCCACCACCGATATTCTGGATTCGGCTTCGGTAATGCGCACCACAGCGTTCCGCAGGTCCTGACACAGGAGGGTCACATCCGCGCCCACCACCCCGATCTTGGCGTCCAGCATGTCCCTGGACTGGGTTATCGCCGCCATCAGTGCTGCATTGTCAGGGCCCGATCCGTGGCCTCCGCCCGAGGCTCCCGACGCCCCACTCGTCCCGGTAAACTTGTCCAGGGTCCCTTGTTTAGCGGACCCGCTGCCGCTCCCACCTCTGGTCATGGTCACTGCACCCCTGAGTCCAACCAATGTCCGAGTAGTTGTGACTAGACTCGGGGCCTACCCCCGCACCCCTGATTGGAGGCAAGAGCACACTGCAGAAGGATCTTCGGGCCCACAAGACCTCGATCACTGTCCGCTGCCAGGGGAGGGGGGCCGGGGGGGGGGGCCGCCACGTCGGGCTCCACGAGGTAGTCTCGAGGGTAATGGCGCACCACTGTGTGCCAGCCGGTCCCAGGCTCCGCTCCGCTTCACCCCACCTTCACTCCTGTCGCAAGCGGGGGATCCCCGTGGGGCCACTCCAGTCCACTCAGCAAGCCACCACCAGTATCTAGCCGGGGAGCCCCCCCGCCCTGCCGGCCAATGGTCTCGGGCACTCACCGGTGTACCCTGGGCCGGCCGCCGGCGCACCCCCCTGTCGACCAGTGTCACCAACCAGGATAATGTCCAGCCAGGCGCCTCCACCGAGTCGAGGGGAGCACCCCAATCCACAGGGCACCGTCTCACCTGCTGCTTCAGCCGGCCCCTCCGCCTCCGCACAGCGTCTGTGCTTGCTGCTGGGAACCCTCGAAAATCGAGGTCCCGGTCTCTCGGCCCCGAAGTAGGCCGCGGTGCCCTCCAGCCGCCTCCTTAGTCCAGGGCGGTGCACCCACCACTGCCGATGCGGCCGCCAAGCAGCTCCGTGTTCCGCCTGCAAGGGGGGCCCGGCCGGTCCCGAAGAAGTGGAGGCCCAGCCGGCCGGCGTGGAGACCCTCTGACCGGGAGGCGCCAAACTTTGGGTCCCGGCTCTCCCTCGGGGACAAGGCCGCAGACTGCCGCCGCTGCTGTCTTCACTGCAATGGGTCCGGGAGCACCGATAAGTGCACCGGACAACCCCTCCTGCCCTCCGCTACGCTCACCGCCGGTGTGGGCAACGAAACAGGTCCAGAAGCCAGGATAAAACAACGGATAAAGATCGGGCCGGTGGGAGCTCTAACAAGCTGCGTCCACCATCGTTGCCCGCGTAGCCACGCCCCCACTAGGAACTTTAACATGTTGTGAAATCTGTGTGCTGATAGAAAGGGAGGTCACGACATTCTCACAGGAGCCTTCTCCATGAAGCCTAAAAGGAGTATTGATATATTGGGCTTGAGGGGCACCTGGAGGGAATTAAATACAACAACCAAGGCTTACATCTTCTATTCCAACATACACCGTACACACATGCAGACTGATTACATACTATTGACCAGTGCGCTGTTGGGCCTGATCAGAACAGCAGAAATTGTCCCTATCTCGATATTGGACCATGCACTGATCACAGCCCAACTCGAGCTGGGATTTAGGAGACTACCCTGAGAACTGGTAGCACAATCCCTCCGTACTAAGAGATGCGGAAATAGCCCTCCAGATTGAGGAATACTTCATACGGAATGAGAGAGGGGAGATTTCCATCCCTGGGGTGTGAGATGCATTTAAAACAGTTATTATGGGGCATTGTATAGCGATAGCCATGGATCATAAGTGGCTTTGTAGACTAGAAGTATAGAAACTTGAGGAAGAAATCCAAGAGCTAGAACAGAAACAGCTACAGTGGCCCTCCCGTCAGATCGCTCGGGGATTAACAATGCTGAATTTTCCCTACTCCAACTTTGGAACAGGGCATACATAACAGGGGATAAAGTGGGCACCCACCTAGCATGGCTTTTGAGAGGCAAAAGAAAAAAAGAATATATACAGGGCTAGTGTCGCCTCTAGGACTCCGATAGTAGAGGATGAGAGTAAAATCAATAAATCCCACACTTTCTATGAAAACCTCTATAGACGACCCCCCTTCATAGCAGACAAAGAGATCTTTCTCAACAGGATACAACAACCTGCCTTTACAAATGCCCAAAGGCACTCGCTTAAAGGGCCAATCCTCCCTGAGAAGGTCCGGCAAGCAATTGAGTCTCTCAAACCCAATAAGGCCCCAGGTACCGATGGCCTTGCGTCTCAATTCTATAAAATTTACTCTTCAAAGCTGACTCTGACAATGGGAGAGGCAGTGGTGACGGTCATCTCGAATTCTAATTAGGACACTAAGCATTTTGTTTACCGTATCGCGGATAGAACTACTGAATATTGATGTCAAGCTTTACACAAAGATCTTGGCAACTTGCCTGAATGAGGTACTCCATACTCAGCTACACCCCTATCAGAAAAGGCTTCATCCGGGACGCCAGGCCCACGACATTATATGAATAGCCATCGACCTGCTAGAGAAGGCCTCTCTCAAACATATACCAGCTATAATTTTGTCGCCGGACATGGAGAAGGCTTTCAACAGGGTAGACTGCATGTTCTTGCAGCTTAGTCTTCAGAAAAGGAGTCTGGATCCTGTTTTCTCTGGTTGATATTCTCTAATTATGCCAACTCGCGGCTAGAGTCACACTAAATGGAAATCTATCATGGCCATTTACGCTAACTAGATGCACCAGACAGGATGCCCCTTGTCACTGCTCGTATTTTCCCTATTTATAGAACCATATGCATGCCTCATTTGACCGTTAGATGCGGAAGCAGGAAACAGATTTGGCCTGTGAGATTTAAAAATATACCTCTACACTCATGACACTGGGAGCCCCAGACACCTCGGTCCCAGCGGTAGTAAACGTCCTAGAAGCCTTCGAGGCAGTTATCTGGCTATAAGATCAATTACGATAAATCTGAAATACTCAATCTAACTCTCACAACAGAAGAGACAGAAACTCTTTCGACCCGCTTCAAATTCCATTGGGTAAATCCTCCATCAAATATCGGGGAGTCCACCTTACATGCACTATAGAGGACCTATTTGATGATAACTACCCAACTCTGATTATGGCCATTACTAAAGATCTCCAGACCTGGCTAAATATGATGCTCACATGGTAGAGCACATCAATGTGATTAAAAAAACATAAGCTGCTATGCTTCCTATATTCTTTCCAGGCCCTCCCAATATGGCTTGATCATCCGTATCTCAAACATGTTTAATGAAAGTTAATGACTAGCATTTGACGGGGTGGAGCACTGTGACTTCCGCTGAAACTTATGCCCCAACTAAGAACGTTGTTGGTTCTCAAGAATCCCGAACATCTAACATTATTAGGCAGCTGCCCAAATTTGGATGGTAGTGGACTGGACCACGATGCTCTTGGGGAAAAACTGGTGCAAAATGGACCATGCCATAGTACGAAGGTCCCTATGGGACCTAGTGTGGCTGGAGAAATGACACAGACCACAAAATGCCTACCATAGCACCCCGCTAGTCACAACATTAAAGATGTGGGATAGATATGTACACACACACCAGGTTTAGTAGCTTACTCCTCCCCCATACATCTCTATTCACTAGAATCCAGCATTCACACCCCCCACCAATGGTAATGCTTTTAGTAGATGGAGAGAGGCCGGTTGCAAACTGATTGAGGATATGTATGTTTGCATACCAGGGGATTTGTTTACTAAATAGGGATATAAAATGGCCTTAGTAAAGTGCTCTTAATGCCAATAAAAGAGAGCAGATAGATCATTTGGGAGGGGAGCAGTCCTTGATAGCATGAGGATTCTAAGGAGCACCCTGCCCCTTGACTACATCCGGGCATATCACTAACGAGTATTTGAGTCTGCCTACTGATGTTCATAGGGGGTCATGTTGCACCTCAGGTAAAGTGCACATTTGTTCTGTGCAGAAGAGGATCCCTCAGCACCAAACCTCTTGGTACTGTAGATCCCAAAGATGCAAATTCTTCTCTCAGTGCAGCTGGGTTGTTGGTTATTCAATATGTATATGTGACCACTAGTCAACATTATTGAGCAATGCAATGCAATGTGCCCTTAACAAATGCAAACTGCTGATACATGGATTATGCTACATCTTACATAAAAACCCTGATACCTGAACCATTATACAGAAATAGATTAGAAACATATGTTGGTATCTAAAGGGGTCCAAAACAGAATGCTGCTGTTGTTTAAAGTTTTCCCAGATCAGTTGCCACTTCAATAGCCTTCCTCATTGTGTAGCGCTCCCCCTCACCCTCTTTATCCCCTGGCCTAACACTTGTATGCACAGCTAAAAACCATGGGTCATATTCAGATCCTCACTACCACTCATCCAACAAGTTGAGTAGGCAGGAGACCTCACAAAATCTACTTGATCAGCGAAATTATTCTTCTCCTGAATTTGACAGTCCCTGGAGCAGACTCGCGTGGATCACCTCAACAGAATTTATATAGAGCCCACATCAAGAAAACAACTCTTGCTTTTCCAAACCAACCATCTAGGCTAGGCCTAAGAACACACTAGTCAAAAAAGATGTCACCTGTGTATTAGTCCTTACAAGGGCACCCAGTGCAACAGAAGGTAGCCTTCAGTATGCTATGCAGGGCCCATTAGGTCTAAATACCTAAGGAAAGCGAATTGGCACTGCAGACCACTGGCAATGCGAAATTCTGCCCTGAACGCAAAACTCCCACCAGAAGCTTTAAACCTGAAACAGTACAGAGGGAGTACCATGGTAACACTTATACCAAAGATATGGCTCTAATGGTGACCAAAAGTAAAGATGCCCCAGAATCACACCTGAGTCTGCAAGGACCTTTCGGCATACTCCTCCACCAAGCCTTTTTAGGTTATGAAAGCAAAACACATAAGGCACATACTGAGACTGAAAACGAACCGAAATGCTTTGTAGTGTCAGTACCGCGTTTCAATATGCTTTGTATGTCCTTTCCTGTCACCGCTCGTGCTCTGCTTGGCCTGCATACAGCTCCAAATAAAACACTAGTAAACAAAACAGGACTACTACGTGATGAGGTCATCACGCTTGTAGGTATTGCTCGCATTTCTTCTTTCAGCGGGTAACCTTCTGACGTCAACGATGCATTGAACATTGTAATTCCTTGTATAAGCAGCATACCCTATAAGTGTAGTGTTCTTCTTAACCGCTGTCTATTAAACAATAAGAAAAGTAGGCGGTGGGACCCTCATGGGAACTCCAGAAAGAAAACCTAATACAGGCACTAAGGGTCCAGGGGCTTAGCCAGTGCTAAATGGGCCAGTACTGTTAGGTACTGAGTACCTACACTTCTTTATTTTGAGAGTACTTGATCTTCTTAGCAGAGGTGAAATACTTCTAATTGGAGAATAGTGACACTTCACATAAGCAAATAGGTACTCTGGTAAAGGGTAACCACACTCCTTTTTTCCATTTCAAGCCCTGGGTCTACTGTCAATTGTGCAGTAGGCGCAGTAGCACCGGAGCCCAGGGGCATGAGGGGCCCACTTTACCCCAACTAGTGGCTGTTTTTTCCGATATAAAACCAGGAGCGGTGGGTCCAATTTCTTTCCTTGCATTAGGCCAACCAGGGCAGGCTTCAGGGCAGTGTGACTGGTCCAGCCACACTGGGCGCTGACCTGGGCAAAGGGTCACTGACCTCTGAGGAGGGTGGGCGCTGTGTTTAGCAATAACTTCAAGGTTCAAAAACACTTTATTAGGATAACATCGTACCCATGAAAGCACAAAAACACAACAAACAATTTCAAAATGTGCAAATTAGAGAGTCATAATAAAACCATAGTAGCATACAATATACAATAATCTTTAGATTCAGATAAATCCATTAATACAAATCTTAAAAACTCAGGGATTAGACATCATTTGACGTGCTCGGACTGCAATTCTCAAAAAAGTGCCTGTGCGAAAGACCAACTCTATTTCGTCCAGGGTAAGTAGTCTTAAATAAGCGTTGTCAAACTGATGGGCATATGCTTTTTAAAATACGGAGTTAAAAGCCACTTAATAAACTTTAACTAGTATTTACAAAAAAACAAAAGGTACAGAATAGATTGGTCACTCTGGCCGTCACACGGGCAAGGAATGCATTCAAGGTCAGAGTGGTAGCCAAGGGGAAAACATAATACAAATTTAATAGTGCCAGCCCTTAAACAAAAAAAAGGCTTCTCTCCCAGTGGCTCATTGGCAAGGTAATATAATTAGCCAGTGGGTGTACAGAAATGTCAATGGCCATGTAGGTATAGACAAGGGTTTTTTTGGATTCCTTTTCGAACCTTTCTGCTCTATATAATGAATAGAGCACATTCCTAAGCTCACGTTTGTTCGCGGCCATTGCTGTGCTAAGATCTGTGTAAATTCTTCTCTTATTAACGCTACAGAGTCTCTGATACACCCCTGACAGCCATGGTCTTTCCCTTTCACACATCCTATACAGTCACTAATGATCTCTCTTGTTAAGGATGCAGCCGTGTTTTTCCAGACCGATAACCAGAAAAGGGCAGTGTGGGCCCTAATGAAATCTTCGATAAAATGTAAGTTAATTTCATTGTGGCAAGTGTATTGGGGTGTAGAAATTGGAACGCCTAATAATTTCCTGCAGAATCTATTCTCTTCCTGTTGAATGCAGGTACTATTGGCGAAGCCCCAAACCGCAGTGCCATACGTAGCCGTTGGCACGCCTTGAGATTTAAAAAAAATGTAAATGGCTAAAATAGCCCCTGTTCTCTTTGGGTGTGGGAGACTGAGGATCGAGTTGGAGGCCTTTGAGAACTTGCTCCTGGAGTGAGCCATATGGTCACTCCAGGAGCCATTCGCAGCAAAGACCACCCCATGATAAGGAAAGGTGCTAGTGCTCATCAGCATCTGATTGCCCACAGATATGGAACTAAGTTGACGTTTCTTTGGACCTCACAACATTATAAAAGACTTTTTTAAATTAGTGCGTAGGTCCAGACGGTCCGTATGGTGAACAAAGCCCTGAACTAGCATACGTAAGGAATTCGGAGTGCAGCCCATTATGCCCGCATTATCCACATAGAGTAGTACGGGGAGTGGTTTTCCGTTGATTTTTGGAACATCTGGGTTAATGATTTTAAAGTTTTGTTCAGTCCATTGATGTAGATAATAAAAAGAAGGGGGCCAGAACGCAACCCTGTCTGACCCCTCTACCCACATAGATGACTTCATTAACCTCACCCCCGCAACCAATCCTCACCCGGGCTTTAAGATCTTTGTGCAGGTGTGCCAAGAAATACACCAGGGGCTCATCCAATCCATGTGTCAGCAGGATAGACCAAAGCTTTGACCTATTGACAAGGTCAAAAGCTGAGGTCAAATCCATAAATGCTGGATAGATTGGAGAGACCCGCGCAATGGTGTATTTGCCCATAATTAAGATTGAGGCATTGTACGTTGGTGCCCACCTTACTTCGGAAGCCCAGTTGACAAGGATCTAAAATTCCATTTTCCTCAGACCACTCTAAAATCTTATTGTATAGGATTCTACCTAAACATTTTAAAGTGTTGTCATTTAGGGAGCTAGGAGTATAACAATTTGGTTGAGAACAATCCCCTTTTTTAAAAATCGGAATGATAGTGTTTGTGGACCAGGAGCTTGGTAATGGAGCATGCATTAGGTTGTTAAAACATTTAAAAATAGGGGCACCCAAAAGTCTGGCTTGTATTTAATAATATGAATGGGTAGGCCATCTGGTCCAGGGACTTTATTACCCATGCTCTGATGGATCGCTTCTTCCACCTCAGGTAGGGTTATGTGTATTCTGGTTAGTGGCCCCAGCTCAAAGAGGTCTGCCTCTTGTGCGGGTGCAGCATAGATTTCTGTGAAATGCTTTTTCCAGGACTCGCTCGCAATGGTGCAGCTTATGGGGGTGAGAAGCTGCCCCATAGATCGCAAGTCCCTCACAGCCGACCAGAATGTATCACCTTTTTTAGTGTTTGCCGCTACCACTAATGCTTCCCAACGATTTTTTCGAATTTCCCCTTTCCGATTGGAAATCTTACAATTTAAAAGCACCTGCGGCAGATTTGCTTGTGCGCAGCATCAGATTGGGAAGGCGGGGAGTCAGGCATAGGGCGATGGGTCACTGCGTGTCACCCGTGGGCCAGTTTTTGTTAGCAGCTGTCAACCGGCCCACAGAGCCTTACTGTCACCCCTGCCAGGTCAATGCAATGTGGGCAGACAGGCTCTGTGGTAGTAGTTTCACTAGGCCACTATTGTGTTGACCTTTGCAGACTTTATCTTGGCCCCGATGAGGCTGGCACAGACATCCACTCCCCTGCTGTGCTGTTAAAGTGAGGCGGGTGTTGAGAGTGCAGCACCCTGGCTGGGGGCAGGTGAAGTGCCCATTGGCCCATCATCACATAATCTCCCCAGGAGCAGCAGCAACTCTGTGCTTTTTTTCACCCCTCTCCTACCAGGCCTTCGCTTTGAGGCTATAGTTGGCTGGGAAGGGAGGAGATAAGTTAAAGGGGCTTGCTCAGGGCCTATTGTTGGCACCTCCACTCCAGTATATTTCTGGCCTTGAGGGAGGGGGCGGTAATATGACTGTTGCTCGCTCACATAATCACTGCCCATATACTCTGACTTTGATCAACTTCTATAATGCAGTGAATCAACATGGAGAGCGTAATTTACTACAGTTGTGCGCCTTTCTGAGAGCCAATGTGGGGAATTTGCCGCGCCACATATTGATTGCAGGCGACTTTAACACCCATCCATGTGGGAACCCAGGAGTGACGCCCATGGGACATTTGGGGTGTAATAGCCAGGAAGGCTTTCACTTTGATCACTCTCGGCGAGGAACCCAACTTAACACCTTGATGAACGAAAACAATCTAGTGGCAGCCATGTCTGTGATGGCAGAGCATACACTTTTTCACGTCCCTACGTATAAAGGCAACATAAACGGATCATACATAGATCATATCCTATTATCTGCTGACGTTGCCAACTTTGCCTCAGATTTTTGTATCCAAATGAATATTCATAGCGATCATAACCCAATCTCTATCAAACTGGGTGGAGGCATCTTTGAAATGCGAAAGCAACGCAAAGGCCTTGGGTCTTTAAAGTGTATAAACGGAAAGCGTCACTTGAAATGGACATTGGTGAACCATGATAGCCTGTATGTCTCAATTAATAACCTATGTAGTTCTGATCTTTCACTTTGTGTATCACCTACATCATCCCCTCGACAAACCCTGTCTGCATTTGATGGGGTTGTATCAACAGTAGGGTCTTTGTTAATGGTGCCAGCAAATGGGCATGCTGGCAGTAATCCAAAATGGTTTGATCACTCCTGTTCTAAAGCTAGTCGAGACCTTAAGACTGCCCTAAAAGCTAGACCCAGAGATCCGGCCCGTATTAAGGTTATGCGCGCCAATTATAATAAATCACTTGCGACACGAAAAAAAGAGGTAAAGGCAAGTACTTGGGAGTCCCTTCTGGATCCCAAAATATTGGGTAATAGTGCCAAGTTCTGGGATATTATTAATAAACCCTTGTTTGACCATCCAAGTAATACCGTTCTTGGCACAAATATCCCAGAGGAGGATTGGGTCACCTATTTTAGTACCATTTTTAAAAGCAACGAGCCACAAGCTGAGCATAGTTTTGTCACTCCTAAGGAGAATTTTTTGCATTTTTCAATTAATGAGGTTGAAAAAGGAATTCAAGGCTTAACCTGTAATAAGGCCCCAGGGCCTGATGGCCTTCCCCCAGATCTTTTTAAATCTTGTCCATCACTATGGGCTCCTGTTCTCACCGCTGTAGTGAATGCTCAAGACACACAAGGGTGGCTGGGCCCAATGGGAAAGAGGGTAGGCAGGGCCTCACAATATGAAAATAGAAATGTTTGCCTATGCCTCTAAACTACTTGAAGTACACACTATTTCCGGTACGAATAAACCACAGCTTGTTAGTTTACACAAAACATTTTATGTTTTTCAATTTAGTACTCAGTTTACAAAAAGAAAAATCACAATAAACAGAACTAAGATCACTATCGACCTCATGTCTGAGCCATATACAAATTCAAAAAGAAATAAGTACAAATGTGCAGTGAACCGAACATGTGGTAAATCATTAGAAAAACAATGACTTATTGACATATACAAACATCACATTAAATACATGGACCAAAAAAACATTTTACATTTGTGAAACAAGGGCTCTTACAAACATTTAGGAACCCGGGGAGAAAATAGAAAACAGCGTTTTAAAATAGTTGTTAAACTCCCAAAACCTGAATAGGAACTAATCAGTTAAATTTCAGGTACATAGCCCGTTTCTACAATAAATGGCAATGGCCAACCGGTCAAACAAAGGAAAAAAGAGTGCCGACGCGTTTCGAATCCTGATTCACAACTTGCAGAATTCTCATCAGGGCAAATTGGATCTAGTCCATGGGCACTATTTAAAATGAAACAAAACGAAAATATTTACTATCTAGCGGGTCCTCTAGCCATTATTCTCTGAACAGTACGATTACAAAACAGTTTCTACCTCGTATGAATCCTGCCCACAGTCAGTTCTGGATTAGAAGAAATGTCGTCTGTGCTCGGCGGCCTACGCTGCAACAGAGTAATGGAGTGAATAAGTACTAGCCGGGTGCACAGGAAGGGAATGCTTGAAAGCCATTAACACTCGGTTACCTGAGTTTTTATGGAAGCTGAGCCACATCTTCGCCACTTGGGGTGAAGTTCCTTTATTTTCTGAAACATAGGGGACAGAGTGCGACTTAGTGCGCTGTTTACTCGCTGATTAGCTAATCGCGTGTAGATTTTGGTGCAAAGAATGAACCACTTACTTGAGCATTGGTCCGCAGCAGCGGCCTCTGGTTGCCCAAAGTCGTGGGGGATCTCCACCATAGTACCTGTGTTTAAAAAAGGTGACCGTAATAGCCCCCACTGCTACAGACCAATATCCTTAATTAATTCTGTAGTGAAAGTAGTGGGGGGTGTAATTTTAAACAGGCTAACAGCATGGGCAGATGAAAATAATATAATTTCCCCGATTCAATACGGCTTCAGGCCTGGTCACTCAACAGTTACCCAGTGTCTGAACCTGTATATGATTATAGGAAAATACACTATGGCCCGGCAAGGTACAATCCACATGGCATTCATGGACCTATCGTCGGCCTTCGATTGTGTAGACCGTGGTAGGCTATGGGATGCCATGGTAAAAATGGGAGTGGAGCAGAGTTTGATTAACTTGTTAGCCGACATGCATTCCGACACAAGAGCAAATGTCCGTTACACACAAGACCTAAAAGTAACGAGGGACTTTGGAATTCATCGGGGCGTCCGACAAGGGTGTATCTTAGCTCCATTCCTCTTCAATTTATACATCAACGACTTGGAAGAGCATCTTTTAAGCACAGGAGCAGATTACCCCTATGTCGGACGGAAAGGCCTACCGGTCCTGCTTTATGCGGATGACGCAGTCCTGATATCCAGGACTGCAATTGGCCTGCAAACTCTGTTAAACTCTTTCCACGCCTTTATGAAGTCCCGAGACCTGAGTATTAATAACTAAAAATCATATGTCATGAAGGTAGGCCAAGGGAAAAAAAAGCCAAATTCTTTTAACGTCATCTGCGAAAATATACCTGTAGCTAAAACATTTTCGTACCTTCGTGTCCTCTTTGACTATCAATTAAATTGGGGACCTGCAGTAGAGAGGAAAACGGGCGAGATAACCAGATCAAATGCAGCAATACTTGACTTTGCAAGCAAAATGGGTAACAGTCCAGTGGCCGCACTGCTTCAACTTTACCAAGCCAAGAGTATTGCTATTGCATGTTATGGAAGCGAGTTATGGGGGTATGCCTCCCCTGGTGGCCTGGAGGTTGCAGAAAATAGTTTTTTAAAACGGATCTTGAGGGTCCCAAGGGGAACAGCAAATTTTTCAGTGCATGAAGAGCTGGGCATGCCATATTTATGCGACAGGATAGACGTAAATCCTTTACTTTGTTGGCTAAACTGTTGGCTAAATACTGATATACCCCTCACACAACAAATCTTGCAAGAAGCTTTAACATGGGATAACAGGTTCAAAGTCCCTTGGATTAAATACATCAGCAACTGTTTCTCTGAATTAGGGCGCCCCGATCTTTTTGTAACCCCAACGTCTATAACTAAATCTGATGTTATCTTCGTGAAAAAGACCTTTACTACATCTAGGTATCTAGCCCGGGAGGAGGGCGAACTAATGAAAGACAGTGTTCGGAAACATGTGCTATTAAAAACATCTTCGTGCATGGAACCGTACCCGTCATGGCCCTTGTCAGGTTATGATCGCTTTTTGCTGACGAGGTTTCGCCTAGATATATTCCATCTTTTATTAGCCGTACCTAGGGGGGGCCATCGTGGCCAAGTGCTGCCAGCTTGCGGCTGCGACGAAAAGTCTCCGCAAGACCTGGCACACTTTCTTTTCATCTGCCCCTTTTACACTGTACCACGGAGGCTATATCTAAAACCATGCCTCGAACAGCTGAATTTTGCACAAATCAAACCAGCACTTTACTACCTTCAACTTTTAAGCTGTGATTGCACTTTATTTGTATGCAGCTTTTTAAAATTAGCACTTAAATTCAGGAAAAGTATGGAGGGGTAATTGTGCTGTTGATAGATATATTTTTAAATAATGTAACTTATATTTTTTAATGTCTATACTGCTTGTGACTTTGTACTAGATGTTGCTTTTAATAATGTTTGTATTTTATGTGTTAATGTATGTTTATGAAATGCACTTTTATGGTTGTTACTATGAATAACTGAATAAAGTTATTTGATCTTGATCACTGCCCATGGGCTGAGTTCAAGCTATACAAAACTATTTTAAAAAAATACCTTTGTGTTCGCTTATGTTTTAAACTTCTGCAAAGGCTGGAACATAATAATGAAAGAGGATTCTTTATACATTAATAAAAACGTCCATATTCCTTCTTAGCATGGCTTTTCTACCTGTGTTTAGTTGTAACTAGCAGTCACAAATCATTAAGGCAGCTTTAGACAACATGTTAAACTGCTTGCACCTCACATATACTGTTTAAAGTAAATATTGATCAGAGGAGAAAATACCAGCTTTAGGTGATTTTTTTCATTTTCGTACTGGGCAGGACAGAAAAATACAGATAATGCCAGTTAAAAAAACGGCCTGGTGGCAAACACAGCCAAATCAGGACAAAATGCAGTGCTTCCAGTTTTCACCAATGTTTCTGGTGCTATGAGCTTTAAAACACACGAGTTATCAAACATGTATCTAACAATGAGCCCAATGAGACAAGCCAAATGCTGTTTCACGAACGGGTGTGATCCGGGAACGTGGGACACTTTTTTTAGAGGGGCCCGGGCCGAATTGTGATCCAAATCCGACCCTGCTTGTGCATCCTGCTTTCAGGTAGCAATGATATTACCCCCCACAACTTGAATTGTAGCTTTCTACAGTTCTTTTTAAAGCACATGGTGCAGTTTAACATTTGTTAATGTAGAGCCATTTTCTCCGTTTACAGGCCATCAGTGTGAACAAGATCTCTTCCTAGGAAACAACCTTCCACACAGTAACACTAGCAACAATGCTTGCATTTCACTTTTGTTACTTTGCTTCCAATAAGACTGCCCGCTTTTGCTGATGTTCTCTGATCCGTAACTAATGCCCAAGATAGTTACAATATGAACACCCACAACAGGGATTGCTGCTTTCAGCACGTCTTTTTAGGTTTCGCCCTGGGCGTTGCAACTGCGTAGCAGTTGCTCCGCAGACGGCGAAACCTCATGATCCTACATATCGACTTTGGTTCCGCCTCTGTCTCCCATTGGCTAGCTCCCTAAATGGAAGCTAGCCATTGGGAGACAGAGGCTGTCAATCACGCTTTCTCGAGAAAACGCGATTCGGGGGCGTTTCTCTGTGTTTTTTTAAGTCCCGCCCCTTTGTCCTGGGCCGCGCTGTGATTGGCTGCCGGCCCGGCCCCCCCCCCCCCCCCGGAACCCGCCCCCCCGTGACGTCATTCCCGGGCCGCGCTGTGATTGGCTGCCGGCCCGGGACCTGACTTGTTTTATCTGGCACCTCTTGTGACTTTTATATACTTTAAAAAAAAAATTATTATGCATTTTGGCGTAACAACTATGAGGATAAAGATTGTAGGGGGCCGACAGGTAAAATCGGCTCTGGGGTGTTTAGCTCTAGTGTTACGTGCTTTTCTCTTTTGTGGCATGGCCGAATTCAACCTTCAGCCGGGAGCGGGGTGGGGTCCCGGGTCACAATCCTTCAATTCCGTTCGTGCCAACCCCTTGCTGACCATGAAAATGATACTGAAAGGAGATCGCGGTTCACAAAGGGGTCTGTGGGTGCTTGCATAATTGTTCCTGAAGCCACATGAGGTCTCGGAGATAACTGCCCGGGATATGGGTCGTCACAACGAGGCGCGTGCAGGCTTAGAGCAAACAGCCCCAGGCAGCCCTTTCTCGTTTTCCCAAACAATACATCACGCTTGCTAGCTTGTGCCTGTCTCGTGCGTGAAAACGCAAGAACATCTGGGGATGGGCTGTGTTAGCTCATAGGTTTAAGCAAATTTGATTTATTTTATTTCGTAAAAAAAAAAAAAAAAAAGGTTACGGGCCCAAAACTGTTCTAGAAGCCCGCCTCCCGGACTTACGGACGCCGGAATCACGAATGCCAAAGCTGCCTAGTCCTAATTATACACATTTCTTTCACCCTATTTATTTGCCATTTCATTGTCGTATTCTTTATTGTGAGTTTTTTTATCATCCTTGCCTTCTCTTTTTATCACTGTTTTCCTAGCGATCTCTTGTTCACCTCCCACCCCCCTTTAACTTTTCCCTCAATTGCACTGGGTTTAAACTCAGATAATGAAAAACAAATGTGTAACCACCGAGTGCCAGTGGCTGACATCTGCACCCACCCGTACAAATTAAGCACTGGCTAATGCTGCAGACACGCTTGCTGCCTTCATCGCAGGCGGGCATACTTACTTGGAAGAGGTAATCACTGGACGACACTCCTAAAAACGATTACAAAGTGGGTACTTCATTTTTTAAAACGCGCTAACGAGAAGAATTGCCTTGTGATTGTTGCTCTCTACCACTCGTCGCCCCGTACATATGCAAATATCGCTCATTCCCCGATGCTCGTGGGACGAGCTCGGCCTCTGATCTCCAACCGTTGACCTGTCATTCGCGCCTTAGCAGCAGTTCCTGAGGTGAGAGGCTGTGAAATATCAAGGGAGACACTTCAACGCTGGCCGCAAAAGCTGCAGGTGTGTTGAAAGAAAAGGCGAAACAGAAGCAAGGAGGTGGTAAAGGCAGGTTTTTCTAAAGATGAATGGGCATCATATAGGCAGAGGGTACATGTTTAGGCACTTCCGTTTAAAACCGGCTCGTCCCGTGAGCAAATGTCAAGCTCTTTTATAAATATATGTTTAAATCAAAAGTCACTCCTTTTAGCAGGTAAACGCTGGTGTCGAAACGGTACAGTGGGCGTACACCAAGGGCCCTATAAGGCTGAGCCGAGCACCTGTTTTGTTTTTGCGTGTGAGGTGTCTAACAGTCGAAACATGAATATGAACTTTAGACATAACCCGTCGGGATAGGAGCGAGGCAAATCTTGTTCCCGGTTTCCAACTTGTTCTGTTTAAAATTCTTGCATTAACTCGGGGAAATTCCGAGCTACTACGGTACAGCTTTAGACACCTGGGATAAAAAAAAACAGGTGCTCAGCCCACTCCCAAAAATGTGAGAGCATGTACGCCTGCTTGCATGATGATTCCCCAGGGCTGTAATCTATCAATAGTGCAGCAGGTGCAGTGGCACCGGGACACAAGGTTGTGAGGTGCCGTTGTCATCAATATTATGGATATTAGTGCCAAACTGCGGCCAAAGGGGCCAGTTTTCTAGGGTGACCACCTTCCTTACTCCAGGTCATTACGGACATTTTCCACTCCTGAAGTTTGTATGATACCCTAATGCATTCAGGGTGATAACGTTGTGTTTCCTGCATATAACAAATTAAATGGCTAGCCTGAAAGAAAATATTTGTAGGTAAAACGTTCAGTACTAGAGATAGTATCCACAATAACCTAGAGAGAGTGTATCACCTTGCCATCCTACTTGCTTTCATTAGCTCAGTAACAGACATCTCAATTTTCCCATATCCGTGCGTGATTAGCTTATCCCAACCAGGCTGTTGCTTTGCATTCTGGAGTTTGTAGTCCTGATTCCAGAAAGGGCTAAAAAAAATCCTGCAAGTCCCAGAATGCAAAGCAGAAACTCGGACTGGGTGCAGTAGTTTCACATGAACCAGGGGAATTTGAGAGCCCTGCATACCGGTACACATCACCCACACCTTTCCATCCAAACCCAATTAAGTTTTGTATACATTTCAGACACTTTTCGTACCTTCTAACGCCATTCCACATTTAGAGGCATCTTCTCATGATGCAGGAGAAGCACTCCTAATCTGGACATCATATCTGACCCCAAAACAAATCCCATATGGAGCATACCACCATTGCCCTCAAACGAACAGGTTCCATGCTTAAATGTTGCATGCTGCTATTTGTAATCCAGCTCAACTCATGATAAAATCAGCACTACAAATCTCAGAATTCATAGAAAAATTGAGGACTGACTGAGCTAAGCACATTTGGAACTGGGACACTCGAGAGCTGTGCGCACAGCATCTTTGCTACGCCACTGTATCATCACATATTGCAATTCTTAAGACCGCTTCTTGAAAGCACACTGACACTGAACAGTGAGCAGTGCAATGAGTTCATTTGCTGAATGGTCTAAAATAAATGTACATATATCGTAAACCAGACGGAAGATAAAAAGGGCGGGATGGGGGTGAGGGTGGAGACTGAGATTTCCACATAGCACAATAAAGCGCTCATGTCCGCTTAGGCTGTCTCTGTTTTAAGAGGCTTTTTTAGAAATTACAGTGGGTATTTTCCAGTTTTTTCTTAAAATTGTGAAAATAAGCTCTTATTGATTTTTATCCAAACAAATAGTACATAGGCCATGTTTTCAAGTGTATACCGAAAAGCTGTATTGGATTGCCATCTTATCATACCACTCTTGGATGTATACAGTCTCGTCAGGGCTCGAGTCGGGGTATCACGCGGGTGGATGGCGTCCCCCGACCTATTTTACCGGGCGTACGCCGTCCCCCTTGCCAAACAGCTCGACTTCACTCTTTGGCCTCTCTGTGAAGAGGAGCTGGCTACCTTTAATTACGTCACTTCCGGTGATGGCGTCCCCCCACTTCTTTTTTTACGACTTGTATTCTGTTTCTACATTCAGTAATTAAAAAGCCTTGCTTGTGGGGGGCGGAGGGGAGGATATTAAGACACTAATTAAATGTTTGCTGTTTTGCGCTTTACTTTCTGTCCGGGCTGCCCCGGTTTGGCGGTATTGTTCGCGTTTTTCATACGTTCCCTTGTACAGCTTCCCTTTGCTAGGCCTGAGGTGTAGTTAGCTGTCTGAGGGGCTCCAGCTGTATGAACAGTCCTACTGTACCTCGCTTCATGGGGGCGTTATTAAATCCCAGGCCTGTCTTGTGAGAACACTTTTCTCCGGGGCCTCATTAGTTTGAAAACATGAATAAAATTACTTCCAGCCAGTCGGATAATGTATCCCCGTCCTACCGCTTGCACCTCCCAACATTGATAAATTCTCTTTTAAATACGTTTGTAGTGCTTCTAACTTAAGGTACACATGCACCATTGCCTTATACACTCAGAACTTCGAAAAGGGGGCTTTGTGGTGTAGGCAAATTTCTGGTATTTTAAATAACAAAGCGAGAGAGTAAGGGATTTTACACTTTATCAATGTGAGTTGAGAACTCCTGGTCCCCAGAATTACTTACAAAAACAATAAAGGAGTATCCACTCAAAAACAGAGAGAACGTGAAAATGCGTTCCTCTGGATAAGGGCTCAGGTGCTCAATTCAGCACCATGTGCCTCAGCCTGTTCTCGGATAATGCATATCCTTATAGAAGACCCCTCACTCACCAACCTAGTTGGTGACATGCTTCATCATCGGGGTCCCACCCCATAGGCCGAATGCCTATAGGGTGTGCTGCGACACCTGATTACAGTGGAGCTGGTTCGTTTTTTCTTTTATATATACAGGGCGATCAAACAGGTGATTTAAAAAGGGCCAACACTACTCACTGCAAGTAATTTATTCTTGAGTGCTTGAACCCTTAATTAAAAACGTGTTGCACCTATGCCTAATTAGGTAGGCTTCGGTGGTATAATTAGTGTTTGATAAAAATAGCTAAGTGTGCTATGTGAGGTGTGATAAATGCTATAAGTTTAAAAGGGTCTACATGTTTCAACCATCATATTATTCATTGGTTTTCGTCAGGACCATGTGACTGAACTGGGTGGTCCACACACGCTAAGGTGCGTCCTGCCCTAGTCCAGATTAGAGTGCACAAATTGTGGACTCGTGTAAAATAAGTGCTTATTCTTTTGTTCAAAGAAAAAACCTGTAAAAACAGGGAAACAAAAAACAAACAGGACGGGGTCACATACAGGGGTAGACAATACATATATGTCACATTTAACATACACAGCCATACCAAGTCAATAGTTGATGATAATCCTGAGTTTGGAACAGAGGGATTCATCTATTTTAGTTACATTGCTACAGTGCTATAACAGGACTGTGGCTGGTCGCTACTCGAATAATGCCAAAGAAGTGGTGTCGACCTAGTTCTGGCATTTAGTGAATAGCTAGTGAAAAATAATCGGCGTGCTATGAGTGAGTGATCTCTACTTGTGATCATGAAGTGAACGGCTGCTGGAATATGTGGGCAGTCGTGACGTCGCTTTTGGTGAATTGCGACTAGTATTGTATTTTGCTTACGCTTCTTTGCGGTATTGCCGCTTCATGGGCACCTGCACTTCCAAGACGGCAAGAGTCCGTCTCCTTAAAATCGTTATGTAGAAAAGAGAGGAAAAGGAAAAAGTTTGCCCGGTTTTAGTTTTTCTGACCAATTGAACATGTGGCCTTGCCCGCGGGCTTTCCATTTCAGAAATACGAGGAACCTCTTGTTCCTTCATTAAAACGGTTGCGCATCACTTACTTGCTGCTTCTGTTCATCAGGCGGTAAACCTACTTGGTTCCGGCTGGTGGTGCCCCGAGGAGTAACCGGTGCTCTCTGTGGCTGCCGGTAAAGTACCGTTTGGAGCGCTTCCTGGTTAGGCGTGGCCGTATCACGTGGGGTAGTCACGTGACTTTGCCATTGGCCAATCAGGTAGCTCCGAGGGCGGCGCTTTCGGTTGATGTCATCGGTATCTAGCAGACGCAGTCAGAGAGAGTCTCTTGTTTACGTTGCCATGGAGACCAATCGTATTTCATATGGAATCGTTTTTTATCGTTTTTCGAAGGGCATTTCTTCATTACTAGGGCAAAGTAAGGGTAACTTATAACGGATCAGCGGACAGAGTCAGAAGTCGACTTTATTAAATGTATAATTTTGAAGTCTACATTTTGCTCGGTGTTTTGAGCAAATTTCGATACATCATGATATTGTTTGTGGGTAGTGATTCATGTCAATACACTGTTCCACGGGATATTATCATTCAAGCCAGACTTGTGGGTAGACAACCTGTATACCCATCTTTGCTCCTTTTCGAAAAGTCGTTTAGTCAGATTCGTTCCTGGCTTGACTTGCTCAATGATGGTCCATTCCAAGTCATCTGGTGTATGGCCTTTTGCAAGAAAATGTTCAGTGAGTCTTGTGTTAGTCTTTTGGCACCTGATAGTGCTTCTATGTTCACCTATCCGGAGTTTTATTTTCCGGCTCGTCATACCCACGTATCTTAGGTCACACGGGCATGTCAGCATATAGACAACATTCTCACTGTTGCAATTTGTATGACTCCTGATAGTCCAGGTTTTATTTGGTTCCAATTGCAGCGTTTTTGTGTTCCTAGTGAAGGGGCAGACACTACAGGTACCACATCTGAAGTGGCCTGTCACTTTCGGTAAATCCCATGGAGTTGTTTGTGTCTCCCTTTCGGGGGTTATCTTTTTTGGTCTTGTGTTGACCACCCTGTCCTTTATACTCTGCGCCCTTTTGAAGCTGAACAAGGGTTTTTCCCACTCTAGGTTGCCAGTATTTAGGATATTCCAGTGTTTCCTTATTATTCGGGAGACGTCATTGGAAATGGTGTTATAGGTAGTAACACATGTCAGGGGTATTTCTCCAGCTGTTTTGTTTGTATGCTCTAAGAGACCGGAACGTGGTTGGTTCCGCGCACGTTTTTGGCTCTTTTGGAGAATCTTTTTTGGATATCCCCGGTTCTGCAGTTTTTTGGTGAGATCCTCTGCCTGGTTCTTGTAATCAGCAAGTTCACTGCAGTTCCTACGAAGCCTCAGATATTGGCCATAGGGTAGGTTTTCACGCAAAGGTCTCGGGTGGAAGCTTTCGAAGCGTAGCAGGTTATTTTTTGCAGTTGGCTTGTGATGGGTCACAGTTGTTAATTTACCTTCTGTTTTCGTGATTGTTATATCAAGAAACACAAGTGTATCTGGACTTTTTTCATAGGTGAAGCGTAGATGTTCATCGCAAGTATTTATCCAGTTAAAGAAGGAATTCAAAGAGTCCTCAGTGCCTTTCCATATGGTCAGCACATCGTCGATATACCTGCGCCATATTAGGATGTTTGAGCTATAGGGATTTGTTTGACCAAGGATGTACTTCTCCTCGAAATCGTAAACATACAATCCCGCTATGCTCGGAGCAAAAGAACTGCCCATGGATGTCCCACCCGTCTGTAAGAAGATCTGGCCTTCAAACTCAAAATAATTTCTTTTGAGAGGCAGTCTGGCTAACCACGTTCCGGTCTCTTAGAGCATACAAACAAAACAGCTGGAGAAATACCCCTGACATGTGTTACTACCTATAACACCATTTCCAATGACGTCTCCCGAATAATAAGGAAACACTGGAATATCCTAAATACTGGCAACCTAGAGTGGGAAAAACCCTTGTTCAGCTTCAAAAGGGCGCAGAGTATAAAGGACAGGGTGGTCAACACAAGACCAAAAAAGATAACCCCCGAAAGGGAGACACAAACAACTCTATGGGATTTACCGAAAGTGACAGGCCACTTCAGATGTGGTACCTGTAGTGTCTGCCCCTTCACTAGGAACACAAAAACGCTGCAATTGGAACCAAATAAAACCTGGACTATCAGGAGTCATACAAATTGCAACAGTGAGAATGTTGTCTATATGCTGACATGCCCGTGTGACCTAAGATACGTGGGTATGACGAGCCGGAAAATAAAACTCCGGATAGGTGAACATAGAAGCACTATCAGGTGCCAAAAGACTAACACAAGACTCACTGAACATTTTCTTGCAAAAGGCCATACACCAGATGACTTGGAATGGACCATCATTGAGCAAGTCAAGCCAGGAACGAATCTGACTAAACGACTTTTGGAAAAGGAGCAAAGATGGGTATACAGGTTGTCTACCCACAAGTCTGGCTTGAATGATAATATCCCGTGGAACAGTGTATTGACATGAATCACTACCCACAAACAATATCATGATGTATCGAAATTTGCTCAAAACACCAAGCAAAATGTAGACTTCAAAATTATACATTTAATAAAGTCGACTTCTGACTCTGTCCGCTGATCCGTTATAAGTTACCCTTACTTTGCCCTAGTAATGAAGAAATGCCCTTCGAAAAACGATAAAAAACGATTCCATATGAAATACGATTGGTCTCCATGGCAACGTAAACAAGAGACTCTCTCTGACTGCGTCTGCTAGATACCGATGACATCAACCGAAAGCGCCGCCCTCGGAGCTACCTGATTGGCCAATGGCAAAGTCACGTGACTACCCCACGTGATACGGCCACGCCTAACCAGGAAGCGCTCCAAACGGTACTTTACCGGCAGCCACAGAGAGCACCGGTTACTCCTCGGGGCACCACCAGCCGGAACCAAGTAGGTTTACCGCCTGATGAACAGAAGCAGCAAGTAAGTGATGCGCAACCGTTTTAATGAAGGAACAAGAGGTTCCTCGTATTTCTGAAATGGAAAGCCCGCGGGCAAGGCCACATGTTCAATTGGTCAGAAAAACTAAAACCGGGCAAACTTTTTCCTTTTCCTCTCTTTTCTACATAACGATTTTAAGGAGACGGACTCTTGCCGTCTTGGAAGTGCAGGTGCCCATGAAGCGGCAATACCGCAAAGAAGCGTAAGCAAAATACAATACTAGTCGCAATTCACCAAAAGCGACGTCACGACTGCCCACATATTCCAGCAGCCGTTCACTTCGTGATCACAAGTAGAGATCACTCACTCATAGCACGCCGATTATTTTTCACTAGCTATTCACTAAATGCCAGAACTAGGTCGACACCACTTCTTTGGCATTATTCGAGTAGCGACCAGCCACAGTCCTGTTATAGCACTGTAGCAATGTAACTAAAATAGATGAATCCCTCTGTTCCAAACTCAGGATTATCATCAACTATTGACTTGGTATGGCTGTGTATGTTAAATGTGACATATATGTATTGTCTACCCCTGTATGTGACCCCGTCCTGTTTGTTTTTTGTTTCCCTGTTTTTACAGGTTTTTTCTTTGAACAAAAGAAGAAGCACTTATTTTACACGAGTCCACAATTTGTGCACTCTAATCTGGACTAGGGCAGGACGCACCTTAGCGTGTGTGGACCACCCAGTTCAGTCACATGGTCCTGACGAAAACCAATGAATAATATGATGGTTGAAACATGTAGAGCCTTTTAAACTTATAGCATTTATCACACCTCACATAGCACACTTAGCTATTTTTATCAAACACTAATTATACCACCGAAGCCTACCTAATTAGGCATAGGTGCAACACGTTTTTAATTAAGGGTTCAAGCACTCAAGAATAAATTACTTGCAGTGAGTAGTGTTGGCCCTTTTTAAATCACCTGTTTGATCGCCCTGTATATATAAAAGAAAAAACGAACCAGCTCCACTGTAATCAGGTGTCGCAGCACACCCTATAGGCATTCGGCCTATGGGGTGGGACCCCGATGATGAAGCATGTCACCAACTAGGTTGGTGAGTGAGGGGTCTTCTATAAGGATATGCATTATCCGAGAACAGGCTGAGGCACATGGTGCTGAATTGAGCACCTGAGCCCTTATCCAGAGGAACGCATTTTCACGTTCTCTCTGTTTTTGAGTGGATACTCCTTTATTGTTTTTGTAAGTAATTCTGGGGACCAGGAGTTCTCAACACACACATGTAAAATCCCTTACTCTCTCGCTTTGTTATTTAAGATTTAGGCAGCGCACAGCTGCGAGAGTGTTTAACACAATAGATACCATATCACTACACAGGCAATCTCTATTGTAAACATGGCCGAGAACCAGGGCCTGTCATACACTTCGGCTGAAATTGATGAAATTATGAGTGATCTATCAGTGTTCGCGGATGTGAACATAGCACAAAGCATTTCCACGACTAAAGATTGGGAAAACCTAACGGAACTGAAGAAAAACAGAATCAGAACCATCCTACATGGAACCATACTCAAACAATATTTGACTAATAACATGGCACCCAAGGGGTTGTTGGTTTCTAACGCACCACGTATTTTTCTTGAGGATGAAGCATTTCGGAAAGACTGGGCAGCCATAGCGTGGCATTGCACGCATGACTGGATAGTCCTAATCCTAAAGACAGCCATAAGACTCTCTGAAAAAATTCAGGTGGATATCCAACTGGCGGAAGGAACTATGAAAACCACCATCACAGGTTTTAAAAAAAAGCTGGATGAACTAAACAAGGAGATGACAGAGTATAAAGAGAACCTGTCACAACAGAAAGTACAAAAATTTCAGAAAGACTTAAAAAGATTCTCCATGACAAAGGCTTACCCATACTCGGATCCTGAGTATGTACCGCCGTCAAAAGGAGATGATAATTCTGACGCCTCCAGCAATGCTTCTAGTAATACCTCCAACACCAGTGTTAACTCGAGTGGCGGAAGCACCAAACAACAACGAGGGCGAGGACGGGGTAGAGGACAAGGCAACTGGCCACCCTTGAACCCAGTACCGATGCAAGGGTATATTGATCCCTACTACAACCCACAAAATATGGGAATGTATGGCTGGCAACCACAGTTCCAGCAACCTTTTTTCCAACCAAATGCTTACAGACCGCCTTTTTTATACCGGGGCGGGAGAGGACGGGGAAGAAGAAAAACCCAGAATCAAGGGGGCCAAGTACATTGGGCACCGGAAGATCCGAATGCGAACAAGAACAGGAACAACCCCCAACAAGCAGGCCCAAGCAGTCGGAAAACTTAATAACAAACCTGTCAAGCAGACAATTGAGCACGGCTGAAAACTCAGTGCTGAACAAAGGCTTGGGGTATGTACCCACTGCCAACCTGGATAAATTCAGGCTGCACTGTGAACTGTCGTCTTTCTTTCGTAAACTACGACTGAAAGCCTTCTTTGAGAAAAAAACTAACAATGAAGAAAACTTGGACATGAACGAAACTGGACTTAGGATTAAGTCCACGTTCTTACCACCACCACACTTGATTCCAGTGGAAATCTCCACATTTGAGCAGGCCGTCTTTAATGAGATTGAGACTACTAACCCAAAAAAAACCTTTATGAATTTAACCAGGGAAGAAAGAAGTGCCCTTGACAATCTGAGAGACTGTGACACTATTGTGATAAAGCCTGCAGACAAGGGCGGAGGTATTGTTGTACAAGACCGTACAGCCTATCAAAAAGAATGTCTCCGACTTCTAGCAGATCAAACCAGCTACCGCAGACTACCAGTGGATCCAACAGAAGATCTGGAAAGCGAGATAAAATCGCTAGTGGAACATGGCGAATCGGAAGGCTTTATATCTAAACAAGAGGCTGATTTCTTGTGTGGGAGTGAACGAAAGATTCCGTATTTCTACACCCTCCCCAAGATACATAAGAACAAGACACCACCACCTGGCAGACCTATCGTGTCTGGCATAGGGTCGGTATTGGAACCCCTTTCACAATTCTGTGATGTATTTTTCAAAAAAATGGTACAAAAAACAAGCACATACCTTCAAGATACAAAAAGTCTGCTTCAGATTCTGGATCAACTTACTGTTGCGAATGACACTATACTAGTGAGTTTCGACATAGAAAGCCTGTACACCAGTATTCCCCAAGACGCAACACTGGATGTACTAGGTCGAGCCCTTGAAAAAGAAGAGTGGACGTCGAGAACCCCTAGAGAGTTCGTTTTGGAATGTGCCAGACTGGCTCTCAAAAGAAATTATTTTGAGTTTGAAGGCCAGATCTTCTTACAGACGGGTGGGACATCCATGGGCAGTTCTTTTGCTCCGAGCATAGCGGGATTGTATGTTTACGATTTCGAGGAGAAGTACATCCTTGGTCAAACAAATCCCTATAGCTCAAACATCCTAATATGGCGCAGGTATATCGACGATGTGCTGACCATATGGAAAGGCACTGAGGACTCTTTGAATTCCTTCTTTAACTGGATAAATACTTGCGATGAACATCTACGCTTCACCTATGAAAAAAGTCCAGATACACTTGTGTTTCTTGATATAACAATCACGAAAACAGAAGGTAAATTAACAACTGTGACCCATCACAAGCCAACTGCAAAAAATAACCTGCTACGCTTCGAAAGCTTCCACCCGAGACCTTTGCGTGAAAACCTACCCTATGGCCAATATCTGAGGCTTCGTAGGAACTGCAGTGAACTTGCTGATTACAAGAACCAGGCAGAGGATCTCACCAAAAAACTGCAGAACCGGGGATATCCAAAAAAGATTCTCCAAAAGAGCCAAAAACGTGCGCGGAACCAACCACGTTCCGGTCTCTTAGAGCATACAAACAAAACAGCTGGAGAAATACCCCTGACATGTGTTACTACCTATAACACCATTTCCAATGACGTCTCCCGAATAATAAGGAAACACTGGAATATCCTAAATACTGGCAACCTAGAGTGGGAAAAACCCTTGTTCAGCTTCAAAAGGGCGCAGAGTATAAAGGACAGGGTGGTCAACACAAGACCAAAAAAGATAACCCCCGAAAGGGAGACACAAACAACTCCATGGGATTTACCGAAAGTGACAGGCCACTTCAGATGTGGTACCTGTAGTGTCTGCCCCTTCACTAGGAACACAAAAACGCTGCAATTGGAACCAAATAAAACCTGGACTATCAGGAGTCATACAAATTGCAACAGTGAGAATGTTGTCTATATGCTGACATGCCCGTGTGACCTAAGATACGTGGGTATGACGAGCCGGAAAATAAAACTCCGGATAGGTGAACATAGAAGCACTATCAGGTGCCAAAAGACTAACACAAGACTCACTGAACATTTTCTTGCAAAAGGCCATACACCAGATGACTTGGAATGGACCATCATTGAGCAAGTCAAGCCAGGAACGAATCTGACTAAACGACTTTTCGAAAAGGAGCAAAGATGGGTATACAGGTTGTCTACCCACAAGTCTGGCTTGAATGATAATATCCCGTGGAACAGTGTATTGACATGAATCACTACCCACAAACAATATCATGATGTATCGAAATTTGCTCAAAACACCGAGCAAAATGTAGACTTCAAAATTATACATTTAATAAAGTCGACTTCTGACTCTGTCCGCTGATCCGTTATAAGTTACCCTTACTTTGCCCTAGTAATGAAGAAATGCCCTTCGAAAAACGATAAAAAACGATTCCATATGAAATACGATTGGTCTCCATGGCAACGTAAACAAGAGACTCTCTCTGACTGCGTCTGCTAGATACCGATGACATCAACCAAAAGCGCCGCCCTCGGAGCTACCTGATTGGCCAATGGCAAAGTCACGTGACTACCCCACGTGATACGGCCACGCCTAACCAGGAAGCGCTCCAAACGGTACTTTACCGGCAGCCACAGAGAGCACCGGTTACTCCTCGGGGCACCACCAGCCGGAACCAAGTAGGTTTACCGCCTAACAGAAGCAGCAAGTAAGTGATGCGCAACCGTTTTAATGAAGGAACAAGAGGTTCCTCGTATTTCTGAAATGGAAAGCCCGCGGGCAAGGCCACATGTTCAATTGGTCAGAAAAACTAAAACCGGGCAAACTTTTTCCTTTTCCTCTCTTTTCTACATAACGATTTTAAGGAGACGGACTCTTGCCGTCTTGGAAGTGCAGGTGCCCATGAAGCGGCAATACCGCAAAGAAGCGTAAGCAAAATACAATACTAGTCGCAATTCACCAAAAGCGACGTCACGACTGCCCACATATTCCAGCAGCCGTTCACTTCGTGATCACAAGTAGAGATCACTCACTCATAGCACGCCGATTATTTTTCACTAGCTATTCACTAAATGCCAGAACTAGGTCGACACCACTTCTTTGGCATTATTCGAGTAGCGACCAGCCACAGTCCTGTTATAGCACTGTAGCAATGTAACTAAAATAGATGAATCCCTCTGTTCCAAACTCAGGATTATCATCAACTATTGACTTGGTATGGCTGTGTATGTTAAATGTGACATATATGTATTGTCTACCCCTGTATGTGACCCCGTCCTGTTTGTTTTTTGTTTCCCTGTTTTTACAGGTTTTTTCTTTGAACAAAAGAATAAGCACTTATTTTACACGAGTCCACAATTTGTGCACTCTAATCTGGACTAGGGCAGGACGCACCTTAGCGTGTGTGGACCACCCAGTTCAGTCACATGGTCCTGACGAAAACCAATGAATAATATGATGGTTGAAACATGTAGACCCTTTTAAACTTATAGCATTTATCACACCTCACATAGCACACTTAGCTATTTTTATCAAACACTAATTATACCACCGAAGCCTACCTAATTAGGCATAGGTGCAACACGTTTTTAATTAAGGGTTCAAGCACTCAAGAATAAATTACTTGCAGTGAGTAGTGTTGGCCCTTTTTAAATCACCTGTTTGATCGCCCTGTATATATAAAAGAAAAAACGAACCAGCTCCACTGTAATCAGGTGTCGCAGCACACCCTATAGGCATTCGGCCTATGGGGTGGGACCCCGATGATGAAGCATGTCACCAACTAGGTTGGTGAGTGAGGGGTCTTCTATAAGGATATGCATTATCCGAGAACAGGCTGAGGCACATGGTGCTGAATTGAGCACCTGAGCCCTTATCCAGAGGAACGCATTTTCAAATTTCTGGTATTGCCTGGTTCACCCTCATCTAGCTGAACATATCGAATAGCATTACACGTGGGGTACTGTCCATGGCAAACTCATGGCTTCTCGAATAAGTAACATGGCGGTGCTGTGTGTGCAGCAGCAGGTGCCCTGTGAGTTCCTAGGGGTCGCATGCAGAAGGCTGTATTTCAACCTCTGCTTTCATGGAGCATACCAGTGCATTCTGGGGGCCCTAATCTTTGTTCTCTCCGGGTATCGCCCATTTGCGAGAGATTAAGCTATTGGCATTCTAAATGACAATGCTATTAATTTATCTGTTTTCAAAACCAACACATAAATAAAAAAAATGTCATTTACAATGCCAATAGCTCTAACTTTTACAAAGGCGAAACCGTTGCATTGTAAATGCTTGTTTTAAAGCTCTTGTCGCCTTTATTTAAAAGTATTAGACTGTATTTTCTATCTGGCGTTAGTTTAACATTTGTTAATGTAGAGACTTACTTAAAGTATTAAAGGGTTACGATAAGGCTAAAAAACATTGTTGGATGCATTTGATTTTAGCTCACCAAGCTAATACTTACAAAAAAGCGTATTATTCATCACATAGGCTAAACCTATTGTTTGTTAATTTAGTCGTTGGGAGAGTATGTGATTTGCCCAGAATCACAGGATGTTGAACTGACGCTGGGACTGGAACCTGGTTTCCCACTTGCTATGTCAGTAGGTTTGTCTGTGACACCACCTCCTCTCTGGTTTAATAGAAGCTTAATAAAGGTTGCCTCAGAGCGAGGCCTATGCAAATACACATCAGGAAGCCAGGAAGGATTATCTTACTTCACCCCCTCCCCAGCCCTCCATGATCTCAGGGCGATGGCCTTGCAGGGGAGGGGGTCAAGAAAAGCACAGAGCTGCTGCTGCTCCAGTGGGGGCTGAGATGTGAATGACCCATGGCCAGAAAATCCTGGGAAGGGGCGCCAAAAATGATTGTCGCTCTGGGCACTACCAGCGCTAAAGCCGGCCCTGGTTACTACCCTTGCCATGCCACTGAGTCAGTACTACCCCTTCTCCAAGCTAGCTGTCAGTAAATACCAACTTCTGAACACTACACCTTACAAAGCAAGCACTTACGTAGCTCCCCAAATATAAGGTCATTTGGAAAAGGTATTTTGACCACCCGCCAAATGGAGAGGACTTAACGACATTTCAAAAACGCATGTCACAGGGCTGCGACAATTCGACTGTAGAGGAGAGGACAAAGAGAAAGTGTCATGGAGGACATAGGAGTGGCAGTAAATATAGACAAACTAGGGCAAGGGTGCATGGAGATTCAGGGACAGGCGTACAGAGGAGGAAAATGGGTGCGCCAAGGAGTTAGTGAAAAGAAACTTTTGTAGAACAAAGGGAAGCAATTATGGTAGCGCCCAAACTGAGGGTTAGAGGGTTAAAGATTCGGAGGGAAGCAGAGGCATTGGGGGGAGGGGAGATGGACAGGGACTTCATCATTCCCCTACCTTTGATTTGAAAGAAAACAAAATGTTTAGGTCTCGCCTGCCAATGTGCGAGAGATATAGAGGGGCACCGGAAAATCCTACCAAGGGGGCTTTGGAATGCGGATTATAGCCAGTGCATGTGCGACGGGCGCGTGCTCGCCATTTGCTCCCCCGCCCCCCCATCAGACTTGAAAGGAACACACTCGCACACCACCATTTGTCTGAGCCTCGGCATCAGACTTCAAAGGCTGCCACTCTCCAGCCCACCCCCCCGCCACTGCAATGCCGAGAGCTTGTTTTTTTTTATTATTTGATTTCACAGCCACTGCTTGTTATTAGTACATGCCTTTGAGTAACTTTTTGTGGCATTCACTTTTTAGCCTGCAGGGCTTTGTTTACGTGTGTGGCTTTTGAAATGTTTGTAACGCTTTGTCTTTCTTCCGTTTTAGCAACAGCACTCATTTTTTAAATGCGTCTATGGTACAATTCTAACTAGTATTTATTTTATACCTACGCTTAAACAGCATCATAATACCCCGTAACTATATCAATTTTAAACTTCATGCAAACACTATAACTGTTAAATCAGGAGAAAACATACAAACAGCACATTTGTTTTATTTTATTAGTAGCTCCTTCAGCCTCTTTCTTCCCCGTCCCACGTCTGCCCCATTCCCCGTATCTCTTCTCTCGACTCTTTCTTCCGGATTCTCCTCCCTTCCTGAGTATCCTCTGCCTGCATTCCACAGTCTCTCACTAACCGTTTGCTTTCAAGCTCTCAATTACCCTTCCCTCCTATCGCAGTCTGCCCTTTTCCATAGGTCTTTCTTCTCTGTGTGTCGGCTCTGCCTCCTCTGTTTCACTGTCAGTCTTTCTTTTGCGACCTTCTCTCTCTCCCTCTTTCCTTTCAGTCTACACACTATTTACTTCACCCTCGTTTCTCTTTCGCTGTGTGCCTCTCTTGTCTCTCTCCCTTCCTATCTTTCCTATTACTCTGCCTTGAACCTCGCTCCATCCTGTCTCACTTCCTCTGCCTCTTTCTAATGTCACTCTCCGTTTCACCCCCTTCGAATTCTGGAGTTTTGCGCTCCTTTCTCCAAGTCGCCTCCCTGTAACCTCTATTTAATTTTTTAATTTTTTCTTTCTCTCTGTTTCACCTCTCTTGGTCTCATATTTATTTTACTCTTTCAGTTCCGGCCCACTTACGACTGACCCTTTAACATCCCCGCCTCACACTACTGCATGCCTCACACTACTGCACGCCTCACACTGCTGCACGCCGCACACTGCTGCATGCTGCACACTGCTGCACGCTACACACTGCGGCACGCCACACACTACTGCACGCCACACACTGCTGCACGCCTCACTCTACTGCACGCCTCACACTGCTGCACGCCTCACACGCCTCACGCTGCACACTGATGCATTACTCACACTGCTGAATGCTGCACACTGCCGCACGCCGCACACTGCTGCACGCCTCACATTGCTGCACATTGCTGCATTACTCACACTGCTGCACGCCTCACACTGCTGCATGCCTCACACTGCTGCACGCCACACTGCTGCACGCTACACTGCTGCACGCCACACTGCTGTACGCCTCACACTGCTGCCCGCTATTTATTTTACTCTTTCTGTTCCAGCCCACTTACGACTGACTCTTTAACATCCCCGCCTCACACTACAGCACGCCTCACACTGCTGCACGCCTCACACTGCTGCATGCTGCATGCTGCACACTGCTGTATGCTGCACACTGCTGCACGCCTCACACTGCTGCACGCCTCACACTGCACACTGATGCATTACTCACACTGCTGCATGCTGCACACTACCACACGCCGCACACTGCTGCACGCCTCACATTGCTGCACACTGCTGCATTACTCACACTGCTGCATTACTCACACTGCTGCACGCCTCACACTGCTGCACGCCTCACACTGCTGCACGCCTCACACTGCTGCACATCTCACACTGCTGCACGCTGCTGCATGCTGCACACTCCTGCATTACTCACACTGCTGCATGCTGCACACTGCCGCACACCTCACATTGCTGCACGCCTCACACTGCTGCACGCCTCACATTGCTGCACGCCTCACACTGCTGCACACCTCACACTGCTGCACGCTGCTGCATTACTCACACTGCTGCACGCCACACACTGCTGCACGCCACACACTGCTGCACGCAACACACTGCTGCACGCCTCACACTACTGCACGCCTCACAACACCACCACATCACTCAGGGACACCACCATATCACTCTAGGACACCACCACATCACTTTAAGACACCACCACATCACTCAGGGACACCACCACATCACTCAGGGACACCATCAAATCACTCAGGGACACCACCAAATCACTCAGGGACACCACCACATCACTCAGGGGCACCACCACATCACTCAGCGGCACCACCACATCACTCAGGGGCACCACTCAGGGGCACCACCACATCACTCAGGGGCACCACCACATCACTCAGGGACACCACCACATCACTAAGGAACACCACCACATCACTCAGGGACACCACCACATCACTCAGGGACACCACCACATCACTCGGGGACACCACCACATCACTCGGGGACGCCACCACATCACTCAGGGACACCACCACATCACTCAGGGACACCACCACATCACTCAGGGAGACCACCACATCACTCAGGGACACCACCACATCACTTTAAGACACCACCACATCACTCAGGGACACCACCACATCACTCACTGCTGCACGCCTCACACTACTGCACGCCTCACAACACCACCACATCACTCAGGGACACCACCATATCACTCTAGGACACCACCACATCACTTTAAGACACCACCACATCACTCAGGGACACCACCACATCACTCAGGGACACCATCAAATCACTCAGGGACACCACCAAATCACTCAGGGACACCACCACATCACTCAGGGGCACCACCACATCACTCAGCGGCACCACCACATCACTCAGGGGCACCACTCAGGGGCACCACCACATCACTCAGGGACACCACCACATCACTCGGGGACACCACCACATCACTCGGGGACGCCACCACATCACTCAGGGACACCACCACATCACTCAGGGACACCACCACATCACTCAGGGAGACCACCACATCACTCAGGGGCACCACTAATGGCACCAACACATCACTCAGGGACACCACCACATCACTCGGGGACACCACCACATCACTCGGGGACACCACCACGTCACTCGGGGACACCACCACATCACTCGGGGACACCACAACATCACTCAGGGGCACCACCACGTCACTCAGGGGCACCACTCAGTGGCACCACCACATCACTCAGAGACACCACCACATAATTCAGGAACACCACCACATCTCTCGGGGACACCACCACATCACTCGGGGACACCACCACATCACTCTGGAACACCACCACATCACTCTGGGACACCACCACATCACTCTGGGATACCGCCACATCACTCTAATACACCACCACATCACTCAGCCCAACCACATCATCACTCAGCACCACAACAGCACTGTCCTTGTTTGCTACCAACAGACATTGCCATAGCCAATAGGACTCGCATTAGGAAAGTGTAAGCTATTGGCTTTGTGAATAACAATGCTATTAATGTATATATTTTCAAAGCCAACACATATTAAAAAAAATTGTCATTTACAATACCAATAGCTCACACTTTCCTAATGCGAGACCTATTGCATTGCAAATGCTTGTTTTTTTCCAATCTCACAATTCCAGAGGTCATTTTGTGGCGTAATCTGAATTGTGCAAACATGCGCGCTGAGTAAATATTGTAACAAGAAACCAACTCATGAGCATTTAATATTTGCTCGTATATGAAGCCAACGAAGTGTATATCTTAATAAAGGGAGAGGGTGTGTGAGTGTATGTGTGTGTGTGTGTGTGTATATATATATATATATATATACATATATATATATATGTATATAAATATATATATATGTATATAAATATATATATATTTTGTTCTTTTTAGGAAGTCAGTGCCCAAACCACTTTTATGATGCCAGTAATACACAATGTTTCTCTCTCTATTTATATAAATAATGTATATATATTGAGAGAGATATTGTGTATTTCTAGCATCATAAAAGTATGTTTTGCATTGACTTACTAAAATGTGGAGAAGGGTACAGTCAAGTACACAAAAACGTAAGTTTACACTGATACAATTTACACAAGTCGAGTTGTGCACGTGAAGTGCAGTGTTTTCAAAAGTGTACTTTGCGACATTCCCAACAGAAAGATAAAGATCTGCTTCACATAGCTGCCTGCTGCCTACAAGGCCTGGATCTCTTCTCGCCTCCTACGTGCATTATTTTTATGATTTTTCTGTGATTCCAAGTTGTCCATAAGTACTGTAAAGCATACACTGCATAGCAGGTGTAATATGGAAGGGTTTAGGAAAGGGGTACGAGGTCAAAAAATGGAATTCCTATAAACGAATCTTCGCTTGGGTAAGTAGCGCCATAGGCTGGCAGATAAAGTCCCTGTACATTTTAACCTTTATGAATGTGCAATCCTACAAGTTTAGAAAGTGCACACGTTCTATTGGCTAAAATATGTAGTTCGTGAACAAGTAATAATCTCAGCTTTGACATGATTCATGTGAAGTGTGGGTCAGGAAACCAGTGCCATGTGTCCAATATATAGGTCGTTGCTAATGCTTTGCCGAGTTTTCCCTTGTAATTTGCGCTTCGAAATAGTGACTCAGAGAAACTGAAAGTCAGCTGCCATATTAAACTTGTACATCTCAAAATAGCCCGCCAGAATACTCACCGGTCTGAGGACTCGCACCACCTCCTTGAGGACCCCCTCCACGTCCCGCACCGAGCACAGCACCAGCGTGCAGACCACAGCGTCCGCGGAGCCACTGGCCACCGCCGACATGTCTTCCCCGGACGCCACGAGGAAGCGCGTGAACCGGACGTGCTCATTTTCTGCAACGCTCTTGCCCAGGAAGCGCTCAAAGTCTGGGTTCGGATCCGTGCACGTGACTCGGCATCCTGGCGGGAAAAACTGGAAATTTGTCCCCGTTCCGCTTCCGACCTCCAAAATGTTGAGCTCCCCCCGGGGGCCGGCGAAGTCTAGCATGTTGCTGAAAAGCGTCTTCTTGAATGAATGCATCTTCCGGTTGTAGACGTGGCTAAATGTGGCCAACAGGTACGGAAACATCTTATTGGCTAGTGGCTGCCATACTCCTAAGAGAGCCAGGAGGTGCACTGGCAGGGTCAGCAGCATGACGCCCCCCTGGAGGGTGGCTATGAGAAGGCCCATGTTCGGAGCCGAGGGCGCCTCTGAGGTCTGCACTCTCGAGCTGACGTCTGTCTGAGCGGCGCTGGGCGCGTGGCACTGGCGCGTGACCGGCGCGCCCGTTTACGACCAGCTCGCACCCAATGCCGCCGCCGGGATCACGAATGCACTGTAGATTTTATCTGTACGGTTTGAATGTTTCCTTCCCCAAGGTTACTTCCTGTGTGGGGTGAAAAAAACATCATTCGCTGGTATGAAAATTGAGAGAAGCGATCTTCAACCAGAGTACAGTCAATTGCTCCCTCCCTCTTGTTCTGGTGACAGTGTCAAACAAAGAGGGCAGAATGAGTCAGCAATATCGTCATCGTATATAATGACAATGATAGGAAGTCAGTGACGTAACGGAATCCGAGGGGGGGTGGGGGCGCCTGCAAAGAGCGCAGAGCCCCCCCCCCCCCCCCACCGCGCTCCGGATCCAGTAAGGGTTTTCAGCCGCCACCCGCGCACAGCGCGTGAGGGGGGGCCCTGGAGACCCCCCTTCCCACCCCGCGCAGGCTGCCGGGGCTGTTGTTACACCAGTATCAAGGATGGAACGCATCAGTGGCTCTCTCAACCAACCGCTGGTCTTAGCTACCCCGTACGAATAATAGGCTAAGTTCACCTCCCAGCATTCAATGCGCTGAATTTATTAAGTTGTCCTAATATAGACAGTCGCGGTTTTCAGAAGACTGCCCCAGTGTCTGGACACTTTTCTTAATTTTTGGCTAAATGTCCCGGGTTTTGGGACAAAGGTCAGGTCATTCTGTAAAGCAGATTTGAAAGCTCCATTTACTGAAGAGTGACAGTAATGTATCTGTTTTTGCCAGGCAGCACAGGAACAGCTGCAGCCAAGCAGAGGGGAGGTAGTGCGGGTAAGAGGGCAGGGGAAGTACAGGGTGGAGGAGGGTCTCTCTCTCTCTCTCTCTCTCTCTCTCTCTCTCTCTCTCTCTCTCTCCTAGTGTGCGTGCCTTTTCCTTTTGGAGCAGGGGTTGTGTGTATATATAGATATAGATAGATAGATAGATAGTTATACAAATACACAGAAACGTTTATTCTATATACTCTATATATATATATATATATATATATATATATATATATATATATATATATATATATTTATATATATATATATATTCACATGCACACACACAATCACCCATATACATTTACAAGCCTATTGGGTGTGTGTGTGTGGATTTAGCTGTGCACATATTTACACGGCTGTGCAAAAAAAACAACGAGACAGGTCAGATATAACCAGGAAGATTAAAGGCTTTAGTCCAACTTTTATGTGTGACCTGTCCCGGTTTTTGCTTCTCAAAACCTGGTCTCCCTATCCTAATACCAACTACTGCCTTGTTCAAACGGCCTTTCCTTCTTCCAAGACTCATGAACTGAGAAGCAATTTGATTATTACACTTGCAAATCTCTTACCTGCAGGTTGTTTCTTGTGCACTTTAGCCTCTTTAATGAGTCTTGTGAGACATGTTCCTGTCTCTTCACCCACAGGAAAAGCCCTTGTGACCCGGTTATTTACTGGCAATCTGCCTCCAGGTCTTCCTTGTGACAGTCCTTACAACATGCGTGCATTCCTAGTCTCACAGATATTGTATACCTAGCCCAACCTACAAATTACTACCAATATGGTGCCTGTAAAAAACTGGGTTACTGTTTGAGGGGAATGAAATCCTACTCAAGCAGCAACCACCAACCTTGTCAGAGTGAAGTCATAAGTGAGCCCCAAATTAACCTGTGTTCTGGTACAGAGAAAGCAGGCTTAATTTAGAGGCAGTGTGTAAAGTATTATGAAGGGGAGTATTTATGAAGCACTTCAAACAGTATTAAGTGAAAACACAACAATAAAAGAATCTTATACCAAATTAGAAAAATAGAACAAGTTCTAATAAATAAAACAAGACCAAAATTACAAAAATCCAATCAGTAGAACTGGAGCTGTGCAGTGTTAAAGATTTCAGTGAATATAGTGCCAAATAGCTCAAAGGGCCAACTGTGGTTATCTGGATGTGCAAGACTGGGACAAAGTCAGAAGGTCACGCAGAATGTGATGGAGTGCGGGCTGACTACAGCAACTCAGTTAGGTCCACTGAACAAGAGTAACTTATATCCTGGTTGCTTAGCATTGCAAGGTCTCACATCGAGGATGTGCCTCACAGCCGAGGCGATGAGAGGTCCAGGTCAGAGATGGGTTATGCAGCATTGGTTCAGAGTAGCTGCGATACGAGGTCCTGCGCTGCCAAGGATGCATTGCACACTGACTGGCTCTGAAGAAGCTGCAGGGCTTGCTAAGCAAAGTCCTGCGTCATTGTTAAGGATGCAATTGACAAGAGGTTTGCAGTGCAAGGGCCTGCGTCGGGGATAGTTTGCGCAGCAATGATTTTGATGAGACCTGAGCTGCGAGAGTGATGCAGAGTCCTTGCGCTGAGTAAATCCTCGCAGCAGAGGCAATGGGTCATTACTGCTCAGGGTTACGTCGCTCAGCAGAGGAGATGTGTCAGTTCTGCTGGATCCACAGATGGACTGGCAGAGCCCCTTTAGGCCCACTTCCAAGGGTCCTAGTGTCCAGAACTAGGGTGGCATCACTTAGTAGGGTAGGACTCAGTTGCAGAGTCCAGGTGCTGGTTATAAGAGACTAGCCATTGAAAGTCACTCTGTTGTTCATTATCCTAGTTACAGGTCCAGTCCTTTTCACCCAGGTAAGAGGGCAGCAGGTCAGCACAACAGGCACCAGTCCTTCAAGGAAGCAGTCCAGCAGAGTGGCAGTCCTTTCAGCAGCACAGCAGTCCTTCCTGGCAGAGTCTTCCACAGGTCGAGAAGTGTACTGAAGAGTTAGTGTCTGAGGCCCAATTTTGGTACCTTCTTTGAAGTGAGAGAAACATCTAGAGGATTTCCTTTGAAGGGCTCTAGCTTCCTACCTACCATTTCCTGGGTATGCAATCCTTTGTGTGAATGCAAAAACAACAGTTGATGGGCAGAATGCAGAACAATGACATACATTCACCCCAGTACAGAGATCTGGGCCTAAATCCATCGTTTTTTTGCTCACCATGCCATTCCAGTTTGAACCCAGCCATATGCAAATCAGTCTTGACCCTGTGCCCCATGGGAACAGTCCAGCCCGAACTGCCGAGCCAGGTCCTCCCTGGACTGGAAACAAGCATCCAAGGACCGGTTTCGGGCTTTCAGCCCTCATCAGCCTGGATAGCTTGATTCCAGAGGCATGGAGAGCATGGGACTCACGTCTGAGCATACCCGTCCCACTCGGGGTGACAAATGCAAAAACAACAGTTGATGGACAGAATGCAGAACAATGTCATACATTCACCCCAGTACAGAGATCTGGGCCTAAATCCATCGTTTTTTTGCTCACCATGCCATTCCAGTTTGAACCCAGCCATATGCAAATCAGTCTTGACTGGAATCAAGCATCCAAGGACCGGTTTCAGGTTTTCAGCCCTCATCAGCCTGGATAGCTTGATTCCAGTGGCATGGAGAGCACGGGACTCACGTGGTGACAAATGCAAAAACAGCAGTTGATGGACAGAATGCAGAACTATGTCATACATTCACCCCAGTACAGAGATCTGGGCCTAAATCCATCGTTTTTTTGCTCACCATGCCATTCCAGTTTGAACCCAGCCATATGCAAATCAGTCTTGACCCTGTGCCCATGGGAAAAGACCAGCCCGACCTGCCAAGCCAGGTCCTCCCTGGACTTGAAACAAGCATCCAAGGACCGGTTTCGGGCTTTCAGCCCTCATCAGCCTGGATAGCTTGATTCCAGTGGCATGAAGAGCACGGGACTCACGTCTGAGCATACCCGTCCCACTCGGGGTGACAAATGCAAGAATGCAGAACAATGTCATACATTCACCCCAGTACAGAGATCTGGGCCTAAATCCATTGTTTTTTTGCTCACCATGCCATTCCAGTTTGAACCCAGCCATATGCAAATCAGTCTTGACCCTGTGCCCCATGAGAACAGTCCAGCCCGAACTGCCAAGCCAGGTCCTCCCTGGACTGGAAACAAGCATCCAAGGACCGGTTTCGGGCTTTCAGCCCTCATCAGCCTGGATAGCTTGATTCCAGTGGCATGGAGAGCACGGGACTCACGTCTGAGCATACCCGTCCCACTCAGGGTGACAAATGCAAAAACAACAGTTGATGGACAGAATGCAGAACAATGTCATACATTCACCCGAGTACAGAGATCTAGGCCTAAATCCATAGTTTTTTTGCTCACCATGCCTTTCCAGTTTGAACCCAGCCATATGGTGACGCTAGTATAGACCGTCGGGTGAATTGGACCCTTACCTGCTGCCCGGAACAGATCGGCCTGATTGCCCCGCCGGACCCGCTCCTTTATGTTGGTGCTCCTGCTTGCTCCCCGCCGCCGCACTTTTCTATCTGTGGTGCGGCCGCCGAAAGGGGGAGAGCTCTCTGGCCCTGGTGGACTACAACCCCCAATAGACTTTGCGGCCGGAAGCCGCAGACCGGAAAAACGCGCCAGGAGGCGCACAAGTAGCTGCGTCACTCCCGGCGGAGTGTGACGCTTGTATAGATCCTCGGGTGAATTGGACCCTTACCTGCTGCCCGGAACAGATCGGCCTGATTGCCCCCCCGGACCCGCTCCTTTGTGTTGGTGCTCCTGCTCGCCCCCCGCCGCCGCACTTTTCCATCTGTGGTGCGGCTGCCGAGTGGGGGAGAGTTCTCTGGCCCCGGTGGACTACAACCCCCAATAGACCTTGCGGCCAGAAGCCGCAGACCGGAAAAACGCGCCAGGAGGCGCACAAGTAGCCGCGTCACTCCCGGCGGAGTGTGTCGCTTGTATAGACCCTCGGGTGAATTGGACCCTTACCTGCTGCCCGGAACAGAATGGCCTGATTGCCCCGCCGGACCCGCTCCTTTGTGTTGATTCTCCTGCTCGCCCCCCGCCGCCGCACTTTTCCATCTGTGGTGCAGCCGCCGAGTGGGGGAGAGCTCTCTTGCCCCGGTGGACCACAACCCCTAATAGACCTTGCGGCTGGAAGCCGCAGACCGGAAAAACGCGCCAGGAGGCGGACAAGTAGCCGCGTCGCGGGAAGCGCCCGGGCTAAGCCCGGGCAAAGGGCGGGCCCTCTGTGGCCGTCAGAGGCCAGAGGAGGCCGGGTTGGGCCATTCCATTAACATCCACGCCCCGGGAAACTAGTTTTTCATTTTCATTGTCCTGAAGATGGTCTCAACAACTCAACAATAGAGACCGAAACGTCGACATACGCTTTTTCTACTGGATTAGTAAATCAATTGTAAATAGGTAGAATAGTGTCTAGAATTGTTATATAGAAGTTCTCTTTGATTGATATATATGAAATGTACTTCATATAACAGTGCTATCTATTTTGTACCCTTTATCTTGTGAAATATTAAATACAAACATTTTCATATACACCTGTTCTTAGCTCTCATTCTCATTAAGATCACCTTTGGTGGCTTATGTATATTGACCAAATACTTGCTGTTGCAGTTTTTTGCACTATCAGCACCAAGTTGCTTAGGCCGCTAATTGATGTTTGAAACTTTGTTTAAAATCTAACAGCAGTAAAATCCCTTGAAGGTATTTTCACCCAACCGTACATATTGCCCAAACCCTCAAGGGTATATTGGGTTGCTCACTTTCTGGAATACGTAAAAGCGTTTTTCATCAATCTGGGCATCCCGAGCTACTTTTCTGACCCTATTACGATCTCTAAAATTCCAAAAAAAGAACTAAAAAGGTCATGTCTTTCACATATCAGAGACCTCAGATTGGTTCAAGAAGCTGGTAAAAATTCAGTTCAACACCTACTGTCTATTCAAACCTCTCTGGACTGGAAACAAGCATCCAAGGACCGGTTTCTTGTTACATTTATATTATATTGATATATTATTACATATAAATCTTGTTACAGCCATATTTAAAATATGATCTGAACCATTTTGAAAAATTTCTATTGACTAGATTTAGATTGGACAATTTTTATAGGCTTATCTCATTCCCAAAACAAAATGACTGGCCGACTCACCTTTTACCCTGTCCCTATGATTCTGTTTCCACTCAAAGTAATATTCATACACTATTTTTTTGTAAATTCTTTGCAGCTCCCCGTACCTATTGGATAATTCCAATAGTAAAGATTGTGGGTCTTCGAACATGCCATCCAGCCTTTCTAGCCTTGCAAATGCTGGAAAATGAAATGTATGCCAAATCGATTGTTTCCTTCTTAAAATTTTGTATTAATCATCATCCCAATCTCAATACTGAGTGATTATTATGTCTCAATGAACGCAATTAATGTGTGAATAAATCTTTTAACATGTTTTATTGTATTTTAATCGGAAACAATGTTTTTATTGTTCTTTTATGGTCTTCTCTGAAAATTGAATAAAGATGATTTTGATTTGATTGATTTGATTTGAACCCAGTCATATGCAAATCAGTCTTGACCCTGTGCCCCATGGGAACAGTCCAGCCCGAACTGCCAAGCCAGGTCCTCCCTGGACTGGAAACAAGCTTCCAAGGACCGGTTTCGGGCTTTCAGCCCTCATTAGCCTGGATAGCTTGATTCCAGTGGCATGGAGAGCACGGGACTCACGTCTGAGCATACCCGTTCCACCCCCTTTTGTACTGCTTTGTCACCATAAGTTGGCAGGGTATGCTCAGACGTGAGTCCCTTGCTCACTTTGCCACTGGATTCAAACAAGCCTGGCTGAAGATGGCTGTAATGCCAGAAACCGGTCCTAGGAAGCTTGAATCCTGTCTAGGGAAGGCATGGCTTGGCAGTTCGGGCTGGACTGTTCCCATGAGGCACAGGGTCAGACTGATTTGCATATGGCCATGTCTGAACTGGGGTGGCAGTGTGGGCTAAAGAACGGTGATGGATTAAACCCAGATCTGTTGACTGGGTGTGAGTGTTTGATTGGTTCAGATGCTCCGTCCATCACCACCCCCTTTTGTATCCTTTGTGTGAAGGCAGGACTGAGCCTGTTCAGGTGTAAGTAGGGCTGTGCCCAGCCCTACCTTCTTAATCTGCCAGTGATAGCCATTCCAGGTACACCCAATCTCTCTATTGTGTGCAGCTGTCTTGGAGGAATACATAAAGACCAGCTGCCAACTACACCTAGTCTTGTGACCCAGAGACAGGATGTAGGCACCAAATTGCTAAAGTAGAAAAATGACTACTTCTCAAAAGTGCCATTTAAAAAGTGTAATTCAAAATCCAACTTTACTATAAAGGAATATTTTTCATTACAATCCCAAAGACACCAAACATAGACTATTTACCTGTTCCCATTTGGAAGATATCCTTATTAAATATAATAAGGTAACTCCAATGTTATCCTATGGGAGAGACACGCCTTGCAGTAGTGAAAAACGAGTTTAGGAGTTTTTCACTATCAGGACATGTACAACCTAAAAGTACATGTCCTACTTTTTAAATGTACTGCACCCTGCCCTGTGGGCTATTTAGGTCCTGACCTAGGGGTGCCTTATATGTAGTAAAAAAGGAAGGTTGAGCCCTGGCAAAAGCTTTATTTTACCAGGTCGAAATGGCAGTTTAAAACTACACACACAGACTGCAATGGCAGACCTGAGACAGGTTTAAAAGGCTACTTAAGTGGGTGACACAATGAGTGCTACATGCCTACTAGTAGCGTTTAATTTACAGGCCATGCGAACATGGAGTACTACTTTACTAGGGACTTATAAGTAAATTAAATATGACAATTGAGGATAAGCCAATGTTACTATGTTTTAAGGAGTGAGCACTGGTAAACGGTGGTAAAGTGCTCAGAGTCCTAGGGCCAACAAAAACGAGATCAGACAAATATGGACGAGTAAGGCACAAAGTTTGGGGGGAAGACTACTGTAAACCCAAGAGCTCTACAGTACCGAAAACCCAGAGATTCCCAAAACAAGAACAAAATATTAATATTTCCTGTAATATCCAAGCAAGCAAATATCCAGAGAGGAATCAATCAATCGGTTTAGAATATGGGAAGTCAGAGAGGAGGGGTTTCAGGACAGTGACAAGGAAGACCATGTTCAGTCCTTAGAACATGAGAGAATATCTAGCAGAATTAACTGATTTGTTGATTTACATAAACAAAAGACAAATCAAATTTATGCAGCACTCGTGAATTTATTGTGCATGTCTGAAAGTATCATTATATGTCAAGTACTGAAGACAACACAAGGGACCCAAAATCTGCAGCAAATCTATCACCCAGCTGCAGATGATAATGAATCATAAATGTGTCAGGAACGGATCATGTTGCAGCACAACTAATTCTTTCAGAGAAGCCCTTTTGACGGCTGCTCAAGAAGTTGAGATTCCCCTAGTAGATCTTCACTGGATAGAAGAAGGAAGATCTAGCCTTGCTAGTTCATTTCCTCTTGATATCACTATCTTAGTCTAGCTGGAAAGAGTAGAAGATAAAGGATTAAGAACTTTTCTTGAAGGACCGAAAATGAAAGCTAGAGCACCAACGTTTTGGAACAAGGCTCTCCTATCCAGATGAATTGAAAGGGCTCTATGCACATCAAGGGTGTGGAGCTTGGCCTCTTCATCTGAGGAGGGAATCGGAAAAAATACAGGAAAGATGATATCTTAACAATGGAATTTGAATGCAGCCCCAGTTAAGAACAAAGGACTTGGCCTAGGGATGATGTTGTCTGGAGGACATTTTAAAAAATGCGGAGAGGAAAGTAAGACCTTACTCTTACCTATACTCCTCATTGAAAGGATTGCGACCAGACAAATTACCTTTGCTGAAAGGAGATTTTAGTCTGCAGAGAGAAGAGGATCTAAGGGAGCTTCCTGTAATGCTTGGAGATCAACCATCATATCCCAAGTAGGTACGGGAAGTGAACAGTTGGTCTGTGCAGGAAAAACGTTGCGAACAAATGAGAAGCCAGGTGGAAATGGTTAAAGTAATTTCCTTTAATAAAACAGTATAACACCGACTGCCTTCTTATAATTAAGCTAGGCCTAACATGAAACCATCCATGAGAAAATCCTGAATTCTGTTCGGATCACAGGTAAACGGGGAAAACCCCTTATCCCTACAACAAACCTAAAAAAGATGGCAATGTTGAGTGCAACATTTTCACGGTAGATTTTCTCGATTGCTGAATACTCTAGGCCAGCGTTTCCCAAAGTGTGGTCCGCGGACCCCCAGGGGTCCGTGACACATTCCCAGGGGGTCCGCAGGACTTGAGTGCCTAACGTCGGTAAAAAAAAACAAAAGGTTTATGAGGTGTGAATGTACTTGGCGCCAGGCAGCAAGACTGCAATACAATCTGGCCCCCAGGCGCACAGTACTGTAGAGAGGTGTGAATGTTGCTGGCGCCTGGGGCCTGGGCAGCAAGACAGCAGTGAAATCTGGCTAATCACCCTTCAGCTATAGGTGCAAGCTGAAGGGTGATTGCCCTTATTGCGTTTCCTGTTCTGTTTGTGACCAGGCCCAGGGCATTTTGCTATCTGTCCCCATTCGCCCTGAAAGCAGCTGCGTGGCGAGATAGAAGGGCATTGGAGGCTGGAACTGTATGTAAGTGTTTATTTTGTGTGTGCGTGTTTGTGTGTGCGTGTTTATGTGTGCGTGTTTGTGTGGGTATATTTGAAAGCAGCCCAAAATCTGTGACGCATCCACTCAGGACTACAGCATACCAGATAAGTAATTATATTTGTAAATAAGTGCGCTTGTCACAACTGCCCTGAAGTTGAAATGATTCATGCATTTTAGTCTTTTCCTTTCCTTTCGCTGACTGCAAAAGCTTCTTAAACTATACCCAGTAGTGACTGTATATTTACAGATACAATCTTGTTTATTGATGACCCTTTCCCTTTACTTCTTGTCTTTTCATCTGCTACACACTTCACTATAAATTAATATAACGAAGGCCTAGGATTTCATGGCTTCAGGATTGATGCGCTGTAGCAGTTTCCACAGACAGCCACTTTCTTCACATTCCTCAGTTTGATCCAGCTGAGAGTCAGAGTCAGAGGTTAAGAATAGCACTTTCATAAACGTTGTGGTGGGGACTTCCCTGTGCCCTAATTTTATTTTAATTTTAAAAGTGTTATATATCGCTAGCTTTACCTGTAGGTATCCGAGCGCTTTACATACCTTCTCTCTCTTTAAAAAATGCAACATTCAGTAATAGGACTGAGAGCAAGCCTGTGGAACAAGATGCTTACACCACACGTGGGAAAGCATGACATCTCCCAAGTGTCCCCGGTGCAGTACCCGGGAGCGACACTAAACGTGCCCACAGAAAATTAGTTAATGATTATTATTGCACATTTACACGTGGGTTTATCATGAAGAAAATACACGAGCGCGGTTAGAAGCATCAAGTCTGTAATTAGGAGTGACATTCAACAACTATGAGCACGGTTCTGTCTCTCTATCTGCGGGTTTCCCTACAGGCCAGTCTGACACACGCAGCATAAGAATCATTTAAACAAGCGTTTACAATGCAATAGGTCTTGCATTAGGAAATTGTGAGCTATTGGTATTGTAAATGACACATTTTTTTAATATGTGTTTGCTTTGAAAATATATAAATTAATAGCATTGTTATTCACAAAGCCAATAGCTTACACGTTCCTAATGCGAGTCCTATTTGCTATGGCAATGCTTGTTGGTAGCAAGAAAGGACAGTGCTGTTTTGGTGCTGAGTGATGATGTGGTTGGGCTGAGTGATGTGGTGGTGTCCCCCAGAGTGATGTGGTGGTGTCCCCTAGAGTGATGTGGTGGTGTCCCCCAGTGATGTGGTGGTGTCCCCGAGTGATGTGGTGGTGTCCCTGAGTGATGTGGTGGTGTCCCTAAGTGATGTGGTGGTGTCCCTGAGTGATGTGGTGTCCCTGAGTGATGTGGTGGTGTTCCTGAGCGATGTGATGGTGTCCCCGAGTGATGTGGTGGTGTCCCCGAGTGATGTGGTGGTGTCCCCGAGTGATGTGGTGGTGTCCCTGAGTGATGTGGTGGTGTCCCTGAGTGATGTGGTGGTGTCCTCGAGTGATGTGGTGGTGTCCCTGAGTGATGTGGTGGTGTTCCTGAGTGATGTGGTGGTGTCCCCGAGTGATGTGGTGGTGTCCCCGAGTGATGTGCTGGTGTCCCCGAGTAATGTGGTGGTGTTCCCGAGTGCCACCCATTTTTTGAAAACAAATGCATTGGCAGTCAATTTATATGCATGAACTTGCGGATTATCTTGCCCAAAGAGCACTGAAGAGAGTGCAAAACCAATGTGGCGACGGTCAGATCTTCGCATTACCAAATTAACACACACTGTAAATAATAAAAGCTTTAATAATGCAAGTATTTGTTTGGTGTGTACTTGTTTGTGTATTTTTTGCGAATTATTACTGTTTTAATTTTTTTTTATTGAAATTGTACAACTTGCTTGGGGGTCCCCGGCTTCCAGTAGTGATTCAATGGGGGTCCTCAGGAGTCAAAAGTTTGGGAACCGCTGCTCTAGGCCATTCCATCACCTTTTGTTTGTGTTTCATGCTCCGCCCTAAGGGTTATGAATATGCCCAGATGTGGGTCCCATGCTCACTGTGTCACTGGAAGCAAGCTGCACCCAGCTGATGAGTCCATAACTAGGGTGATACCGTCCTGGGTTGCTTGTGTTTCGGTTCATGGAGGACCTGGCCTGGCAGTTAGAGCTGAATTGTTCCCACGAGGAGCAGGATCAAGTCTGATTTGCCTATGGCTGGGTCCAAACTGAGGTGGTATCGTGAGCATTGCAGTCTCCCCAAATCTGCCCCACTCCTCTCCAATCTACCCCACTCCAATCCACTCCACTATACTCCACTCTATCCCAATCCACCCCACTCCACTCCACTCCGATCTACTCTACTCCAACCTACCCCAATGTACCCTACTCTACTCCAATCTACTCCACTCCAATCTACCACAGTCTAACCTACTACAATCTACCCCACTCCCTTCCACTGCATCTACCCCACTCCAATCCACACCAATGTAAACCACTACTCAACTCCAATCTACCGCACTTCACTCCAGTCTACCCCACTCCACTCCAACATACCAAGCTCCACCTAAGTCTACTCCACACTACCCAATCTATCCCAGATATAAACTAAGCTACTGCATAAGATAAATTACCATTGTTAGACCTGACAGCCTTTTATTTTTCATACCTCATTTTTGCTGTCTTTATTTCTCTGCACACTTTACCAGTGCTAAACAGTCCTAAAGTGCTTGTGCTCTCTACCCAAAACATGGTAATATTGGTTCATCCCCAATTGGTGTGTTTAAAAGTCCCTAGTAAAGGGGGCATGGCTTGGCAGCCAAGCATGGCGGACACATAGCTCTTTAGCTCTGCTCCGGCCTGTCTTATCTCCTGGGCCATCTGCCTCCCAGGTTCGCTTCTGGCCCCAGCACTGTGCACCTGCTGACTGTGAGAACCCCATGAGAAGACTCCTTTGTGGCACAAGGGGCGTTGGGGCATTGGACACTGATAGTGAGCCCCAGGGAATCAGAGAAATGGCTGCTCGCACATCCAACATGGTGGTTATGGGTTTGTACCATGTATCGCTGACAGAAGTACTTGGGTGTGGACCCCGAGATAGCAGTGCCTTTGCCGGATGTTGGAGATATCCTCCTGCTGGCCACCTTAGTTGCGGTACGACCTACTGGTGCGGGGCTGTGTCAGCTGGTCCCAGACATGCACGCAGAGGAACCTGGTACCACTCCAGTAGATCTGGGGGCTGGATGAGCGACACACCTACTCAGGGCACATTTTTAATGCATCCGAAGAGGTGAGGAGGGAACAAGGTGGGCTCTGTCTGGGAAGCATGGATGGCCCAAGTGGGGAATCTCGGACCACAAGTCGGTGCTCACCCTGGCTTGCACGTGAGGGAGAGCCTGGCCGAGGTCTGCTGACCTTCATGCGCTTAGCTGCTGGTGCTGGGTGGTCTCCTGTCCCCCGAGGTGGTGGCAATAGTGAGGCTCCAATGCCTGGCATGTAAGATAACAGAGGATGGACTGGTGGTGTTGAGGCGCTTGTCGGCACCCAGTGGCATGGGGAACTCTCTCTTGTATTAGGAGCACTGTGCCAAAGAGCTCTCATCACTGGTGGCGACGTTGTAGTGCTAGACCATAGTCCTTGATAACCTTGGTGGCACGGCATGGGATCAGAGTGCTGGGAGACATTTTACCCAGCCAGGCCTACCTCCCGTTCTTGAATAACACTTGTCTACTGGAGTACCAACTGTTCGCATCTGCCCACCTGCCCAGTAGACTGCCTTGTGCCTGTGACTTCCAAGTCTAAATACACCTGCGGGACTGGGGAGCCGATCCACGTGAGGTCCTGAGAGGCTCTGACTCTCCTTCTGCATAGTGGGGTCTGGTGTAATGCCCATCAGCTCCTACACTGGCATATGTTCAACTGTTTGCCCTGGCCTATGACAGAGGTTTCTGTCAGTTACTTGAGAGCTGTGGTGGCCCAGCCTGGACATTTTGAGGAGATCACGGGCCCTGGGACCCTGCTCCTTCAGGTGCAGTCCTGTTGCCAGTAGGAGGCCCCTCCATAACCAAGGGCTAGACAGCTGGGGGCACAGAGGGGCCCAGGAGACTCCTCCAAGCCTATGTCGGTGTATGTGAATGGGGCGGAGCCCATTCTACTTCCCCTTCAGCTTCACCTGGATACGATTCTGGCAGCCATAGCTGATACCAAAGTACCCTCCAACAAGATATTAGTGCTGTCCCGTTTGGCTTGGGACTCTTGAAAGCTGACCACCACAACCTGGCAGATAAGGTGAAGGAGGTGGAGACCGTGGTGGGCGAGCTGTGCCCAGACCATCTGGTTCTGACCTGAGAGGGGCGGACCTGAGCGACAGGATGTGTACCCTTGAACACCGAGTTGAAGAAGCAGAGGACAGCAATCGGTGGAACATTGTTCAAATTGTGGGGCTACCTGAGGGTACGGAGAATGGAGATATGGTGTCTTACCTCAAACAGTACTCTGGGCCAAGACCCCGAATCATCGATCACCCTTCTTTGCCATGGAGCCTGGAAATAGGATACCGGCTTGGCTCCGGCGCATAGCTGCCTGCCTTGACTTGTGGTGGCCAGACTGCTCCATTTCAGAGACAGAGATGTGATACTGCAGAGGGCACGAGCGGGGGCCAGATTGCTGTCGATAATGTGATGGTGTCCCTGTTCCCTGACTTCACCGCAGCGTGGCAGGCCAAGAGGGCCGCCTTCTCAGAGGTGAAACATGCGCTCCTGGAGGAGGGTCTACAGTACTCACTGATGTTTCCATCCAAATTGAAAATAATGCTGGACGGTACCACATACTTCTTTGAAGACTGCAAATCGGCATGGGACTGGCTAGATGCCTACAAAGCAGGGTCGGACCCACCGGCTCCTCGGACCACAAGGGATGAGGCCATACGTTGACTCAGGAAATGTCCTCAGGGAGTTACTTGCAGAAGGGCTCTAAATAAACAGTCGAGGGCCCAGGCAGAGAAAGACCAAGCAACCGTGCTTTAGGCAGCGGCAGAGATGTGCATGTCAGACTCAGAGACTGGTTCTCCGTCAGAGAAATGGTCTGGGGAATCTGAGTAAGAGGACTTAACTGTAGATGTGGGGGTCTCCCAGGAATGACCCTTGCAGTTTGCTGAGGACTTGATCTGAATGGCTACAGCTCTCCTGTGTTTGTTTGCTGGATTTGCCCCTTTCCTGAATCTCCGCCGTATGGCCCAGGGTTGCTGGGATCCCCAGCCTCTGCCGCTTACCTCATAACAGTCATCCGGCTTCCCTGCCTCGAGGAATGTATGACGTTACAACGCATACATTTACAATGCATGCCTTTACAACGCAGTTTTTACATCGCAACATCCTTTACAACGCATACATTTACATCGCATACCACTGATTTTTTTAAAACAACACTTACAACGCATTCCATTACATCGCATTATTCCTTTCCAACGCATACCTTTCCAACGCATACCATTACATTGCATTTAAGGTAAGTGTTGGATAGCGTAGGGGTCCAAATTATTATTCTAACTCCAGGGGGTGCAACGGTAGGGTAAGTGTTGGATAGTGTAGGGGTAAAAATTACTATTCTAACTCCAGGAGGTGTAACAGTAGGGTAAGTGTTGGATAGTGTAGGGGTAAACATTGCTATTCTAACTCCAGGGGTTGCAACAGTAGGGTAAGTGTAAGATAGTGTAGGGGTACTATGCGTTGTAATTGTATGCATTGTAATGACATGCTATGTAATGCCTGCATTGTAGTGACATGTGATGTAGTGTCATGCGTTGTAGTGACATGCAATGTAATGGATGCGTTGTAGTGACATGCATGGTAAAGGATGTTGTAAATGTAGTGCCAGGGTGTCTAGGGGGATCCCAGAGAACACTTTGGCTGATGGTCACATGACACCTGGGTGCAGGATTCCTGGATGTCCTCATCAGGGTCACAGTGAGCCCCTGGGAGTCATGTTCTGCTGGGGCTGAAGCGAAAGTGACAGTATTGAACTATGGATTCCCCTCAACGTTGGGCCCCTGCCAAGAGACTGGATGCTTATGACAATATTATTTTAACATGCATTTGGGTGGCCGGCCGTTGCGCTGCTGCTCTTTGGTTGGGGAGTTCAGAGTTGGGGTGTTTATTGTTTGTCTCAGGGAGTATGATGTGTATGTTGGCGGGGAGTGGTGATGAAGGTTTGGCTTGGAGTTGACTGTGGGTCACACGCAACACTTAACTAGATGGCTGCTCAGCATCCAGGTCTCACATTTCTGACATGGAACATCCGGGGGTGGGATCAGCGGACAAGGGACATAATATCCACAGATACATATTTGCCACAGGGGGCACACATTGCTATGCTACAGGAAATCCACCTTACAGGAGTAGAGGTGAAGTGCCAGAAGCGCTGTTGATGCTGCCAGTTATATGCTACCTCCTACTCTGCATATGCACGGGGAGCCCTAGTGTGGATTAGGGCCAGGAACCCCTTTGAACTAGAACACTCCTCCATTGATAAAGAGAAGAGATATGTCTTGGTCAAGGGCAGATGTTGGGTAAGGAAATTATGCTGGGGAATATCTATGTACTGAATCAAGACCAGGTGGCTTTTTTCCAATCCCTCTTGAAACCACTGGGTCACCTTGTGACTGACGGTCTGCTTTTGGGAGGTGACTTTAATTGTGTCACAGTTGTGTTACTGGATCGTTTAACGCTCTCTTTACCCAGGGTGCAGGCACATAGACTTGCAGTGGGCCTACGCAACTGGCTGCAACACTGGGAATTAGCCAATATCTGGCACATCCAACATGGGGTGGAGGGGGATCACTCCTACTAATCTCAAATCTATGCACTACATACACGACTGGACCGGTTTGTGTGCTCCAGTAAATTGAGCTCATGAAGTGGGAGGTATTGAAGGTGGTGGTCCGCGGCCTCTGTTGGGTGAATCGATGGGAACTGAATGGTGAGCTACGAACACTGGATGCCATGCTCCACATATTTCCACATATTAGATAATGCCTTGGGGGCGGATCCTGCGACACACCATAGGCTCCTTGAAGCAAAGGAATGGAGCACTACTCTGGAGCGTTTGAGATGTCATGACTCCAGTACTTATATAGCCCAGGCTCATAAGAAGGAGGGATGATCGGGGAGCCTGCTGGCTTGGCTTATCAGGTCTGAGTCTCATGGCACCCCCTTCAACCAGCCCCAGGCGGCAGATGGCACTAGCCTCTATTCCCCTGGAGACATTAATGACACATTTCAGGGCTATTATGAGACAGATTTATCGCTGCCCGGAGAAACTTCCCATGTGACTTCCTAGCCTGGTTGCCACTCCGGATTTTACCTCGTGAGGCCAGGGATGACCTGGAGGGTTTGGTGATGGTAAAAGAGATCAGTCCAGCCATTAAAGAGACTGCTACTGATAAAACACTGGGCCCAGATGGACTCCCTGATGAGTGTTATTTCATATTCCTGGAACTCCTGGTCCAGAGATTGTTGGCTCTCTTTGCAGAGTTGTTGAGACTGAGAATCCTGCCAGAATCCATGGGAAATTAACTTGTAGTGCCTCTTCCTAAGAATAAAAGTGACGGGTGCGCCTACTTCCGCATTTTGGCCGTTATCCATGCTTAACATAGATTTTCAGATACATAGTAAGGTTCTAGCCTCACGATTACTACAGCACATGCCAACACTGGTGCGCAGGGACCACATTGACTTTGTCCTTGCTGCAGTACCTCCCTTCGTCAGACGTCTATATCATGTCCTCTATAACCCTGCGGTACAATCCCTGCCTGGAGCCATACTTATGTTTGTTGATGGACCTTGAAAAAGCCTTCGACTCGGTTCATCTGGACTTTTTACCTATGGTCATATGTCCAGTTGGGCTAGATCACATTGCTGTATAGTAGGCTGATGGCTAGGATCAAGGCAGGTAATGCGATCTCTCACCAATATGACATCTTCAGAGGCACGAGGCAGGGTTGCCCTTTGTCCCCTCTTCTATTTGCCTTGGTTATTGAGCTGTTGGCAGAACTTCTTCGCCAGGAGGGTAGGGGTAGTGGCATAGTCGTGGATGGCCTCGAATACATAATTTATGTCTATGCAGATGACCTACCTACTCTGTCTGTCTGAACACATTTAGGCCTGCAGGTTAATAGGACCAAAACCGGTCTGTTTTCGGTGACACAGGGAACCCAGCAGCTGCTGGACTAGCCTCTGGGCCCAGGAAGGATCCTGTTCCAGCCACCAGAAAGTGCCCAAAGCGTGAGGGGCACTTTCATCATGGAAGAACTTGCGCCAGTATGGCGCCTAGTCGCCTGGCCAATGGGGGGGCCAGGTGAGGTTTGACCCTCCCCCAAATGGCAGCAACCACCCGTTTCATGGCGGATAAATTGTGGGGGATGATAAGACGCCGCACCCATACTGCAGCTCGTCACTACATCGTGGAGCTGGGGAGCCGCCCAGAAGGATTTTCGAGTACAGTATGCTTGTAGAGGGAAGATGTACAGAGCAGCTTGTCGGGCTGTAGTTTTTTCTGCTTTCAGCCAGAGGACCCATTGCGCCATATTGGAGTGGGTAAGATCTCTTCCCAAGCTCCGCGAGGGGATCAAGCGGCAGTCGAGGAGTGCTGCAGCGAGGCCCAGCCAGGGGCGGAGCTGGTGAAGCATGCGGAGTCGGGTAGTGCCCGATAGGGTGACCAACCGTCCGTAAATTTCACGCACAGTCCGTAATTTCGGCCGTCTGTCCGTTGTCCGTGAAGGATTCTTTAACGGACGCCATTTGTCCGTAATTTTAACCCTAAACCTTTAACGCTTTAACCTTAAAGCCCGCACAGCTTCCACCCACCTCCCTTTTTGACTCCGATGCTGCTGAGGTCGGGTGTAACAGTCTCGATGCTGTACCAAAGCTCAGACACCCAACAGCATTGGAGAGGCACAGCGGGATGGCAAACCTCACACCTTCAGCCCTTGATGAGCTGTTAAAGGTGCTTGAAGGTGACTGAGAGGGAGGGGCTGCAGCTTCAGGAGCAGGGGCATCTATTCAGATGCAAACAGCCCTGAATGCCTCATGTCTCTGCAATTTGTGTGAGACAAAAATGGCCAGACCTGGCAATGCTTGTTTCTTTTTGTTCACTGATCTGATCTGTACAGATGTACACAAAAAACAGGAATCACAGAGAGAAACATCAAAGTCAAACTTTTCACTCTGCAGCTCAGCCTGGGCTCAGAGTTCGTAGCTCTTCGATCTCATCTGTGCAGGAGCACAGCGCCTCTTCTCAGGGTACTAGCTGGGGGGTCATCGCCTCTTCTCAGGGCACCAGCGGGGGGGGGGGGGGTCAGCGCCTCTTCTCAGGGCACCAGCGGGAGGGGGTCAACGCCTCTTCTCAGGGTACTAGTGGGGGGTCAGCGCCTCTTCTCGGGGCACCAGAGGGGCGTTCAGTGCCTCTTCTCAGGGCACCAGCGGGAGGGGGTCAGTGCCTCTTCTCAGGGCACAAGCTGGGGTCAGCGCCTCTTCTCAGGGTACCAGAGGGGGTTCAGCACCTCTTCTCATGGCACCAGAGGGGGTTCAGTGCCTCTTCTCAGGGCACCAGAGGGGGTTCAGTGTCTCTTCTCAGGGCACCAGCGGGAGGGGGTCAGCGCCTCTTCTCAGGGTACTAGTGGGGGGTCAGCGCCTCTTCTCGGGGCACCAGAGGGGGGTTCAGTGCCTCTTCACAGGGCACCAGCGGGAGGTCAGCGCCTCTTCTCAGGGCACCAGCGGGGGGTCAGCGCCTCTTCTCAGGGCACCAGCGGGGGGTCAGCACCTCTTCTCAGGGCACCAGCGGGAGGGGGTCAGTGCCTCTTCTCAGGGCACAAGCTGGGGTCAGCGCCTCTTCTCAGGGTACCAGAGGGGGTTCAGCACCTCTTCTCATGGCACCAGAGGGGGTTCAGTGCCTCTTTTCAGGGCACCAGAGGGGGGTTCAGAGCCTCTTCTCAGGGCACCAGCGGGAGGACAGCGCCTCTTCTCAGGGTACTATCGGGGGGTCAGCGCCTCTTCTCAAGGCACCAGTGGGGGGGTCAGCGCCTCTTCTCAGGGCCCCAAACATCCTCAAACTGGTCTGATTACACCGAGGCAGCACGTGGTTCTTTTCACAGAGCTTAATTACTGTCACTAAATTGTAAACAAACCTCGATTCTTCAAACATGCAGTCTATAATGTAATAAAATAAAGAAATGGCACAATCGCACCCACACTGTTTAACAAAGTATGGAGGACAATCAGTTAAATCAGTTCTCTTGGAGTATCTCCTGTAAGTACTGTACATCACAGTGGGGTATGGCACAACTAGCATTTTGGAGAGAGAGACTGTCTTCTCGTTGTCTTGTCCAGGAGGGGGTGAGGAGCCCTACCCCACCCTGGAAGAGAGCAAGATGATACTAGAATACTGCATGCCCACCCCTGTGCCCACCTTGGTGGATCCAGTTCCCCCTCCTGTGATGTCTCCTGCCCCTCCACCCCCCCAGTGATGGCTCCTGTCCCCCCATGTGGTGGCTCCTGTCCCCCCGCACCTGTGATGGCTCCTGTCCCCCCTCCCCTGTGGTGGATCCCGTCTCTGCCCTGGGTGGCTTCTGTCCCTGTCCTGGAATGGCTCCTGCAGCGAGGAATACCCAGGAACGGATTTTTTTTCTTGGCGGGTCTCTTCTCAAAAAGGCTCAGCTCAAAATTAATATGAAAAGGTGGGCGAGTGAGTAAGTGAAAGGATGGGTGGATGGCTGAATGAATTAGTGAAAGGGTGAATGGATGAATTAAAGATTGAATAGATGGATAAGGAGAGAGGATGGATGGATGGATGGATGGATGGATGGATGGATTGATGAGTGAGTGGAAGGATGGAAGAGAGAAAAGGTAAATAGCTGGATGTATGGGTGGAAGAGTAGCTGGGTGGATGGATGAGTGAAAGGATGGATGAGTGAAAAGGTGGATAATGAGTGAGTGGGTGGATAAGTGAAATGATGGATGGATTGAAGAATTGATAAGTGCAAGGGTGAATGCGTAAACGGATTAGTGTAAGGATGGAGGAGTGAGTGAAAGGGAGGGTAGATGGACAAAAGGATGAATAGATGAGTGAAGGAGTGAAAGGATAAATGGATGAGAGAAAGGATGGATGAGTGAATGGATGGATGGGTAGAAGAGTGGATGGATGAGTGTACAGATGGGTAGGGTGAAAGGGTGGATGGATAATGGATGGATGAGTGAAAGGATGAATGAGTGAAATGATAGATGGAAGGATGGATAGGTTTGCAAATGATTGAATATGTTTGAATATGGCTGGGCTTACTTATATAGTATTGCGTGACCTCTGATGTGTCTGTAAAACGTATCCAATTGTCCTGAAGTTTTGTCCTGAATTTTCACCTCCTGTCCTGAATTTGTGTCCTGAATTTTGACCCTTTGTCCTGAATTTTTACACTCACCGTCCTGAATTTACACCAATGCCACTTGGTCACCCTAGTGCCCGATCAAAAGAAGAAGCACACCCCCAGGCCCGTGGAACGGCTAGGGCAGCGGAGCGACGTCGGTTTGAGGCCCGAGGCAAAGGGCACGACTCCCCTCGCCACCCAGGTGCAGAGAGAATCCGAATGTGCGAGGACAGCAGCGGTGGCAGAGAAGTAACTCTGCATGGCCGACCACGAGGAGCCAATGATTATGATCCCCGAACTCCCGCGATCCGGAAAGGGGGCAGTGCCCAGCTGCCCATGGAGAACTCCCATGCCAAGGCGGGCGGCGACAAGGAGGTGAGGTTGAGGTGAGCACTGGTTGGGGTCATGCGCAGAAGGTAATGGGGGAGCATAGGGTGTTAGTGCAAGGTCGTACCATAATGAGCTTTTGGCCTTCCAGCCGGGGTAAATAGTTTGCAAGGCATAATACTGGCACTGGAGGAACAGGGCTATGGCAGGGACAGTGCATGATCGCTAGCGAACAGAGAGACCCAGTGCGAGCACCACGTCGGCCCAACAGCCAGTGTAATTCCCAGAAGTAATTCCCGAAAGAAGGGATGGAGCGTCCACGGGGGAAAGTGCTCTTGTTCCCCCTGTAATGGTGCAAAATGGTTTAGAACATGGTGGAAAGCAATAAACAGAGTGTAGGGCCCCATCCCATAGCGCTTTTTCGGGTAGTCAGGAGTCACCGCGAGGTCGAGAGATTCCGGGCAATTCGCAGGCACTGAGTGAAAGCCAAATGCGATTAGACGGATAAGTTATATCAACGTTTTTGTGGAAGTGCGGTTGCTGATACCCGTGGTTTTGTGCCCAACGAGGAGGAGCACACTTAAAAAAGAAAATGAAATTTATGTAGGTTGATTCCTGCCGTCCCCCGTTTACTGCCCGGGAGCACAGGGTAAATAAAATCGAAGGGGCACCTCACAGAAGGTGTAGAATAAGAGACTGCTAACACGCAAGAGCTGAATCGCAGACTGAGCCCACGCCGGGCTCCCAGCCCCCAAAGTCGGACGCTCTTGCTGTTACGTCATACCATTTAAACGTGGAGCTGGCGATCTGGTCAGCGCCTCCGGAGTTCTTTTGCCGAGGCATATCACAGTCATGTACGGACGGTACTCGTCCAGTAAAAATGAGTATACTGTAGGGTTCAAGTTCAAATGACTTTATTCGAATATTAACATTACAATCATAAAAGCACAATTCATCAACATACAGTTAAAAAAGTCAAGTGATCCATTTTATTTATCAGACAAGAAGTTACATAAACAATGTAAAACAAGAGTAACAGGCAGAGTAAAAAAATTTAAGAATATAAATAATTACAGCAAAGTTAAAAAGTTAAAAATATACTTGACAACGACAGCATAATTATCCCTCCATACTTTTCCTGAATTTGATTGCTAATTTCAGGAAACTACATACAAATAAAGTGCAGTCGCTGTTCAGGAGTTGAAGGTAATAAAGTGCTGGTTTAATCTGTGCAAATTTCAGTTCTTTGAGGCGTGGTTTTAAGTATAGCCTCCGGGGTATTGTATAATAAGGACAAATAAATAAAAAGTGTGCCAGATCTTGCGGAGACTTTCCGTCGCAGCCGCAAGCTGGCAACACTTGACCTCGATGGGCCCCACTTGGTACCGCCAGTAAGAGATGAAACAGATCAAAACGGAACCTTACTAATAAATAACGTTCATAGCCAGTCATAGGCCAAAATAGGTATGGTTCCATTAGTAGACAGGTTTTGAGTAATACATGTTTCCTAACACTGTCTTTCTGTAGCTCGGCCTCCTAAATACCTGGTTGTCATGAAGGTATTTTTCACTAAGGTAACATCCAATTTAGTGATAGAATCTGGGGTTAAAAACAGTTCAGGCCGTCCTATTTCGTTGAAGCAATCATTAATGTACTTCAGCCACGGAACCTTAAGCCTACCATCCCATGTTAAGGCTTCTTTTAGTATTTCATGGGTAAGAGGTATGTCATTATTTAGCCAGCAATTCAACCAACACAATAGGGGATTAGCTGCTATTCTGTCGCTTAAATAGGGCACACCTAACTCCTCATGTACAGAGAAGTTTCCAGTTCCCCTTGGCAGCCTCAGTATCTGCTTCAGGAAATTATTTTCTACAACCTCCAGGTCCCGCGTCTGGCTATAGCCCCAGAGCTCGCTTCCGTAGCAGGCAACAGCGATGCTCTAGGCCTGATATAATTTAAGTAAGGCAGCCACCGGGCTATTGCCCATTTTTCTTGTGAAATCAAATATGGCCGCATTGACGCGGGTTACCTCGCCCTTCTTCCTCCGAACAGCGGGCCCCAAGAAAGTTGGTGATCAAAAAGGACCCCGAGATATGAGAAGGTTTTGGTGGTTGGAATTTTTTCCCCATTTATATTAAAAAGATTGGATTTACGTGACCCCAGGCCTGTCTTCATAACATAAGACTTAGAATTGTTAATGCTTAAGCCTCGAGACTCCATAAAATCAAAAAAAGAGTTTAAGAGTGTCTGGAGGCCGATTGCTGTCCTTGAAATAAGGACAGCATCGTCCGCGTAGAGCAGAACTGGGACGCCTTTCCGACCTACGTAGGGGTAATCAGCTCCAGTTTTTAACAGAAATTCCTCTAACTCGTTGATGTACAAGTAAAAGAGGAATGGGGCTAAAATACACCCCTGTCGAACACCCCGATTGATTCTGATGTCCCCCGTCACGTTCAGATCTTGGGTGTATCGAACGTTAGCTCTTGTATCGGAGTGCAGGTCAGCCAGTAAATTAATTAAGTTCTGCTCTACACCCATCTTTAGCATGATATCCCATAATTTGCCCCTGTCCACACAGTCAAATGCGGACGATAGGTCCATAAATGCCATGTGGACTGTTCCCTGCCGGGCCATAGTATATTTACCTATAATCAAATACAGGTTCAGGCACTGGGTAACTGTCGAATGTCCAGGTCTGAAGCCATATTGTATTGGGGATATAACGTTATTCTCATTTGCCCATGCAGTTAATCTATTCAGGATTACGCCCCCTACCACTTTAGCTACAGAATTAATTAAAGATATTGGCCTGTAGCATAACGGGCTGCTACGGTCACCCTTTTTAAACACGGGCACTATAGTCGACATCCCCCACGACTTTGGGCATCCAGAGACCGCGGCTGCATTTACTACAGCAGTCAGGACGGGGGCCCATAGTGAGATACAGGATTTAAAAAGGTCCGGGGGCAAGCCATCCGGTCCAGGGGCCTTGTTACTGGTTAACCCTTGAATGCCCTTCTCTACTTCATTGACTGAAAATCACAAAAGTTTCTCCATGGGAGATGATAAGCCATTTTCTGCCTGTTGCTCATTGCTTTTAAAGATTGCACTAAAATGGGTGACCCAATCCTTCTCTGGAATGTTAGTACCAAGTGCAGTATCACTGGGATTGTTGAACAGAGGTTTATTAATAATTTCCCAGAATTTGCTACTGTTGCCCAGGACTGATGCATCAAGCAGCGACTCCCAGGTGTACGCCTTAATTTCTTTTTTTCGTTTAGCAAGAGATTTCTTATAAATCAATCGCAAGATTTTAATTTGGCCTGAATCTCTTGGTTTAGTTTTTAGCGCCATTCTCAGATCTCTGCTTGCCTTAGAGCAAGATTGGTCAAACCATTTAGGGTTAATTCTAATTTGCCCCTTCATTGGGGCTGTTAACATAGATCCTAGTGATGACACCACAACCTCAAAGACAACTAAAGTTTGCTCTGGGGATGTGGCTGGTGACACACAAACCGCAAGTTCCTCGCCACATGATCTATTAATTTCAGAGTACAGGCTTTCACAATTTACCATTGACCATTTCAGTCGACGTTTACCATTTATACATGTCAAGGTTCCCCGGCCTTCACAATTCATTCGCTGTTCAAATACTCCACCACCCAGTCTAATAGTTATGGGATTATGGTCACTATAGATATTTGTTTGAATAGCGAATCTGGAGGCCTGGTTGGCAAGATCAGCAGATAGCAATATGTGATCTATAAAAGACCAGTGGCTTGAACCTTTAAATGTATAAACATCAAAAACCTTAGACTCCGGCACCATGGACATGGCTACAGTTAAGTTATTTTCATTCAACAAATCGTTAGGATAAGTTCCACGCCTGGAGTGGTCAAAATGAAAACCGTTCACACTGTTACACCCCAAAGATCCCATGGGGGTAACTCCTGAGTTACCACACGGGTGTACATTAAAATCTCCTGTGATCAGTAAATTACGTGACAGAATGCCTGCTCCCTCTCTCAGCATCTCATTCAAAAGCAGTATATTACATTCCCCTTGACTATTTATGGCGTTGTAAAAATTAATTAAAGTCAAGACATGTTTGCCTCTCTTCAATTCCAGCACTTGAATATTCTGGTTTGCATGATCCCGATTACTTACTTGGCAGGTAAGTGCCAGATTAACAAAGATAGCCAAGCCCCCCTTTGATCTTCCACTGATTGAGGGAGCTGCTGGCCTAAGGAAGCTTTGATAACCCTCGATAAAGACTTTATTATCTTGCATCCATGTCTCTTGGAGGCATATAACTGCATATTTCTTGACAAATGCCAACCAGACGGGATCACATATTTTATCAACCAGACCCGCTATATTCCAGGAGACTAAGCTCGCATTATAAATGTCAACAGGCTCTGTTCCAATGACTAGCTCTGTGGTTATCGGTTCTGATAGCGATCGGTTGGGTTGTTCTACATGTGTGTCTCCCTGAATTTCTACTGTAGAAGGGTTTGATTCTACATTGATTGGAGGAAAGCTAAAAGCCTCGGGCAAGTCATACGATGTACTGGTGTCCTCATGTAGTACGGGGCTATCCTTTAAAAAATCTGTATCTAGCTCGTCCTGACTTTTGGTATCTGATTCAACATGTAGAGAGGGGACAGTTACTGCTTGTATGGCCCTAAATTCCCCATGTACTGGATTATTTTGCATATGACCAATATGCGCTAGTGTAGATGGGGCAAGATGTAGTCAATCGACCCCCTCCAAGCCACTCTGGTCATAGAAAGCTTCAAACCTATTTGAAGTAGGTACATTATATTGGATGTTGGGGTATATTGAATGAGGATGATCACGATGGTGATACGTCCCATGTGAGGCCTCCCATCTCTCGTGATAAATTGCTGGGTGGGTAGCCTGTCTGATCTCCCAAGGCGTATCTCTCCTATACTGTCTTTGATCTCCAACAGTGTGGTGTCCATGATTCCTTGGTATTACTCCATCATGATAATGATTAAAATTATCGTAAATTTTCTCCTGCTCTGGTGTGGGATACGGGTACACTTTGCTTAGACTGTGATCACCTGAGGGATAAAAATAACTTAGATCCATAGTACGGATCAAACTACTAATCGGGCCATCCTTCCAACTAGTAATGTGCCTTGCTACACGATTGTCCTTAAAATTGACAATAATGCAATCACCCACTGTGGATTTAAATCTATGCCCCACCCAGTCGACCCTCCTGACATTTGTTATTTTGCCACTTATGTGGGGAGGAATCGGTCTATGGGCGGTTAGCCAATGACTCACTTTGTTTTTCAAGTCCCCATAACTCTCTACCTTACTATCTCCTAGTTGCAGTACACCAATCATTACTATGGTGTATAGATGGGATTCAGGGGGAAGATTAATGTGAATGGGTTTTTTAGATTGTATCGGCTTTGGTGTTTGCACTAATCGTGTATTTGATGCTGTATTTTGTGTTGGTATTGGCCTTTCAGACTCAACCAGATCGTCAGACGGGTCGGGGGATAAACCTTCCGCGGCCCATTCACTCTCATCATTTCCAGTTGTATGACCATCTGGGATAGTGGGCAGAGTCGGGGCTGCTACCGTTTGGATGTTTACACATACTGGCGGGTTTGGGGTGTTATGGGCTATAGTAACCAAAGAAGGGATAAGTGACAGATTGGAACTATCACTATGGATGTTTTTCTTAGCCCGTGTCTTTTTAGTGTTAGTTTGCTTATGAGTGCTGTCGACCGATAAAAGGCTGACCTTCGGTATGGGTGCACTAAGAATTTTTAACATACTTGTAGTGTCCTCTTTTTGAGACTTTTCAATCTTCACTAAGGATTGCTCTATGCTGATAATTCTTTCGCTAATGGGCTGCAAAAGGGATCTGACTATGTGTTCCAGTTTTGTCAGATATAATTTGTCTGATGTACTTGCCCTTTCGGTCTGGCTTGTCTGGTCTATAAAAGTTTTAATGTTCTCTGGATGTATTTCAGTAGGCAATGATAATACACCCTGGTTAGATGACATTACAGTCAGATTAGGGGTTTTATTAGTTGGTTTGGCCAATCTAAAGCTAGCCCAAACATCCTTTACTGAGGGTTTATGGTTACCTAAAGGTCGGTATGTCTTCCTCACTATCGATTTAGTTTTTTTCCTGTATCGTCGTTTCGTCTTTTTTGGGGGAGATGGTTTATCTGCTGCTATTATATTTGCAGAAGGTGAACTTCCAGCGGGTTCATCCCTTGACCTTAGGGAGTTTAATGACAGAACTCCCGAGTGAGGTGAACACAGATTTTCCCCAGAATTAAAAGTTAACAAAGGGCTACCTTCAATGCTATTTAATAGAATAGGAGAGGCTAATAATGCATTTTTCCTACTACTTTGACCGCTTGGCAACCCAGTAAAGGACTGCAATAAAAGTGACTCCTCCAAGTTAATTGGAGAGTCTACAGTATTGTTATTGGCAGTAGTATGCAATGAGAGATTAGGGAAACACATATTTGGTGTCAATGAAAGACGCCTCTCCGTGTTTTGTATAGCATCTGCTACTATACCTATAGTCTTTTGTAGCATTAAGTCAATAGCTGTAATAGACGGTTGAGGTGTAGATGGAACAGTCTTATTTCTAGTCGACGATCTTGTAGCCACAGGGGTTTTTCTGGCTTTAGTCATCATGGAGGCAGTGTCCGAAAGACAAATACAATACTGAGCACTAATAAGGAGCTTAGCTCAACAGTTATAACGAGACACACGAGCAATAAGTTGACCAGATGTTGTACTGTCACCTTGTGCTGTATCCCAGGATGATGGCGATGAAAGGGAGGTGGCCCGTCCCGTCTCCTTCTGTCCCCTGAGGGCCACAGAGGGCCCGGGCTTAGCCCCGGGCACTCCCGCGCACTCCCGCGACGGGGGGTGACGGGCTCTTTATGCGCCACCTGGCGCGATGTCAGCGCCATCTCCCACCGCAAAGCAGGGCGAGAAACGTAGTCCTGTGCCCCCCTCCGCTCGGCGGCCGCTTCTGGATGACGGTTGCGGCGGCGGGAGGGGGACTGAGACCAGCGGGCACCAGGAACCACAGGGAGCAGCGTTGGCGAGGTAGGCTCTCGCAGGTTCAAAAATACGGGATATTATTTGGGGCGAGTTTCCAGAGTTTGCACGGCATCACCCGCTCCACCGGGGTGACGCGCTCTTTAAGCGCCGCCTGGCACGATGTCAGCGCCGTCTCCCGCCGCAAAGCAGGGCGGGAAACGTAGTGCTGTGCCCCCCTCCGCTCGGCGGCCGCTTCTGGATGACGGTTGCGGCGGCGGGAGGGGGACTGAGACCAGCGGGCACCAGGAACCACAGGGAGCAGCGTTGGCGAGGTAGGCTCCCGCAGGTTCAAAAATCCGGGATATTATTTGGGGCGAGTGTCCAGAGTTTGCACGGCGTCACCCGCTCCACCGGGGTGACGCGCTCTTTATGCGCCGCCTGGCGCGATGTCAGCGCCGTCTCCCGCCGCAAAACAGGGCGGGAAACGTAGTCCTGTGCCCCCTTCCGCTCGGCGGCCGCTTCTGGATGACGGTTGCGGCGGCGGGAGGGGGACTGAGACCAGCGGGCACCAGGAACCACAGGGAGCACAGCGTTGGCGAGGTAGGCTCTCGCAGGTTCAAAAATTCGGGATATTATTTAGGGCGAGTTTCCAGAGTTTGCACGGCGTCCTATACTGTAGGGGTATACTGTAGGGGTCTGCGCTTGGTCCCAAGGGCACAGGTTCAATTCCCAGCAGGTCCACCCAGCTTTTCATCCGCATGAGACTGATAAAATGAGTCCCGGTTTCAAGTGCAAGTCGCGCACCATCAATGCTGTAGCCGGCGCCTGGCGCCAACAGAAATTAACATGCTGGGGATGGGACAAGCCGCACAAACGCGGCAATCAGGGCCAAACGGTGTGATTAAGTTAATGTGCGAGGCAACTCCAGAACTATCATCATGCTGGGGGCTGGTTGAAGATGGTCTCCTACCTGGGCACACCATGTTTATGTTCAAACACGTGCGTACGTGTTTCCTAGGAAGTATTATGAGTATGAAGCGTTGCAGCACCCTAAAGCTTCCAGCAGATGGAGCCCGTAGTGCGCAGTAAGAAGGCCCCCATTGCGGGAATATGCCCTCATGATTGACAATAAGTAAGTATCGGATGCTCTGTGAAAAGACATACCTTTCCCATACCGCATATTAAGCAACCCCCCCACCCCCGTCAGAGCAGTTAACATGACAGCGAGTGCTGAGATATGATCTGGTAGAGAACGTTTGTAGGAGGGATATCGGAGTGGCATCCTGTGGGGTGGGAGCCGGCTCTTGCACCTTTTAACAAAAAAGAGAAAATTCCACCTGCAAGTCACGGATCGAGAAGAAATAGTGGGGTTTCGGTTGAGACAGGAAATGGTTTCACCCTGTGCTCACATGTCGGAGTTGAGCCATTTAATTGAGACTGTAAGTGTATCACTTTTTAGAGTGCGTTTTTGGTGACACGGGGGAAACGGGGCTGGAAGCATGCCTTTTTCGAGTCCTATATATTGAGAGGGGAGAGGACATTACTGCACTGCTTGCCTCCTCGATAGTTCGTTACATCGAGACTGGAAGCGTTATCACTTCAGTACTTTGCCCATGCATATTGGTTTCTGACTGCACTCTGCAGGAGTGGATTTTTCCTAAATCTGCTTCATTTGTGTGGGTGCGGACACAACAAATGCATAAAACGACGCCAGCCCCCCCATCCCCTCATGTTAATACCATCACTCGTTGCCACAACATGGATAGGGAGTGCGGGCAGTAACACAATGGTGGACGAAGCACAGTGTCTCATGCACTGGAATCACGAAAGAAGCTGTTTGCCTCTGTCCCCATATATTATGCGGGAGCCAGGAGCAGGTTTACAACACCGCTTTACCACGCCCTTCCTCTTCCTCCTAGTCCGCCGGATTCTCAGACTTCCCAGGCTTGTGGATGATAGTGAATATGTAGTCCTGGAGTCGTAGGCCCCATCGTTCAATGCGTGGGGGCATTTTGGCTTTGGGATTGCCAAAAATGGTGACAAGCGCTTGGTGATCCGTGACGATGGTGAAGTGTTTGCCATACACAAAAAGGTGGAAATGTTCGCAGGCCCACACCACCGTGAGACTCTCTTTCTCCGGTTGGGAGTACTTTTTCTCCGTGCTGGTGAGACTGCGACTGGCATATGCAATGATGTGGCGTTGTTCCGAGTCCTCCTGATATTGTGCCAGAATAGCGCCCAGACCCACCGGGCTGGCGTCAACAGTGATCTCGGTCCGTTTCTTTGCATCAAACTAAGCCAGGTTGAAGGCAGATTTTGTGGAACGATCGTTCACACGCGTCTGTCCATTCAAAGGGTTGACCTTGCCGGGTGAGTTCTCTGAGGGGATGGCTGATGGTGGCAAAATCCCGGATGTACCGCGCACAGAAACTGGCCATTCCAAGGAAGGAACGGAGATCGCTGACATCATGTGGTGTTGGGGTGTCCGCAAGAGCCAACACTTTTTCTGGATCCGGTGTCATGCCATCTCTGGAGAAGATGTGGCCATAGAATTTCAGGGTTGATCTGTGAAACTCGCATTTCTCTGCGTTCAAGGTCAAGTTTGCATTCAGTAAAGCGTGGCATACCCTGTCTAAAGCCGTGTCGTGTTCGGTTTGATCTTTGCCGAAAACCAACAGATCGTCACTGTAGTTGAATGCGTTAGGAATTCCTTGGCTCACTCGTCTGATGGCTTCCTGGAAGATTTTAGCAGCGGAAGAGATGCCAAAATTCAAGCGCTTATAGCGGAAAAGTCCTTGATGAGTCGTGAAGGTAGTGATGTAGCGTGACTTATCATGGAGTTCTAACTGATGGTACCCCTTATTAAGATCGAGTTTCGAGAATACCGTGGCGCCATTGAGGCGAGCGATCATGTCGCTGATGTGTGGTCCAGGGTGGCGTTCCCTCTCAATGGCCATGTTGGGTGCACGCATGGTCACACACAGGCGTACCTTGTTGTGTTGCCCTTTCTTAGGTACTACCACTACGGGCGATACCCATGGGGTCGGCCCCGATGTACGCTCGATGATGTCAGTCCTTAGTAGGTCTTGAAGTTCGTCATCAACGGCCTGCTGCAAGTGGAATGGCACCTTCCTGTGATGTTGCGCCACTGGAGTTACACACTCATTGATATGTAGTTTGATTTTGAATTGATTCAGCTTCCCTAATCCTTTGAAGAGATTCGGGAATTTCGCGACAATGTCCGGAGCATCTTCCGTCATGTAGAGGAGTTCTACGAGCTTCAAGCGTTCAGCTGTCGGCAAGCTGAGCAGACAGTCAGCCACGTCTGGACCCTCAACAACGTGGATATACGCTGGGATTGTGCGGTCTTTGAATGATAATGTCGTGCTGAAACAGCCTAGGCAAGGCAGTGGTTTTCGGGACATCCTCGTGATGGGTGATGGGTTTGTTGTGGCGCGACTCATGCCGTGATGACAGCCTCTGGGAGGACACGACATGTGTGGGTTTGCTCGTTCTGTGGTGAGCGGTCTTTGAATGATAATGTCGTGCTGAAACAGCCTAGGCAAGGCAGTGGTTTTCGGGACATCCTCGTGAATATTCGGACAGCAGCAGGTTGCAGTTTAGGTCGTGGCTTCATGCTTTGGTATTCAAGTGCGCAGATGTAGTTTAGGGAAGCTCCTGAGTCCAATACAAATTGCGCCGGGTGTTCTCCTATCCGGATGTCTAGTTTTGGGTACTTCTTGAGTCGGTCTGGGTCCGATACCATACAGATGTATTCGTCACTGTCTTGTGACACAGGTGTGCGTGACGATGACTCACTGGACGTTGATCTCCGGGAGCGGTATGAGCTCGTGGACCTTACGCTCGACCTGGAAGAGCTAGAGGAACGTTCTTCTCGTCCTTTCACTGCACGAGCGTGATGTTGTGTGGTAGTTCGAGGTCTGGATGATCTTTGCCCTGAGCGTTGGGTCTGACAGACAGTTTCAAAGTGGTTCTCCCTGCCGCAGCGATGGCACCTCTGACCGATAGCTGGGCATTGTCCTGAGTGAGGGTATTCCTGGCCGCATCTGTAACACGTGGGTGCGGACTTGATGGGTGATGGGTTTGTTGTGGCGCGACTCATGTCGTGATGACAGCCTCCGGGAGGACACGACATGTGTGGGTTTGCTCGTTCTGTGGTGATCCGTCCGGTGTTTCTTGTCATTATGTATTTGCATCCTAAATGCCTGTTCCTTCCTCTCAGTCTTGTTGGTCTCTATCTTCTTCGCATGATCTTCTGCTTGGTCGTTAATTCGTGTTGGTTCTTCGATTTCCTCTAGAGTGTAATGCTTCTTCAGCAGCCGCCGTCGTAGCGATTCGGATTGGCAACCTTCAATTATGCGTAGTCTTTCCCTACCAGGTTCCGTAAGGCGATCAACTTTTGTTTGGGGTCTTGTACTTGAGACCCGGTCATGTAGTCTTCAAAGTCTTCGGCCTAGCTCTTCCACTTAGGGCCCATGCTGTTGCCGGACGTCAGCTCTAGGGGGTCCGGCGGCCGCAGGTATGGCGCTCCCATGAATGCCTGAGGGGCGAAAACCAGTGGTGCTGGGTTGCCGGGAGCTGCTGGTCCTGGTGGATTGCCGGGAGCTGCTGATCCACCCCCTGAGGCGCCTGTCGAGCTGGTGACCGACATGTCTGCTTGTGAGGCTGCTCAGCTGGACGTTGCCGCTAGATTTGGCGCCTTTTCAGCGTTCCCAGTGTCCACCTGGAAGCTTGGGGGTTTATTTTTGGTGACGCCTGACTTTAAAATGCCGACGCCAAGACTCTGATGAATTCCTATGGGGGCGCCTGACTCTAAGATGGCCACCGCTTGGGACACAAATAATCTTTCTTGGGGAAGATTTTGTAATTCCAGCACCTCATTTGCTTCACTCCCTCTTGCCTTGGGTAATTATCACTGTACTGTATTGCTAACTTGGGCGTGTGAGGACTCACCCTCTTGTTGCTGCTCGTGGCTAGCTGTCCTCACGTGGTCTCCTCAGCCGTGGCGCTGATTCGCGCCAATTTTTCAATTTTCAAGCTCTCGCAGTGTGGAGCTGCCGTTCGGCAGGGAGGGCACGGTTCTTCGGAAATAGCGCCGATTTTCGCGCTTGTTTGGCAGCATACGCGCGCCGCGTGAGGCGATCCTGATGTCACGCCCCCACGTGCCGCGCCGATACAGGCTGCAGGCTCACCGTGTTCGTTGGCCGTTCACGGACGGCAGGGATTCAGGCGTGTGGGTTTTCAGCTGATCCCACCCTCGTAGCCAGTGTCGCCTTCCCCATATATTACGCGGGAGCCAGGAGCAGGTTTACAACACCTCTTTATTCTCGGTTCTCTGCTCATCTAATGCCCGGGCTTTACCACGCCCTTCCTCTTCCTCCCCGCGCCCCTTCCTGTCTTGCCTGCCTTGTCGCAGACACGGGTCAGGCAATGACGATATGACAGCCTCGTAGTCATCACTTCTTTGCCTCACATCCACATTTCATTTTTATATCAAACTAATGCAATGCATGATGCACCTTTGACTACCCAAATTATAGACAGCACATAGCTGGTAACACTATAAGCAAGTACTGTCACAAAGTGAAAGACTCAAGACTAGGTGCTTATGGGAAGTACTGCTGTCACAAAATAGTGTTTGAAGGTGCTTGGCGTGGTAACTCCGTGGTGCAGAGGTGTGCCTGTGGCCAGCCAGACCAAGTTAGGAGCCAAGGTTCTTGTAAACTATAGCGCCAAATGCAAATTCAGATTCTATTTAACCCACATAAATGAATAATAAATCGCTCCTGGTAGTCTAGGATAGTAATATGGAGCGAGTGGTGCCACAGCCTTTCGGGTGTCAGAGGGCCTGGGAGAAATGGTGGCAGGACGTCTTAGTAACGCAGAGCGATATCTGGGCTTCCGCGAATGCACTGTGCGGATCAGCAGTCAGGAATGCAGTCAGTGAGGTCCATCAAATTCTGAAGCGTGAACATAATAAATAAGCAGGCAGAACCACGCAGGCGGGATCTACACTGAGGGCCCAGTCAGTGAAGGTTGAATAACTTGGTATGTCCAATTCCCACCAGGACATGCAGTCATATAGTCGGCCCCGCTTGGGCCTCTGAGCCAGGCCAAGGATCCTGAGTAAGGCAGATAAGTAACCAACACGTCCTTGTTTATTGTCTATACAACTAACAAGCTACGTGCAGCCCGGCCTGTCAGCCACGGCCGAAAAAGTGGACCCGAGTGAGAGGCCAACTCTACCATGAGAAATGGCTGACACACAAACAGGTATATATATTCCTCAAGGTGTGGACCACTACGACAATCAAGCGGTAAGGTTGCTGGCAAGAGTCTTACAAATGACAACATCCCTTTTTGGGCTGAGGTGACAGTAATTGCGCCAAACTGGGGCTCGAAGCCCCCCAAGCATTACCATTGCTTGCTTAAACCTATCAGGTCCTTTTCAGGGTGGTGACTGTAATTGTGCCACCGAGCCCAAGGGGTACATTTTCTATGTCATCAATTTAGGGACATCAATGGTGGTGGTGCACCAGGGACCGGTGGCCCATATCACCACCAGTTATGGGTAGCCAGCTGTGGTGATGGGGAAGCACACAGGGACAAGCAGCTGGTGAAATATCAGAGACCACAAGCCACTCGCGGAAGCCCAAGTTTTAATTTTGTGATCAATTACACATCACAGGTGCTTTGAAGAGGTGTGCAGGAGTAAGTGGCACATATGGCAGGATGCGGGTAGCAGGACAGCTTCCTGCTGCCAGTTGATATCCAGTGAGTCAGTACGAGGGAGCCCGTAAGGAGCAGTGGTGAAGTGGATGAGGTTATTCGGCGTGGGGGGCTGTATCAGGCCTCCATACGCTGCAGCTGACTATCTCCCAATTTTATTTTCATGTATGGCCCATGACGAGCTGAGACGATGCTGGTGAAACCGAATGGTGAGCAAGAGTACCAATATATAATGACAAGGAGGGTGCTGAGCACGCCATTGACAGCAGGCTGCATAAAAAGAGCAACAGAGGTGGAAATGCGAGCGTCACTGGAAGGGGGGAGCTGCAGGAAGATGTAAGCCTCCCTAGCTGCTTTGGGGGAAGAGAGGTACAGCGGATGGTTATGGAGACACACCGACGGGGAGGTGTGTAGAAAGAGGGCCACTCACTATGGGATGCCGAACGGCAGGGTGAGTAGGCCTGACAAACGGGAGTAGCAAACGGAGACGGCGTTCGCAGCCCAGACCCAGCCGGACGGCAGGGCCTAACTCTGGGGAGAGGCTACCTCCCACACGCAAAGGGGCGTGGATACCAACAGAACAAGTTGGACCCCTAAAGTGCCAAGAATGAGATACGCCTATAAGAGAGCGGAATAACGAACTGTCAGGTGATTCACGATTCTATGATATGCAAAGGAAGATGACAAGCAAATGATTTATGACCATGAATGATGGATGACAAATGATTTACGACAATGTAACGCAAATGATTAATGATGTCCAAGTTATGGCGGTCCATGACGCAAATGATTTATGGTACACAAATGATTTATGTACGACACCTGGTATGATCCTCTGTTATGCAAATGAGTGATGACAGACAAATGATTTATGACCAACAAAATGATTTATGACAAATGATTTATGACAAGCGACACAATCATGTATGACGTCCAGTTTATCATGACACAAATGATTTATGACATACGGATAAGGTATGACACATGATTTATGATAAGCCATGATAATTATTTATGCCCCTGGCCATAAAAAGTTATGCCCAAGGGACAGAAAATGATTTGGTATATAATGGTAATAAAACTGCAGCCAACAACGACCACAACAAAACTACAACTCGTGTTGGCTGTCTTTTTGGTAATACGTATGTAAGGAAATTGGCAGGCCATCCGGTAATGAGCCTGTGCGGGAGTTATTGCCTGCAGCTGCTAGTCACAGCCTGGATCTCCGTCTCCAAGATTGTGATGCTTCCTCTATTGCTATACTTTTTCTCAAAGCCCCCAGTTAAAGTGCCAGTCTCCTGTTTTTGACAATTGAATGTCCTGCTTCTTGATTTGATCTGGGAAGCTTGCTGTAAGAGTGTCACTGGACTTTCTGCAGCACCTGCCGGACTAGGGTGGATTGGTAGCTCCTGATTTTGAGCTGTATTTCCTGGCAGCACAACTTCAATGTTTCGCCCGGTGGCTGGACTAGACCCATGGGATGAGCTAAGCCTTATGGGGCTGGTGCCTCATTAAGACATGCTGCTGGTACAGCTGCTCCAACCAGCAATGGTTATTCCATAGCCTGGCACCCTGTTGATGATGGCTCTCAAGTGCTGGTGACACTGCATGGGAAGTACTAGAACTGTGCCTCTCTATGCCCCGGCCCTGAATTTTATTGGACTAACTCATGTAAATTCTATTGTCTGCTTCATGACTGAACGGACGCAGGACTAGTGTTGGTCGGAGACTGTTACCATCTGGGCACCCTCATTCCCTTGGAGGACCTGTCGATCCAACATGCTTTACCTCTGTGGCAGTTCCCACCTTACGAAGCCTTGTACAGACTTTTGAAGATCTTTGGTACCGGGGCCAGGAAGAACCAGTCACCCACACAGTACTTCAGTTGCTGTGGGTTTTGCTTGGAAAGTCGGTGACATGGTTCTATAGGGCCCTGAATGAGATGGGGCATAAACCCTTGGTAACACTTGGAACCAAGTGGGGCGGAGTTTTGGGTTGTGATGTTCCAGGCTTAGAATGGCATAAGATATTAGTGTACCACTAACAGACTACAGAAACACGAGGATGAAGTACATGCAATTTAATTATGTCCTCATAGCCTACTTAGCACACCATAGATTTCAAGTAATTTATGGGGGTGAGCTCAGAAGTTTCGAAGGTGTTGACACCTTGATGCAGACTTTCATCACATGACTTGCAGCTGTACTGTACTGTGATATTAGACTAATTGCACGATACTCCAGGCCGTACTCTTCGATGCACAATTGAAACTTCCCTCTTGGGGGGATTCTCCAGACTCAAGGTTTGGAAAGTGGGCACTAGATTCTTGGATTTGGCTCTCATTTTAGCCAAGAGATGGATTGCAAAGGAATGACAATTTGCAATGGGTCAAGTCCTGGGGACTTGGGTGAGGGATGTTACCACATGGGCTAGACCAGAGAGAGGGTCTTGCTTAGAGAAGATGCATGAGGGCTGTAGAGACACCCGATAGCTAGACTGTGGACTGAGGTGTGGAGAGCTGGGAAGACCAGGGGGGAGATGCGGGGTTGGAGCCCAAGGAACAGACTGGTTTGGCTGACAGAAAACTGGGTGATGAACCAGATACTGGGATAGGAGCAAATGCCTACTGATGGGCATACACCTCACTTCTGCTGTAGCTCTTCTGGCAGTCCCTGCCCCCCCTGCATATGGCAAGATCAGCCTCCTATATTCTGGAGCTTCTGCCCCACTGTGCCTCCTTCCCCACTTCTCCTTTGATACTACTCATTCCTTGTGCTAAGCACCCCCCACCCCAAGATAGTTTGTTTTTCTTTTTATTCTCATTCGTTTCCACGTTTTCCTTCTCCCTCCCTCCTGGCCAAGGGTCTTCGCACCACAGGGAAAATACCACTTTTATGAGCTGGCAATAGCTCTGCCTTTGCCGAGTGGGGTATCACACTACGAGGACAGATTGGTTCAGCCTGTTTCTTTATTTGAGTTTGGTATAAAGTTTATAACACCTTATGAGGCTGATATTTTGTGACTATGTTGATGCTTTTTTCTTTGTCATACCAAGACTTTTGTTTCCCATGTTTACTTTATGCCATCAAATAGCCCTTAATGTAATATGATTCTGCATAATATATGTTAATTCTTACAAAACTGCAAATAAATATGTGTTTCAAAAATAGGTCCCTAGTAAAGTGCACTACATGTGCCCTGGGCCTGTAAATTAAATGCTACTAGTAGGCCTGTAACATTGATTGTGGGGGCGTGGCCAAGAGCATCAAGATGGCGGTCGCACTTTAGAAGTGTTCCGGACCCCTCTGTCATCTGCTCTTCATCTGTCACCATCGAAAGCCCTAAATATCACTGACCTGTAGCCAAAGTGATCCTGAGCCTGGCTGTGGTGCTGCAACTGAAATTGCGGCCTCCCCCGGCCCCACAACTCGCCTTGTTGTCCCGGGCTGATTGGATCTAAGATGGCGGCCTCCACTGCTGCATATCTTGGGACTGCCGCAACCTTGCAGTAATACCCGACAACTAAGGTGGTAGCGGTGATCCGGCGCGAACATCCGGACGGTCTGGGGTGCCCCAGCAGTATATTACACACCGGCTCGACTACCGAAATATGGGCTCAGAGAAACAGATGAAGGTAAGAGATGTGGGATGCAGGGAGCAGATGTTATACAGCTAGCATGGCACTGTGGGCGTATGCAGGCATTTTGGGTTGAAGTGACTACCATGTCAAATGTTGCTGTACCATGTTGCCCAAAAGTATTTCTTCTGTGCATATTACCTAATCTTAAAGGTGCTACTGGAAAATTTATAAAAATTGCACTGATCAAGGCAAAAAGGAGGGTGGCGATGTGCTGGGAGAGCAGGACATCCCCTCAGGTTGAGATGTGGATTAAAGACCTGGTATATTGCAAAGGCAATCTGGAATTGTATGCGGAGGAATTACCACCATCGTCCAGGCCAAAAGACATTAATGGACTACCTGAGAATCCGGTACTCACAACTGTCTGATGATGAATAAGGTTGTGCATAATTCCATGTAAATAGTTTGTACACTGTTACTGCAATGTACTCTGGTCTGATCATGTGGTGCGACCGTACAATGTAATGGCAGCAAACCATACTTTGTTGTTACTTCATATTTGTATGATGGCAAATGCTTATAAAAATGACATTTTTTTAAATACCCTAAAGCAGTGGTTCCCAAACTTTTGACTCCTGAGGACCCCCATTGAGTCACCACTGGAAGCCGGGGACCCCCAAGCAATTTGTATGAGTTAAATTACAAATATTAAAACAGTAATTCGAAAAAAAAAACCACATGTGCACACAAAATAAATGCTAAAAGTACTCAGGATTTTGGGGCCAGATGTACGGCAATTTCATTTAGCGCCTTGCAATTGGCGACACATTGAGAGTGGCAAATTGTGAGTCGCTAAATGAAATGTACAACAGTGTGTTTAACACTGTTTGGGATTTCCAATGGGGTCGCAAATTGCGAGGCTCATTAATATCAATGAGCCTTGCTCAATTTGAGAACCCGTTGGGAATGCCAGCCCTCCCAGGGATGGTGGCCTGCTGGGCTAAAGCAGTTTTTTTTTAAAAATGCAGCCCGTTGACCATGCATTTAAAAAAAAAAAACGAAAATGAAAAGTTTTTGTTTAATTTTTTTAAGGGCAGGCAGAGGTCCCTGGGACCCCTGCCTGCCCTTTAAAAATACGTTTGCATTCATTTTTGGGAATGCATTACCATCTACTTGAAGTAGGTGGTAAGTACGAGTGTTTTGCAACCGCAAAACATTTGAACATGGTTTTGAGACTCGCTATTTGGAAGGGAATGCCCCTTCCAAATAGCAAGTTGCAAAACCTATTTAACGAGTTGCAAACAAATTGTGACTCGCGAAATAGGCTATGTACAAGGCCCAATTGGTTTTTGCATGCGCAAACGGGTTCGCGAACCCGTACGCGCATATAAAAACGGATCGTACATCTGACCCTTAGTATTTTATATTGAAGGAATAGCCCCTCTGTCACATGTATTTCATTTGTTTAATAGCATCTCAAATACCATTGTAGGATGTCAGATAACTTTACATCACACACATATAGAGACATTGAATCATACATGTAAATCAGTGTGTATATAAAAATGTTAAAGAGTGCTTGGTCTGGAAAAGCACAAACTCAGGATTCGCAACATAACCCAGTGGCTAGCACTGACTTTAACATTAAAAATGTATTTCCACCCAAATAAATCTTTTTAGCAGCATCAGGATAATGAATAACAGGGGAAAACATAAGTTACTAACTGGAACCATGCAGTTTGCAAGCAGCTCTTTGATGACAGTTTATAGGTCCATCTGCTAGATATAGATTGTCACTTATGAAGTGCACAGTAATGAAAGAATCTCTGTGACAAAAGCAGTAACCACGAACCTATGCACATAAAAGACTGTATTTTAAAATGCATGTTACACGTTCTTTGCAGTAGTCACATTAACCCTCTCCTCGCTCTCCAGCAGGTACATTAATCACTGGCATTATCTTGACACTTTTATTGTTGCTGAAAAGCTGCTAATTATACAAGAATCTTTTATGTGCTTTTAAAACTGCTGCCTACGGACCCCCTGGGAATGTGTCACAGACCCCAGTTTGGGAAACACTGCCCTAAAGGAATAGGACAGGCGAGGTTTTGTTTGATATTCGAAAATATTTTTTTGTTGGGTGCACATAAAATCCAACAGAGGTCGCGGACGAGGAGAAAGAGGAGGCAACAAAGGAAACATCAGATCACACAAAGATTTGGAAAGCCCAATGGGAGTCAGAACAAGAGGGCTAATATAAAGGCTGCACGTTCAATCACACCAACATGGTAAAAATATTTCACAATCTCAATACCAGTTCAAGATAACTTCATTTGTATTATCATTGACTTGTGTTATAAATCTTTTCTCATCCTGCTGAAAGTAATATAAAACTCTGTGCACAAAAAAGTATCCTTTTGAAAAACTGGCATTCTTTTGTTGCAACTCTTGATTTGAAGTCAAATACAGTTTCTGCAAATCATTGTTACCTTTGCACTTTAGCCTCACCACTAGACAGCTGGCCTTTGAAGTACCCAGCTCCGAAATTCCTCCTGTCCTCAGGAAAGTGTACAATGCAGGTAAGCATTCCTGCCACAAGAGTCTAAACATCAGACTTTCAAGCTATCACCTTTCACTTTCCTTCCATTCATCAGTAATAGTTTCACAAGCAATCCGGCTTCATACACCATGAACAAACAAATTGCGGTTTTGCCAAGGTTCGCCAAACCGCTGGGGGTGCAGACAATGACGTCACCGCTAACGCCTCAACAGTACCACTGTTCCTCCATGTCAAGAGAAGCGTCTGCACTCAAGGTGATGTTATACAATTCCTTTCTGTGCAGAACCGGCACCAGTTACTCAGGACGCGTTTCGGCTATTTCCTCAGCCTTACTCAACTGAAAAGAGCACCAGAGATTTTTTAGGTCTCGCCTGGCAAAAGCAGCGCATGCGCTGCTCTCGCCATGGGAAGGATCTTTTGGAATCAATTCTCCCCTTGGGCTTACGTGTACGCGTCTGCATGGACAACGATGGCTGCTTTTGCCATCTGTCCAAAGCAGACAGCATGCGCGTGTACGTGGGACAATGGACAGTCCGCCGCCATCTCGCTCCAAATAGTGAGTTCACCACGCTGCCGCGCTCACTCCCCCGACTCCCCGCCCTTGTGCGTTCACCATGCTGCCGCACACACTCCTTGACCGGCCGTGCTTGCTCGCCCTGCTCTGCAGCTGCGCTTCTTTTCCCCACTTCGCCCACTGCCTCCAACGCATGACCAATCCAAAGTAAACATTTTATTATACCATTTGTCAGTTCCTTCCTACACGTGCTTGTGTAGTCTCCATTCACTCTCCCTACCCAGAGTTGGCTGTAGGTGACAGGGATGTCTTTACATGGCTGGAGGCGTGGCGTCCGGGTGCGCGGATACCTCATAGTCCTCGGCTCTGGTCCTGTTAGTGGGTGTGGCAGCACGTTATTGTCACTGGCCCTGTACTACCTGATGCACCGAGGAACAAAACTGACACAGCCGGAAGCACCAGGGTACAGATTTTCTCGGAGGCGGCCCCAGGACAGAGCCTTTGCTCTCTGGGATCCTCTCCTCTGCCCCGAGGCGACCCATTCTTCGATGGGAATTCACTGCTGTCACTCGCTGTGTAGAGCTTCAACAAAACTACAGAGGGGCAGAACTGCGCTAGAATAAATAATAGGCACCAGGTGATCCTACCCACCAGAAGGCGACACCTCTACCGCTGCTCTCAGTGGAATGTAAAATGTGGAGGAAGGTCTAGAAAGGGTTGGAAACCAGGATCCTGCTAAGCGCTATAAAAGTGTAAAATGGGGGAAATCTGCTCTAGAGGCGCGGTCCGTGTAATTGAGAGTGTGGTTTGCATGAGCACAGCCTGTTTTCTCACCAACAGCTGTGCAAGCGAGAGTAGACTTTGCAGGTTCAGCGACGTTAAATTCCCTTTCTGATATTTTCAGAATTTAAACTTCACCAGTTGTCATTATTCACAACAAACAGTTGTTACGTGTGCATCTCCTACAGCTAAGAAGGAATAGCTTCAGCTGGTTTAGACACATGTTTATTGCTGCGTAATCAAAAAACCAGCCAGAGGCACCCAGCTGTTGTTCAGGAAGCAGGCTGAGCTCTCGTAAGCCACGTAGGGTTTCGTGGGAAGTGGTTGCTCCAAGGTTTTAATTCTACTTTTAGATGAGAACGGTCTAGTGCAGCTGTCGGGTTCCCTAATGGTGATTGAAACTCCCTTAGCACCCAGTGATTGAGCAAAGCTCATGACCTTGTGCTCCCAGACCTGACCACTAAAAAGTGCCTTGCACTCTGATGCGGTTAGGTGCGTTTCTTGCAAAGTTATAATCTGGGCGTGGCTGTCCTGCAGACATCTACTGATCACCTGCTTCTTCCAGGGATGTTAACATTCCTGGTCAAGATCCCCATTTCATTCACACATTTACCAATCCCAACCATCTTGCATCGGTTGACTTGCCTCACGCCAAACTACCCTTCCCAAACTAACAGGCTCAGATATTATACTTGGCCAGCAAACACCCCTGGAATGCCTTTCTGTCTTCTTTCTTATCCAGACAACACATCAGACAATTTAAACAAACAGGACGTTTTCCAGTCCCCCCCTTTACCTAGTTTGCTCCCCACCCAGTGCCCACCCCTATTTTTGATGGCATATCCATATATGGCAATTCAAGTTCACGTTTTTGTAGAAGAAAATATAATCTACATATTACCCTTCCTAGTTCTAACCCCTCACGAAAAGTGAAAAAGTAAAAAAAAAAGATAGAAAGAGCCACCCATTCCCTACTACCCTCCTAACATAAAAGAGAAAGAAACAGAATGGCCTCGGAACAAACCCCACTTGTGAAACTCCACATTTCATCGACCTTCCTGCCTTCTAAGCATACCAGGGAGGGTGGATTGGAGCAAACACCTGTTATAAGACTCCAGCATTTATCGACCTCCCTTTCGCCCCAGGCCACCCTAAGGCTGCTCTGTCAGACCTCCGCAGCCCCCCAGCCTCACACGACACTGGCTCTCCCCCAGCCTCACACGAGCACCTGCTCTGCCCTAGCCTCACATGAGCACCTGCTCTGCCCCGCCCTTACATGATCACTGTCTCCTCAGAGAGCACTGATTCTGCCCCAGCCTCGAATCTACCCTCGAAGGATAGATCCAACTGGCCCTTATGACTCCGCCTGTACTCAGCCGTCCTGGCCTGTACCCTACAGGTGAGGCGCACATCTAGCGCTTCGCCCCCCTTTGAGCTCTATGAGCCCCCCCCCCGCCTGCAGCTGGCCTTGTTGTCCCATCCAGGGTGCATCCGGCCACCTGTAAAGCACCTAGAGGCAGCTGCATTGGCGCTGTGTGCTATAGTATGTGCCAGTGAGTGGGCAGAGCCCGGGGTTTACATACAAAGCGGTGTCCTGGGGCACCCCTGCCCCCGAAGATGTTATCGCATTAGTGAGCGGTCTCGAGCTCCTTGTGTGCCCGTGGGGGGGCTGATGGTCGAGGGCCTTCAATGCTAATACACTTTACCCCCCGCCGCCTGCGTGTCTTCTCTAAGTGGATAAACCTTTCTGGGGATTGCTGTTAATTGTGTTTTCACCTTGGCCTCCGGCCGGGCTCCCGTGTCTGGCACCATTCTGAAGTGACCAGGTACACATATGTTGATTAAGTAACAGTCTTTAATACCGTTCAGCTCCTCAGCTTCCAGGGAATGAGATAACAATCCCAGAAGCTTAAATACAAACCTTCTATCATCAAGGGGATGACAAACCTGGTGATAGCAGAACATTCAATATATCATGGAAACATGACTAACATTACTACAATATCTCCCTTTCTCACAATAAGACAATAAAGTGAAAAATTAAAAAGAAGATAATGATGAAAAGAAATAAGAAAAATATAATAAAAAAATATAAACATCAAACATAATATTTACAACAATATAGTAAAACTGAACTAACAAAGAAATGCCTTTAAGATATTACAAATGCCTCTAAGATATTACAAATCCATACGTTTGGGTGAATATCTCATGCGACTACTCCTCAACAATGGAGTAGACAAATCTGCTGATGTCCTATGACAATTAGGACTTCTTCTGTTCTCGTCAGACTCTGAACCGTTAATAGTTGGTTTACTGGAATGAAAAACAGGATTAGATTTCAAACCCATTCGAAGTACAACTTTGTCAGGGATTCTATAAATTCTGGATACATTCCACCAATTTTTCCCATTGACTCTGACAGCATAACGCGACACTGAATCAACACATACAGGTTGACTAAATTTTGATAAACCCTTGGGTACATTATGAGGAATCTTTATTTTTACCCAATCTCCCACATTGATTTTATGAGTCCAGACTTCTTTGTGAGAACTCGCCTCTGGATTACATACACATCTTTCATCAGCATGTGCTTTATTATATACAGAAAAGTTCACCTCATCGTTAATTCTCATTTCCGAAAATGCCATTGAAGTTTTTGAAAATAAACCCCACCTCCTCATCCAAGCTGGGCACATACCAAAGGTAGCAATTCTCCCTCTCAATAATTCAAATAGACTTTTACCAAATTCAGTCCCCGGTGTGGTTCGATGAGCCCAATGCATACTTTGCACAGCTTCTTTAACATCAATATTTCCAGAAACAGCCCATTGTACACATTCAACCAAAATGCGATTTATGCGCTCAATTAAGCCATTTCCTTGTGGGTGATAAAGTGCAACCCGACGATGACTAATACCAGATTGACTTAGGAAAGAAGACATTTCTTTAGAGACAAACTGTACTCCGTTGTCTGGCACTAATTCTTTGGGAAAACCCTCTCTTGCAAAAAAACTCTCCAGAAATCTGATCACTTCGTGTGTATTGGGATCAACCATAAAGCAAACTTCCCACCATTTGCAATAATAATCAGCAACCACCAAAGCAAATTTGTATTTACTGGATAGAGCATTAAACGGTCCAATAAAATCTAATGCCAATTTCATCCAAGGACCAGAAGGTAAATAAACTTTCACTTTAGGAGGAATCACAGTCTTGATCACTTTGTCACTAGAACAAGTAAAACAACTTTCAACAGTATTTTCTATATGACGATCCATTGAAGGCCACCAATAGATGGATCGAATTCGACGTTTGGTGCAGGTTTGCCCAAGATGTCCTTCATGACCAGCCATAATAATACAATATCTCAGGCTTTTGGGAGGTACAAATTTATCACCACGTAAAATCATCTCCCCACCGTCAAGAGACAATTCATCAGCAACTTTAGAAAAAGGTTGCAGATCACTAACTAAGTGTTTTTCCTTAGGCCAACCTTGAATGATAATTTTTTTTACTTCTTTGAGCACAGAATCAGAATGCAACGCATCGAACCATTCTTCTTCATTCAAACATCCTCATTACAAACATCAATACTGGCAATTTAGCATTCCTCATCTTCATCACCCACGCAGTCACTGTGTACAAAAGGTAACGGCAATCTAGGAAGTAAATCAGGTCTAATGTTTTTTCCTCCAGGAATTTGTTCAACAGCAAAATTGTATTGAAGAAGCTTAGAACTCAATCTAGCTATCCTAGGAGTATGATCTTTAATGATAATACCATTAATGATGGAATTGAGAGGTTTGTGACCAGTCAATAATTTAAAAGTCCTACCCCAGAGAAAACTTTTAAACCTTTCTACTGCCCAACAACATGCTAGAAGTTCTCTCTCAATGACTGAATAATTCTTCTCACTGTAATGATCTAGAAATAAAACCCACAGTATATTCAACACCAAGTTTCATTTGAGTCAACATTCCACCAAGACCATCAAGACTAGCATCAACCGATACAATAGATTCCAAGGAAGGATCAAAAGGAGTCAAAATGTTACAAGAAACAAGTTTGCCCTTAATGTTTTCAAAATCTGTCTGACACTTCTGATCCCACAGAAAAACAGTTCCTCTTTTCAAAAGTTCACGTAAATGAACAGTTTTGGAAGAAAAATTAGAAATAAACTTGAAATAAAACTCACACATCCCTAGGAAAGATGAAACTTGTTCCTTGGTCTTAGGAGAAGGAACCTTGACAATAGCCTCTATAAGACCATCTCTAGGAAGAATCCCTTTCCCAGATATGCGGTGTCCTAAATATTCAATAGATTCAACACCAAAAACACACTTGCTCAAATTAGCAACAATCCCCTTCTCTTGTAGCCTGTTTAAAACTTCAGTCAGATTTTTATCATGAGAAGACCTACATTCTCCTGCCACGAGGATGTCATCTTGAAAGACAACTGTGTTTTGAACCCCCATCAGGACCTTTTCCATCACACGTTGAAACACGGATGCCGCCGAGGCCAGCCCAAACGGCATCCTCTTGAATTGAAAGGTCCCGACTAGGGAAACAAAAGCAGTTAAGTGTTTGGACGATATATGTCCAGTTCAATTTGATGATATGCCGAAGATAAGTCTATCTTCGAAAACCATTTAGATCCTTGAAACTTTGCGGCTATATCATCAATACGGGGCAATGGGTGTGAATCCACCCATATATCTTTATTAAGACTGCGTAAATCAATGCAGACTCTGAGATTGCCATTTTTTCCCCGCGCGACCACCAAGGGACTTAACGATAAGGAAGATTCAATGGGCTCAATCACACCTGATTCACACATTTTCTCCAATTCCTTGGTTAAATCATCCCTGACACTCACAGGTACATTTCTTAATTTGTGTTTAACAGGAATAGCTCCATCCTTTACTTTGATGAGATGTTTAAAACCTTTCATTAATCCAAGAGTGTCACAAAAAACATTGGGGAATCTGTCTGCCCAGTCCGAAAAGTTTTCATTGTGTGTTAATTCATTGACAATGGACACAGGTTCCTTTCTACCAGGTCTAAGAGTCATGCCGAATAATCCTTGGTGATACCACCCTAGAATGGTCAAGCCTTTAATTGCTACATAAATCTTTCCAGTTATAGATCTTCCTTTGAAAACTAAGGTGCTTTCAAAGAAACCTTTCAATTCAATCTTTCTTCCCTCATAAGATACAGGACATCTATCAGGAGGTTCAAGATGCTTATCACCCCACACAGATCCAAACAACTCTTCGGTGATCATCGTCACACGTGCTCCAGAATCAGCAAGTAATTGTAAGGTTTTTCCATCTACTATGATGTCAACGATGGGATCCACACACTCCTCACAATCATCTTTGACTACTAACATTAAATCACTCATGGAACTTACAACTTCTGTATTCCTCTCCAATTTATCATTGTCCTCCCATACAGCATTACCATTTCTCCTGGAGATACAAACTTTAGCAAAGTGGCCTTGCTTGCCACAATTTCTACATGAAGCATTCCTAGCAGGACAAATACGTGAGTTAGGAAAATGGGAAGAAAAACCACATTTGGAACACACATTTTTCTTTTGAGGATATGACTGTTTCTTATCATGTCTAACTAAAGACGATTTTCCTTTACTTTCATTGCTGTTCTTCTCAGATCCACTATTTTTCTCCACCCCATCTTTTGCTTTATTCACAACCCCAACCGTAAATTTGTCTGACTTAAGTTCGTTAGAAGAGGTTTGAGATAATTCTATACTTTTAACAATAGAAATCGTCTCTTCAAGAGAAGGATTTTTTAAGGTTAATAAGTTTTGTTGAACCTTTTTATCTCTACAACAAACTACAATTTGGTCTCTAATGAGTTGAGAAGTGAAACCTTCAAACTTACAATCAGAAGCTAAGATGCGTAGTGAAGCAACATACGACACAATACTTTCAGCAGCTTGTTGTTCCCTTGTGAAAAATTTGTGTCTAGCTACAACTAAACTTTATTCCACATCAAATTGTTTCTCTAACATTTGAACAGCTTGATCAAAATCATTAAGTGGTTCCTCACCTTCAGCCACTTCAGGTAAAGGCAAGTGTTCCAAAACAGCTTGACCTTCAAGACCCAAGTTGTGTTCAAGAATGAACCTCTTTTGTTCAGCACTGAATCTGATACCACCTATGGCTCCTAAATACTTGGTGAATGCCCTGTACCATACCTTCCACTCTACAGGTGGGTCTCCTGGAAGCTGTAGGAAAGGGGACGGTGCTTGTACATTCTGCATATTGATAAATAAAAAATAACTACTAATTTATGAAAACAATATGCCCCTTTCCTAAGAGAAAAACAAATATTATGTATATATATATATTTTTTTTTAATATATATATATATATATATAGCTAATAATATCATAAGTTATAAAACACCTCTTCCGCAATTACAGTTCAATTTCTCGACAGATGTGAAAACCAGTATATAAACAAAATTAGGGTCCAGATGTAGGTAATCCCAGATTACCGATTCTTAAATACCGAATCCTACCGGCAAATGGGATGTAGGTAATTTTTTCCTAAAAAATTACCGAATCGGTAAGTTTTGGTAATTACCGAATCGGTATTTACCGATTCGGTAATTGCCTCCAGGCCCATAGGAATGAATGTCAATTACCAAATCGGTAAATACCGATTCAGTAATTGGGGAAAACTTTGAAGGTTGGCAGGGTGTCACTTTGACACCCTGTTGCACCCCTCAATTGTGCATGGGTGCACATGTTGCAGACATACATGCCCTAAGGGCATGTATGTCTGCAACATGGCACTGTTGGAAAAGCAAAATAAATGCTTTTTCAAAGGTTTTCATTATTTACCACCAACTTCTAGTTGGTGGTAAATAACGAATCCTTAACTGAGGAATGCACTAACTTGAGTGCTTCCTACATCCTGGATTCAGTAATTTACCGAATCGGTATGTTAAGAATTCGGTATTTTACCGAATACTTAATTTACCGATTCGATAAAATACCGAATCCTTAAAAAATGCCACCTACATCTCAAAAACCCAATACCGGTCGGTAACAGCCGAAATTCCGTAATTTCGGCCGTTACAGACCGGTATTGGGCCACCTACATCTGGCCCATAATTCTCTATATTGCTGTTCCACTTCGTGTTCCAGATGACAATGTTATAAAGTTCCACAAGATGGCGCTAGAGTACTGCGAGACGCTTAGCCTGAATGCACCAAAAGAGGAAATGTCTAAGCTTTCTGACGTTCAAAGGAAAATAAACTAGAAAATAAATATTTAAGTCACAGTACCTCATCTGTGAAAGAAAAACAGCAATTCTCATCTCTGGTCTCCGTGTGCGCGATGTCAAGCAATGGTAACAGTCACACCTCTCTTCTCTCCGCTCTCCGTGTGCGCGTTGCTATGTGACAGTAACAGTCACACTATAGTTAACGCACGGCACGTACTAACGTCACAAGCGTAATGCGTCATTAACGATGACGATGTACACACTTTGCTTGAGGAAGACAAGTTCGGAAAAAGAGAAGCAGAGTGTCCATACGTCACAAGAGATTGACTCACCACGTCATCATTTGCTCCAAGGGCACAGAGGAGTGAAGACCAACGGTTTCCTCCAAACTCACGATCTTTTCTCAGGAAATACTGTACAGTAACAGCATGGAAAATGAAGATCAGCCTCGGACTAAATTGGAATGATGAATCTCTGCACGTAAAGTGATGTAAGTAGTTCAACTCTTGAAAGCTTGTCACTCGAACAATAAACAGTAACATCCTCTTTACAACAGATATAAGATGAAAAAAACTCACTGCCAAGTTCGTCCATATAAGCCGAGACACGTTGTCCCATTAGCAATTAAATAATCTGAAGTACTTCAGAGGTCCTTCAACATGCTTTGTATTTCTTATAAGTAACTCGATGAAAATTAGTCAGCAATCATGAAGAGAATTAGTCTGCACGCATGGGTTATGGACAGCCGCAAGGGGGCGGAGCCGGAGCCGGGCGGTCGTAATCCGTCTCGGCTCCCGGCTCCAGCACTGCTCGGGAGCTTAATTTGGCAGTGGCCCGGGGGCTGTTTCCAGCACGCCTCGGAAGCGAAAAGTGCGGCGCTCAGCTATAGAGTGCTTAGATGCTTCTGGAGATACAGGATCGTCCCTGGCGCGACCTTGGGGGGCTCGTGCTTGTGAGGCAAAATGGCGGCTGCCGGGCGGCTTTGTTCACCGGATCCTGTTGTGCCAGCGGAGGTTGCCACCTGAAGACATTGGCCTCCCATGTTACACCAGCACTAGAGGTGAGCCGGGCCCCACCGCAACTAAAGGGGCGCCCTCGCTGCTCTCCTCAGAGAAGCGCTCCAGTCTGCTCTGCCCCGGGGCTTGCCTGACCTCAAAATGGCGGCGCCTTAGGGACATCGGTGCCAATGACAACCCGGACAGACTTTCAAGCTCGCGATCGGCTGCTGCCTAAGCATAGCCTGAAGAGCTCTCCTCCTGATCCCTCCTCCTGTGCCCATCCAGCGTCGGCGTTGCTGAGGCTCCTCCAGTTGGCCCCAGATGATGTGGGTCGGCTTTGTGGCGTGTTCTCCCCTCCTCCCGGGACTGCCTCTCGTTCTGCGAACAGCTGTTTTGGCGCCTGTGGTCTTTCTTCCCAGACTCCTGGTATCCGGATCGAACTCCTCTGCCCCAGCTCCTCATGGACGATGAGGCTGTGACTTTGCCGCGGACTGCCTTTCTCCCCCCGGACTTGCTGGCTATGGCAGCCCTCTTCCTGGACTTTCGGACCTGGACCTCTGAGTTTCCCGCCATTTTCTTTTTATGACTCGCTTCTTCTTCTACCTTTCTCCTCCGCCACTTTAGCGATCTCTGACCTCCCCCTCTGTCCTGACGACCTTTCTATTGTCTCTCCTGCTGCTTCTGACACACTCCTCGCTGTCTTACTCGTTACTATCTGCTTCCCTCTCTGGTTTGTCTCACTTTCCTGCCCTTCTCTGTCCCTCCCTTGGTACTATGACTGCATATAACTCTAATCACTAGTATATGCAGTAGACCGCTGTGCTCTCTACCATTCCTATGTGACCCTTAGAGTATATCCAGTCATATCCCTTCCCTATGTATATAGAGATAACTCTAATTACTATTATATGCAGTAGACCGTTGTGATCTCTACCATTCCTATGTGACTCTTAGAGTATATCCACTTTTATCCCTTCCCTATGTATATAGAGATAACTCTAATCACTAGTATATGCGGTTGACCTTTGTACTACCTACCATTAGTATGTGACTCTTAGAGTATATCCAGTCTTATCCCTTCCCTATGTATATAGAGATAACTCTAATTACTATTATATGCAGTAGACCGTTGTGATCTCTACCATTCCTATGTGACTCTTAGAGTATATCCACTTTTATCCCTTCCCTATGTATATAGAGATAACTCTAATCACTAGTATATGCAGTAGTCCGCTGTGCTCTCTACCATTCCTATATGACTCTTAGAGTATATCCATGTGTATCCCTTCCCTATGTAGATAGAGATAACTCTAATCACTAGTATATGCAGCAGACCTTTGTACTATCTACCATTCCTATGTGACTCTTAGAGTATATCCATTTGTATCTCCTCCTTGTGTGACTTTACATCTTGTACATTTGCAATTTTTTCTGTTTGTATCCTTTATGTAACACATGTAATCCTAAATCCTTATGTTTCTCAACTGGTTCTTATGTAAAACGCTCTGACACCTTCGGGTAAAGTTAGCGCTATATAAAATCGCATAAATAAATAAAATTGCAGGTAAGTAAACAATTTAATTCATAAAAAGAATTTCGTAGTGTGCACTGCATCGCATTTTGCGATGCAGTGCGCGCTACGAAATTCGTTTCATTAATTAAATTGTTTACTTACCTGCAATTATCCATATGCCGGTTTTTAGCACCCTCCACCCTGCCCCTCCCCTCCCCGCCTCCCTGCCCCACCGTAACTCCCTCCACGGGCCTCGGCTGGTTATGGAGATGAACGGTAGATCAACCGCGTCGCCAATTGAAGTGACCAGGTACACGTATGTTGATTAAGTAACCGTCTTTAATACCGTTCAGCTCCTCAGCTTCCAGGGAATGAGATAACAGTCCCAGAAGCTTAAATACAAACATTTTATCACCAAGGGGATGACAAACCTGGTGATAGCAGAACATTCAATACATCATGGAAACATGACTAACATTACAACACATTCCCAATCCTATATACAAAAGTGGATTCAGCCCTTGTTGATCAGGTCATTTTGCTGTTTGGTTATTTTTTGAATGAGGGGCGACCTGGGGTTTCACCCCTCATCAGCCAGAATAGCTTGATTCCAGTGGCATGTAACCGCGCTTCTAGGCGCCGCAACGATATCATGGGAAACAATCCACAGAATACAGTTAAGAGTCACTACTGATATTTTACAGCGGAGGGCGCTAGAGTAGAATATTTGGTAAAGCGTTAGCTAAAACGGGTAAATGCTTTCATCAACTATATATATGCCCGTGCATCTTTAGTCATTGAACGTGTCGGAATTCTACAGGCACCTATCCAGCGCCTTAGAATGAATGCAGGGGACATCGAACACGATATCGCTTGCATGACGATATTTAGTAAACTCGGCTGTAATTGTCCGTCACTGAATTACAGATTCGATGGGAGGCAGAGGCCGGCAGCGTACAGCCACTAAGGTCCTCCAACATGCGGGCAATTATTGTAAAGAGCCTGCGACCCTTCAGTTCACCTTAATAACAGCATTAGTTAATGCCTTGTAAATTCTTCTTATTGGAAGAGTTTATCTCAAGATTCTCTAAAGCGTGCAATTTAAATCACATCCGAGCGCTGTTTTTCCTGATCTTAACTTCACTGGGTTCATTCAGAATTGCTTTTTCACTAATACATCTCATTACAATTTTTAGTGTATACATCTCGTAGTTGCAGTCTGCTTTCTACAGTGGAGACAAAAGTTATTAGTACGGTTTAAATTATAAATTGCTCTTAATGCCATCGTTTTTTTTTTTACTCTTCGAAGAGTTTTTAAAAAAAGGCAGATGTTCCAACCCAATTTATGTGATCTGGCCAGTGGCGCAGCAGGGTTTCTTTGGGTCTAAATACAAGTTCGGGAAATTGGTACTCATACATATCAAGTGTACGAAGCTGCAAACCCCTTAGTAGCATTATTTGTCTCAGAAATTTAAAATTCAAGCTTTTGGGGGCATTTATTTATTTTTCTTCTGAAATTTCACCTGGCGGCGAGCGGACCAGGGCCCAAGATGGTGGTGTCTCTACGGCGCCCCTGCTAGAAGCACCGACCATATTTCCTGCAAAGTTCGGGGAATGAAACCCGAGGGCAGGAATCTAGAAGGAACAAAGTGATGATGGGAGACACCACATGTACTTTCCAATCCAGAGACTTTTAGCCAGGATAAAGGCTGCTATGGAGGGCAGTGGCAGCCCCAACCAGTGCTTCCCCCTTTGCAAATGTTCTCCTAATACCCAATGCAGCAGATTTATTTACAAACTGCCAGCTGACAGAAGATGAGCTTTTAAAATACAACCTGTTATGTGAATCTGATGTCTCTGGTTTATGTAATGTAAGTTGTATTTTGATACATTGTTGAGGTGTGGGGGGGGGGGGGCAAAAGGAGTGGGACCCATAGGCCGGTGCTTACTTTGCCTATAATCCAGAACTGGCCTAAACCCACCCCACCTCAGTGTCCCAGGCATCCTTGGTTGGTGCATGTAAGAGCGGTGAGGCCCGGTGGGGGGGATTTCGAGGGACAATGACGAGGCAAAATTAAATATTTATTTAATTTTCCTTCTTCATCCTCCTTCAAAATCCCCCCACCGGGCTCCACCGCTGGTACCTGCACCAGCCGCGAGTCCTAGGGATTCTGAAGCGCATGCCTATCGCGTCTCCCGGGTTCCCTGCTCATCTGAAGGCACTGCTGGTTTGTGCAAGCGAGCCTACACACGGATTCTGCTTCCTCTCACAACCTGCCTCTCCAAGGGGCAAATTATCAAGAAATGGCGTTAAAATTATCGACGCTTTAGCGGCAGAAAACTGGCGATAATGGGCTTGATAATATGCACTTGTAAATTCCCATAGAAGCCCATGTTCTGGTGTGAACATGGGCTTCTATTGGAATTCTCTATGGCATATTATCAAGCCCATTATCGCTGCTTTAGTGGCAGGAACCGCTATATCGGCGATAATCTTAACTCCGTTCTTGATAATACGCCCCTATATTCGTGCATCAAGGGTGTAAACTGGACGGTGTGAGAAGAAGATGCTCTCCACGCTATGCTGGATGCACTCAAAATTCACAGAAAGTTGCAGGGAAAAAATATCTCCAGGTCCATCACGTCTGCCTTCTTAAAATAGCACCAAGAAGCCAAGCTCCCGGCTTTGTTCCGTGCATTCATTATTTTGTAATATTATTTCCTGCATCAAATTCTATCTACTGATGCGGTATTGTACCTATACTATCCAGTGCAAAGACAGAAAACACAAAAAAGTCGCATCTGACCTAAAGGAAATTCAGCTATAACAATAACCATCCTGTAAAAGCGAAAATTCAAACTACCATATTGATGTAAAGAAAAACTTCAATTTCAAACAAATGTATATATTTTCTTTAATCAGGAGAGGTCGTCAGCGCTTTAGTTTATTTAATCGTTTACTACAGAGAACCAATTGCTGACGATAAAAAGACAACGAGCGAATGAACTGCCCATTCTTCAGGGCTGCCATGATCCGCCCAGACCCCCTGGGCTCTATTTTAGTCTCGGCCCGCGGCGGTGGGGGCTGCTTGATACCTTCTGGTTTCCAGTCCGCCCCTTTTTAGGTTTTGCCTGGGGCACGGAGCTTTAGCTCCGCCCCCAGAGAAATCTTTAGTTTTCAGTAAGGGACACTTGAATCCGCCCTCTGTTCCATTGGCTAGCTCCATAAAGGGAGGCTAGCCATTGGAACAGAGATCTGTCCGTCAAGGCCGGACCAGATTCGGGGGCGTTCCCGCGATTTTTTCCCTGGGCGTGGTTTCACTCTCCGTGGCGTGGTTTCACTCTTCGTTGAGCGCTTGAGAGCGCTTTCTCCTCGCTGCTAGCGCTTGGTGTACCTTCACCCCGTGTGGTGACCAAGCGGCGCGGGTGCCACCCCGCTCATTTGCCGCCTTTATTTGCCCTTGGTTGCGTGTACCGACTCCGTTTGGATATTTTATTTAATTTAATCGAGGGAGCCCACCCCTCTTCAGTCCCGCATCACCGCCTCAGCCCCAGGTCAGAGGAGACGCCGAAGGAGTAACCGCTGACGTCACCCGGGAGCCGCGCTGCCATTGGTTTAGGCAGCGGGAGGCTCGCCGGGCGACCTGCGCGGTGATTGGCTGCTGGGAGGACCGAAGAAGCAGGAAGCAGCCTGCCGTGCCCTGCCGAGGCTCCCGAGCGAAGGGAGAGCCCCGGGAGAAGGAGCAGAGCCGCCTCGAGACACCCGGTGAGTGGGGCAGAAGGAGAGGGAGGGGCGCCGGGACACCTTGTCGGTGTCCGCCCCCCCCCCCCCGTAGCGCGAGCTCGCGCTCATTGCGATTGTGAAGCCACGAGGGCTTCAAGGGGGCACTACAGGCATCTCGAGTCCCCCAGAGGGGGGGACTCCAAACAAAGGCACCCATGTGTTCGCGGGTCCCCCGTGAGGGGCCCCACTGCCCCAGAAAGCCGCACTTTTGTCGATTGAGAGCCCGAGAGGCTCTGGGGGCATTTTCTTCATTTAAGGCCCGAGAGGCTCCGCAGTGCCGGTTCCTTGTCCTTCAGAGCCCCGAGAGGCTCCAGCCCATATTCCTTTTGCGAGCCCAGAGAGGCTCGAGTGAAAAATTTGAGCAAGTTCTGACTTGCTCCTACTCCTAGGACTGACGCTATTTCTCTGTGATCACTGTGACATGATAAGTCAGGTGATGCGCAATCTGCTAGCCTCATTGCGCCCCACGACTCCTCCCTCTAACTCCCACACTTTCACAATAAGCGGTCCCACTTTAAGATGACACCCTCTTTCGTAGTCTTTTCCCTCTGTCTACACAGCTACTCTTCCTGGTTATCCATTAGAAGTCCACGCCCCATTGTCTATTAACCACTCCACTCCACCACGACCCCGCCTTCCTAGGCGTCAGGTCGCGTGCTGCCCGCCGACCTGGATGTTCAACTCCTTGGGAGGAGAGGAAGTGACAGGAGGAGGTAGAGACCGGAGGAGAGAACGAGCCGCAATCATGGTGAGGGGGTGGGGGTATTAACGGAGGGGGTGACTGAATACTGCGGAGAGCCTCCTCGTCGTCATGGGAGGTGGAGGGTCCATGGTGTAAATGAATGAGGTGTAGCCAGTTACGGTGGTAGGAGACGTATTGAGTGAATGAGGCTACAGGGACAGTCACACGTCTAGTGGGGTTTGGGGTGCAACGGCTGCAGTTATGAATGACGTCTAACAGCCCACAAATAAAGTGATCGAGGGAAGCTAGACCCTTCGTGGAGTATTGTGCAGAACATTGAAGGTGGAGGCTGCCGGTGGTGTAAGGGGCAGACGGAGTATCACTGTAGTGATGACGGCAGCAAGGAGTGGAGGATACCGGATACCTCTGAGGGAGTTGAGGGAGCCCCACTGGCAATGCACTGCCATTTCTGTAACTGTTTCAGAAGGGGCGGATGGGCGTGGAAAGTGTTGTTGCTATTAGTGGCCTCTTATTTACTGCCACCGGTTGGGGTTATTTCCCATTCAATCAGAGTAGCTATTGTACGTATTAACATGACGGGATGGCAGCTACCTTTTTTGTGTTTGTCAGGTACCTTATTGATATCTCGAGTTGGTCCAATTATAAGGGCATGTTATTTTACTTGAGACATGTCACTCTTTTAAAAGTTAAACAAGTCTTATAGAAGGGCAGACATTTGCTTTATTTGTGCAAAGTGTGGTTCCTGATTTTAGGGGTCGTTATAAACGCTGTAGCGGTTGACTGATTCACCAGGTACTTGTTAGCACAGATCAGGTAACGCTAGTGAAGGTATTTTTTCACGTGAGAGTGACTGTTGCTAGGTACATTCATTTTCACAAGCAAAAATATGATGCTGTGGGACCAATTCAATGCAAAAATGCCCAAACAGGTTTATAAGTTAACTATCAGACCCTATTTCTTATTCTAGAATAAATCTCTACAATTCTAATATGTCAGTTACCAGCCATTACCTCAATAAATCAATTATATTCACCGTATATGTCTTCCTTTTTTGAAATTATATTTTATTTTCAAATATTTTGTATATTAATTTTTAACTTCACTTTATATATATATATATATATATAGATATATATATTAAACATATATATATATATATATATATATAGATATTACACTATTTACAAACAAATACAGTCAACATACACAAATATCTACAAAGCATTGGAAATAATAGGTTCAACATTCACTCATTATTTCTTATAGCCCCTACTGTTTAGATGGATGCTCTATCCCCTATTATCAAAAGGTACATTCATTGTCAGCAACATTGTGCCTCTTTTCAGCGACTACTCATTTTGACCAAGTGCTCGTTATGGTACTTTGTATTGTTGCATGCATTCAGTTTGAAGGCTGCTGAGATTTAAGATCAAAGTTTTGAGGTCCGTTAGGTTTTCAAAATAGTTTCAGAAGCTGTCTTTCGAGTTGATTTCTGCATGCACTACGTCATTTATCGTGCCATGTGAAAAGCAGATTTAATTGCCCCAGAAGGGGTAGAATGCACCTGGAATACTAATTACTTATCTGCTAATAGACACCACCCACAGAGACTGAACTGATTAAATGAATCAGGCGCAAATTTATGTCTGGCTGACCCACAGAAAAGCTAACGAACAACTCAACTTTTATATAAATACAATTTTTTGTTGTTGCATTACCAGAGGCATTTATGACTGCCACCGTTGTTGTTGTTAGCCCGCTTAGTTCAGAATTAATTTAACTTCCGTGTTATTCCTCTGTTTAAAAACTTTAGCTCTGGAACAGACTTCTCGGATTAATGACACACTTTCCTGCTGTTGTTCCAAAACACCATTTAAATTTTATTATTTGCCGGTCTTGCCGCCTTTCTCCTGTGCTGCGTTGCCCCAGAGATCAATAAATGAATTAGTGTTTTGTAATTGCAAAATGATTGAACCCCCCCTGCCACTTCCGTTATAAGGCAACACGTTTCCGACAAATGATTATTTCTCAGAATTCAAGGTAGTTGGTTTAATTGCTAATGGCCCTAGGTAGTGCTATCTTTATCCATGGCTCGAGGACTGTGAAACTTCTGACTCCTGATGAGAGAATCATTGAGTGTAAATAGTAAAGGAAGTATGTATCCAGGGATGTAGTGCAGTATATTGGGCCTACCCACAGTGACGTTAGTCCTCGACGTAGAGGCTAGAATATGACTGCCTTTACCAGGGATCCAGTATAGTCATATTAGTGTTAGATAGATGAACCGGTCGACAAGTCAAGCTGCATCTATCCATCCACCCATCCATGCATCTATCCATACACCCATCCATACACCCATCCATCCATGCATCCACCAACTCATCCATGCAAGCATTACAACAGCCCACAGCTCTCCTTCGTCTCTCCTCGCCCCCCTTCCCTGAGCCCGCAGCTCTCCTTCGTCTCTCCTCGCCCCCCCTTCCCTGAGCCCGCAGCTCTCCTTAGTCTCTCCTCGCCCCCGCTTCCCTGTGCCCTGCTTTTGTAAATGACAATGCCATTGCCATTTATTTATGTTAAAAAAACAAATAAAAATAATGTCAAGAGCAATGCCAATAGCTCTAACTTTAACAAAGGCAAAACCATTGCATTGTAAATGCTTGTTGGTAAGGTCGAGGCCCTGGGTGACGAGAAAGGGTCACCATAACTTTGTACTGCCTAAAAAAAGTGGCGTGTGTGAGAGGTCCTATCCTATATACAAAAGTGGATTCAGCCCTTGTTGATCAGGTCATTTTGCTGTTTGGTTATTTTTTGAATGAGGGACGACCTGGATTTTCACCCCTTATCAGCCAGAATAGCTTGATTCCAGTGGCATGTGACCGCGCTTCTAGGCGCCGCAGTGATATCATGGGAAACAATCCACAGAATACAGTTAAGAGTCACTACTGATATTTTACAGCAGAGGGCGCTAGAGTACAATATTTGGTAAGGCGGTAGCTAAAACTGGTAAATGCTTTCATCAGCTATATATATGCCCGTGCATCTTTAGTCATTGAACATGTGAATGCAAAGGGACATCGAACACGATATCGCTTGCATGACGATATTTAGTAAACTCGGCTGTAATTGTCCGTCACTGAATTACAGATTCGATGGGAGGCAGAGGCCGGCAGCGTACAGCCACTAAGGTCCTCCAACATGCGGGCAATTATTGTAAAGAGCCTGCGACCCTTCAGTTCACCTTAATAACAGCATTAGTTAATGCCTTGTAAATTCTTCTTATTGGAAGAGTTTATCTCAAGATTCTCTAAAGCGTGCAATTTAAATCACATCTGAGCGCTGTTTTTCCTGATCTTAACGTCACTGGGTTCATTCAGAATTGCTTTTTCACTAATACATCTCATTACGTTTTTTAGTGTATACATCTCGTAGTTGCAGTCTGCTTTCTACAGTGGAGACAAAAGTTATTAGTACGGTTTAAAATAAATAGCTCTTAATGCCATCGTTTTTTTTTTTACTCTTCGAAGAGTTTTTTTTTAAAAAAGGCAGATGTTACGACCCAATTTATGTGATCTGGCCAGTGGCGCAGCAGGGTTTCTTTGGGTCTAAATACAAGTTCGGGAAATTGGTACTCATACATATCAAGTGTACGAAGTTGCAAACCCCTTAGTAGCATTATTTGTCTCAGAAATTTTAAATTCAAGCCTTTGGGGGCATTTTTTTTTCTTTTTCTGAAATTTCACCTGGCGGCGAGTGAACCAGGGCCCAAGATGGTGGTGTCTCTACGGTGCTCCTGCTAGAAGCACCGACCATCTTTCCTGCAGAGTTCGGGGAAAGAAAACCGAGGGCAGGAATCTAGAAGGAACAAAGGGGCATATTATCAAGAACGGCGTTAAAATTATTGCCGCTTTAGCAGCAGGAAACTGCAGCTAAAGTGGCGATAATGGGCTTGATAATACGCCCTTGTGAATTCCCATAGAAGCCCAAGTTCTGGTGTGAACATGGGCTTCTATGGGAATTCTCCAGGGCATATTATCAAGCCCATTATCGCTGCTCTAGCGGCAGTTTCCTGCTGCTAAAGCGGCGATAATTTTAACACCGTTCATGATAGTATGCCCCAGGGTGATGATGGGAGACACCACACGCACTTTCCAATCCAGAGACTTTTAGCCAGGATAAAGGCTGCTATGGAGGGCAGTGGCAGCTCCAACCAGTGCCGGATTTTGCTTCCCCCTTTGCAAATTTTCTCCTAATACCCAATGCACCAGATTTATTTACAAACTGCCAGCTGCCAGAAGATGAGCTTTTAAGAGACAACCTGTTATGTGAATCTGATGTCTCTGGTTTATGTAATGTAAGTTGTATTTTGATCCGTTGTCGGGCCCCTAAAGGGAGTGGAGCCCATAGGCCGGTGCTTACTTTGCCTATAATCCAGAACTGGCCTAAACCCACCCCACCTCAGTGTCCCAGGCATCTGTGGTCGGTGCAGGTAAGAGCGGTGAGGGCCGGTTTGGGGGGATTTCGAGGGACGATGACGAGGCAAAATTAAATATTTATTTTAATTTTCCTTCTTCATCGTTCTTCAAAATCCCCCCACCAGGCCCCACCGCTCGTAGCGCGCGTCTATCGCGTCTCCCGGGTTCCCTGCTCACCTGAAGGCACCGCTGGTTAGTGCAAGCGAGCCTACACACGGATTCTGCTTCCTGTCACAACCCGCCTCTCCAAGGGACAAATTATCAAGAAACGGTGATAAAATTATCGCCGCTTTAGCAGCAGAAAACTGCAACTAAAGCAGTGATAATGGGATTGATAATATGCACTTGTGAATTCCCATAGAAGCCCATGTTCTGGTGTGAACATGGACTTCTATTGGAATTCTCTACGGCATATTATCAAGCCCATTAACGCAGCTTTAGCAGCAGGAACCGCTATAGCGGCGATAATCTTAACTCCGTTCTTGATAATATGCCCCCATATTCGTGCATCAAGGGTGTAAACTGGACGGTGTGAGAAGAAGATGCTCTCCACGCTATGCTGGATGCACTCAAAATTCACAGAAAGTTACAGGGAAAAATATTTCCAGGTCCATCACGTCTGCCTTCTTAAAATAGCACCAAGAAGCCAAGCTCCCGGCTTTATTCCGTGCATTCATTATTTCGTAATGTTATTTCCGGTGTCTAATTCTTTCTACCGATGCGGTATTGTACCTATACTGTCCAGTGCAAAGACAGAAAACACAAAAAAGTCGCATCTGACCTAAAGAAAATTCAGCTATAACAATAACCATCCTGTGACAGCGAAAATTCAAACTACCATACTGATGTGAAGAAAAACTTAAATTTTAAACAAATGTATATATTTTCTTTAATCAGGAGAGGTCAGCAATGCTTTTGTTTATTCAATCGTTTACTACAGAGAACCAATGGCTGACGTTAAAAAGACAACGAGCGAATGAACTGCCCATTCTTCAGGGCTGCCATGACCCGCCCAGACCCCCTGGGCTCTATTCTAGTCTCGGCCCGCGGCGGTGGGGGCTGCTTGACACCTTCTGGTTTCCAGACCGCCCCTTTTTGGTAGGTATTTGAGGTTGAGGCCCTGGGTGACGAGAAAGGGTCACCATAACTTTGTACTGCCTAAAAAAAGTGGCGTGTGTGAGAGGTTAATGTAACGCAGCAGTCTGTAAAAAAAGTGTTGGTCATTTCTAGGTGGCATTGACGTCTCACTTTGCCTTCGATTGACGAGTAAACAAAGATTGGGGCATAGTTTCTGGAAATGGGCCTCTGCGTGGGACATCGGGACCTACTGCCTGCAAGAGGCGGTATAAATATTCTCAGGAAAAGAAGTGGCATATTAGCAAGAACCTCGTTAAAATTATCGCCGTTTTAGCGGCAGGAAACTGCCGCTAAAACGGCGATAATGGGCTTGCTAATATGTGTTATAGGATTCCATTAGAAGCCCAGGCTAGATGTGCAGGACATCTATCCTGGGCTTCTATTGAAATTCTATAATGCATATTAGCAAGCCCATTATCGGCATTTTAGTGACAGTTTCCTGCCTCTAAAACTGCGATAATTTTAACCAGGTTCTTGCTAATATGACCCTCAGTTTGAATGTCAAGGGCGTAAATAGGTCATTTTGAATGCCCGCCCCTTCTCTGCTGCAGTCGCTACGTGCAGTTCCGGTTTGATGCTGATCACAATTCCTGGCCTTTACTCTTATTCGTAAGATAGCTCCGTGAACGAATGCCCCCACTATCTGTTGCAACCTGCAGAGCGACAGGCTCCAATCCCCGTGGGGCCACTCCGCCTCTCATGCTTCCCAGGCTGACAAAGTGAGTATGACTGAGAGTGAGAAAAGCCGCAGCAGTACCTGCTATGACGGCTTGTAGCCAGTGCTTAAATTGTAAAAGAAAATTAAGTACAGGTGCTCAAATGTTTGTCAAAGGCCACACCCACTTTCCTCAGCTCCACCCATTTCCTCCACTGGCTCCACCCACTTCATATGGGCCACTAGAATTTTGTGTCAAGGAAGGGCCAAATTATGCGGCAGGGTTGAGTAAATTGTGCTGGAAGACACAGCAAATTGTGCAGCATAATGAGTGACATTTCATGATACTTCATTATTTTTGTCAGTTTTACACTTATTAACACTTCCTGGTCCTTGACTGCACCTTATTAGTACCAGTTTAACACAAAAATATAGTAATAGGCAAAAGAAAGGTGGCTAGTCAGCCTTTGCAAAGCACCTTCAACTGTTCAGCAACATGTGTTTCTTGAGTGTTTAATAACTTTTTTGAACCAATTGAGCTAGGAACATCTTCTTTGTTGATGCTCTTGTCCATGATAAATACAGAAAATAAGATAAGGAGCAAAATATTTGCAAGATGACTATACCCATTGTTGCCAACTTTGTTACACTTGTTACACCAACATCAGAATGGTTTTGATCACTCACTATGCAAATGCGTCTGCACAGGGAGGCCATGGCCGAGTCAGTAGACCAACAGAAAGAATTTGGATAATCTGAATTTGCCATACATATGCTTGCAATGTTCCGGCACATGGGATTCGGTGAGGGGATATGTCACAGGATCTCCTTATTTAAACACAGGTATGCCAGCTATCAACCATGCTAATCACACTCTTGTCTGGAACCCCCTGTCAACATGCTAAGAAACAAAGGGGCAGTGAGAGGGTTACAATACTCAGAGGGTCACACAGATCACCTGCTTTATTTTAGGCCACAAGTGCGAGCAGGCTTAGGCCTAGATATAGGTAAATGTGAATTACCGATTCATAAATACCGAATTTTACCGATTCGGTATTCATGAATCGGTAATTCAAATGTAGGTAGAAATTCGGTAACAAATACCGAATCGGTATGATTCGGTATTTACCGATTCTGTAATTACAGAATCAGTATTTGCCATTGATTCCTATGGGCCTTGAAGCCCATAGGATTCAATGGAAGTTACCGATTCGGTAATTACCGAATCGGTAAAAATACCGAATTTACAAGGGGGACAGGGTGTCACTTTGACACCCTGTTGCACCCCTGTGTACATGCACAGATGTGCATGTACACAAGAATTCGTTATTTACCATGCAATTGTATTGCATGGTTAATAACGAATTCTAAAGGCCCTGTAGCACTGTTAGAAGTGCTACCTACATAGGAAAATACCGATTCGGTAATTTTACCGATTTGGTAAAATTACCGATTCAGTAAAATTACCGAATCTGTATGTTTTTAGTGCCCCTACATACCAATGTCAAAATACCGGTCGGAAACGGCCGAAAATCAGTATTTTCGGCCGATTCTGACCGGTATTTTGACACCTACATCTGGCCCCTAGTCTCAACGTTTGACTCTCTTCGTGGAATTGTCATACCTCTTTGTCTATTAGAAGAAATGAGAAACCACGCATTTTCCAATACACCCAGCTGTTGATGACGATGAACTACTGAGGCACTAACTGTGAAAGACGCACATTTACGTATCTGTGGGTATGTACGCAATACGCATTTACCATAACATCGAGCTTAGGGCTAGATGTAGGTAAATCTAATTTACCGACTCATAAATACCGAATTTTACCGATTCGGTATTTATGAATCGGTAAATTAGAAGGAGGCAGATGTAGGTAATTTTTAAATAACCGATTTACCGATTCGGTAAACACTGAATCGGTATTTCCCATTGATTCCTATGGGCTTTGAAGCCCATAGGAATCAATGGGAAATACCGATTTGGTATTTACCGAATCGGTAAATACCGAATCCTGGCAGGGGGAACGGGGTGTCACTTTGACACCCTGTAGCACCCCAATTGCAGGCTTGTGTGCCATGTGGCACACATACATGCCCTAAGGGCATGCCTGTATGTCACATGGCACAGGTGTACATGCACAGATGTGCATGTACACTGGAAATCGGTATTTTACCACCCAATAGGATTGGGTGGTAAATACCGACTCCTAAAGGGCCTGTGGCACTCTTTGAAGTGCCACCTACATCTTGATTTACAGAATTGGTAAATTTACCGATTCGGTAATTTACCGATTCTGCATATTTACCGAATCGGTAAGTATACCGATTCTGTAAATAAGATGCCCCCTACATGCCAAATCCAAAATACCGATCGGTAACGGCCGAATTCGGCCGTTACCGACCGGTATTAGGGCTCCTACATCTGGCCCTAAGAGTATTAACCGAGAATCTGGGAGCAACACTGCACTCGTTGAAAGACTGTGTCGAGTGCTGGAACAACACAAAAGGGTGACGTGACAGTCACACCTTCCGAAGTGTTTTGCCAGAACGAACATATGACTTAGATGACTTGCTGGCATATCTGAACTGTGGAGTGGGAATACATCGAATCTCACTTAATAAACTGACATTTTTGGTCATGTGGGATTTAATCATCAAGGTTTTAAACACTTTTAGGCAGCAGCACTGTAACATTGGCCGTCTGATTTTGTTATTGTAGGCTGATTTTGGTAAAAAAATAAAACAAAATAGGCCCAGTAACAAAACCAGCTAATTTTCAAAACCAGCCCAGCTCCTGCCCTGCAGGCTCCCGGCGTTGGTTACTACTTACTCGGCTTTGTAACATTACTGCAGTTACAGACTGGTCACTGCCTTATTAGGAGGCCTGCTGCTCTGCTGCACACTACATACTACATGAGGCCACGTAGTGCATTCGCTCCGAACTGGAGTGTGCTCACGAAGATAAGGCGGGCGGGGGGCCGATGCGGATTCTAGAAAGGTTACGTTTGGTTATGGCTTTATGCCCGCTGTCACGGCAGCCCCGGAGGACCAAGTCCACCCAAATCAGTGTCCCGCCCACCGGCAACACTGACTGAAGGCATGGATTTAATTTGTTATTGGCGAAGCACACTTCACCGGGGAGACAGAGTGTGACCAACAGTTGATTATATTTTTGTGTCACAGTGACAGACGTGAAGACGTCAGTCAGTCGTTGATGTTAGTTGGCAGTGGCAGTTGATGTGAGTTGGCAGTGGCAGGCACTGAGGTCTGGACCCGGCCCTGATAAATGTGTACCGGTGCTAAGCACCGGAAAGCACCTGCACAAATTAAGCACTGCTTGTAGCGGATCTGGAGCATCTAAAATCTCTATGTGTAAACAATGCTGTTAATCAGCAGTCCCAGTCACTTTCTTCTCATCACAAATGCAATGTGATTGGCTATAGGGCCTCTCTCATCTGTAGTTAAACCTGGATTTACAGCCGCCAGTAGTCTGCAAGAAGAAATTGTTGTTTGACCCACTACCTACAATGTTAGAATTAAAACCACAAGCCCAAGAAACATGTGGTTGGCTACAAAAAGACAGGATTGGGAAGAGATGAGCAGTAATGAAACAATTTCAGCGTGGGATGCTGCCTTCAATTTTACATCACTGAAGTCATAGGCTTTGCAAAATTCAAGAGTCACACAAAGAATAAGTAGAGCAAATGAGCCTCACCCATTTAGCACATTTGTGGTAAGCAGGGCCAGCATTGTGCAATAGTCCAAGGGGCGCAGCAGGGAGCTGCCTGACTTAATGTTATGCAAACAGCAGCCCGTCCATCTCACTTGGTCTCAGTCTGGTCATGTTAAAAACTTTGTATTCAGCCCTCAATGTACCTCAGCTTAATTGTTAGCACCCCATCAACCCCCTGCCCTCCTCCCATCTTCTTCACGATGCCTGCCATCACACCACAACGACCCCCACCTGCCCCCAGGGGCGGCCTTAGGCATGTGCAAGCTGTGCACCTGCACAGGGCCACCAAACCCCAGGGGCCGCCACGCCAATATATATCCTTAATATAATAATCCTCTGAGGATGGATACAGATTTGAGTGGCGGCCCCTGGCAGGGATTTGGCGGCCTCTGGCTCTGTTCCACTTCCAAACACCCTAACCCCCCCCCCTCTTCACTGGCCTCCGCGCTTTGCCCGGACCCCCTCTTCCGGGCCCCCTACCTACGCTCCCTTCCCAGGGCCACCATGAGCCTAGAGCCGCCCCTGCTGCCCCCACAACATACACCAAATGTTGGTTACACCCAAGGCGATGTCCGGGTCAATCCGATTTAAAGCCGGCCCTGGGGGTAAGGGTGTGATATTGTCACACTTCCCTAATCCGGACAGGTTGGTGAGGCTCGTTGCGTGAGCTGAGGGTTACGCGGTGGGAAGCGTCTCCGTCTCTTCCGCGAACTAGACCTCCCATCGTTCTCCTTGTTCCAGTTGGCGCGCGCATGTGGCTACACTCGATACCCAGAATCTCAAATACCAGGCTTTTGTGATCGTCCCTTGCTGCGTATTCTGGGCCGAGCAGGAGCGAGTATCGGAGAGGAGAGACTGATATTGTTAATACACTGTGAGGGCGGTAAGGGTGACGTAGTAACAGTTCTTGCGCTGAGTAATTCTCATTCTGATTCTTAATGGATGTACTTGCTAAATGTATTTAAACAAAGACCGGAGTTCTATGGGCAGACCATGAACAGCAAAACAGAGGTGGGGTGCCCAAATGCCTGATCGATACACTCTGAAGAATCTAAGTTTATCGTAAAACATGTTCTGTTGACTTTTGGATTATTGATTACGTGACACTCTACATTTGGAAATACTACATGTATGATTGGGCTGTGAGAGAACAGTCAGGATTGCGATTGGCATGAACTATTAATGCCTATAACGGAATATTAACTTTGGAAGAGATGTCATCATTAATGCTTTATGTTTGTTCTTTTGTTTTTCTTAGCATTCAGAGCCCTTCCGACCCAGATCGGAATCGGGCCTTAGTCTGATATTTGACCTCTGTCTTTGAATCTCCATGAATGTCTAAAGATAAAAAGAAAATGTAAAGAGCCCAAGATACTTCTGTTTAGGAAACTTCTAAAGACCTATTTGTTCCCACAGTAGTGTTGGACTTGACTCTCTCCCCTTGGTTCTGTCTCGCGCCGGGATGCCCCCGGGTAAGCTGAGCGCGCTACAAATTTCATATAATAATAATAATAATAATAACTGCCCATTCAACTTCTGAACTCCAGTATGGTATTTTGAGTGTGCTGCAGCACCCCTTGTTCCAGAGCATATGCTACAGATGTTATAAAACGCATGGGCGCATGTGCTAGCTCAGATTCAGCAACCAATTCGCTTTTCAACTTGCCATGCTGACAGCAGGGGAGCAAGTGGTAAATGACTTTAAGAAAAACGAAAGAACTGAGATTCACCGGTAAGCTTAATTCATTAGCATTAGGCAGGGGCAGAATGGGATGACAAAATTATGCATCAGGGAGGACCAAATTATGTAACAGGAAAAGGCAAATTATGCAGCAAAATGCAGCACATTTTGTGATAGAATTACCTCATTATTTTCTGATTTTTATGCAGGGTAACATTGTCTTAGCAAAGGTTTCCCCTCATTAGTACCAGTTTAACAACCACATTCAGTAGTAAGCAACTGAAAGATGACCAGTCAACATATGCGAAGGGCCTTCCACTGTGCAGGAACACGTATCGCCACATGTTCAATAACTTTTGATTCGTTTGAGCTAGAAAGAGTTTTTTTCATGAAATATGCAGGTGATACAGCAGATGATTGAACATGTAGTAAATGCAGCAAATCCATAATTATGCAGAAATCACCTCAGAAGCACATAATTCCAGTGGCCCTAGTGTTAGCTTTGCAACCCTCCTTATACTCACCCACAATGATGATACCATTTATCGTTTAAAATTATGTGATGAGAAACCGTTGCATCTGCATAGCTAGAGTGAGGAAACGCAACCAATTGCAAAACAAGGAATACAAACATAACCTACATCGGTATTGTCACATCAATCTCTGAGGCCTGTGGAACTCAAGGATAACTACACAGTCCTTGTCCTGAGTATTTCCTTTGTTCCATGAATAAGTGAATTCAAATACGACCGCAAGCTCTCTGAGTTGTCAAGTACCCTCTTTTTAGGTTGAAACTTACCAGACACCGCAGCTGTCTATTTTGCTAAAGACTTCTTGGGGACATTCAGAAAGCTTCCCATGTGAAGGCATTTCACCCATTGCTTATCATTGGCTTTGTAATTTGTAACTCACATTTGCTTGCTATCTATTTGTTGGATTTATTTGTTTTAGGCTGTCTAGCTTGAGTTCATCCCTCACATGGAGCATTGTCTATTTACTGTACGTGTGCTCCTTTACTGGAAACAGACCTCTAAATCTTGTTCTTATCTTGTCACATTTGCTGTGCATTCAATGACATAGCTAAAATGTCAGGCTCTGTCTTCCGAGGGAGCTTGGTGTTTACTTTTCCTTCTCTGACTTCAAAGTGAGAAGATTTATGTGACAATCTTGGCAGTGATAGAAAGGTTTAGCACACAACTAAGTTGACATGTCTGTAAATGAACTGTGTAGATATTTCAGAATATACCAGAATGTGGAAGCACAAATAAAGCACATTTTTTTGTAATTCTGATGTGTGGTGGAAATCTATTTTCATCAATACAGAAAGTGATGACATTTTCCAACAATATCGTTTGTGCACTGTATACTTTTATCAGTAAAACTATATGTCAATGGAAATGTATGGTCATTTCAAATGGCAAATGTGTTATCTGAAATGGCAGTGCACTAGCACACCATGACTAATCCACTTTACGCCTCTCCACTCTGCTCTGCATCTCCCTACACCGCTGCACTCTACTCTGCACCACTTCACTCTACGCCACTCAATTCTGTCACTGCACTCTACTCTACACCACTCCACTCTACACCAATGCACTCTATGCCAATCCAGTCTACGCCACTCTAACCTACTCTGCACCACTGCACTCCACGCCACTCTATTCCACTGCACTCTGCCCTGCACCACTCTACCAATCTACTCTAGCCTGCACCACTCCACTAGATGCCATTTCGCTCTACTCTGAAACAATCCTCTATATGGCACTGCACACTTAGCATTCTAGCCTAATCTTAACCACGCCACTCTACACCACTGCACTCTTCGCCATTCTACTCAACATTGCACCACTCTAAATCACTGTACTCAATGCCAATGCACTCTACAACACTGCACGCTAGGCCAATCTACTTTGCACCACTATACCATACTCTGCAAAACTCTACTCTATGCCACTCCACTCTACGCCATTGCACTCTACAACACTTTATTCTACTCTGCATCACTGTACGCTATGCCACTCTACTCCATTCTGCACCACTCTAACCTACGCCACTCCACTCTACACCACTGCACTCTACGTTACTCTAATCTGCAACACTTCACTCTCCACCGCTGCCACTCTACTCTTCATCCTTTCACTCTGTGCCACTCCACTCTGTGTCACTGCACTCTACTCTACTCTGCACCACTCTACTCTATGCCTCTCTACTCTATTTTTTGTCACTGCGTTATACAACACTGCATTCAATGCCACTCTACTCTGTACCACTGCACTGTACGCTTCTGCACTCTACACCACTGCACTCTAGGCTACTCTACTCTACTCAGCACCACTGCACTCTACTGTGCTGCATTCTATGATGCTGCAATACTCCACTCTACGCCACTCTACGCTGCTCCATGCTACTACACTCTATGCAACTCTATCCCACTTTCCTCTATGCCAGAGACGTTTTAAGGCATGGGCAAAGTGGGCTCTGGCCCAAGGCCCCAGCCTTTCAGGGGTCCCCTGATAGAGCCAGCTCTGTTCTGCAGAGTCTTGTCCTGATGACCTTGATTCATTCTTAAACATATTGTTTTAAATACAGTTTTAATTAATTTGTTTTAATGTGTGCGTGGTGTGCGAAAGTCTATTTCAGACATTTTGCAGAGAAATCTTTTGTTTGATTCATGCAACAGCCATAAAAAAGTTTTTAGATCAAAACAGGAACTCACATGAGAAATGGAGGCGTGTCACAGAGATTATGTGCAGTAATATTAGTGAGCTGCTGCTGTCGATGTAAACATATTTAGAATTTGGATGAGTGTGCCTGTGCACTGTCAGTGACCTGACCCAAGACAGCATGAAAGAGCTGAAACTGGATCATAAATTCAGAGCTGCTCCGAACAGGGGCCCTCAAAATACCTTTGGCCCAGGGCCCCCAAAATCCTTAAAATGTCCATGCTCTATGCTACCAACTTTCAGCCATGCTAAACAGCAGCCATGCTGTGTACAACATGGCTAAAAACACATTGGCAAAGCTGGTGAATAACAAGGTCGAACAATCAAGCCTTTCCCTTGGAGTGTAGGGCGGTGTATACATTTTAGATTCCGTTAGGACTTGTACTGCTTACAGTAAATATAAGGGTCTGGCAGGATTATTTCTCTCAAAAAATATAAGACTTTATTTACGTTATGGAATTATGCTTAGTAGGTTAAGGACATTGAATTGTATTGCTAGTTGTCCTGATTAAGTTTCTGTGCTAGCCCTGTGCAAACCTTTGTTACGCCGGCGTACTCTAACGATCTTCATGATTTTCATATAACATGATATGTGTCAATTTTTGGCATTTTGCATTATTCAAAATTTCTCCTCAGATTAGACATTTCCTCCTTAAATAGGACGTTTTTTCCTTGAACCAGTCTCCTGTTGTAACATCTTTGTGCGGTGTATACCCTCCTAGAAAAAAAATACCTTTTTTTATTTAAATTTGTTTTTATTGTTGCGGTAAAGTATCTCGATACAGCATAAACAGTCCGCCGACGTGGCCTCAACATTCAGCCACGATCAGCTATGTGTGCAACATTTTCTTGCTATATATAACTGGTACACATAAACATGACTTCGACGAGTCTGTGCATTATAATCACATAAAGGCTCCTGCAGGCTGAGCGGTGATGGGACGGTATCGCCATAGGGGCGATGAAGAAGATCAAATGGGCACTCTCATGCCATAACAGCGCTGGATCTGGATCTGTACCGTGCACATAATAGTGTTACCAGTAAACAGGGGGGTAACAGAACTGTGGGAGGGAAGCATGAAGGCGTTAGCAGGGTCTAGGTAGAGGGAGGACGGCAGCGGATGTAAAGGCGGGGGGGGTGGGGGGGGGGGGAGAAGCCCACAGATGGCCGGACATGCAGGAGGTTGCCCATGACGTAGGGGGTTAACGGGGTCGAAAAAAAAATACCTTGATATAACAGTGAAATGTATTTAACTTGATACGTGTGCTTTTGCAAAAATGTGTACAACCATATTCTGTGCAGACTTTGTATCTTTCAACTATGGAAATAGATACAATTTTGAGAGAGGGATTACAGTTAACAGAAGTTCAGCCCGGTTTTCATGGATTCTGTACTGCTGAGACAGGCTGCGCCCGCGCATCGGGATCTCTCTGTCTCTTCCTCTCTAAGAAGATTGACAGGGAGTGGCATCGGGATCTCTCTGTCCCTTCCTCTCTCTCCCTCTCTCGGAACATATTGACAGGGAGTCGCAGCGCAGCATACAGCGTCAAGAGTTACAAACTGTTGCAGATGGGGTTCGCATCACATTGGGCACAGTGGTAACCGAAGAGTGGGCACTAAAAGAAAAACAAGTGTCTCATGTGTCTGTGATTGGGCTGCCAATGGGACAGTGGTGAGGCCCTCACAGTGCTGGTCAGCACCATCAACATTCTGATGTGCTGGCAGGCAAATAGACACACAAACCCACAGTAGAGAACATGTGGGCGGAATGCTAGCACAAAGACGCTGCCCACATACTCAAAGTTCGCAATGTCAACAGAGGCCTCCTCTTTGTGGCAAAGGAGGCGGTTAAGTTGCATCCCTGAGGTCACCACCTCCAAAACGTCTGATCAACGCACTCAGTGGGGTGGTGGGCCCTCAGGCAAGCTGTAATTCACTAGCTGTCTGCTTCAGTGACATTTTTAGGTCGAGTCTGGGCAGCTCATGCGCTCCTCTGCGAGGCATGCTGTATTGAGGTATGGAATAGAAGCTCCGCCCATTTCCAGCTCATCTTTTCAATTGACTCCTGTTACTGTCCTATTGAAATCGTTGCTTTTCATTCGTGAATAGACTTACTAGTCCCTCCTTGGTACTGCCTTGTTTACATTTGTAACCTCCCATAAGTACAGGACGTACGTATTCCTTGTGTTGTTACACAGTCTGCTTTATGTAGTCAGTGCGCACTATTTTCTTTAATGATTTTGCCTTATTCCACCCAGGACGTCGCAGCACGCCGCCCACTTCTATATTGTTATTAGTAATGTTTTAATTTAATTTACAGCGAGGTCTGTTATAACTATAGCGGCCTCGTTTATTTATTTATTTAATTTACGGCGCTGTCCGCTTTCACTGTAGCGGCCTCGCTTATTTATTTATTTTATTTACAGCACGGTCCTCTGTCACTTTAGCGGTCCCGCTACGGACCCTTACTTTTTTTTTTCTTTTTGCGTGAAAGTGCCCCACACCGCGCTTTTACATTAATGTTGGCTGCACCCCTTTCTTTAGACGCTGCTCACTGTAACCTGACTGCAGCGAGCAGCCTCTAAAAAAAGGGGCGCGGCCACCATTAAAGTGCTCCTGCATTTGCGAGAGTTTCAGCTATTGGCATTAGAAATGACAATGCCTTTTATATATCTGTTGCTTTTAAAAACATAAATAAAAGGCATTGTCATTTACAATGTCTATAGCTTCAAACTCTCGCAAATGCGAGGCCTAGTGCATTGCAAGTGCTTGTTACACAAACCATGGGTCACTCGGCGGCTGCAGTCTTGGTCAGCAGTCTCTGACAAGCAGAGCCCATGTGAACAGCACCCTGGCTATCTGAACCCAGGCTTTAGCTGAAGTAAGGCAAGTCCTATACACACCAGGCTGCTACGTTCTTCTATCTCCAGGTTGAATGAGGAGCAGCAGCAAAGTATTTTCCCCAACCCTGTAGTATATTTCCTACTCTTTCAGGAAAGGCAACCAAATGAATCTGTCTCAGGGACGAACCTTTCTCTTCACAGACGTACAATGTTCCCCAAGAAAAAGATGTATGCTGGATAGCTAATAAAGACTGCTTTTATCCAGAATCAGTGGCATGTGGGTCCATTCCAAAGTGCATCTTCTTGAAGGTGTTGCACAGTTCCATGGTACCTAGCTACGGATGGTGCACTGTTGTTGTTTGCTTAGGGATAGGCCTTGTGAGCCAATAAGAGGGCTTTGAAAAGTATCTTCCTCTTGACCGCCAGCCAGGGCAGAGTCGATCTAAGATGATGTGACATGGATGCGAATCCAGAGATTTTCAGGATCAATTGTGCTGCTGAGTTCTCAATAGCTGTACAAAAGGGGGTGGTGATGGACGGAGCATCTGAACCAATCAAACACTCACACCCAGTCAAAAGATCTGGGTTTAATCCATCACCGTTCTTTAGCCCACTCTGCCACCCCAGTTCAGACCGGTCCTCGGAAGCTTGTTTCCGGTCCAGGGAAGGCATGGCTTGGCAGTTCGGGCTGGACTGTTCCCATGAGGCACAGGGTCAGACTGATTTGCATATGGCCATGTCTGAACTGGGGTGGCAGAGTGGGCTAAAGAACGGTGATGGATTAAACCCAGATCTTTTGACTGGGTGTGAGTGATTGGTTCAGATGCTCCGTCCATCACCACCCCCTTTTTTACCACCCCCTTTTGCACCACCCCCTTTGGTACCGAGTTCTCAATAGCTTGCATCCTTTTTATCAGGCTTGCAGGGAGACCTAGATACAAAACATGCGATAGTTCCTTCTAGAAGTGATTAGCTCCTGGACCACTAGTTTGCAAGAACGTAACAAGAGAAGGAAAATAAATTTTTTAGGGCACGAAGAAAAGCAAAACAAGATTCCACCACAAAAGACCCCTGGGACTGAATAGAAAGCTTGTTGTCAAATTTAACTCCCAGGTTCTTGGCAACCGTGGCCGGCTGTAGTGGAAGGACAAAACAGCAGGCAGTTCTCCCACTACTTATTTTGAAAAGACCTGAGCAATAACATTTCGGTCTTATCCAAACTATATTCAAGGTTACTAGCGCTCATCTAGTCCAGAATTGACACTAGGCAGGCTATAAAAGATTCTTGAACTGCTGCTAACCCATTCTCAACTGTTCTAATCAACAGAGCATCATCCGAATATGAGGCCACTTTATATTCAAAAACTATTGGGGACAAGGGGAGCATATAGATATTGAATAGAGTGGGGCTCAAAGATGAGCGCTGTGGCACCCCAAAGTTAAGTGGTTTGGTGGTCGAGGAGAAAGGTGCCATTCAGACTGTTTGCCCTCTATTCTCCAAAAGAGACAGGATCCAACCTAGTGCCTGGCCCCCAACACCAATGAGGCATTGTAAAAGTACAGCATGGGAGTCAGCATCAAAAGTTGCCATGAGATCGAGTGATTTAAGGCCAGCATTTCTCCCATGGTCAAGTGTCAATTTGATGGAATTAGCCTCAATTGATGACTTGAGATGTTCAAGTTATGATATATACGAAAAGTATAAATGGAGAGGACAGGGCCCTCATCCGGTGAAGGATGAGAAATGGGGTATCTCTCAATGCTGGAGGCATACTATCGAACAGAGACAGGGGCGTAACACATGTCCACGCATCCCCCGCAGTGCGGGGGGCCCTCAAGCTCAAGGGGGCCCCCTCAGCGCTGCACTTCGGCCTGAGAGCTCCTAATAGAGTCCGGAGGGGGGCCCTCCACGTTCCTGGCAGGGGGGCCCCCTCAATTATCTTACGCCACTGAACAGAGTTTATGTAACAATGTTACCCAATTAATAATATACCTTCTGGTGAACTAATTATAATCACAAAATCCGTATCAGGAAGACATATGTGCACAAATGATAAAGAAGGTACCTCAATTAATCAAGACTATTGGCCCTGGGTAGCTGCAGCCATAAAACTAGACCATCCGGTCTCCAAGGCAGTATTACGGACGCCCTGACAAAACTCTTTTGTGCACATAATTTCATGGAATATAGCGGGCCTGATGAGAAGTTTGGAATCCCTAACATCGCTACGATTGCAGAAAGACTTAACTATTGTGGCATTGCAGGAAACATGGGAAACAGAAGAGGTTCTGATGAACAATTATGTCACTTATTCTTTAAACGTAGTATAACGTATATTCGGTAGACCCCTGAGTGGGCTTACGCTTTGAGGAGATGTCAAAAAATCATTAAGAAGCGCAAGAATAATGCAATCATTTATTTATGGTATTGCTGTAATAATATCAGGAACACACTTTTCTAATAGATGTAGTATGATAAGCAGTAGAATGTAGCAAATAATTGTGAATGCATATTTTCTCCCTATAAAATCTCAAGAGAAGGTAATTAGAAATGTTATTTTCCTAAGAGGGATATTTTCTTAAAAATCTCTGTTTCCCCTTTATATAATATTTTAAAAACTTTAAAACTGAACTGGATAGAGGTTGATGCATTTGACAAAAGAGTGAAAGAGTTGTGACGTTAAAGAATATAAGGAGTTTGCATCCGATACTTTGCACTTTATTATAAAGCCTTGTTTTCTAGTAATATTTTTAATCTCTTTTAAGAGGGTGGTTTTAAGTATGCTGGAATTGATAAATGCTTGAATGATGAGGATTGTTAAAGAAGAAAGAGCAGATATAATATAATTTTGTCTTATTCCATGGTGCACTTCATCTGACATTTTCTCTATGTTGTTATTAAAATGAACTCCGTACAGAGCCTAAGTTATAAATATCTGTATCCTGCACTTTATCCAAAATTACTATGGTACAATTACATAACTTTGATGGTTCAATTTTTTGCTTAACCAGGGTAGAAGGGAGACTATAGAAGGAACTCTATTGAAACCAATTCAATATCTGGTATTGATTTTATTATGGAGGTCTCTTTGTTTTAATATATAGATGAAGTGTAACACAATGTGTAGTGGGTGGGCAGGCATCCTGAAGCATGCTGTCTATGTGATCCTGAAGAATGAGTTGGATTAGTTGTTGTTTTTTATTCCTTGTTTAGCATAATTTATCTAAACTTGAAATTATATCAACTTGTAATTCTGAATTCCTTTTAATTATTTTTGTTTTTAATTGTATGTGTTGATTGTAATTTTTGTTTTTCCAAGTCAGCAATATATCACAAATACATTTAAACTGAAACTGAAACTTGTTACATCAAACTACTAAACATTGAAACAAAAACGATTTTCCTGTAGTCATTTCAAAAGGCAAAAGACATGAGTATTACAAAAAAAAAAAATTTGTAGATGCAAACAGAGTATAAAATTAGTGTCTAGTGATTTGGTATAAAATATTTTCAACACTCTTGTTTATCACAAAAGGCCATTTGCATCTGTTATCTTTACAAAACTATGGCTTGATAATCTCATTGATTTTCATGGCTGTTGGAATTGCTTCTAAAATCTTAATAACACAAAGCACTTCAGTTACTTCTGTTATGTATTTCCACAATACCAATAGCTGCATAAAGCTATTTACAAAAACTTATCAAATGTAGAATCACATACCTTGTTCGACATTAATAGTACTGATTTAATCACATACTCACTCCTATTTAAAATGTCATTGTACTAGCAGCTTTTAGATTTAAAACAAAAAACAGATTTAACCAAGATTTCAAATGCTTTATCATTATTGAAACAATGACTTATTGTCTTTTCACTGAAGGTATTCTACTAATCTTTTCTGCACAATATTTATCACTACTTGCTTACTTACATCCAGAAAACGGAAATTAAACAAACCGCATTTCTACTCAATTGTGTTCAGTCACCTTCAACTGAACAGGTGTAGAATGGGATGCACTCACTTTTATATCCAGTTTGCTCAAACATTTCAGTAATATTAACCAACTTAGTTTCCATCATTAAAAACATAAATCTGCAATTCAAGCCATCTTTATCAAAGAAGGACTTCTCAAATAGCTTGGTTTGACTGATGATGCATTCAGCTATAAGGCCAGTTAATTCAACCTATGAAACTGCTGTCATGCATTCCATATCATTTTAGTAATATTAGCCTAGGTAGTTTCTATCAATGAGAAAATAAATCTGCTGTCTTAGCTGGGACTTATTTACAAGCCCCTTGTGCCACCAGTACGTCTCTTTTTCCCATGCTAAAAGTGACGCACCGGCGGCGCAAGGGTCTTGTAAATAAGCCCCTTAGCTGTCTTTATCAAAGAAAGACTTATCAAATAATGTACCTAACAGGCATCCTGGCGCTGGCAGACTCAGAGAACAGTATAACAGGTGCATAAAAAACGAACAGCCAACTAAGGGGCCGATTATGATGGCAGACGGACCTGAGTCCGTCCGCCACCATAGAGTAGGAGGGACCGTCCGAAGGGGCAGCGGCGGTCCCTCCATGCAGATTAGGATGTGACCGCCAGGTTGGCGGTCACATCCTCTATTTTTAACATTGCGGCGGGTGCAGCTTCAAGCTGCACCCGCCGCAATGTTAAAAATGCATGCACGGCATTTGCGTGCACAAAGTGGCAGGCACAAAGCGGTGCCTGCTGCTTTGTGCACGCAAATGCAGGGGGGTACCATAGGTACCCCCCATGTGCACCCCCACACGACCTTCATCCAGGGGGCCCGGAATGGGCCCCCAAAGTGAAGGTCCGTATGCTTTTCCACAGCGGAAAAGCCGCCGTGGAAAAGCATACTTTCTACTCCATCATAATATGGCTGGCAGTGTCTGATAGGCACCGCCAGCCATGTTAATGCTTTTCCGCCGCGGTCGGAAGGCAAGCGCGGCGGAAAAGCGGCAGACAGATTCAAAGACCCACCAGCCATCCTAATTTGGCGGTGGGTCTTTAAAGCATCCGCGGCGGTTTTCCCGCATCCTCCGGGCCGGCGGTGGCTTCCGCCGGCCCGGAGGATGCGGGAAATCCGCGATCCTAATGAGCCCCTAAGTCTTGGGAAACAACCATTGAAGTAGTTACTTTCCATCATTGAGAGAACAAATATGTCCCAAACACTCATATAGTCTGACTCAAACATTTTGTATAAAAGTATAACCTCACAAAATGCTCCCATGTGCTCTGAATATATGGATCATTATGCTCCAGGACTATATTCAGATATCGTGCTACTAGCAACATAATTTTGCTTCATCTAAAGAAACAACACACATGTAAAATAATTTTCACCAAAGGAGACTACTAAAATCATCTGTATTTAGTAATGACTAACCCATGAAATGGACTGCCTAGCCACCACTTTTTCTTGGATTAGGCCTGATAACCTTCTGTGTTTGCAGTTAATTCAGACTAAATATAATCTTTGCTTTTGAAAGACGCAAGAAACAACAGCATGCCTGAACCTGGAACTTCCTGTTGTTTTGGTATTATGATTACACTTAATATTGACCTAAAATTAAAAATAGAATAAATCTAAATCAACCACTCCCATATTTCTAGACTTGGAACTTCCTGTCTCCATATTTGTGGTTTCTTGTTACAATTATTATCACCTCTCTAACTTCATATCTATGCCTCTCAAAAACTTCTACAAAAGGGGAATCATATCACAGCCTTCATTATTTCAAAAAACCCCGTCTCCATTATTGTTTCCTTCTAAAATTCATTTAAACCGAGCCTCAACTTTTTATCTTTGAAGTCTTACAAATAAATTGGCATTACTTTGAGTGGTAAGGCTAATAGTAGGAGCACCGTTAGCAACTGATTTAAATCTGGATTACCCAAAGCTCTTTTGATAATAGCAAGACTTTGTATGGGTAATGTTTCTTTTGTGACATTGACCTAAGGAGCACCTGAAGTATGCGTCCTCGGGGTCTATGGCACACATCCAGCCTCCTTGATGAAGAAAGATCTAATGGATGGCAAATCTTTTTAAACTTTCTTTTGTGATCCATTTTTACAGTGCCGTAGGTCAGGATTTGTTCTTGGGTCCTTTCTTTTGACTAAAACATTAAGAACAAATTCCCTTTTTGGAAAATAGAAATTCTCTCTGTAGGTTGTTTATTCCCATACAATGTTGATAATGTCCTGATGGCACTGGGTTAACCTCAGTGTAAGTAGTCAGGTGGAGGTATTTTAAATCTGAAAGAATAGCAAATGTGCCCAATATGAAGCACCCATATGTCTTTTGTGATGTTTTGCCTCTCTTCTAGATCAATAGGTCCTGCCAGAATGGTGCACGGAGGAGGGGAAAATATAGTTACTGCTTTCCAGCAGGAGATTTTCCTGTGGCTAAAGAAGGTTATTGACTTCCTCTTCCTCACCTGCTCTGTTGGTATTTTTGTCTTTGTTGGTGCTTTTATTGAGGCCTCAGAGAAAGTTTGAGCCCACTATTAGCAGAAGCTGCACTCAACAGAAGTGATGTTTTGTATCCTTGTTCCTATACCTACTACCTTTCAGGTTTCGAAATCAGGCATCTCCCATTGCATCTCTTTACCTATGAAACAAAGAGTAAGTTACCAGAAAAGGAAAGTCTCCTGATTGGCTCTTGAGCTTTTGCTTTCAGCTCAGTGACATGAAGCCAGGATGAATATCTTGCTGCCGGACTATAACTTTGTGCCTCCAGGTTGAACGAAACTGCTGCAGCACTTATGATTTAGTTGGATACTGTTGGAGGGTGAGAAATAAGGATTCGGAAGCTTACTTATGCATTTCAATATGTTGATTTATTAATTAAAGGGCCCGATTTGGATCTTGGACATGTTTGCCCACCATAGAACTTTTTCCTCCTCCTTATCCAAAAGACGTTGGGCCTGATTTAGATCTTGGCAGACCGGTTACTTCCTCACAATGGTGAGGGATAAACCAGCCACCGAAATATAAATCCCATTGGATATCATGGGATTTATATTTCGGCAAACGGAATATCCGTCACCGTTGTGACGGAGTAACCGGTCCGCTAAAATCTGAATGAGGCCCAAAGTCTTTTGGACTAAGGTGGAGGCCAAGGTTCTTTGGTGGGCAAACATGTTCTCTTCTTGGTCTCTAATGACATATTTTCTTGTTCTAGGAAGAGGCGGTGCAGTGGCTACCAATAGCTTCTTGGAGGAACAAAAAAATGAAAACTATAAACTCAGGTAAGTGTTAAATAAAATTTAAAAAAACAATAATTAATACCCCTTAACTAAGACATGTCTACTCGCAGGGAAATTAGTTCAATCCTATACTGATGTTTCCCCCTTTCCCCTCGCTTACTCGTTGGTTGGTGGGAGTTTGTTTAGTGTCTGCCTACAGGGAGGGAGGTTCCCTAGTTTTATAAGGGTCTTGAGGAAGTCTCTCAAGATTATATGCCTTGGTCCTTGAGCTCTTTTGCAACAATTTGCATACACAAGGAGTAATTTGAATTTCCACCAAACTCACTACCGGAGTCTGAAAGTTCAGATAAGGGATTTATTTAGGTAACACCTGATAGAGCAGTAAGGGGTGGAGTGTCTTTTCCAGTAATCCTATGCACCTGTCAGGTGGCAGCTGCATGCCAATATCTTTAAAAAAATTAAGTGAAGCCCAATCCTACGAACCAGTCTCCTATTCCCTCCACCCTCATCTCCTTTTTACTATGCTCAGTCAATGGATGGCCACAGTCCTCCAGGACTGTGGCAGGCTCTGATACATTCATCAGTGGCCTCCTGTCCTCCCGCCACCTTTCTTCACTCTCGCCCCCCTCATCGCTAGAGTCTGTTTCCTCATCGGTGAGAACGGCCTCTGTATAATGTCTCTGATTCTTCATGGTATGGTCCTCTGGGCAGCGCTGCTCTCCAAGCTGATGGTCTTCTCCATCATCCTGTCATGGCTTCTTGGGGTCCTCTCAGCTTCTCAGCATCCTCTCCTGGCTGGAACCAGAAGCCCCCAGTCACTTATGATGATTGGGATCCTTCATTTATTTTCCTTGCCTTGTGTTTCTCGAATGCACTTTCTCTCCACTTTCCCATCGTTTTGACGCTATCCTCTTTTCATTTCTAGGGATCTCTGAGGCCAGACTGCCGGCCCTGGGGGAGCGACTCGCTCAGGTAAATGTTTTTCTCTTTTCATATCTAGTATTCTCCCACAGACACTAGCATCCTTTTCACAATAATATCTTTAAAATTGGATCCTCTCCTCCTCTCTCAATGGGAACAGCATCTTGAAGTCATTTTAGTGAGTCCCAAGCAGTTCTATTATTCTCTTTAAAAGAGTAGGGGCACTAGTGGCTTTCATATATGTTGCAGACAAATTGCAGACTATCCTGACTACATAATCCAATCGAACTGATTACTCCCCTGCCTGGAGAGGCCCAAGCCAACGAGCAGTAGCATAGCCCTTTCTTGCAGCTGAAACAATGAGAAAGTGTTAAGCCTCAGTGTACTTACGATTCCTTTCCTGCAGGAGTGCGACGATCATACCAGGAAGTGTTTCCAACTCACCCACTCAGTAACCTGAGACCACTAGATAATCCATGGTGAAGACCCACAATATCTTGTGGGAAGGGGAATGGGAATGGGACTTGAGAGAAAAAAAGGTGGAAGAAGAAGTCTTATTGTGGTCAACCAAAAGGGCTTCTTTCTCACCTATTTTCTCCACTTAGTTCTGCAAAAAAGGAACCTCTTACTAAACAAAACTTAAATTCTATACACTCTCACGAGCCTGCCTCCTCAATTTTGCTATGCCCTTTACCTGAGAATAAACTGTCTCTATCTCAGCTTCCTTCTCTCTTGTACTTTGTTTCTTTTTGAAAATTAAACATCCTCTCCAGCAGCGATTTCTTTTGTACCAATTGAAATCTAAAATGGCTGCCACACTGAAACATCACAAGACGAGATCTGCTAATCTTGCAGTACTTCTTCTAGTTTTAGTTTCTCAACATCCCCAATACACTAAATGTCATTCCTTGTGTCCCTAAAACAATCCTCCTAACCGACCTGATCAAGGAAATAAAAGAGTGAGTGCATCAAAAAAAGCGACAAGGTCAGATTTTCTGACAGTACGGTTGTAAGAAACAGAGGTTCCTTTATAGGTCTATATTACTTTTACAAGCATTTCAGAGGAGTGTTCTTAGAGGGAGCAGCACACCTACATGCAGGCCCAAGAAGACTTTGAACCAGAGGCAGTGTAGGTCTTGAAGATCCCTTTGGTATAGGTTTCCAAAAATCAATGCAATATTAGGAGGAGTCATTTATATCACCTACCTGTAAAATCCTTGCAGGAGGTGATTAGAGTTGGAGATTATCTCCTGATTGAAGACAAACAGGTTAATAAGAAGGAAGTAGTTGGAAACGTAGGATAGCAATCTATTGGTGGTATAAGCAGTTTGAAAGGTTCAGTCCCTGAGAGGAATTTGGTCCCTAAGAAGGGTGCGGATTTTTCAAGGAATATGTGACTTCCTACGGAAAAGTCTTTACCAATGCAAATGAGAATAGTTCCAGGGAAGACTGCGAGATTTCCTAGGAGGAGTGGCAGGTCTTCTTGGAGAAGAGGTTCCTATAAGAGAAGTTCTCACTGGATATGTTTGAGATGGTGGTGTAGTAATCACGAAACCACTGGCGATACAATGGTTGCAGGCACAGGTCTATGACATGCTACTGGTACTATTGGTTAAGAAGGGGAATGCCTAGGAGGAGACTGCTATGGTGGAAAAGACGAGACATATAACTCTACTACTTAAATTATATCCATAATCAACTAAAAGCCCTTTTAGGATTCAGAGTATAAAGACAGATGTCTCACACTCAGCGGAGTATAGGCTTTACATCACGAGGTTTGCTAATATGTGTGTATGCAGACGATACGACACTATACCTAGTAAACCCGAGAGAAAACTTTGACATACTGATGAGGGAAATGGTGCGCTTTGGTGGATTGACAGGCATACAGATTAACTGGGAGAAATCGACAATAATACCACTTACAGATGGTACAACCCCGTGTGAAATGGAATTTCCCATAAAATGGGCTGAAAATGCCACGCAATATCTAGGGATCTGGATAAGTAGGTCAATGCAGGAACTTTGGCTGGCTAATTATGGGAGAGTAATTGACTGGATTGAGAATAAAGTCAAATGTTGGAAAAAGCTCCCACTGTCACTGACCGGCCGCATAGCGATCACAAAAATGGTGATACTTCCGAAACTCCTGTATTTGTTTGTAAATATACCGATGCCGCTAAATATAAAAAAATTTCAACGCTTACGCACCAATATAATAGAACTAGTATGGGCGGGTAAGCAACCCCGGGTCTCTTGGAACATCTTGACACTGCCCTTTACTCAGGGAGGCCTGGCTGCCCCGGATTTTGAGCTCTACGCATACAGCGCACAGGCACAATACCTGCACTTCTGGCACCACCCCACGCCTTACCAACCAGACGTAGCGATAGAAATGGATAGAGCAGCGCCCACTCCGCTGAACACTGCAGTATATCAACCTTATAAGAGACCGCGCATGGAAATTGATACGGTCGAAACAATGAGTTGGGCGTGAAGGAAAATAGCTAAAAGAGCAGGACACAGCGAACTGTATGCCCCCTCAATGCCGCTGGGTGAAAACCCTTTCCTGGCGCCGCTCACTGACCGAGCCACTACTCTGAGGGCCAAAACACACGACCTGACAAGAGGCTGTGACCTATATCCTGAGGACACATTTATAACCCTACAACAGATGTGCAAACAACAGATGCCATCGGCACCTGACATGCTACTATACTACCAACTCAGAGCTGCAAGTAAAGCCAGATACGTTAGCTTTCCACAAGTGCCTCCCACTCTGGCAGCACTGGAAAATGTGTTATCCAACCAATCACCACGTAAACTTATTACCCGTATCTATAGCATAACGCAAGACACAACACCCATCATGGTCAGTACATCCAAGACACAATGGGAGACAAGGGCTCTGTAATCTCTGACAAGCAATGGCAATTTTGCTGTGTGCAATTAGAACATTTATCACCAAACTATAGACTGAGGCCAATACATTTACATTTTTTACATAGAGTATATCGTACGCCATTCCAGCTCCATCATATGGGTCTTCAACCTGATACAAGATGCTGGAGATGTGGGTCGCTAAACGCAACATTTATTCATCTGGCCTGGTATTGCAGACCGGTGGCATAGTTTTGGAACGAAGTGGGCAGACATATAGGGGATATCACAGAGGCCCAGATAGGTCTCACCCCACTGATGGCATTGATGGGATTTGTGCTGGAGGTGCCGAAACATTCGCGCAAACTGACAGCAATGTTACTACTGATGGCAAATCGACAGGTAGCCATACATTGGGAAAAAACCAGCCCCCCCCCCCACGAGAGCTAGATGGTTGCAGGCTGTGACATATTGTAGAGATCAATGGACAAATTACTGGTAATTAATGCCGGTAAGGTCTAGACCTGTTGACATATGGGAACCGCTTGTGCAATGGCTAGGTTCGGGAGGCGCTGATTTGCAGACAAGCGATTGAGCTATCCCAAGATAAGTAGCGAGGCAGTTGGGACTTCATGCGAAAGGTCCGGAATGAGTCAGAAGTACCGATCCCCCTTGTGGAATCTATATAGGTCACGATAGAGACGAACTCATTGGAAGCCGGTAACATGCAAAGGATAGAATAACAAACAGTCAGGCACCACGATATAGATACAAAGGGCTAGGGGGGAGGGAAGGGTGGGATGTTCAGGGTATAGTATTTGGTTTAGAATAACTTCAATGTGACACTGGAGAGTGCCTGAAATAGTTAGTAAATATTGTTAATTTCACTATACTATAAAGTTATATTGCCGCCGGGCCTCAGGGATGTCGGCACAGTGGCTGTGTTCATCAACTCAGAATAGTGTTAATCATGCTGCCGGCCTCTGTGGTTGTAGGCACTCAGCTGTGTACGCGATATAAAAATTAATAATAAAAAAATAAATAAAGACAGATGTCTGGCCCTGATTTTCTTTACCCATAACGCTGATAAATGCAATGAATTGCTTGACATTGCCTTCACCAACATCAACTTTGTGTCCTTTGACAGTGAAGAATCTGTTGATGTTGAGGTTCTCGGAATCTTCAACTTGAAATGTTCTTTCAATATTGATGCCGCTCTTGATGTTGAACAGGTGCCCAGATGCCCATCATACCAGTTCTTGTCATCATAGATCTTGATAAAGACCGGGAGAAGCAATGTTTGTCATATCACGATGTCTTTTCGGATCTCCCTCTGGGTAAGTACTAAGTGAAAGAGGTTTGAGCCAAGGTGGAGGGACCTTATTTTCCATACTCCTCTGATCTCCCAGATCTCCTGTTGCCTGATGTATTTCTGATTGCTGTGAAGTCTAACTGTTTCTAACTCCTTCAAGGGTCCTCTTGACATTATAAGGCCATAGTTAAATTCTAATGGAAGAGGTGAATCAGGAACTCAGACAATGCAAAGGTCATGGGGATCATAATCTACTGCTCCAGATCATCTTAACATGAGTGGGAACAAAAGAACTGTGGAAACTGCCACCGACAGGGTGTGACAGGATACTGGTGGAGTGTGCTTCCTTTAAAAACAATGTTAGTTCCCCTTTTTGTAAAGACTGCACCCTGCCTATTTACATTGCCGTGTTTGATTTAGTTTTTTTTTTTTAAAAGGTTTGTGAAAGCTTTCTTGACACTAGTGTTTCTCTAGTAACATTTTTAAATTAGTAGTAGTTTTTTAAAGACAAATAAACAAGGTTTGGTCAACATAGCCTGCTGATAGACTATCTATCACTTATTCACTGCTTCTGACAATCAGCGCTGAAAGCTGGAGGGAGAACTATCAGTGTGTTAGATCTCAGCAACCAGGGGAGCAATGACGTACCCATGTGGATCCAATAATGCCCATTTTAGGATGGAAAAGTTCCCCTCATGGTTCTAGAGAGCCCGCACCCCTTCTCTGAATTCCCAAGTGATGGGCCTTTTCTTATTTTTGATCGTTGTCTTTTTTTTGGGGGGTAGGGGGTGTTTATATAGTGCAAACTAGACCCAAAGTTATCAGAGCGCTTTACATGAGCACCAGTTGTGTTACAATGGGACAGATTCATTTTGTTAGGCAGAATGAGATTAAGTGATGTACCCAGAATCATAGGATGTTGGGCGTCCCTGCCGAGACTCGAGCCCGGTTCCCCAGCTCTGAGGTCGATTTCTCTAGTCGTTAGGCCATATCCTCTCCCCAAGGAGCGCTTAGTGCACATGACAATTTTCTGTATACCCTGTGGACTTACTGGGACATAAATGCAGCCCAGAAACTGTGCTCTGTGGCTTGAAGGGGAAACAATGTGCACACCCTTAACTTAGTGTGAATACTGTTAGCTCACCGGACTGTGGAAGACTGACAGAAGTGGCAGAAAATTATTACTTCTACAAGACAGGCCTTTGTACCTGCTACCTGCACAGGGAGAGTCTCCCACTGGGATCTCCTGTTTAAAATTATCTGCCAGTGCCCTTCACCCTGCATCCTTTGCTCTATCCACGTGGGACATGGACTTGCATGTGTACTTTAACCTATGTGTAAGTTTATGAGCTTGGTGCATATGTGTTGCACTCAGCCCCGGTCCCCATTTGGATCACTTGTAGGTGAGCAGTACAGAAGAAAGAGGTTAGACAGAGGCTACCAGAGAGCTCTGTTAATGTCAGGGCCACACCAAAGCATTTCTAATGACCTTTGCAATGGAGAAAACTCTAGGATGTGCAGGTTAGAGACAGAGAGCCCTTTGAAGTGTGGAGACAGCTTGTGCCCCCTTCCTGTTCCAATCTTTTCTAGGGGTGTTACAACAGCTGGTTAGGCGGTAGTAGACAGATCAAGTCTCTCCCTCTTTAGTGCTCTCTGTACCAACCCTCCTTCCTGCTGGCACTAGAGGCAAAATACTGTGGCTTGATCATTATGGGAGGAATACACAAAAGTCAGGAAACCTGAAACCCGGAGCTGGACCTGCAGAATACACAATCGCCAACTGTACATTTGATATAAGTATGAGACAGAAACTTCCAGCCACAGTGTCAAGATTTCTTATCATCCATTGACAGGAGCTCAACACCACTAATGATCAAGAAAGACCTTGAGATCCAGGTATATCGTCTCTGATTGTCAACTCCCTTTACCATGTTCAGTAATATAAGCACGATAGGTTGCTAAGAGCTACCTCAAAGTCATCTTGAAAGAAGAATCCCACTTCCTCCAGAGAAGAGTGCTGCAAGACTGACTACAAGGGCGGGCCACAAGAAGCTACAAAAAGCAGTGCAGAAATAACTGAAGTTGGCTTGCTGCAGCCCAGGGAAGGTCTTGCACCGCTAGGCTGTGTGGTGAGGCCTTGCGACTCTGGTTTCACTGCAGTGAGCTCAGGAGCTAGACTGCTCGCTCCCTGAACCTGTGCCTGTGTGCAGGCAGGTGGACCGTCTCGCCTCACTGGTCTACAGTGACATGGGGAAGTCGCTGGCGAGGCTCCTCAAAAACGACGAAAGACAGACCAGATCACCAAGGTCCTGAATAGAGACCGCAGTTAACAGTTTTACCTCATGATAGGTGAAGATTGTCAACTGCCCCCGGCAGTGAGGAACTCTATTTCTGACCTCATCACCACTGTGATCCATCATGGGGATCTTTGTTTTGATTGGATGGTGGGAAGATTTACAAAATAATTTCTCCTTGTGCCCCTACCTGTGCCCCTGGAGTCCCACATTCCCTATCTTGGAAGTTCTTGGCATGGTAGCAGTGACTGGACACAGCAGGGCTATGGGTCTCGGCGTTTTACAACAGGACGAGCTTAGAGTAGCCAGTACTGCAGGCTTATCAAGGCTTTCCCTTTGATAAACTACCGTAGCGGGAGAGGCTGGGAACCGATTCCCATACTACAGGTCGCTTTTCACTTGCACTTTTTACGCTCGTTCCTTGAAACTCTTCTATTTGGAGCAACGACTTGCCATATACAAAAAGGAAATACATTTTTCATTGCTGCCTTGAGAAAGTCCTTTTGGATAAAACATGTGTCAGCTGCCTGTTGCTTATGATTGGCTTGTGGCAAGAAAATAAAGGATACATAAAAGGAAATAAACAACACCTTGTGGACGTCCTCTTTTTCATGATGATGGCTAATGCCCATTACACTGACTTGGACTGACTTTGGAAGTGCCTCGGCATATGTGTAACACATTTGGGAATCTCACAGGGGATTATATCTCCTTGGAGAGCCAGTTTGGCCTTCTTAAGATGGAGGGCGGCCTAATGCTTGGAGAGCACCAAAACGTACGAAGCCACTGAAAAATATTTTCTACAAATAATTTGGCTACTTTGCCTTGGTTCCTTGTGTAATAATGCTGGGTAAAGTTAGCGCAGCGTTTCCAGTTAGTTTGTGAGCTGATGCACATCCGTTAGATTGGACTCCTTAAACGTGCAGTGGATAATTGAAATATTGAAGGGATTACAAACAGACACCTTGATAATTACATCTATTTCTAGATAACTTGTCCATACCTATTTTAGGGGATTAGCTACTGTTTCAGAGGAGTATCAGGAGATTGCAACCTATCAATTCCCCAGCGGCAATCTGTCCTATTCAGTATTGACTTGATCATCACGATAACTATTACCTACGAGAGCCTAGGAAGGAACAGCTTAAATCAACACAAGTGCTTCACCAATATAGTGATTACTCCCCAAGCATAAATGTGAGCATTACTGTGCCCTCTACATTGTTAATATGTGTTGGGATTAAAATACTTTTTCTTTTTGTAGAAATTCAATGGTTGTAGATTGCTGTCACACTGGACAATGGCACTGGCTGTTGCTGATTGATTTTTGATTCTCTACCCCACAACACCCACTTGAGTAAGTCTTCAGCAGCTCAACTTCCCTAACCTATGTTATCATGTCTAAAGGGGAGTCATTAATGCTCCATTTTTGATCTAACAGTAAGGTAAGGTTGCAGGACACCATTGATACATCGGTAACCAGTGTGGGAGGTATGATTCCACCCACCAGGAAGGCCCTTTGTGAGGCCCACGTTTTGCCTGGTACTAGCCTTTTAGCTCTGGACCTCACAAAATGGTTGCTGCCGACCAGATAAACATTTCTGCCCTCCTGCTGATGAGCCAAGCTCGAGCAAGGGAAGACAGAACAATAGGCATCCTGTCACAGGGAGGTGTGGCCACCTCCCAGATAGGATTCAGTGTATTAGGGCTGGGTGGGTAAGCTTGCCAGCGCCTGGAAACCTGCAGGAGGGGCACATTTGGTATCCCTGTGCATAGTCCAGTTCAAACCAGTCCTGGGAGCCGTTTGCTCCCGCTCTGGCAAGAAACTGGACACAGGACATGGTAACCTCCCCCTGTCCAGACCCTGTTTAGACCCTTCTCTGGGATGGTCCCCTGAATCTTTCCAACCCTCTCCCAAGGGTACTTAAGAGCTTACCTGGTTGTAGGAACTTAGAATAATCATGTGCAAGATTCAGGACTGAAACCAGTGTACTTCGACTATCTGGGCACTCTCGAAAGAAGAATCCCACAGATAATCTCCCTTGGAGTGAAGGAGTCACTCCCCTGCATTCACAGGCACTGCAACACTGCTGACCGGTCTGCTGATCCCGAGCTCCTATGGACTTTGAAAGGCTCAGCAACACAGGAGGTGGGTTTCTATGTCCCTCGAGGCCCGAGCTGCCCTCTCACCGAGTTTGAGGCCAGTATCCATTGTGGGGGCTGCAATACCCGAACCCCTGTGCAGAGAGTACTTTTGCAAGTGTGTGCTTGTTGGCAATCCTGTGACAACTGCATTGGGGTCCAAGTAGTCCAACCTCTGGCAACTTTTCCTACAAAGATCCTCAACCACCTCACACCGTGTGCTCCATGGCCTGTTGTTTTGTGAAACTGCTTGAGGTCTTCTCGTGACTCCTGTGCCTCTGGCCTGTTGGTCCAATTGAGGGTCACCTTTGTTTTCCTTGGTCTCCCCTGATTGCTCTGGGCTTTCCCTGACTCCCCTGCTTGTGGTGAGTCTCCTGGACCTTGCTGGTCCGAACAGTACACTTCCTTGTCTTCCCCCATGGGTTGCCTTTGCCAAGGCTTGTTGGTTCTCCCGCTGGACACCGACCCCTCAACACTAAACATCCTTCGTGGGACAGCATGCATCTAGTCCTGGTCATCATCAACGTCGTCTGGTCCCAGCAGCTGCAGAGTCAAGGTCACCGTCAACTATTCTGAAGCACCCGACATTTGTGGGCATTCGTCTACCGAGCCCTTAGTCACTCTCAAGTGATCCAGACTCTGCCCCCTCTGCTTTCAAGTACTCTTCGACAAGAATCCACATTTGGATTCCAATGGACACTTTTTCCTCTTCCAGCAGCGGCACTTTCCTGAAGTCCTCTATTATGTTCAACTGAGGTGTCTGACTCCACTTCACACCTATGCACCCGGCTTCCTTGGGATAGGTAACTTGGGTATCTCGGTATCACGGGTGGGGTGGCTCTCCAACCTTCTGTCTTCCACTGGGTTTCTTTAGGGTCCACTGGGAAGGGTCTTTAATCTTCCAACCCCGACTTGCACATAGACTTGACGGAGCACGCAGTCATGTTCACACACTGCAGACGCACTCCGTGGGGTCCCTATCTACTGGGTGGTTCCTTGGGGTCCCAGCAATTCTACATCCATGACATGAAATTGTCTTGACTCAAATCGGGGTTCTTATACCACTTTCTTAGTATATTGTTTGGTCCCCCCTGGGGCCTGCGGTGTATTAGTGCTATTTACTGTGATTTCTTTGCTAAAGTATTGTGTGCTTTGTGCCGATCTTGGTGTGGGAGATACTGTAACGTACTAGATAGCGTTATATATTAAATACATATTTTTAAAACTACTGTGTGGTTCTCTTTTCATTTAATCTATACTATAAAATTGCATTATGGTAAAACAAGCTCCTTTACACACCTTCAAGACTGAGCCTGAAGGCTGCTGTCCACAGCTACCACTTGGATAGCTTTCTAAGGTTGTCGGAGACCTCTTAAATCACCATAAGGGTTGTCTGGACTGGTGCAAGGTGCCCACTTACATTAGTGAACATCCTATACCAGGCCAGCCTCTCACGTTGTTGTGCAGTGGTTGGGATTCAAGCCTGCATTGTTCTACCAGATAAATCTTTTGTATTGATTAACTGAAAAACCACTAGTACTAGGCACATATAATACAAGCTTAGAATAGTAAGTTCTACTGAACTTGGGGTTGGGTAAGTTAAGGGTCTAGCACATCCTTTCTCCAACCTAAGAGAGTTTAGCTCCCACTAGGTTAGGTAGGTGCAACACCACATCACACTTAGTATGTCTACTAAAGGAGATGCCAGTGGCTTGCTGCCTTCTAGATACAGTGAACTTTTGTTCTAAGAACTGAAAGCACTGTGTGCCTCTAGGCAGCTGAAGGCAGGGAGGAGTGCCAACACTCAACTCCTGGAAGTTGTGTTACTACTAGATGACTTAAGGAAAACCCCTGGGTCAGATGAACAGGACAGAGTGGGTGGGACAGGGAATGTGGATAGGACAGGAGGGGACCCCCTCTGTGACCTAGAATCTAACTCTGAACAGGGGGAATCTTCTAGAAGAGAATACAGAAGGCCCTGGAGGCCCCCCCTTCATTCCTCCTGGAAGAGTGCAGAGTTTACCTAGGAGATCTAGATCTCCCTCTGCAGAGTCTAATCACTCAGGACAGTCTGTAGGGACCTCTGTATCTAGCAAGAGGGACCACTGATAGGGAGTACCAACTTCCTGAGCTTGAGAAAGCTAGGCTTAGGCTCAGGCGAGAGCAGTTGGCCCTTGACAAGGAGTCCCTAGAAGACTAGAGTCCCATGGTGGCAGCAACAGTGTCCCTGGAGTTAAGGAACATTCCTTTGATCATAGGAACCTGAGCAAAATTGTCCCTACCATGTTGGGGATGACATCCATATATGGAAATCTGCTTTAGAGAGGGCCTGTAAAGTTCAGAAGGTCCCTTAAGAGTAGTGGGCAGCTATCTTGTGGCTCTCCTTTGCCGACAAAGGTAGAGATAAGCTCCTCACTGTTAGAACAGAGGAAGCGGACAATGACTCCGTTTTGAAGAGTGCTATCATTGATAGGTTTGGCTTAACCACTGAACAGTACAAGATTAATTTCAGAGACACCCAGAAGAAACAGAATCAGGATTGGGTAGACGTTGTGGATAGTGCGATCAAGGCTCTGGAAGGTTGGTTAATTGGCAGCAAAGTGCATGATTTTGATGGATTGCGCAATTTTATTATGAGAGAGACGATCTTAATAATTGCTAGAATCAGCTATTGCATCAATACCTGGTGGACTCAGATCTGACTTCACCCCAAGAATTGGGAAAGAAGGCAGATAAATGGGTCGGAACCAGGGTGAAGCAGAGAAATCAGAAACATGGTGGTGACCAGAAGAAGCAAGCTTCTTCTAAAACTCAAGATAAGGGTGGGGACAAGGGTAAAGACAAAGAGTCTTTATCAGGGCCCCAAAAACCTGCATCTGGGGGGTGGGGGGGGAGTCACAGTCCAAAAAGGGAAAAGGCAAGAAGAAACCTTGGTGTTACTTATGTAAAGTAAAATCCCACTGGACAAAGGATGCCGATTGTCCAAAAGTCAAGGAGACTACTCATACCACCACTGCCCCAAAGGCAACTGTTCCCCCTAGCACATGTACCAGCGGTGGTACAGGAAACAAGGGATTAGTGCAGTTAACCTGAGGTGGATTCTGGCTTAGGCAGAAGTCCAGCTCAGGCTGTTCTGGTCTGTGATGGTGGCATGGATATTACCACCTTACTTGTCAGTCCCAGTAACCTGGGCAAGTACAGACCGCAGCCTTTGATCAATGGAACAGAGGCAATGGCCTACAGGGACACAGGTGCCAGTGTCACAATGGTGACAGAGAAACTTGTGTCTCCTGGACCGATCATACTTGGTGAAATGTGCCAAGTGACCAATGCAAACAATGTCAGGACTAACCATTCATTGCATTAGTGGGCCTCCTATACAAGGCCAGCCTCTCACATTGCCTCTTATTGGTTTTACATATGTGATGGTGTAATGGGGCAGTTAGGGCGGGAGTAACGGAGTCTGAGGTCTTAATCAGTGATTTCAAAGAAGGCTTTATTTTTATGTAGGCTTTTCTTCTCCTGCTTGTTAGTCTCTCTCTAGCAAAAACTGCGGGATCCGTTTTATTATTCTTGAGTGGCTCCAGGGTGAAGATACCAGTCAGGTCGTGGCCTCGGTGTGGACCGATAATCCGACTCAAAACAAAAGAGAGAGAACAAAAAGAACTGAGTTACTGGGACGTTCGGATACGTCTTTCAAAGGGACCAGGAGTGAGGGAAACCAAGTGCACAGTGTTTGTACAGCTCTTCCGGCAGTGCTCGGATGCTCGTGTGGGGGAGGGAGTTCACAAGGATGTACAATTATTTACAAGTAATGCGGGCAGGCTTCTACTCGGCAGACTGGAGACGCCGTTCTACCCAACCCGCTACCTTGCCCCGTACCTCTGATAGCCACGCTCCTCCCGCGGGAGCGTGGCGGGGCGGCTCGTGGAGACGTTGGCTTCCTGGCTTGCTGTAATCGCCTGGGCTCGTCTCGTCTTCTTCTTCCACGCTGTCCTCACGGCTCCTCGTCTGCGCACTCCTTCTTCGCTCACCAACACCTTCGTCCTCCGGGGAAACGCCGTCCGTTCTCTTCCGGGTTCGTCCGTCTTTTGGCTCAGCTGACCTGATGACGTCAAAGAGGGGCGGAGTCTCGTCGTCTTGGAAGGCGCTGTTAAAGGCGCCCAGTCCCTTGTCTCCTTCGTAGTCCCAACAGTGTTCGCTCTCCTTGGGTTGCCAGGCTTCCAGATGGTATGAGGAGTCACGCTGTTGAGAGGGAAGAGAAACGGGTGACAAGGGGACCTCTGATCACCAATCACGTTGTAAGTCGTCATGGTCCTCATAGGAACGTTCCGCCCCGTCACAGATGGTTTAACTGTTTAAACATTTGGGAGGAATAAAGTCTTAGAGCCAATCAGTAGGCATTTTTAAAGTTTACCTCTAGTGCATATTCAAACGGTTATGAGTTAAGAGAGAATGAGATACCATTTTGGTCAATAGAGGGTACAGTGAGTTTGGCTGAAGAAAATGTGGCATATTGGAAGATAATTTGTATCACTAGATGGACTCTGTGACATGCTTGTGTGTTTGACACCCTGAGGGCCTGCTGGATGGAACTTCACCAAAAGGAGTGAGTATAAGCCTTTCCTACTGGTGGATGAGGATGTGTGATATTAAATGCAAATTGTGCATACTTATGCATCCACTTCACAACACTAAAGTTGTGAGAACCCTCCTCTATTTCCCATCGAAATAACTGAAGGGCTGTGGGAAAAAGTCACTTTTAATTCCGTGGATTGGTATCACCATTGAGAGCACATGTCCCACGCAGACCGACGGATTGTTGACTATTGTGGTAAGTGTGAGCAATAGTTAAATTATTCCTGAAGGATGCCTTTTCTTGAGGTTTGGATATCTACAATTTATGTTAAGGATAATAAGGTCCACTTTATTTCTGAAGAATTTAGGAGTCTTTCAGTCAGTGGAGCAAAAAAATACATTTGCAGTCAACAGTTTAGTTAAATTATAAAGCACAGTTTTAGAATGGCACCGGGCTAGAGATTGCTGTGAGATAGATTTTCTTTACCAAGGATTAGGGCTTAAGGCAAAAAAATTCCCTATCAGTGTCGTTATCTGGGGAGCAAATATGCTGATACTAAGTCAGCAACCAAGTGACGGAATGAGGGAGATGCAGGTGTGATAACAGAGAGCTAAGTATGAGAAAAGACTCAGAGAATCAAATCAAGCATTAGTGTTTTTATGACAAGAGCCAGAGAGTGAAACAGGGGCCGTAGTCTGGGGGTCTTGCAGTGGTACCATGCCATTGGCAGGTGCACATAAGCAGTTAAAGTTTTTCAGAGCTCAAGAAAAATTCAGCGGTAAAGAGTAAAGTTGTGATGTAGTAAAGATATTGAAAGCTGGAGTCTGGAAAGGATTTTTTTAAAGTCAAGAGTGAACGTACATACAGTATCAGGGCCAGCTTTCGCACTAGTGCCGCCCAGTGCAGTAATCTTTTCTATCTCCACTTCCCATTACCTCCTTCTCCACTGATTCCCTCAATACCACCCTCTAACAGTGCCCCTCATCTACCCATAGCCACTCTCTTGGATGCATTTTATTTGTTTTATAGCACTACTCAAACCAGTGTAGGGTGTCTGGGCACTATCTATCACACACATAGAGACAATGAATCATCCATGTGTAAATCAGTGTATAGGAAATGTCACATAAAACAATGGGGATTACTAGGTGTAGGAATCACAAACTAAGGATTGAAAAAGTAACACAGTGGTTGGGGTTGGCTTTACTAATAAGAATGTATTTCTACCCAAATGAACCTGTTTAATCAACATTAGGATAATGAAAGACTGGGGGAAAAAATAAGGTTCTAACCTATACCATGCAGTTTTCATGCAGCTCTTTGATGACAGTTCATAGGTCACTGTGCTATATTAGGATTGTAATGAACGGCAAGAAACAAAAGGATCTCTGTGACAAACGCAATAACCCACTGAGCTAGCACATAAAATACAGTTGCATCAACTGCATGGAACACGTACTTTGCAACAAGCATATTAAGCCGCTGGACTGCTTTATGATGAGTCAACACTGCCACCAGACAAAACTGTGATCTTTCTCCAGCAACAACAATAATCACCAGAGTTACTTTGACATTTTTGTTTTTGCCTCAAAACTGCTGGACAAACAAGAAACCCTGCAGTGGGTGCCTTCAAACGTACCGGTTATTTTGAAACACAGTGCCCTCCCCCCACCAACACCTCCTCCCCCGGTAATTAGTGGCAAAAACAATGAATGATTTCAGATTAATGAATGCAAAAAACCTTAAGACAATCCATGTCAGTGATTTAGATACTGTTTTTACCTCACGTTTTACTTAATGTTGCATTCCCCGAATAGTGCTATCTAGCTCCAGGGTTCTGTAGTATTTTTTAGTGTAGTATATTTCACTTGTACAGTGCATACTTTGAACTGAGTTGCCTCTAGGGGCAGTATTATGCATTTTCATTGTTTCAGCCAGATGCAAACAATGAAAATGAGCCCTAGTACAATGAGTGAGCCTCCCCAGGGCAGCCGCAAACTCCACACTTTTGAAGGGGATTAGAGATCCCCTTGCAGGCTGGTGCAGTCAGTGACAGCACCCACCTGCAAGGGGATGTCTGGAGGGGTCCATAGGACCCCCTTTTCCCCTCCAGAGGACTGCTCTTAGGGGGGCACTCACACCTAGAAGGTAGCGCACTGTGAGTGTTCCCCCTGAGAGCTTCTTTGCCTCTGCGCCCGCATCTGTAATATGGAATGGGCGGCGAGGCAAAGGAATTCCCTCATGTGCATAGGGCATGCCCCTATGCTAATTAAGGGACGCCCACTAAAGGTACCG